>NC_090649.1:68650420-69250420 GCF_040937935.1 Hyperolius riggenbachi
TTTATTTTTTGTCACAAGTTAGTGAAAAATGACACTTTGTGAAAAAAAAACAATAAAAATCAATTTCCGCTAACTTTTGACAAAAAATAAAATCTTCTATGAACTCGTCATACACCTAACAGAATACCTTGGGGTGTCTTTTTTATAAAATGGGGTCAATTGTGGGGTTCCTATACCGCCCTGGCATTTTTTTTTTTGTATTAAAACTTTTTATTGAGGTATAAAATTAACAAGAACAGAGTAACATACAGCGGTACAGCAGCCAAGTATAGATACTTGAGGTGTCAATGTACAGAGCAAATTTACAAGAATCAAAATGAATTAAGGCAGGTAAGATCAACTTCAGTATTATCCTTAATGAAGAGAAAGCAATTGGTCAATGCCTTTCGGTAATTCTTGAACCAAACTGAGAACCTGTACTGGTGACTGGCAATTTTTAGCTGTCGTGCCGAAGAGAAAAGGAAATAGAAGGAGAGAGAGAAGAAAGGAAAGGAGAAAAAAAAAAAAAAAAAAACGAAAACGCAGAGAAAACAAAAACAGAAATCAAGAATCAGCCCTTTGCACTAGGATGAGAGTAATCAGTCTGAAAACTTTCCATTATTAGGCAAACTTGAGATTTGGACCCCTAACAGTTAGTTGGAGGGTTGAGAGATAAGTGCTCTAGCCATCTCAGAGTCCCTGTACTCATACCAAACTGCCCATTTCCTGGTGAAGGCTTCGTTTCGATCATAAGCGCTGTAGAATAGATCATCCAGCCTACAGATGTCATTAAGTTCACTAAACACGTGGATGGGAGACGGGATATTGGTGCTTTTCCAGTTTCGTGCTATTAGTAACTTAGCAACAATTAAAAGTGTGCATGTTAGAGTTTTCTTTGCTTGGGAATTTTTCCCAGGAATGAGATTAAGGAGAGCAATTTCTGGAGTGAATGGGAGCTTTTCTAGATACAGGGACTCATTGATGGCATAGATCATTCTCCAGAATGGCTCCACTAATGAGCATTGCCACCAGATGTGTATATAGGATCCAGTCTGTTGGAGACATCTCCAGCACATGTCTGGTTCATTAGGTTTGTATTTTGCAGTTTGTTGGGGGCATCTATACCATCTAGCAAATAGCCTATAATTACGCTCCTGGAATGATGCCGAAATTGTGGATTTGTGTAAAAGGGTGAAAATTTTCTCCCATTGTTCTCCTTTCAGAGGATGCCCCAGATCTGTACCGCCCTGGCATTTTACAGGCCCAAAACTGTGAGTAGTCTAGAAACCAAATTTCTCAAAATGACTGTTCAGGGGTATAAGCATCTGCAAATTTTGATAACAGGCGGTGTATGAGGGGGCGAATTTTGTGGAACCGGTCATAAGCAGGGTGGCCTTTTAGATGACAGGTTGTATTGGGCCTGATCTGATGGATAGGAGTGCTAGGGGGTGACAGGAGGTGATTGATGGGTGTCTCAGGGGGTGGTTAGAGGGGAAAATAGATGCAATCAATGCACTGGGGAGGTGATCGGAAGGGGGTCTGAGGGGGATCTGAGGGTTTGGCCGAGTGATCAGGAGCCCACACGGGGCAAATTAGGGCCTGATCTGATGGGTAGGTGTGCTAGGGGGTGACAGGAGGTGATTGATGGGTGTCTCAAGGGGCGATTAGAGGGGGGAATAGATGCAAGCAATGCACTGGCGAGGTGATCAGGGCAGGGTTCTGAGGGTGTGGGCGGGTGATTGCGTGCCCTAGGGGCAGATAGGGGTCTGATCTGATGGATAGCAGTGACAGGGGGTGATTGATGGGTAATTAGTGGGTGTTTGGAGGAGAGAACAGATGTAAACAATGCACTTGGGAGGTGATCTGACGTCGGATCTGCGGGCGATCTATTGTTGTGGGTGGGTGATCAGATTGCCCACAAGGGGCAGGTTAGGGGCTGATTGATGGGTGGCAGTGACAGGGGGTGATTGATGGGTGGCAGTGCCAGGGGGTGATTGATGGGTGGCAGTGACAGGGGGTGATTGATGGGTGATTGACAGGTGATCAGTGGGTTATTACAGGGAAGAACAGATGTAACTAATGCACTGGCGAATTGATAAGGGGGGGTCTGAGGGCAATCTGAGCGTGTAGGCGGGTGATTGGGTGCCCGCAAGGGGCAGATTAGGGTCTGATCTGATGGGTAACAGTGACAGGTGGTGATAGGGGGTGATTGATGGGTAATTAGTGGGTGTTTAGGGTAGAGAACAGATGTAAACACTGCACTTGGGAGGTGATCTGACGTCGGATCTGCGGGCGATCTATTGGTGTGGGTGGGTGATCAGATTGCCCGCAAGGGGCAGGTTAGGCGCTGATTGATGGGTGGCAGTGCCAGGGGGTGATTGATGGGTGGCAGTGACAGGGGGTGATTGATGGGTGATTGACAGGTGATCAGTGGGTTATTACAGGGAAGAACAGATGTAACTAATGCACTGGCGAATTGATAAGGGGGGGGTCTGAGGGCAATCTGAACGTGTAGGCGGGTGATTGGGTGCCCGCAAGGGGCAGATTAGGGTCTGATCTGATGGGTAACAGTGACAGGTGGTGATAGGGGGTGATTGATGGGTGATTGATGGGTAATTAGTGGGTGTTTAGGGTAGAGAACAGATGTAAACACTGCACTTGGGAGGTGATCTGACGTCGGATCTGCGGGCGATCTATTGGTGTGGGTGGGTGATCAGATTGCCCGCAAGGGGCAGGTTAGGGGCTGATTGATGGGTGGCAGTGACAGGGGGTGATTGATGGGTGATTGATGGGTGATTGAAAGGTGATTGACAGGTAATCAGGGGGATAGAGGTATACAGTACACAAGGGGGGGGGGGGGGTCTGGGGAGAATCTGAGGGGTGGGGGGGGGGTGATCAGGAGTCCCCAGGGGGCAGTTTAGGGTTAATAAAAATAGCGTTGACAGATAGTGACAGGGAGTGATTGATGGGTGATTAGGGGGTGATTGGGTGTAAACAGGGGTCTGGGGGGTGGGCAGGGGGGGGTCTGGGGGTGCTGTGGGCGATCAGGGGGCAGGGGGGGGAGATTAGTGTGCTTGGGTGCAGACTAGGGTGGCTGCAGCCTGCCCTGGTGGTCCCTCGGACACTGGGACCACCAGGGCAGGAGGCAGCCAGTATAATAGGCTTTGTATACATTACAAAGTGTATTATACACTTTGTATGCGGCGATCGTCGGGTTAACATCCCGCCGGCGCTTCCGTATGGCCGGCGGGATGTTGCGGCGGGTGAGCGGAGACAGGCGCCGGCGGAGGATCGCGTCACGGATGACGCGATCGCTCCGCCCATGCCCCTACAAGGACCGCCGCCTTTGGGCATGAGCTGGTCCTTGCGGGCTCCACTTCCCGGCCGCCTCTGTGCGTTAGGCGGTCGGGAAGTGGTTAAAGGAGAGCTCTGGAATCTGCAAAATAACATTATGTTCTGACGGTGCCCAGTAACGGTACAATATTTTCCTCAGTTGTCAGAATGTGTTTGCTATTTCGGCAAAACACTCAAACGCTAGCGCTTTTTAAAAGCACTAGTGTAATGAAACCCTATGGGCCCGTTCTTACTTAGGCGATTTGCGCTAGGCGCCGCAAATTGCCCAAAAGCGCCCAAAAACGAGAAACGCAAATGCGTCGCCTGCACCATTTTTCAGTTGATTTCCCGGCTATCACGTTATAGTGCTATAGAAGCGCTCACGGCAAAATCGACGCAGTGTTCAGTGATTTTACCACGTGAAATCGTGGAAAAATCCCTCCTGCAAAACGCCGGCAAAAATCGCCGGCGTTTTGAAAACGCAAGTGTGAATGGGCCCTTAAACATACATTATGTTACCTATTTCTATTTGTATGGCCTTATGTGTGCTGTCATTATCATCTGCCTACTCATAATAACGACTTTGTCATACTTTCAATTTATTATTGATACTTGGACTGTAACACACCCAGGTGAATGCTTTGTTTTTCTTATTATGTTTGTGTTTGCTCCTCTTTGGGAGTTGTTTTTTCTATGTTGAAAAATTTCAATAAAAAATCTCTATAAAAAAAAAAAAAATTACGGTCGTGCAAATCTGTTTAAATGATCCCATCTGAGGAACACACAGCGCAGTACAGAGTATATTGTCTTGTCTCTAACAGTCCCTCGGAGGGGCTCACAATCTAGTCCCTACCATAGCCATATGTATGTATCATAGTCTAGGGCCAATTTTTAGGGGGAAGTCAATTAACTTATCTGTATGTTTTTTGGGATGTGGGAGGAAACCAGAGTGCCCAGAGCAAACCAACACAGGCACGGGAAGAACATACAAACTCCTTGCAGATGTTGACCTGGCTGGGATTTAAATCGGGGACCCAGCGCTGCAAAGCGAGAGCGCTAACCACTACGCCACCATGCTGCCCAAATTTGCAAAATATACATACAAAATTTGCATTCTGTATGATCTTGTAACAACCTGACTTGTAATATGCTTGCTGAAAACTGGATTTCTTACAAGTCGAGGTACAAAATTGAGCGGCGGAGGGAGAACGTAGGATTGTGGAGGACCGGCGCGGGACTGGACAGCTGCTGGGGGCTTGCAGAAGCCCCAGGTAAGTGAAACTGTTTGTTTTAAAATGAACTTTAATTCCGCTTTAAATCACTGTTGTGAAACTTGCTGCCAGAGAACATGAAAATCACTGCACTCTCCTCTGTACAATATCATAGATAACACTATTTATTCATCTCTGAGCTGTTAAAAAAAGCTACAAAGTTGAAAAGGAATGACAGAACCCCCCCCCCCCCCCCCCCTCCCCACAGGGAATTCAAAACAGGAGCAGAGAGTAAACATTGCAGGAGAAGAGAGAGGCAGCAGTGAGTAGAGTGGAATCCCGGCGATTTTGTCAGTGGTGGAATCCTGGCGATTCGCACCGCACTAGTGGAAACGAGCCCTTACGCAGCCTAACTCACAGCACTGTAAAATCAATATGCTGTTCACAGTAACACGTTGCGTTACATAGTAACGCAGCACGTTTAAACAAAGTGCTGCATGCTGTACATTATACTGGGCTAAGCCACGTTAGACTGTTTGCACATGCTCAGTAATGTTGGAGGAGGAGGTCTCCCCTCCTCCTCTGCGGCCAGCCACATGGCTAATTAATATTCATTGCACTGTGGAGACTCCTGGTAGGACTGTATTGTTGTCCGGATCATGAACGAATCGTTAATTTGATCCGGATCTTTTTTGTGAGTCGAATCATCCGGATCATCACAATGAAAGATTCGGTTCACAGTGGATGTCTGTTTGGAAGAAACAGGAACATACAGAATGTACAGTGCAGGGAAAGTCCTGTCCTGCTAATCATTTCACCCAGTCTGCTTCCCTAGTAAAATGATTCAAATGATTTGGTTCAAAGATCCGGATCTTTTCAATGATCCGATTCAAATGTATTGAATCCTTAAAAAGATCCGGACTTCCTATCACTAACCTGGAGCGGCTGCTTTGAGAGCCTCATAACGCAGCTCAATCTGACGTCCAACTTCAACACCACCAGGCGTTGCATTAGGGGCACGTTATGCGACCATAACGTCCCCTAAAACGCAACGTCTTGGTGGGAAAGTAGTACAATAGAACTGTTTACGTTATAGCTAAAATGGATGAAGATGGATAATTAGTGTATTTTTTCCCCCCTTTAAAATTCATAGAAAATAAGGTGATTACTAAAAAAAGAAAAAAAAAATCACCCACAAAAAGCATAATTTCCCCTGTGAAAAAAACAAACAAATCACTATGAAGATCATTTAGGTGTGGTAAGTAGTGATAAAGTATTTGCCAAAGTAATCAGAGCTGCGCTACACTGTGAAAACAGTAGCAAAGTGTTTTTTTTTAAAGGGATACTGTAGGGGGGTCAGGGGAAAATGAGTTGAACTTACCCGGGGCATCTAACGGTCCCCCACAGACATCCTGTGTTGGTGCAGCCACTCACCGATGCTCCGGCTCCGCCTCCGGTTCACTTCTGGAATTTCAGACTTTAAAGTCAGAAAACCACTGCGCCTGCGTTGCTGTGTCCTCGATCCCGCTGATGTCATCAAGAGCGCACAGCGCAGGCCCAGTATGGTCTGCAGGGTCGGACTGGGACACCAAGGGCCCACCGAGGAAGTTTCAGCCAGGGGCCCACCCCCCTCTCCTCCTCCTCCCTCCCCCCCCCCCCCCCCATTTTGGGCTCACATACACATGTACTCTAGAAATTTTGCATGACTTTATGGTAGGGAATAGATTGTGAGCAATTCTGAGGACAGTCTCCAATAGGGATATGTCTAAATGCGAAACTAAATGGGTGTCACCATGCACTGGAACATCGGCGTGGTCATGATGAGTCATGGGCAGACTTAAAAAAAAAAAATACAAAACACAAAATAAGTAGCGGCGTTATTCACAGAGATTAGGTCCGACCAGATACATTGTATATTCAAGTAGTTACATGCCTCATGATAATTCATCAAGTAGTCAAATTGCAGCAGATACCCCCACAAAATGCAATCAGGTTGACGGCAGATACCCCCACACAATGCAATCAGGTTGGTGGCAGATACCCCCACAAAATGCAATCAGGTTGACGGCAGATACCCCCACAAAATGCAATCAGGTTGACGGCAGATACCCCCACACAATGCAATCAGGTTGATGGCAGATACCCCCACAAAATGCAATCAGTTTGGCTGCAGATACCCCCACACAATGCAATCAGGTTGGCTGCAGATACCCCCACACAATGCAATCAGGTTGGTGGCAGAGATACCCCCACACAATGCAAGTCCCCCCCAGCTTGGAAGGGGGGGCAGAGGGCACAGATCAGCGGGGAAGCCTCCCCCCCTCCCTCACCTAGGGCCCCCCCTTCCGCGCACCCCCCTCCTCGAGAAGTGCAGCCAGCAGCGAGCGGAGTATAGCTTACCAGCTTCAGATGATGCTATCTCCGCTCCGCTCCGCATGCCGCTGCTGCCCTGCTGGTCTCTGTCTCCTGTAGTGACGCTGTCCAATCACGCTCTAGCAGGAAGTACTGCGAGAACGTGATTGGACAGCGTCACACACTACAGTCAGAGACCAGCAGGGCAGCGGCATGCGGACTCGGAGCGGAGATAGCATCATCTCTGTAGCTATTCTCCGCTCGCTGCTGGCTGCACTTCTGGCGGAAGGGGGGGGCCCTAGGTGAGGGAGGGGGGGACGCTTCCCCCCCTCCCCGCCGCTCTGTGCCCAATTCCCCCCCTTCCAAGCTGTGCCCCCCTCCAGTGGCGTAGCTAGGGTGTTTGACACCCGGTGCGGATAATTTACCAACACCCACCCCCCCAAAAAAGGCAAAGCGCGCAGCGACAAAAAAAATGGGTGTGGACATGACATCACATGGGTGGGGGGTAATTGTAATGTAACTGTAACAGTAAGGCAGTGGGCTAATATAGGTAGCCAGAATAGTTTCCCTCAGCATAGGTTAGATATGACAAATATGACAACATGACAAATTCAGCAATCTTGAGGCCCCCAACAAGACAAATTCAGCAATCATGAGGCCCCCAACAAGACATTCAGTAACCATGAGGCCCCCAACAAGACAAATTCAGTAACCATGAGGCCCCCAACAAGACAAATTCAGCAGTCATGAGGCACATAAATAAACAGCATTTCACATAAATAGGCAGAATGCCCACTTAATATGGTAGACACCTCTCACCTGGCTTCTGAATTCTCCTCTACTGGCTGCTGTGCCAGGCAATACTGTTTTTGGCTGGATTGGGGATGATGTGTGGGCTGAAAGGCCTGGCGGTGATGCTGTGGCCGGCCTGGCGGTGATGCTGGGCTGTACTTGGCTGGTTGAAGTAAATGTTGGCCTGACTGTTGGTGGTGATGCTGTGGCCTTTTTGACAGTGATTCTGGGCTGGTTGGCTGGTGGTGATGCTGGGCTGGCCTGGATAGTTTAGGTAGTGACAGGTGCACCCTAGTTTAGGTAGCACCAGGAGCCTCCCAGCTTAGGTAGTGACAGGACCCCCAAGTTTAGGTAGCGACAGGAGCCCCCCAGTTTAGTTAGTGACAGATACCCCCCAGTTTAGGTAGTGACAGGAGCCCCCAGTGTTTGTAGTGACAGGTGCCCCCCAGTTAAGGTAGTAACAGGTGCCCCCCAGGGTATGTAGTGACAGGAGCCCCCAGTGTTTGTAGTGACAGGTGCCCCCAGTTTAGGTAGTGACAGTGCCCCCCAGTTCAGGTAGTGACAGGTGCCCCCAGTTCAGGTATTGACAGGCGCCCCCCCAGTTCAGTTAGTGACAGGTACCCCCAGTTTAGGTATGACAGGAGCCCCCCAGTGTATGCAGTGACAGGGACCCCCCCCCCAGTGTATATAGTGACAGGAGCCCCTAGTTTAGGTAGTGACAGGGCCCCCCAGTATAGATAGACAGGTCTATAGGTGTCCCCAGTTTAAATAGCCAGATCTATAGGTGTCCTCAGTGGCAGCGGAGAGAGAAGAGAAGCGGTGGGGAAGGGAGGACGTTTCCCCCTCCCCCTTCCCTCACCTTGGGGCTCCCCCTCTCTCGCTCCCCCCTTTAGAATTAAGTGATGCGGCAGGCAGCGCCGCTGTGCCTGCCGCTTCTTTTCTCTCTCCGCTGCCACCCCAGGGCGGGCGGGCCAGCCACGTCCGGGTAGCTAGGGGGGGGGCAGCAGCTAGCCAGGGGAGTGTGCATGCCCCATTTTGCCCTATGTAGGGACGCCCATGGCATGGTAGGCAGATAGGTAGCCGGGTAGGCAGTTATGTAGCCGGGTGGGAGGGTAGGCAGATAGGTAGCTGGGTGGGCAGTTAGGTAGCCGGGTGGGAGGGTAGGCAGTTAGGTAGCCAGGTGGGCAGATAGGTAGCTGGGTGGGCAGTTAGGTAGCCGGGTGGGCAGTTAGGTAGCCAGGTGGGAGGGTAGGCAGATAGGTAGCTGGGTGGGTAGATAGGTAGCCGGGTGGGCAGATAGGTAGCCGGGTGGGAGGGTAGGCAGATAGGTAGCTGGGTGGGTAGATAGGTAGCCGGGTGGGCAGTTAGGTAGCCAGGTGGGAGGGTAGGCAGTTAGGTAGCCGGGTGGGCAGATAGGTAGCTGGGTGGGTAGATAGGTATCCAGGTGGGCAGATAGGTAGCCGGGTGGGCAGATAGGTAGCCGGGTGGGAGGGTAGGCAGTTAGGTAGCCGGGTGGGCAATTAGGTAGCCGGGTGGGAGGGTAGGCAGATAGGTAGCTGGGTGGGTAGATAGGTAGCCGGGTGGGAGGGTAGGCAGTTAGGTAGCCGGGTGGGAGGGTAGGCAGAAGGGTAGCCGGGTGGGAGGGTAGGCAGTTAGGTAGCCGGGTGGGCAGTTAGGTAGCCGGGTGGGAGGGTAGGCAGATAGGTAGCTGGGTGGGTAGATAGGTAGCCGGGTGGGCAGCCAGTTAGGTAGCCGGGTGGGTAGATAGGTAGCCGGGTGGGAAGGTAGGCAGTTAGGTAGCCGGGTGGGCAGTTAGGTAGCCGGGTGGGAGGGTAGGCAGATAGGTAGCTGGGCGGGTAGATAGGTAGCCGGGTGGGCAGATAGGTAGCCGGGTGGGAGGGTAGGCAGATAGGTAGCTGGGTGGGTAGATAGGTAGCCGGGTGGGTAGATAGGTAGCCGGGTGGGCAGATAGGTAGCCGGGTGGGAGGGTAGGCAGATAGGTAGCTGGGTGGGTAGATAGGTAGCCGGGTGGGCAGTTAGGTAGCCAGGTGGGAGGGTGGGCAGTTAGGTAGCCGAGTGGGTAGCCAGTGGGGGCCCCGACTCCTATGCTCCCCCTCACCTGGGTGTCCCCCCTCCTTACAAGCCGCGGGGAGGGCAGCCCGACTGTTTTTTTTTTGTTTTTTTTCCCTTAAAAAAAACTATTTTCCCCGGGGGCCCCCTCCTATCCTCCCCCTCCCTCACCTCGGACTCTCGGAGGGCCCCCTCCTGTTACGAGCGGCGCCGGCGGGTACAGCAAACTTCCGGGGAGGTAAAGCAGAAGATAGAGGTCCAGCTGCCTCCCAGTCGCTGTCTCCTCTATGCCGCTCGCACTAAACCAGGAAGCAGTGCGAGCGGCATAGAGGAGACAGCGTAGCCCGGGAGGCAGCTGGACCTCTATCTTCTGCTATACCTCGCAGGAACTTTGCTGTAACCGCCGCCGCTCGTAACAGGAGGGGGGCCCTCCGAGGTGAGGGAGGGGGAGGATAGGAGGGGGCCCCCCCGGGGAAAATAGTTTTTTTTAAGGGACATAAAAAAAAAAAAAAAAACAGTCGGGCTGCCCTCCCCGGCTCTCCCATGCAGCGCACGCCTTCTAGGGGCCCCCAGGAGGAGGGGCAGTCGGGGCCCACCGATGGGACCGTCGGTGGTTCGGCGGCTCTGTCCGAGCCTGATGGTCTGTGTCTGCGCAGTACACTCCTGGTGACATCAGCGGGAGCGAGGACACGGGCGTGCAGGCGCAGTAGTTTTCTGACTTTAAAGTGAGAAATTCCAGAAGTGAACTGGAGGCGGGGCCGGAGCATTGGGGAGTGGCTGCGCCAACACAGGATGTCTGCAGGGGACCATTAGGAGCCCCGGGTAAGTTCAGCTCATTTTCCCCCGACCCCCCTACAGTATCCCTTTAAGTAAAGGTTTTGTCTGTTATCAATGACTTTTCCTAGACATTATATTGTGTTTAGTATTAACACTGACATTTTTGATGTTAGAATGAAAATTATTTGTTTCTCTTAAAGGAAACATGAGCTGTAAAAAAAAAAAAAGTTTCATACCTGGGGATTCCTCCAGCCCCCTCCGCATCGATCGCTTTCACTCCATTCTCCTCCGCCTCCTCGTTTGCCCGGTAGAAGCCCCATTAGCTTGGCCTGTTGGCACAGGCACAGAACGCTCCTCCCAGCCTTTGGAGCGAGATGGGGGTGGGAGCCCAGGAGAACTGCACCCGCGCTGACTGGCTAAGCTAATGGTGTTTCTACCGAGCAAACGAGGCGGAGGAGGACAGGGTGAGAGCAATCGGTGCAGAGGGGGCTTAAAGAGACACTGAAGCGAAAAAAAAAATATGATATAGTGAATTGGTTGTGTACTATGAATAATTACTAGAAAATTAGCAGCAAAGAAAATATTCTCATACTTTTATTTTCAGGTATATAGTGTTTTTTCTAACATTGCATCATTCTATAATATGTGCAGATTACACAACACTCAGCATTCAAAATGAGTCTTTCAGAGCAGTCTGTGAAGTAATGACCTCTCCTCTAGCAGAGGAAAAGTAAATAGTCCAGGAACAGTTGAGATAATAAAAGTCAGATAACAGCCCTCTCCACGACTAACTTAGTCGGAGAGCTTAATGGCTTGTTTGCATAGAGATAACAACTGGAGTTTCTCAACTCTTCCTGTACTGGAAACAATTACACTGATGTATCTGATCTTATGCTGGGAATACACGGTTCGTTTTTGCCTTCGTTTAAACCTTCGATTCGTTCGGTAAACGAATCGAGTGTTGAAAACGTATGTGAAAATAGTCATAATCTCATTATAGTTTCGATTAATAGACCCCAAAAACGAACGACTAGTGATCGAACATGTTTGATATTATCTCTCTTTATCCATCTAATCGAGCCATTGGTAGGCTTGATGGCTGTTCAGATCGATTATATGTTCGTTTATGCTAGTCCGTCCCTGTAAAAAGGGATTTTCGTTTCGTTTCTTTGCAGCCTTCGATCATTGGAAAAACGAAACCATCAGAATCGAAAACAAAAACGAAACCGTGGGTGGTGATATTAACCGTATGTCCGATTATTTCGGGATCGAAAAGGACAAAAGGCACAATCGAAACGAAGGTTTAAACGAAGGCAAAAACGAACCGTGTATTCCCAGCATAAATGTTTTATTTCTTAGCTGTGCTACACATACAAATCATAATATCATCATTTTTTTTTCGCTTCAGTGTCTCTTTAAGAGAGCCCCAGGTATGTATAAAACGTATTTTCTTACGTCTCAGGTACTCTTTAAATAGGAACTGTAATCAAAATAACATAATGAACAAAATTGCTTATTTATTTACAATATTAATGTTTTTTCATTTTTGTTCCTCTCCCTGATTTACTTTCTGAAATTGATCACAGGTGACAATATCTTTAGTACTGGCAGGTGATCTCTCTAAAATGTTCATTAACTGAGAGTTCTAAAGCCAGTATAAAGGATCTCTGGTCGCTGTCTCTGGTCTGATCTCTGGTGATCACAGGGTCAGCTCCTAACCGGCTCATGGAGCTCTGCATATTGCCGGCAGAGTAAGTGGACTTCAGCGACGAAAGAGTGGCATGAACAGCGAGAGCGGCTGGTCTGTGTGGCGTGGCGTTGGTGAGCCCCGTTTTTGTACCAAAAAGTTTCTGCTCCTTAAGTGGTTAAAGAAAGGTGATTATGCTGTTGCCTATCTTTTAGAGCAGAGAGGAAGTTCCGAGTTCAGGTCCGCTTTGACCATTTCAGCCCACAGGTTGTTTTCACCTTATGGACGAGAGGAATTTTCACATTTCAGCGCTCCTCCCATTCATTTGCCAATAACTTTATCATTACTTATCACTAAATTATCTATACCTTGTTTTTTTGCCACCAATTAGGCTTTCTTTGGGTAGTTCATTTTGCCAAGAATTATTTTAATCTAAATGCATTTTATCACCATAGTACTAAGTTGGGTGAGTAGAGCACACTGTATTATCGTTCGATGGTTATATACTATATTGCAAACTGAAGGTTTTGTGATACCGTACAGTTTATTGCATAACATTGTAAGATGCTATACCTTCAAATAAAATGTTTTGAAAACTAAATGAATTTTAACAGGAAAAATAAGAAAAAAATTGAAAAAAATTTATAATTTCTCAGTTTTCGGCCATTACAGTTTAAAAATAATACATGGTATCGTAATTAAAACCTACACGTTTTATTTGTCCATTTGTCCCGGTTATTGCAACGTTTAAATTGTATCCCTAGAACAATGTATGGTGGCAATACTTTATTTGGAAATAAAGGTGCATTTTTTCAGTTTTGCATGCATTACTAATTACAAGCACATAATTTAATAATAATATAGCCCCTTGACATACATAATACAATTTTTAGTTCTGAAGTCTGTAAGTGTAATTTTACTATTTGGCCATAAGATGTCCTCACGCAGTATTTCCTATAAACGTACAATAACTACGCTAATTAGGAAGTAATGTGTAGCTGTTACACTTGGGAAGTGACGCAGGCATCTCATTGATCACAGGGTCCTAGAGGGGAGGAGAATGGGAACAAAGTTTCCATTTATTAATCTGATGATCCGCGGCGGCAGCTGCAGAAACGAGTGGGCGGGAGGGAGCGCAGCGGCACCAATCTAGAATGATCACTGTTTTTGAACAAAAACAGTGATAATTCTCGGTGGACATGCACGGATTGGCTCAGGGGACTTCTCTCTCCTGCCCCCAATCCCCCCTGACACCGGGACCATCGCGATCACGGTCTTCCGCCTCCGCATGATTGTGCGCACAGCCCCGCAGACTGCACGGATGTGAGCCTCCTGTCCCTGCGGCTATAGCAGCACCAGCCGCAGATGTGAGGCTCACTTCCGTGCGGCTCAAATGGTTAAAATAAGCTTTCAGCACTTTTCAATTCCAAAAGTACCAAAAATTAGGTGAAAAGGTTCTATCAAAATTATTTTGAGTATTTTTTGACAAAAAAAATAATAATTTTATTGATGAGATGTAAAAATATCACCTAGGAGAAAATGGTAGCAGGAAAAAAGGGCGCCGGTTGAGGGTGGATGAAAAGGGCGCCACCATAGACTTCAATGCAATTACCGTTAATACGGGAAAAAAGCAGAAAAAAGGGCGCCGTGATAAATATCGTTAACAAGATTAGAACATTATAGTTTTTGAAGTATGTTATCGTTTTAGAATCTTGCAACGTTATAGTTTTTGTAATATTATTTTGTTTATATGTACAGATTTTACGTTCTCAAAGATATTATTGTTTCTATTTGTAAAAGGGTGTTTCTGCAGAGGTAGTGGTTAGGGTTAGGCACCACCAGGGGGAGTGGTTAGGGTTAGGCACCACCCATGCGGCTAGTAAGTTTTAGGCAACACCAGGGGGGGGTGGTTAGGGTCAGGAGCCACCAGGGGGGTGGTTAGGGTTAGGCACAACCAGGAAAGGGGGGTTAGGTTTAGGCACCACTGGGGGGTGGTTAGGGTTAGGCACCACCGGGGGGTTAGGGTTAGGCACCACAAGAGGGGTGGTTAGGGTTAGGCACACCGGGGGGGGTGGTTTAGGCTTAGGCACCACCGGGAGGGGGGGGTGGTTAGGGTTAGGCGCCACCAGGGGAGTAGTTAGTTTTAGGCATCACCAGGGGAGGGTTCTGTGTGATGGTAGGGTGGAGTTAAGCTGTATTGTTGAATTACGCAACGATATTTAACGTTATATTTTCGTTATTATTTCTCGTCTGTTTTTACAACGGTATTTATCGTTAACAAAGATTGACAATGATGTTTTTAATTATCAGATTTCGTTAATAACTGGCGCCATTTCATTTTCAACTCGGGCCCTTTTTTCGTGGCGCCCTTTTTTCATGCACGCGAGAAAACTTACGAGAAAAAGTAACTTGGCTACAGGTCGCCCGTGAGTATGGGCCGTTGAACGGGCGCGCACCCCGAACTGTCGCCCGTCGCTGATGTCGCCAGGCGATTGAAATGTTCAATCGCCTGGCGACAGTCGCCGCCGCAACTCCGCCGCAGCTTTCGCTAGTCCGCGTAAGTACGCGGACTAGCGACAGCAACCTCCATTGAGGTATGCAGAGCTTCCGGCAGGGGGAGGAGTAACGTCGGCGACAGCTTCCGTCGAGCCGCTGGTCCCTCTTCCGCGTGTGTACGCGGAGGGACCTGGCGAGGAGCTGTCGCCGGCCTGTCACCCGCACGCTCACGTGTGCTGGCGACAGGCCACTTTTGCTGCCCGTGAGTATGGACCAATAGTCTCTTTCTCTGCAACACTCTCCTTGCCCTGGATAACCAAGTAGGTTTTATTTAGTGTCCCTTTAAGTCCCAGGACCACCCACCACCAGTGCAGCATAGAGGAGACTGCAGCTATATGGAGAGACCACCTATGTGTGCAGTGGGCTGCAGCCTCAGAGAATAATGGCAGGCAAGTGCTGAAAGCTAAGCTTGCTCTGAAACCTAAACCTCAGCTTCAATTATTCATTGAAATTCCATTACTAAAACTTGCAGCCGCAGCACCGGCCACACATGTAGTCTGTGAGACTTCAGCAGCAGCAGGCACAACTGTAGTCTCCATATATGTGATATACAGTGCACAACAATGTCTGTGTGACCAGGGAGAACTGCTCAGCCAGCCAACAGAGAGCAGGCACAACTGTAGTCTCCATATATGTGATATATTCTCATACAATGTCTGTGTGACCAGGCAGAACCACTCAGCCAGCCAACAGATAGCAGGCACAACTGTAGTCTCCATATACGTGATATATTCTCATACAATGTCTGCGTGACCAGGCAGAACCACTCAGCCAGCCAACAGAGAGCAGGCACCGCACAACTGTATCAGAATCAGAATCAGTTTTATTTCGCCAAGTACAGCAAGCGCTATAATCGGAATTATTTGTGGTACACATGGCATAGACAGAGTAGAGACACACAAACACATGCAATTTGTAATACAGTAATCAGATAGACAGATAGTGATGCCAGTAAATGCTAGTAAAGGCCCCCATTTCCGGATAAGAAACCGGGGACCAGCTGACCGACCCGGCAATTAGAAATGCAGGCCGGACCGGGGAAGGTCAGAGTTCAGTGACCGAACGGCTTGGGGGAAGAAGGTGTTCTTCCGCCTGGTGGTTTTGGCTGGTATAGTCCTGTAGCGACAGCCCACCGGGAGGAGCTTGAAGTAGTGGCTGCCAGGGTGAGAGGGGTCACGGGAGATCATGGTGGCCCTCTTCTTCAACCTAATTGTAGTCTCCATATATGTGATATACAGCATACAACATCGTCTGTGTGACCAGGCAGAACTGCTTAGCCAGCCAACAGAGCGAGCAGGGCCATAAGCTGAACTGAGACTCCCTGCCGACGGTAACGATTATTACATGAAATGTACACAGCAATAAGTCGTTATATTATGGTTGTATACAGTATTTTCCCATATACCCAGCATATATACCTCCCCAGGAAGGAAAAGATTATATAGTATCATTGCATATAGTACGACCCTGCTATATACCCAACATTAATACCTTCCCAGGTTGGAAAAACAATCTACAATATATATTATAATTGCATACAGTATGCCCTCATATACCCAGCATATATACCTGCTCAGGTTGGAAAACATGGGACACACCTTCCAGCCCCCCTGTACTGTGTCCACAAACCAGGTTCAAGCTTCACCCAGGAGGACCAATCAGAGAGAGATCGCAGCCTGGACCCCACCTCCTTCTATTTGTGCCGATGTCCTGGCGGATGGGAATTGGCTTGTGGCTTGCCGTTTACAAATTCATACACAGACTAATTGCGTTCTGCGTTGCTAGCATTCTTTCATGCACCTGGCATCCGCAAAAAAGCATGCAGCAGTTCCTTATTAATTACGCATGCGCTATAATGCAAACAAGTACCATACCGCCCAACTTTTTGAGATGAGAAAGAGGGACACCTAAACCATGCCCCTGCCACACCCCTGATCAGGCCCCAAGTCATGCATACCATAAAGATTTCATAAGAAAAATATGTTGTTTTATAATTCAAACCACACTGGTCCTTTCTATCCTGGGTCATTTTCCTTTATAGTAACATTTTAAAATGAGTAATATATCAATTTAAAGGATGGGAATAAAGTTTAGAGTCCATCAAACACATTTTTTTCATTAGAGACATATATATATTTACATAGAAAGAGGGACAAAGTCCTGAAAAAGGGAAAAATGATGAGGATAAAGGGACAGAGGGACAGGGCTCCCTAAGAGGTACTGTCCCTCCAAAAGAGGGACAGTTGGGAGCTATGAAGTACATTGAATTTAATGTGCAATGCGTGACGCAGTTGAATGCATATAGTGTAAATCAACCCTTAGGTGACCAGTCGAGTTTTGTTTAATACTGTAGATAGATTACAGGATTCAAATAAGATGCTTCTTTTATTCGATAAATTGGGCATGTCAGAAAATTCATTATGGACAATCTATAAATGTACCACTTTTTTAACGTAAGATGGGCAAATTCAAACTGGGTGCTGTCCTTAGGTAGAGGGGAAGGTACTTAGGTACTTATAATCTACTCAAGCCCACCCATCGGCACAGTGGCCTAGCCCTAGTGGATAGCACTCTCACCTTGCAGCGTTGGCTCCTTGGTTTAAATCCCAGGCAGGGCACTATCAGCACTAAGTTTGTCTGTTCTCCCCATGTTAATATGGGTTTCCTCCGGGCACTCGTGTTTCCTCCCACATCACAAAAACAAATAGATTAGTTAATTGGCTTCCCTTTAAAGAGAGCCCAAGGTGGGCTCATAAAATAAAAAAAAATATGCTGCCTGATCCGGGGGGTTGGGCGGATTAGGTAGCCACCAAAACTGACGCTTTCCGGCGCTCCTGTGGGCTGCACTGGCCCACTTTCACTTGCGTGACTCTATTCTCTTTTCTTTTCTCTCCCAGCATGCAGGGAGGCGGGGGAGCAGCAGGGGGCGTGGCCATGGAGAGACAGCTGCCCAATGGCAGCTCTGGAAAGCCTGTAGGAACACCCCTAGCAGGCGTTTTGAACAAGGAATCCAGAAAATATCACACTGCAACATTAAACATTTATTTTTAGCATAAGTTACAACATCGATGCTGTAAAACTAAACTTCCTTATTTCTCCAGCACATTTATTGTCCCATATATATTAAATAACCTTTTCCTCTTTTCATGTTCACTTGTGCTGTACACCCAGCTCGCTTTATTAAAGAGGAGCTGTCAACCATACTATCTCAGAAAAAAAAACACATATACTGTATAAGTAGATAAATACTTGCTCTACTTACATAACATATGTATTGCACTGCCCACATGTTGATTTTAGTGATTCTTCTACAGTAAAAAGAGAAAATCCTTCTTAGCATTTCCCATTTTAAGTGTGGCTATTTTGAAGCCAATCCTGGTGTCATTTCCTGCCCTACTCTCCTCTATCTGATTTGCCCGCCCTTTACTATAGAAAGTGCATTGTCTCAGCATGACAAATATTGGCCAATCAGAGAGGAACAGAGGTGTGGGAGGGGAAAATAGGAGGGAAAGAGGCTTCAGCCAATCAGGCTGCATTAGTTAAGTCTGAGAGGAAATAGAGAAGCAAAAAAGGACAACCCAGCAACCCCTGCAACTTCCTTTTTGTGTACCAAATTTTGTGTGTACCATATACAGTAAGAGTCAGGTAAACTGGGGAATGATCATTTATCAACAAGAAAAGTACCAGTGATTTTAACATTTGGATTGCCTGGTTAGCATCCTTATTACTTGTTTACCAGATAAAAATAAAGAATTAATTTTTGATTTTATGCCCGACAGTTAAACTTTAAAGGTGGCTCTGGCCAACCTCTACACATGAGGAGCACCTGACTGGACTGGAACCACGCAGGATGTGGTCTGCATAGCTCACAACTGTCCCTCTTTTGGAGGGACAGTCCCTCTTTTGGAGACCTGTCCCTCTTTCTTCCTCATTTGTCCCTCTTTCAGTTCCAATGTACAGATTTATTTAAATATATGTATTTTTCTACTGAAACGTGATTAATTGACATTAAACTTTTTTTCCATCCTTTAAATCGATATATTTCTTACTTTCAAATGTTAATATGAAGGAAAATGAACAGGATAGAAAAGACCAGTGCATACCTCCCAACTTTTTGAGATGAGAAAGAGGGACACTTAAGCCACGCCCCTGTCACACCCCTAATCACACCCCCGGCACGCCCCCTAGTCACACATACCATAAAGATTTCATAAGAAAATATGTTGCTTTATAATTCAAACCACACTGGTCCTTTCTAGAGAAATATATATATATATATATATATATATATATATATATATATATATATACACACACATAGAAAGAGGGACATTTCTTTGTTACAGCTGATACAAATTCTGCAATAAATCTGCAGTTTTTCTACTTCCTGCTTTCATTGAAGCAGATGTATTATTAACAGCCTGTGCTTTCAAATGAGCTTGTCTGCAATCTCTGCCATGGCAGTCATGTGACACGGGGAGAGATCAATTACAACTTCTGATTAGACACAAATGAGGGGGAATTACTTAGACAGGCTAAACTCCCTAAATACACAAATTTCCTTCTGCCCTGTGCAAGAGTCCAGGTCCATTTTAGGGCTTAGGCGTTAGATAGGTAGTTTGTGCGGAGGGGGGGTTAAGGGTTAGGTGTTAGGTAGGCAGTTTGGGGGGGGGGGGGTAAGGATCAGGCATTAGGTAGGTAGTTTGTGTTGGCGGGTTAATGGTTAGGCAGGTCGTTTGTGCGAGAGGGTTAAGGGTTATCCGTTAGGTAGGTAGTTTTTGCAGGGGGGCGTAAGGGTTATATGTTAGGTAGGTAGTTTGTGCGGGTGTTTTTTCTTTTTCAGGGTTGGGCATTGGGTAGGTAGTTTGTGCGGGAGAAAGGTTAAGAGTTAGGCATTAGCTAGACAGTTTGTGTGGAGGAGGGGGGGTTAAGGGTTATGTGTTAGGTAGGTAGTTTGTGCAGGTGGGTTTTTTATTCAGGGTTAGGCATTAGGTAGGTAGTTTGTGCGGGGGGAATAAGGGTTAGGCGTTAGGTAGGTAATTTGTGCGGGGGCTGGGAATGCCGGATTAAGGGTTAGGCGTTAGGTAGGCCATTTGTGCAGGAAGGGTTTAGGGTTCGGTGTCAGGGGGATGGTTCTGTGTGAGAGTAGGGTTAGGTTTGGATATAGTAAAATATCAGTATTTAATACCGGTATTTTTCTATCGGCTTTACAGGGCGCCCCAAATTTCCAGGCGCCTTTATTTGATGCATGCCCTGACTGTGACCGGTCACGTAAAGGAAGCTCAGTATAAGCTCTTGTAGAATATTCTTAGAATGTTGTGGATCGTAGCATTCTATATTTATCCCAGCAGAAAGGGCAGCGACCCACACGAGTGACAGAGCAGCCACAAACCAGCGGCCGCGAGCAGACAGATAGGAGAGCGGCATTTCCTCCCCCTGATATTCAATCTTGTGTGTTTCAATTCAGCTTTCCATTCAGCCAGCAAATGCAAAATAAAAGCAGTAATACAATATGCCAGGCAGCAAACAAAGAGGTTGGCGCGTCCAGAATCTACACCACAACAATGGAAATCATGTGGCCAGGGCTTTGCAGTGCCGGCCGATTATTTATCCCCCATTGTGTGCAGACAATGAACAGGTACTGTCACAACTTGCTGCAATATTATCAAACACATTTGTCACCACAAAACCGTAAAGGGCCCGTGGATGTCCCCACAGCAGCAAATCAGAGCTATGCTCTATGGGCTGCATTTTTTAATTACATTACACCTGCTCAGGGTCGGTTTTAGAATTTTTGCTGCCTAAAGCGATACATTCTGCGTCTCCCCCCCCCCCCCATGTGTGTGTGCAAAGCCGGAGCGGAGAGGAGAGACACATTAGGCTGTGCAATGCAGGCTCTGGCACTAGGCTTACTACCCTCTGCTTCCTCCAAGACAGCATCTCCTCCCTGCTGGCCAGTGGCCTGCAGCATCTGATACCCAGCAAACTCAGGATTTTCAAGGGGGGGGGGGGAGGGGAGGATTCCTGAAAGGTATCCTCAGCTACGCACACTACAGTATAAAAATATGCTAGGACATCATGCTAGGTACACATTTCCTGTCCAAGAGGATCTGACAATTATTTCCTAAATGTCCGATTTTTGCCGAATATAATGAGGACAGCTGACATTGATAATGAAGGGGAGAGTGAAGCAATCACATAGCAGGGCACAGGGCTGTGCTCATACCTGACTCTGTTAAGTTCCCCAGAGCTGCTCCATGCTCTGTACACATGCTGCTGCTCCATCCAAAGTCAACTGTAGCAGGGAAAGAAAGGGGGCAGTGCTGTGAGCTGCAGGATACCTGTAGGTATTCTTGTGTCTCATCTTGTGCCTGTCCCCAGACACTGCACTGGCCCTGGTCTGAGGGGGGATTCTGGGCAGTTGTAATCCCCCCTGCGTTTGCCCATGCCAGGATGCAGAGTATGTGCTGCACTGATGCTATATCACTCTCCCGCTCTCAGCAGATAGCGATGGGATCACCAGCCACACATCTTGCTTCCTCTCTGACTACAGCGGCTCCTCATGTGACCCGGCAGCACGTAACAGGTAACATGAGGCACCGCTGTAGCCATGGATACAGGATGCTGGATGGAGTTCCTATCACTGGGATGCTAAAAGTAGGTGAGTGAAACGGAGCCGCGCATCCAGGGAGATGGGAAGTGCAAGGAGGGGGACACTTGGGAATGAGAGACGCCTTTTGCAGCCCTCTAACTGTTGCTAACCTGAAGCACATGATTCACATTGCTTCATGGAATAGCCGCCCCTCCACCTTCTAAGCTAGCCCTAAGCTGCAAAACTATCTGTAGTCTTACAAACACCACCCTTGTCCACACACAGCACAGACTCGGAATGCCTATTCTAGGTGAATAGATACTCTGAGCCTGTTCTGATGCTGTTCCTCCTTTAAGGATACTCGAGTACTCGATACTTGAGTGACGTGACATGATGAGATAGATATGGGTATGTACAATGCTTAGCACACAAATAACTGTGCTGTGTTCCTTTTTTTCTTTCACTGTCTGAAAGAGTTAAATATCAGGTATGTAAATGGCTAACTCAGTCCTGACTCAGAGAGGAAGTGACTACAGTGTGACCCTCACTAATAAGGAATTCCAACTATAAATCACTTTCCTAGCAGAAAACGGCTTCTGAGAGCAGGAAAGAGATATAAAGGGTCAATAGTTCATAAATTTTAGCTCTGGCATACTTCAATGAATGTGTCATTGAGCAAGAACAATAAACAGTTAAAACTTAAAAAGTAGATTTAAGCATAAAACAAAACTGTGGAATTTCTTAAAAAGTCATTTTTTTTTTTTTTGTAACACTGTTTTTATTAAACATATATTGTATCATACAAACATTTGAAATTGTCAGCAAATGTCCATATCAACAAAAGGGCACATATCCTGTTTATAATACAATAAAATTGGAGATATGAAAAATGGGTTATCGTATGAATTTGTATTGTCCAACATTTCCATTTATCCATAAAACCAGAACAAAATAATAATAAAAAAAAAAGAGAGAAAAATAACATGCTATTAAGATAGAAGTTGAGATTAGAACCTGAGTATTTGTTCCTGTGGTCTGTCCATCAATGTGGAGAAGAGAACGTAGCACTGATATCGTGAGCTGTGCCCCACTAAGGAGGAGAAGCAAGAAAAAATCATGGATCATTGTGATATATATTAGTTAGGCCATTCATAGTGATCTGTAGGATCCCAATGAGAATTCGTTTCCCGTCTGATGTCCCATAAGTCGTTTCAATGAAGGTTAGAAGGTACAAACATATATCAGGGAGGGATGTAGTTGAGAAAGTACGTCTCCCATGGGTCCCATATTTGTTTAAATCTCTCTTCCGTATCTCTTAGAAGAGAAGTGAGATATTCCATAACCTTAGTCCAACTGATTTTTGTAATAGCTGCAGAGATTGTAGGAGAGAGGGGTTTACGCCAGTGGGATGCTATAGATAGTCTAGTAGCTGTTAGTATATGTGTAATCAGTCTCATCGTATACTTCTTTATTCCCGGTATCGGTTTACCTAGGAGCATATAGAGGGGGTCTAAAGGAATATTAGTATTTGTTACCCTTGCTATTAAGGATTGAATCTCTACCCATAGTGGTTGAACAATTGGACAATACCAGAATATATGCTCTAGAGAGCCTATCTGATTACATCCCCTCCAGCATTGATTGGGTACATCAGGATATATTTTTGATAATACTTCCGGTGTTCTATACCACCGAAAAATCAACTTATAAATGTTTTCTTTTACTTGTGTGCATATTGATGTTTTTTTTTGCATTCTCCCATATTGAAACCCAGTCTTCTAATTCTAAGGATTGTCCAAGAGCTTGTTCCCACTTGGTCATATATGAGTGTTTGAGTTTAAGGGTACCAGAATTGTCTAGAAGTAGCACATAAATAGCCGAAATAAGCCCTTTTTGGTGACCTTTGTTGTGACACAATCTTTCAAAAGGAGTAAACATGGGAAGGAGATCTGTTCCCCTAGTGAGAGTTCTAAGAAAATGACTAATTTGATTATATTCCATAGACAGTTGTGGCGTAAAGGTTATTTTTTCCTCTAGTGCAGTTTTGGTGAGGAGTTTTCTGGTGAGAACATTCGTCCAATTATGGAGATTGGTATATTTAAGACTGAACCATCTACCCATGAAACTTTCTGTCATACCTGGAGTAAAAGCAGGATTACCTAGTATAGGATATAGTGGAGATATTGAGGATCTAAGATTAGCTTTCATAACTGTTGAGCACCATAGTTGAAGAGTAAATTTAATCGTAGGAAGGATTTTAATATAGGGTAGCTTGGGAGGAGATGGAGACCAAATCAAAGAAGCTAGGGAGATTGGGTAAATACTGAACGCCTCTATGAGGCCCCATTTAGTATATGTCTTTAGATCCGACCATTCAGGGAGTTGGCGTAAGTGTAAAAAGTCATTTTTAGGAGAAGGAAGATAGATACAATCGTTTATTTTATTCATTTATTTTTGGCTCGGTTGTCCTTCAACCACTTTGTCCTCCTTGACGTGCGCTCCCGGCAGCGGATTCGGTAGTCCAGGAATCAGTGAATCGGGCTATGGTGCCCGATCACGGATTCCTCTCCCCCGCAGAAAAAGCGACAGCTTCTCTCGGAAGCTTTGCTTTTTCTAATTCCCATGTCCCTCTAAGCGTACATTGTACATTGTACGCTTAGAGTGACGCAATGTAAACAAACTCCATCTAAAAGTAAAAAAAAATTAACACACTCATATATTTCCATAAATCAAACCCTATATACATCCAACCCTCCCAAAAATGCCCACATAAAATGTTTAATAATAAAAAAAAAACACAATAAAAAAATAAAAAACACATAAATATTTACCTAAGGGTCTTAACTTTTTAAATATCTATGTAAGATGAAATATTTCAATTTTTTTTATAAGCTTGTAAATAGTGATGGATGCAAAACGGAAAAAATGTACCTTTATTTCCAAATAAAATAAAATATTGTCGCCATACACTGTGATAGGGACATAATTTAAATGGTGAAATACCCGAGACAAATGGGCAAATACAATACGTGGGTTTTAATTATGGAGGCATGTATCATTTTAAAACTATAATGGCCGAAAACTGAGAAATAATGAATTTTTTCCGTTTTTTTCTTATTCTTCCTGTTAAAATGCATGTACAGCAAAATGTACCCCCTAAAGAAAGCCTAATTGGTGGCGGAAAAAACAAGATATAGATCAGTTAATTGTGATAAGTAGTGATAAAGTTATAGGCTAATGAATGGGAGGTGAACATTGCTCGGATGCATAAAGTGAAAACGACTGAGGGCTTAAGTGGTTAAAGCACCATTATTGCGAAAAGTTGTGCAATTTAAAATTCTTCATACACATAAATGTATGCATTTTATCCAGGATAGAATGCTCTAAGGATCACCACTGTATTAATCGAGGTAATCAATCAATAACAAGCCATTCCTTTTCCTCTGCTTACTCCTTTCTCACGTGGCGGCCATCTTTGGAAAAGCCGGAGTTGGGCCTCGATTCATCAACACTTAGCAAATTTGTTAACAATAGTTTGGTAAAATACCGAATTTGTTAACTTCATTTCAGGATTCATCAAAGTTATCTACAGCTGTTAGCGAACATTCGTTAACGATTCGGTAACGATTCGCTAAAACGGAAGAAAGTGCAATTCATGAAAAAGAAAGTGGGCGTGGTTTAGCGTTACATTTAGGATTAGTTATCTCCTTCACTGCTCTGTCGTTATTCCTGTCAGATCATTGCTGACAGAGAAGATGGAGCCATTTGAAGTGGTTATGTATCAGCTGAGAGTGATTCAAAGGCACAGAAGGGCAAGAATAAGGTCTAGAACCATATAAATTTGCAAGAGAATAGATTTATTTGCTATAACACGACATCTGCATTTCTCTTGAATCATCTTGTAAGAGAACACAGGCAGTGCCAGGGTTAACTAATTTTGCTAGCTGCACTATAATTTTTTTAGAAAAGGCTCCTATCAAATTGTGGGATTGTCCCAACCACTTCCAGAATCCTGGTCCAGGTGTTAAGCCCTATTCAGAATGTTGCTACGTAGTGCTCAAAGGACTGCCTTTTACCCACAATTCCATGGGAATCTTATGGCCTTGTGTTAAATTACCGCTGTAAAATGGAAATATCGACACATTACCGAATGGTTACCGAATTGTTATCGAATTCACACCGAATGCCAAAAAACCTTGATGAATACAACTAGAAATCGCTAAACTTCGAATTCGGTAATTTAACAAACTGGAAAAAGTTATCTCAAAGACAATGATGAATCGAGGCCTTGGTGGTTTGAATCATGTGAATATTATATGTACAGTGCTGCGGGGAGGAAGGGGGTAATGTAAAATGGCTCTGTAGCTTCACCGCTGTGAAGAAGGCCATTTTATGCCATCATCTGATCTGGTAAGCTTCCATCAAAACAAAATGGAAGCCCCCTTTATGTAGACACAGATGCCTTGTGGTAAATATCTCCTTGGTTACTGTTATAGGACGTTGGCAAATACTACAGACAGCCACACCAGAGCCGACACCCTCCACCACCCTCCTCCCTAAATATCTGTCACTCATCTCGTGTCCCCCTCACAGGGTATAAATATTTTTGTTAGGGCAGTGAGAGTGTTTTCTTAGCAAGGTGGAAATATTTTGCATTTCATTCCTGATTTAATGAAACAATTAGCAGTGATGAGCCTCCGCACGTGCCAGGGCATACTCCCATAAATACCAGTGCCAGCATTCCAGAGGTGTAACTGGACTTGTAACAGCACACATATATTCTAGCCCAACACCAGACAGAAACAAGACTTAAAGAGGAACTCCAGTGAAAATAACATAATAAAAAGTGCTTCATTTTTATGATAATTATATATAAATGATTTAGTCAGTGTTTGCCCACTGAAAACTCTTTCCCTTCCTTTATTTACATTTTGACATTTATCACATGGTGACATTTTTACTGCTGGCAGTGGAAGGAGATGCTGCTTGATTTTTTTTACCAGTTGGAAACAGCTGCAAACAGCTGTTATTTCCCACAATGCAATGAGATTCAAAGACAGGAAACTGTCAGGACCATGGTCCTGACATCACACTGTAGGAGGGGTTTCACCACAATACCAGCCATACAGAGCCCCCTGATGATCCGTTTGTGAAAAGGAAAAGATTTCTCGTGGAAAAGGGAGTATCAGCTACTGATTGGGATGAAGTTCAATTCGTGGTTACAATTTTTCTTTAACTACTTGCCGACTGCTCCACGCCACTTGTCATGAAAGCGGAAGCAGACCCTGAACCACTCCACGCCAATTGGCATGAATGGCTGAAACTGGAGCTAGCAGGAGATTCTTCATTCTCCCAGCGGCGATAGCCGCTCGGAGACTGTTAGACGGCTAATATACCTGTACAGCGCTGCGATCTAAGGCACGTGTGACGCGGCTGTCCCCTCTGTAGTCCAGAAAGTGATCAGCTGTCATATGACAGCCGATCACGCTGATTGGCTGGCGGGGGGTGGGAGGGGACAATACAAAAATAAATATAAAAATAAGAAAATGTATTAAAAAATAACAAAAATATTTATTAAAAAAAAAAACAACAACTGGGGAGCGATCAGACCCCACCAACAGAGGGCTCTGTTGGTGGGTAGAAAAGAGGGGGGGAGAATCACTTGTGTGCTGAGTTGTGCGGCCCTGCAGCTTGGCCTTAAAGGTGCAGTGGCCCAATTAGTAAAAAATGGCCTAGTCACTAGGGGGGTTTAACACTGTGGTTCTCAAGTGGTTAAAGGGGCACTATGGCGAAAATTGTAAAATTTAAAATCTGTGCAAACACAAACAAATAAGATGTACATTTTTTCCAGAGTAAAATGAGCCATAAATTACCTTTCTCCTATGTTGCTGTCACTTACAGTAGGTAGTAGAAATCTGACAGAAGCAACAGGTTTTGGACTAGTCCATCTCTTCATGGGGGGGTTGTCAGGGATTTTTTTATTTTCAAAAGCACTTATTGAATGGCAGTTGCTCTTTCCAACTGCCAAAATACTGTGTAAAGAGCAGGGAAGCTGGCTAGCATCATTGTATAAATATTTTTCAGGGAATATCTTTATAAAGAATAAAAGCCTTGATGAAAATACCTTAATGAAGAGATGGACTAGTCCAAAATCTCTCGCTTCTGTCAGAATTCTACTACCTACTGCAAGTGACAGTAACATAGGAGAACAATAATTTATGGCTCATTTTACTCTGGAAGAAACATACTTCTTATTTATCTATGTTTGCACATATTTTAAATTTTAAAATTGTTCACCATAGTGCCCCTTTAAGGGACCACTCCAGTGAAAAAAAGTAAGCAGTTAAATTCTCCTCATGGGGGATTCACAGGGTTTCCTTTGTGTTCAAAAGCATTTACTGAATGGCAGTTGTTAAATATAACTGCCAAAATAGTGTACAAGGGTTTAGGGAAGCTGGCTGATATTTTATTATTTTAGCCGTTCAAGAAAAAAAATTGAAAACAAAGAAAACCCTGAGATTGCCCATAAGGAGATGGACTAGTCCAAAACCTGTCTGTTCTGTCTGGAGTGGTCCTTTAAAATAAGAGATGTCATATATAGTTGTTAAAAAAGGGACTAGTCTCCCACTTACAGATGATTCAAGTTACATGTCATACATACAATGTTGTCTTTATGTACAAATTATACAGCACTGTTTTTGTAACTATATATTTTTGTTGTTACATGTCACAGTATTGTATAAGCTGTTAGTACTGTATGGATCCGAGATAAACTTGTACTCATTGCATAATTGTGTTCCTTTCATATTGTTTATAGGGCATTCCTCAAGCCAAATACTTTTTTTGTTTTGTTTTAATACTCTAATTCCCTATAAACTAAACAAGCCTCGCCCACAGCTTTTCACAGTGCCTTGGCACTGTAGCATGGGCTTATGGGAGCTCAGTCTGGGCAGGAGGAGAAGGAGGTTACTAGCCAGAGATATCAGAGGCAGAGGGGTGGAGGGAGGAGGAGAGGGGACTGAATTTGTCACATTACACACAGGCAAGCTGATAGCATCTCTAGCCCTCAGCCTGTGACAAACATAACATGGCTGCCCTCATTGTATCACCGGAATAAATAATCATAAACTTTTGAAGCTGTTTGCAGCTAGATATGATGTGTAAACTTTCTAAACTCTAGATAAGATGTATAGACAAGTTACTTGTTATAGTTACTTTTTCATCTCGGATCCGCTTAAAAAAAAAAAAAATGAAAACATTGAAAACAACCAAAAAATATTCTTTATACTATATGTCCTAATCCAGAGTTGCCTAAGAGTAAACTAGGTATCCACATGTCACCATGTATAACACATGGCTCAACTAATAAACACATGACTCAACTTACAAACAAATTCAACTTACTACTGACAACCCCCTGGAACTGACCTTTTTGTAAGTTAGGGATCGCCCTACTGAGAAATTATGTGATGAATAAAATTGCTTATTTTTTTTACAATGCTACTTTATAAATTATGTAGTCAGTGTTTGCCCATTGTAAAATCGTTCCTCACCCTAATTTACATTCTGAAATGTGACACAGGTTGCGACATCTTTAGTCCTGTCAGGTGCAGCTCTGCAGAATGTTTTTTCACTGAAGCCAGTAGAAAACATACCTGGTCTCCAATAATGCTCTGGCAAACAGCCTAGGCTAAGCGTCACTGGGAGGGTGGGGTTACATACCAATATGCAGCAATATATAGATATAGGAAGTGTATCTGATGCTATGATGGTAAGTAACTTTTGTCTTTTTGTTTTTATTCCACCGAGGTGCACTTTAAATCCATGCAGAGAACTGTAGCATCTGTAAAGTTGAGGAGACGGCACAGGTGACATGTGCATTGCTGCTCTGTCATGTCCATGTGACACCAGCAGCAGCTGCTGTCTACCTGTCCTTTCATTTTCTATTTCTAGACTGGGAAGCTGTAAGGGAGTTACGCCAGCATGACACATTGTAGTAGCTGCTCCTTCGGGAACATTTAAGGTGCTAAAGCACTGTCACCGATGAGTTTGTGACACTGAAATGTCACATGTATCGGATGACAGGGCTGCACAGAAATAGCCGCTTGGGGCGATGACGCTAGCTCCGGGCTGCAGGATCTTAGCTGCCTGTAGGACATTACTGTGATATTTCTGCTCCTCGTGTTATATCGCCTCTGGGGTGGTGCAATAAAGATTTGTCAGCAGAGTTGACTCATGCCCTGCAGAGAGCTGGCATAAAACGCGATCATCCATCTCACCTGCCTGATACATTCTGCACAGTCCAGCTACCAACCCAAGGATATTTATAATGCAGAACTGGAATAAAGAAACAGCCCGTGGAGCCAGGTATAGGTGCCCGCAGTGTAGGTTAGCCAGCTGTAGGTCCCACCAGTATAGGTAGCCAGGCATAGTTGCCCCCAGTATAATTAGCCAGCTATAGGTCCCCCCAGTATAGGTAGCCAGGCATAGTTGCCCCCAGTATAAGTTTGCTACGTAGGTGCCTCCAGTAAAGGGTAGCCCGTATAGTTGCCACCAGTATAGGCTAGATAGGTAGGTGCCTCCAATATAGGTAGTCAGTATAGTTGCCCCCAGTATAGATTAGATAGGTAGGTACCCTCCATAAAGGTAGCCAGTACAGTTGCCCTCAGAATAGGTTAGATAGGTAGGTGCCCCCAGTATAGGATAGATAGGTAGGTGCCCCCAGTATAGTATAGATAGGTAGGTGCCCCAAGTATAGGTTAGATAGGTAGGTGCCCCAGTATAGGTTAGATAGGTAGGTGCCCCCAGCATACGATAGATAGGTAGGTAGGTGCCCCCAGCATACGATAGATAGGTAGGTGCCCCAGTATAGGTTAGATAGGTAGGTGCCCCCAGTATAGGTTAGATAGGTAGGTGCCTCCAGCATACGATAGATAGGTAGGTGCCCCAGTATAGGTTAGATAGGTAGGTGCCCCCAGCATACGATAGATAGGTAGGTGCCCCCAGTATAGGTTAGATAGGTAGGTGCCCCCAGTATAGGTTAGATAGGTAGGTGCCCCGTATGTTAGATAGGTAGGTGCCCCCAGTATAGGTTAGATAGGTAGGTGCCCCAGTATAGGTTAGATAGGTAGGTGCTCCAGTATAGGTTAGATAGGTAGGTGCAGGAGGGTGGGCACAGCGGTGGAGGCTGCGGGTATTGCGTAGTTATAACTCACCTTCTGCCGCCAATGCCGGCAGCCTCTACCTCTCTCCCGGCATCTGTCGCATTGATAACAGCGCCCCCTGTGATGACATGCGGTCATGTTACATGATTCATGGTTATGATGGATGCCAGGAGAGGAAGGAGGTAGAGGCTGCGGGGGATCGGCGATGGAAGGTGAGTTGTTACTACTATACCCACTCCCCCCGCTGCTACGCCCCTCAATCCGGGGCTCCGGGCGATTGCACTATTTGCACGCCCACAGAAACGGGCCTGACAGAAGTCATATGCGAAGTACGTTTTTGCAAACTTGCATCAGCCACACATATGACGCAAGTCACTGGTATTGCATTCGTTGTGCGTTTTAAAGCAAACCCCTGAAGCAAAAAAAAAACCCTTGTGGTATAATGAATTGCATGTATAGTACGAATAATGAATAGAACATTAGTAGCAAAGAAAAGAGTCTCATAGCTTTTATTTTCAGCTATAAAGCTTTTTTTTATACCATTTCATTATACTGTCACAGAGAGCCCGAGCCAGGTCTAACAGTAAAAAAACAAAACCATCTGCCTGATCCGATGGGGTTGCTGGACCGGGCAGCGCTCATACCTCCTCTCCCCGCCGCTCCTAGCTGCTGGAGTCCTGTAGTTTCAGTTCCGTGACCTTTGGGGTTAAGATGCTGGAGAAGCAGCGCCTGTACTCTCCTCTGAGAGCACATCGCTGATTGACGGGAAGGGGGCGGGGAGAGGCGGGGAGCGGGCAGCGGAGAATCTCCTTATCCTGTAGTGGGAAGCCCCTTCCCCGAAAGTCAAGTGGGGCGCAGGGGGCACGGAGAGCTGCAAACGACACACAGAGGCCTGTCCTGCAGATGGGAACATGCCTTTGTGTCCCTTTTTTAGATTTAAAAACCCACCTCGGGTACTCTTTAAGAATAGACTAATCAAGCCTCTCCGAGGCTTTGGATTGGCCCATTTTCAAGCTGCATAATTTTACATACAGAATTTGTATAATCCTGCATTAAGGGCTTGTTCACACTGCAGGCATTTTCGAAGGGGTGTTTCGGCCACCTGCGGTTTTTAAAAAACGCCCCCCGACCGCATGCCCAATGAATGTCTATGAGAAGGTTCATATCAGCGCGGGTCATGCGCGGTGGCTAGGAAAGCGGTGCATGTTCCATTTTCGGGGCAATTCCGCCTCCATGGAAGGTATAGGCAAATAGGCGAACGCGTACAAAAATGCGCATTAAGGCGATTGCGCTCGCGTTATTAAGAATAAATACATTGTATTCAAAGAGTTCACTTCCTGACTTATGTCAGGGAGGGAATTACAAAACCACTCTGAAAAAACGCTTAGAAAACTGCTAAGCACAAAAACGAATCGCCCACCCGAACTCCAGGAATCGGAAAAAAAAGACACCTTAAAAAAAAAAAAAACAACCAACACGGATGGACATGCGAACGTAGCGCAATGTGAACAAGGCCTCACTTTGAATTATTTGCATCTGATTGAGATCCCTATCTGGCATCTATCTGAAGTCACATGATAATGTCATAGTTATTTTTGTCTCATTTTTTACATCCTTGACAAAGAAGGCTTTTTTTTTTTTTTTTAAGAACTGAAGTGAGAGGGATATGGAGGCTGCCATACTTATTTCCTTTTAAGTAATACCAGTTGCCTGGCTGATCCTCTGCCTCTATTACTTTTAGCCATAGACCCTGAACAAGCATGCAGCAGATCAGGTGTTTCTGACATTATTGTCAGATCTGATAAGATTAGCTGCATGCTTGTTTCTGGTGTGATTTAGATACCACTGCAGCCAAACAGACCAGCAGGACAGCCAGGCAACTGGTATTGTTTAAATGGAAATAAATATGGCAGCCTCCATACTCTTCTCACTACAGTTAAAGTTTAAAGGACAACCGAGGTGAAATGATGAGATAGACATGTGTATGTACAGTGCCTAGCACACAAATAACTAGGCTGTGTTCCTTTTTTTTCTTTCTCTGCCTGAAAGAGTTAAACATCAGGTATGCAAGTGACAGTTTCTGTCCGGGTCGAACTGGGTCAGACTATAGCATAACCCTCACTGATAAGTACATTACAGCCATAAAACACTTTTCTGTCAGTAAATGGCTTCTGAGAGGAGGAAAGGGATAGAAAGGGTCATTAAAGGGGCACTATTGCCAATTTCATCTTATTTCGACCCTTTAGCAAAACATATGCATTGTTGGAGTAATTATGTTTCTCAGTATGTACTCTTATACTACCGGTAATGTATTTGATCACTGGCAATAAACATTTATAGCAAGGCAGTGACGTCGGTAGTATTACCTTTCTGACACCTAGACGCCGCTAGATTGCGCAGTTCGGAAGGCGGTCAGGTTCCCATAGAAACGGACAACAATAGGTGTCCGTTTCATTGCCAGCTTAGGTAAAGGGGTCCTTGGCGGCCGGGCAGGGTAACTACGCACAGACGGCGCTCCTACGCTAAACGGAGGTGGCTGCGTCCCTCACTTTACGGCGGCTGCTGTGCGCTCAGTAACTGCACGTTAGTGCAGTTACAAGGAGGAAAATAAATACATGAGCTGGCCAGAGGGGTGAATAATGTAACGGCCGCTCACTGATCTGTAACAGATGCCTCCCTATTACATAATGGTTTAGTCTGCATTGGAGTCGGAAAGGTAATACTACCGACGTCACTGCCTTGCTATAAATGTTTATTGCCAGTGATCAAATACATTACCGGTAGTATAAGAGTACATACTGAGAAACACAATTACTCCAACAATGCATATGTTTTGCTAAAGGGTCGAAATAAGATGAAATTGGCAATAGTGCCCCTTTAATTCATAGATAAAATTAGATTTAAATATACAATAAAACTGGGGGATATCTAAAAAAAAGTCATTTTTAGGAGAAGGGGGATTTATACAATTGTTTTTCTCATCAGTTTATTTTCACCTTGGATGTCTAAGGCTTATAAATGCATTGGAACATCGCAGGGGGAAGTGTGTGGAACTCAGAGGAGACTACATGGAAAAATAGACCACAGCCTTTCTTGTAGCTCATGAGCATCAGTGTCAGGCCACAAACTAATGGCCCAAATTAAAAGGTGGGACTTTTACTTCTCAACAAAAGTGGAATTTCCCTAGAGTCATTCCCAGTTCAGCCAAAACTGACTTTTTCTGTGAAGCAAACAACCTATTCCTGGAACCAAAAGCAGAGCATGTGATGAAAAACTAAATAACCAGAGGTAGCTCACAATAAGAACTGTGTCTGGTCCTTTTTATCATCAATATTTTTCCTTCATAATAAAATTTGAAAATAAGAAATATATCAATTTAACCATTTAAGCCGCCCGGACATGATCCTCACGTCCAGGAGGCTGCTCTGTTGCGGTGCCGCGCTCCCGCGCACCTTGCTTGTGCCCTCCGTGCCGTTCCCTGGTAGCCCTGAGATCAATGAACAGGAACATGGTTCCCGTTCACTGATCTTAGTCCCCAGCAGAAAAACCGACAGTCTCTTATCAGAGGCCGCAGTCTTTCTGAAAAAAAAAGTTTTCCGTCCTCCTTATGCTTCCGGGAAGCGAGGAGGACATAAAAAAAAAACTCAATGTGGCCATCTTGTGGCCAAATAGTAAAACTACATCTACATACATTTTTCAAGGCAATTTACACACATTATAACATTTAAAATTAACTGTTTATTTCCCACACCAAAAAATTACCCAAATAAAATTTTTAATGGAAAAAAATGACAATTAAAAAAAAACCAAAAAAACAAAAACATAAATAGTTACCTAAGGGTCTGAACTTTTTAAATATGCATGTGAAGAGGGTATACTACAAACATTTTTTTTAATTATAAGCTTGTAAATTGTGATGGACGCAAAACTGAAAAAATGCACCTTTATTTCCAATTAAAATATTGGCGCCATACATTGTGATAGGGACAAAATTTAAATGGTGTAATAACGGAGACAAATAGGCAAATAAAATATGTGGGTTTTAATTATGGTAGCATGTATTATTTTAAAGCTATAATGGACGAAAACTGAGAAATACTGAATTTTTTCAATTTTTTTCTTAATATTCCTGTTAAAATGCATTTATAAAAAAATAATTCTTAGCAAAATGTATAACCCAAAGAAAGCCTAATTGGTGCCGGAAAAAGCAAGATATAGATCAATAAATTGTGATAAGTAGTGATAAAGTTAATGAATGGGAGGTGAAAATTGCTCTGATGCATAAGGTGAAAAATACCCGCGGGCTGAAATGGTTAAAAGGTGAGAATAAAATTTATAGTCAATGAAAGTGAACCTGAGATCATACCTCCCAACTTTCTGACATAAGAAATAGGGACATTTTAAGACACACCCCTGCCACAGCTCTAACCACACCCCCATATCGCAAAAAATCAAAAGATGTCATTTTAACATTCAAACCACACTGGTCCTCTCTATAATCATTAGTTTTTCTTGATTTTAACATTTGAAAATAATAAATATATAAATTAAATTGATTAGCATAAAGTTTAGAGTCAGTTAAACACATGTTTCAGTAGAAAAAATACATATATTAATATAGATCTGTACATCAGTGCTGAAAGAGGGACACATGAGGAAGAAAGAGTGGGATTCGGTTCCCAAAGAGGGACTGTCCCTCCAAAGAGCGACAGTTGGGAGCTATGCCTGACGTGGTGGTGGTGGGGGGTTAAATATACCATACATACCAGGGGCTTCAGCCAGCCTCTCCAGGACGATCTCTCCTACGCAGGGCCGGGCCGAGGCATAGGCTGGAGAGGCTCCAGCCTCAGGGCGCAGTGTAGGAGGGGGCGCAGAATTCATTCAGCTGGCATTCCTAATTGTGTTTGAAGCAGAAAGAAATAGGAGAAGGGGATACATGGCAGTGACTGCAAGCCAGATAACTAGATATTAAGGTGTTGGGGAGGTTGTGGGCCCTGTGGCGCCTCTTAGTCAAATAGCAATCAGTGTGTGATGGCTGGGGTGGCAGGGATGGAGGGGCGCACTTTGGTGTCTCAGCCTTGGGTGCTGGAGGACCTTGTCCCGGCTCTGCTCCTACGCCATCCTCCCCTGCCTGCTGGATCTTTAGAAAATGGCCCCCGAAAATCATCCGATCCGCACCCTATGGCGCAGAATGCTGCCGGCCATAGGAGTGCACATGGGGCCGGACTGCACGTGCGCCGGCTGGACCTGGACTGGAGGATTTTCTGAAGGCCATTTTCAGAAGATCCAGGAGGCGGGGGAGGACAGCAAGGGAATGATCGGCTTGCAGAGGCTGGAGGAAGCCCCAGGTACTTATAACTCCCCCCCACCCTCAGGTTTACTATAAATACATTTTTCAGTCCTGAAAGAGGGACAAATGAGGAAGAAAGAGGGACAGACGGATTGGGCTTCAAAAGAGGAACTGTCCCTTTCAAAAGGACAGATGGAAGCTCCTCCCGTATGTATTAGGCCTTGAGGGCAGTCGTTATGCTTTATAATCCCTCTGCAGGCCTTTGATGCTGCTGTGTGGGATGAGATAGCAGAGCTGTGCAGGGATCTGTATAGTGTTCTCAGGGTCCGCTGTTTGTTCTTTTGGTGACACTCGTGCTGGAATGTTCCTGGTTTCCCTGACTGATCCGCCTCCCCGCACATCCTGTGATAGTCCTCGCCGGGCACTGCGGACGATTTCTTACTCTCTTCATTTCCTCTTTATATCAGATAAACATAACAATCCCTTTGTGGCAGGGAGCTGTTGTCCTTCATTGTCACAGAGCAGCCTCAGTGTATATACTCCAGGCACTCCGTCCTCCATGTGAGAGCTATCTAGTGAAGGACATGGCCACAGCTGTGATTAGGGACCGGAATCAGGCTACACCCATTGCCAAATGATTCTCAAGGCTGGTGATACTGCACCACCAAGCAAGCCCCTCTGAAACATCAGGCCTGTCACATGACACTACAGAAAGAGAACAGTGTTGCCAACTCCTCAGTAAGGAAAGTAGCTATTGGTTGTCCTAAAAGTCGCTGGATGACGTCATCACGTAATTTGCATAACAGCTCCGCCCCGACCCCGCCCTAAATGATGTCATCGCGTAATTTGCATAACGGCTCCACCCCCGTCTCTCTCTGACTCAAACAGCAGTGCCGATCAGCACCTCTTACGGCTCCACCCCCACACATCATGATCCAGCGACCGGCCCACACCTGACGTCACTCAGCGGGGCGCTCACACCAGCAACTTGCAAGAGCGCCTGCGATGGAAGCAGGAAGGGGCTACTGTGAGTGACGTCCCTGGCAACTTAGAGTCTCCCAAGTCTCCAATAACAGGAGACAAAAAGTCGCCAGATTTGTCGCTAGTAGCTTTTTTTAAAAACTGTCGCTAGAGGGGTGTCAAAAGTCGCTAAATATAGCGACAAAGTAGCTAAGTTGGCAACACTGGAAGATAATGTGTCCAATCACCTACTGAAGAACCTGATCTGCTGCATGCTTTTCAGGGTCTATGGCTAAAAGTATTCGAGACACAGGATCAGCAGGATTGCCAGGCAACTGGTATTGCTTAAAAGGAAATAAATATGGCAGCCTCCATATCCCTCTCTCTTCAGTTGTCCTTTAAAGGAAAACTGACTTGAGAGGGATATGGCGGTTGCCATTTGTATTTCCTTTTATACAATGCACATTGCCTAGCTATGCTGGTGATCCTCTGCCTCTAATACTTTTAGCCATAGACCTTGAATAAGCATCTGCAGATCAAAATTTTGACTTAAAGGATTTCCGAAGTGAAATATTAAATGTAGCTTTACTTACCTGGGGCTTATTCCAGCCCCTATTAGTCATTTGTGTCCCTCACGGCTGCGCAGTCCGCATAGCAGCTACTGCGGCTGCGCAGCTCTAGGGCCAACCCTCCGATCCACGCTGCCTGTTACATGGATCGGAGGGTTGGCCCTAGAGCTGCGCAGCTGCAGTAGCGGCTATGCGGACTGTGCAGCCGTGGCCAGCTCCGGCGGCCATCTTTATGCAGGCTGCAGATACCGACCCGGACCGTGGGGTCGCAGCCTTTCGGGGGGCTATTGAGCAGAGGGGACCAGGCGGAACGGCACGGAGGGCGCGGACGGCGTCCTCCGTGCCTTACAAGGTCATGCAGGTAGTTAACTTTATTTACGTTTTGGGGGCAGATTTTGGCCTTGTAAGTCCTTTAAAGCTACATTTAAAGAGGATCTCCAGTGAAAATAATGTAGTAAAAAAAAGTGCTTCATTTTTACAATAATTATGTATAAATGATTTAGTCAGTGTTTGCCCATCGTAAAATCTTTTAAATCCCTGATTTACATTCTGACATTTATTACATGGTGACATTTTTACTGTTGGCAGGTGATGTAGCTGCTGCATGCTTTTTTGGCAGTTGTAAACAGCTGTAAACAGCGATTTCCCACACTGCAACAAGGTTCACAGACAGGAAACTGCCAGGAGAACCAAGGTCCTCAGAGTTTCTTGTGGGAGGGGTTTCACCATAATATCAGTCATACAGCGCCCCCTGATGGTCTGTTTGTGAAAAGGAATACATTTCTCATGTAAAAAGAGGTATCAGCTACTGATTGGGATAAAGTTCAATTCTTGGTCGGAGTTTCTCTTCAAAAATCCTTTAAATTCCACTGGATTTGCTGCATGCTTGTTTGAGGCTACGTTTCCATTTGTGCGGCGGCATGCGTCTTGTGAGACGCAATGCCGGCACAACTGCTTCCTCTCGTAGCCGAATCCCTCTAGCCGCGCTATGCACGGCTATGGGATTCGGACAGCTACGGACGAAATTATGCTGCAGGGCCTCAGATTTTTCCTCGCCCTCGGCCACGAATTCGGATGGCTCTCATAGACTTCTGTAGGCTGCTGTAATCCATCCGAATTCGTGGGCGGGGAATCGGCCGGGATTCGCAGCAATGGAAACCCGGCCTTAGGAGTGTGATGCATGAAAGGTCAGCAAAGACAGCCAGGCAAATGGGATTGTTTAGGAAATAAATATGGCAGCCTCCGTATCCCTCTCAGGTCAGTTGTCCTTTAAATGTTCCCAGTTGCGGAATGGGGAAAGCAGGTTGCTACAGGTTACCGCCCATGCTCAGCAGCACTGTTAAACATTTTTGGCATCCTTTTATCAGAACGCATCAGAGCAGAAAAGGCATTGTTTGTGAAGAATGTACTGTGCAGCGCTGCGCTGAATATCAGGGAGGCAGCGGAGCAGCTCGCCTTTAACCCTCCGGTGTCCGGAGAGAGATGATGGGTGCCAGGTTCAGTGTGAGGCCGTGCTTTGCGATGATGCTGAGAGATGCTGGTTGGGGCCAGGCCTTGGGGTGAGTATAGAGCACAGCAGGCTCTGATAAGGGGCTCTACAGAAGGTGTTGGCTGATAAGGCGGTCTGGGACAGCCTGCCTCTCGCCATGACACTCTGTAAATCTACAAGTCAGTGCGTTCCATCTAATGACACACGGCTGCCTCTGTATACATGCCTGCTTCCACTAGATTAGAGCGTGAGCTGTGCAGCAGCCAGCAGGGCTAGTCCTGCAGCATATTACCTTATTGTTTACACAGCTTGTCCAAACCTGACTGACAGCGCTTCATTGCATCATGTGATGTTGTACAACATGCCAAGCACACCAGCACAATAGCTGCATCTGACATTTCAAGTGTACCTGAACTCTTGCACAGGGTAGAAGGAAAACATAGAGGAATGCACCCTGTATGTATTTTAGAGAGTTTAGCTTGTCTAATTCCCCCTCATCTGTGGCAAATGGCAACTGTAATTTGATCTCTCACCTGTGTCAGCTGGCTGCCTCGGCTGATCAGCTAATTGGTAAACACAGGATGTTAACCCTATGTCTCCTTCCATGAAAGCAGGAAGTAGATTTACTGTAGATTTATTGCGGATTTGTATCAGCTGTAACACATAAATGTTTTTCTTTAAATGTGTTTATGCTGTTGCTTGTCTTTTAGCGCAGAGAAGAAGTCCTGAGTTCAGGTCCATTTTAACAATATACATAAGGATAAAATAACTTTACTACAGAAATATCTATGAAGATGGCCATACACTATACCATTTTTTTCTTTAAAGGGATTCCTAAAGAGAAACCGTAACCAAGGATTGAACTTCATCCCAATCAGTAGCTGATACCCCCTTTCCCATGAGAAATCTTTTCCTTTTCTCAAACAAATCATCAGGGGGCTCTGTATGGATGATTTTGTGGTGAAACCCCTCCCACAGTGTGATGTCAGCGACTCTCAGCTCTGAGGTTCGGACATCATACTGTGGGAGCCTTATTGAATTGTGGGAAATAACAGCTGTTTCCAACTGCCAAAAAAGCAAACAGCATCTCCTTCCAGTGACATCACCTGCTAGCAGTAAAAATGTCACCATGTGATAAATGTCTAAATGTAAATCAGGGAGAGGAAAGATTTTACAATGAGCAAACACTGACTAAATCATTTATGCATAATTATTGTGAAAATTAAGCACTTTTTTATTACATTATTTTCACTGGAGTTCCTATTTAAGCCTAGTAAGAAAAATCCTTTTTACTCTTCAGGGGCTTCTACCAGCCCCCTGCAGTCGTCCTGTCTGTGCCCTCGCAGTCACTTCCGGATCCTCCTAACCCCGCCACCAGCTACTTCCGATTGCGCCTGCGCAGGCCTAGCAACGTGTCTCCTTCTTCGTGTTTCCGTCTGCAATAGCGCTATTGTGGACGGGGAGTTCATTTAGATCAAAAGAAAAGATTGAACTTACTCCATCCACAGCATTAAAGGGAACCAGAGACGCCGGCCACAGAAAAAGAAAAAAGATTTCATACATACCTGGTGCTTCTTCCAGCCCCATAAGCCTGGATCGCTCCCACGCCGCCGTCCTCCGCTTCCTGGATCGGCAGTACCGGGTCCTGTCACTTCCGGCGGACGCGGCCAATTGTCCGCATCGCAGGGGCTCCCAGCATACCCTTACGCGTGCGGCTGCGCAGTATGCAGCCTCATGGGTACGTATATGGAGGGAGCCCCGTGTGATGCGGACAATTGGCCGCGTCTGCCGGCCGACTCACGGCAATGACGTGACCCGGTATTGGCGGATCCAGGCAGCAGAGGATGGCGGCGTGGGAGCGATCCGTGCGTATGGGGTTGGAGGAAGCCCCAGGTATGTATAACTTTTTTTTTTGCTGGCGTCTCTGGTTCCCTTTAATGAATAGAACTTACGATCGTATCTGTGATCATATCCATAAAAAATCCAAGCCATGCCCGATCGACCATTTATTTAGGAAAATGATCAATTGTTCAGGATCAAATGAGCCTACCAATTTCTTTGTTTTCATTTAATATGATCCCAATAGTGTAATAGAAAATACGATTATTCACTAAAATTTGTATGGTTAATGGTCACTTTAAAGTAAACTGGGCTCAGACACACTATAAGTGCTTTTCTAAAGTGAACCACAGATGAAGCATCCTCATGTATTTTACCATATACATCAGTGGGAATATTAGAGAAAACACCTACCCTGCTCTCTGTTTCTCTGTTTCATTCTTCACTGTTCAGATTGCTTCTTATCAGCCCAGATAAAATCCCGACTGAGCATTCAGTCTGGCTTTGCTATAATGACTCAGCTATAAGGATTCCTGAGCAGAGCCACAAGGGGGCAGGCTTGGGCTGGAAAAGACCGCACAGAAGACAGACTAAGCTATAAAGATTCCTGAACAAAGCCAGACTGAATGCTCAGTCGGGAATTTTATCTGGGCTGTAAGAAGCAATCTGAACAGTAAATAATGAAACAGAGAGCAGGGTAGGTGTTTTCTCTAATGTTCCCACTGATATTTATGGTAAAATACATGAGGGTGCTTTGTCTCTGGTTCCCTTAAGAGCTTTTTGGCCCTCAGAGCTTCCTAAGAGCTTTTTAAAAAAAAACGCTCCAATTAACTTACATTTAAAATTGCGATCATGGTAAAACCACACGATTTTATCACGATTGCAATTTTACAGCGATTTTACTGCAATTTTAATGTAAGCTCTGGGGGTCAAAAAGTGCTCAGGAAAGCGATAATAGTGTGTCTGAGCCCTAACTGAAAAAGAACTTACCCAGTTACTTGGGGCTTCTTCCAGCCGCCTGAAGTCTCTTGTCCCTCACCGTCATCCTGCACTGCTGCTATCCTCTGGTGTCAGCCTCCACACGCTACATGTGCGGCTCCAAGCCGCGCCCCCAACACACTCCCATGCTCTGTGCTTGCATAGTAGGCAAAAATTGCTACCGTGCATGCGCAGAACGGTCGCTTAGAGAATGCTCCTAGACGACTTGTGACTCGTTCGGCTTATGGAGAGGAACAGCAAAGGAACGGCGGAGCGTCGAACCGTGACGAGGGAGCAGGAGGACTTCAAGGGGCTGGAAGAAACCCCAGATAAGCAACTGGGCAATTTTAATTTACATTTTTCTGATTGATTGTGTTGTTAGAAAAGTCAAACCAGTCCACTATACACTATTTATTTATTTTGAATTAATCAGAATTTTCCACTGTGTACGATAAGTTAAATAGTTACATAGTTAGTTTGGTTGTAAAAAGACATCGGTTCATCAAGTCCAAATAATTGGAAAAAACTTTGGAAATTCAATCAATTTTTAATCAACAAACAAGGGTTAGTAATAGTTGTTGTCCCGTTGCTGGAGACCCTAAGTGGGTTTATGCGTGCGATCAGTAAGGCCCGGGGCCCACAGGGGCTGTTTCAGCCACACTTTAGAGTCAGGCATAATTGAAAAAGCGCTAGGCTAATGTAATTCAGTAGAGGTGATTCCATTCAGAAATCGCAATTTCGGGTCCAGCAGCATTTTTGAAAGGGATTGCGCTTTAGTACACAGCAAAGGATCGCTGCAAAATCACTTTGCAGCCTCTGTAGTAAAGCGATATTGCAGCAATTTTACTACCAAAAAACACACACACACAGAAAAAAAATAAAAGTGCTATCACTGCAAATTAAAACTGCTAAATTACATTAAAAAGCGTTTTGAAATCATCTACAATCACACTGGAAATGCTGTAGGGTTTACTTGTTTGAGCATAAGGACAGATAGGTGTGGCACATGAGTGTCTGAATGCAGTGTCTGTGGTATTCATGCAGTCAGCGGATTGTTTTTGACGAGCACTACAACCTCTGGTACTCTAATAGCAATAGAAACAGCTAGGCTGCAAAAGTGGAGAATCTCAGTTTCCAAATGGTACTGCTGTGATTCTGCACTGGACCATTTCACCAGCGTTGAGGTTCCCTCCTTAGAAAGGTTCCCTGCTTTACCTCTGTCAGTTAGCAAGCAAGCAGACCTTTCATGCTCTTGAACCTTTCCCAGGGTTATCAATGATCCATAATGCTGGATCAATAACAGCCATCACCTACTCATCTTCTATTATAATTCATTTACTGAGGTAAGTTTGTCACTTCTTTGAACATTTTCACAAACAAAAGGACACAAAAAACATGAAAAAAATACTTTAAGACTTGCAAAAGTAGGTTACATGCAGGAAAACACAAGTATACGTGAAAAGAACTTCAGCAGTAGGGATGGCGATGCTTAGGAGAGCTCATGGAAGCATGTGATCAGTTTGATCAGCTGATAGATTTGTAAAGTACTGATTTGCTGTGATGACTTCCTGGTTTAGCTCACGATCATGAGCAGCAAATCAGAGCCTTACAAATCTATCAGCTGATCAAAATTATTCCATGCTTCTCCATGAGTTCTGCTAAGCAGTGCCATCCCTATTCAGCAGTAACACTGTGCTCCTTGCTTACTGTGGATAATTTAGGTGCAAAGACAACTAATGTAAAAGGGGGCAGTTGCCAAGCAACCCCACAGTGGTGTAACTACAGGGAGCAGACCCTGCAACTGCAGGGGGACCCAGAGCTGCAAGGGAGGCCCCAAGTACTACTCCACTCCCTCTGATAAAGGGGTCATGACAAGACGTTTTATATATCCCAGAGGTGCCTGGCTCTTCTACTGATCACATATGCTATTGCTCCGTTGTTATTGCCTGATGAAGCGGAATCAAACCTGTGAAACGTGTTGCATTGTCCCCGGATTATGTAAATAAACTTGTATTTGACAAACACATTGGCAATTTTTGTGTCTAGTTGGAGGAGGTAAATGCACCACTGCCTCCTCATGTTTTAAACTTTTTAGATTCTTTTATCCTTTTGGCGCCTCTGTATCCATCCATACTACATTTTATATTAGCTGCTGGTTTCTCTTTCTCGGCCTCTGCTTGTGCGTTAGATGATGGATCTGGCACCTTGTCCACTTCCTCTGGCTTGGTACCCTATTCCGCCACTGCCAGCTGCCTCCAGAATGTGAAACCAGCCCTATGTCCCCCTCCTGTTTCCTCTTTATATAGAAGAAATGGCACATTTCTGACGTTAGGTTTCTGTTCACCTTCTGTACTGCATGGAAATTCCCATGCTTGTGCTGAGATGGAATCAGCAGTGTTTATTTTTTTCATTATTTTTAATAAATATGTGAAGGCCGACATGGCGGAGTGTGCAGTTTTTCCGGTTTGCTTGTGTTTAAAGAGGATCTCCGGTGAAAATAATGTAATACAAAAAGTGCTTCATTTTTACAATAATTATGTATAAATGATTTAGTCAGTGTTTACCCATTGTAAAATCTTTCCTCTCCCAATTTACATTCTGACATTTATCACATGGTGAGATTTTTACTGCTGGCAGGTGATGTCAGTGGAAGTAGCTTGCTGCTTGCTTTGTTGGCAGTTGGAAACAGCTGCAAACAGTAAAATAGCTGTTATTTCCCACAATGCAATGAAGTTCACAGACAGGAAACTGTCAGGACCATGGTCCTGACATCACACTGTGGGAGGGGTTTCACCACAATATCAGCCATACAGACCCCCCTGGCCTGCAGATCCGTTAGTGAAAAGGATTAGATTTCTCATGGGAAAGGGGGTATCAGCTACTGATTGGGATGGAGTTCAATTCTTGGTTATGGTTTCTCTTTAGAATTCAGATAAAGCAAATTCTGCAGTATCCAGCACCAGCGGGGAATGCCTAATGCTGGGTACATGTGCTTGCTGATTGCTTGGGCAACTGGCCGACAAAGCACAGAAGTATTGGGCCAACCAGACATTCAGTAATACAGCGTACTTCCTTTAAATATATTTCGGATTCCGTCATTCCGCAAAACCTAACTGATTTCCGCAGAAAACAACGTTAAAAAAAAAATATTGTAACTTTATCAACAAAAATAGCAACAAAAAAAAACAATTCAAAGGATTCAGAAACTCAGGTTTCTTCAAATCTTGAAATCCGATTTCCACGAAGTTCTACTGAAGTCGGAAAACACACTTGTTGGAATTCGAAAATCCGTTGGAATCGGAAATCAGCCTTTCTGACCATCCCCTCTATCCTCACAATAATACAGACATTACCCCAATCCACACAGTACGGAACCTTAAAAGGAACTAAGCACCTTTTCCCCCCTGGAATTTTTCCTGGTTCCTAATAGCTATAGGAGCTGCCATGTCCCCTCCTCCCCTTTAGCTATACTTATTTACAGAAGTCACAGATGCTATCTTCACACCTTCCCTCTGGATAAACTCTTTGTAGCAGTTGTCCCAATTACCCACCCCCCTCTGTTGATGAAAGGCACTGTTTACATCTTGCAATAAAACAATTACATTAGTTCTTAGCTGCCTGAAACTTATACAGTTGGGCAGGCGGGCTGAAGTAAGCCTCTAGATTGTAAGCCTTTGGGCAGGGTCCTCCTCCTTTTGTGTCCTACCTGATCATGCTCCTCCATTACTGTGCACCCATGCTATGCATATGAGTGAACCTAACTTGCCTAATCTCCATGCTCCATCCAGTGACTAAGCATTACCTGGTACTCATACTGTGCTGTGTGATCTGGTTGGTTTGCTTGTATTCCTGTATTGTCATATTGCTGTATGTCACCCCTAAATATTGTCTGTAACCTAAACTAATGTCCAGCGCTGCGTAATATGTTGGCGCTTTATCAATACAATAAATAAATAATAAAACTTGTCCAAAACTTTTAAATGTAAAAAGAAAACGTACAAAGGATTTTTTAAAAAATAATGAGCCACATTGTTGGCATGGATTTTTAACCCCCTTGGCGGTATGAAAAATACCGCCAGGGGGAAGCGCAACAGTTTTTTTTAATTTTTTTTTTTTTTTTATCATGTAGCGAGCCGAGGGCTCGCTACATGATAGCCGCTGCTCAGCGGCATCCCCCCAGCCCCGCCGATCGCCTCCGGCGATAGGCGATCAGGAAATCCCGTTCAAAGAACGGGATTTCCTGGAGGGCTTCCCCCGTCGCCATGGCGACGGGGCGGGATGACGTCACCGACGTCAGCGACGTCGGGACGTCATTGGGAGACCCGATCCACCCCTCGGCGCTGCCTGGCACTGATTGGCCAGGCAGCGCTCGGGGTCTGGGGGGGGGGGGGGCCGCGCGCCGCACCGGATAGCGGCGATCGGGCGCGCGGCGGCGGCGATCGGGGTGCTGGCGCAGCTAGCAAAGTGCTAGCTGCGTCCAGCAAAAAAAAAATTAAGCAAATCGGCCCAGCAGGGCCTGAGCGGCACCCTCCGGCGGCTTACCCCGTGTCACACACGGGGTTACCGCTAAGGAGGTTAATGTGCTATTGAGATGCCCTTGGTGCTAAAAATGGTGCTCGGTTCACTTTAAGGTGGCCATTTACAATATGATTCTTCAGACTATAGACTCTCAGATTTGATTGTGATATCGATCATTTGCATGATCTTGTTTTGGTGTGAGCTCCTTGTATGTCCTACCTTTTATGTTAAATCATTTATCTATTGTGCAGCGCTGCGTAATATGTTGGCGCATTATAAATACAATAAATAATAATAGATTGGAAATGATCGTACGGACCAACTAACGGAAGTAAAGCTGCTCTCCAATCTGATCAGATTAAAGGACTCGATCCATTTTTTGGGGGGATCGATTCTATTAACCTGATCGAATTGGATAGCAGCTTTATTTCTGCTGGTGGGCCCAAAGAATCGGAGAGTCGATGCTACGAAGAATCGTATGGTTAATGGCCACCTTTACTCTGATTTGTTCAGAAAGATACAGTATATTGTTTGGAATTCCAATCATGCACTCAAATGACTGAAATCTGCTACCATAAAATAAAGAGTAATCAAAATAAATAAGAAAGACAACCAATATGCCAGTGTGAATACAGTAGAATGCCCCCATTGTCCGGCACCAACAGGAGATTGGCTGTTGTCGGATGAGTGTAGTTTCTGGTTGCTTGAGGCAGGGGTCACACTTGTCTTTCAGTATTCTACACTTTAGACAAGACAAGACAAGACAAATAACATTTATATTGCGCTTTTCTCCTGGCGGACTCAAAGCGCCAGAGCTGCAGCCACTAGGGCACGCTCTATAGGCAGTAGCAGTGTTAGGGAGACTTGCCCAAGGTCTCCTACTGAATAGGTGCTGGCTTACTGAACAGGCAGAGCCGAGATTCGAACCCTGGTCTCCTGTGTCAGAGGCAGAGCCCTTAACCATTACACCATCAGCCACTTTACAGAAAACTGAAAGGACAACTGAAGTGAGAAGAATATGGAGGCTGCCATATTTATTTCCGATTGAATAATACCCGTTGCTTGGAAGCCCTGTTGGTCTATTTGGCTGCAGTAGTGTCTGAATAACACCAGAATCAAGCATGCAGCTAATCTTGTGAGATCTGACAATAATGTCAGAAACGCCTGATCTGCTGCATGCTTGTTCAGGGTCTATGGCTAAAAGTATTAGAGGCTGATAATTAGCAGGAATGCCAGGCAACTAGGATTGCTTAAAAGGAAATAAATATAGCAGCCTCCACATACCTCTGGCCACATTTGCCCTTTAACCACTTCACCACTGAGGGCTTTTACCCCTTGACCACCAGAGCAATTTTGACCTTTCAGCGCTCCTTCCATTCATTTGTCTATAACTTTATTATTACTTATCACAATGAAATGAACTATATCTTGTTTTTTCCGCCACCAATTAGGCTTTCTTTAGGTGGGACATTATGCCAAGAATTATTTTATTCTAAATGTGTTTTAATGGGAAAATTGGAAAAAATGTGGGAAAAAATGTATTTTTCAGTTTTTGGCCTTTATAGTTTTTAAATAATGCATGCTACTGTAATTGAAACCCATGAAATGTATTTGCCCTTTTGTCCCGGTTATAAAACCGTTTAAATTATGTCCCTATCACAATGTTTGTCGCCAATATTTTAATTGGAAATAAAGGTGCATTTTTTTCAGTTTTGCGTCCATCCCCAATTACAAGCCCATAGTTTATAAAGTAACAGTGTTATACCCTCTTGACATAAATATTTAAAAAGTTCAGTCCCGAAGGTAACTATTTATGTCTTTTTTTTTTCATTGTAATTTTTTTTTTTAATTACAAAAAAAAAATTGGGGGAGTGTGGGAGGTAAAGAGTTAATTTTTAGTGTAAAACATTTATTTGTATGTGAAAAATGATTTAGGGTGTAGTTTTACTATTTGGCCACAAGATGGCAACAGTAACTGTTTGTTTAATGCGACCTGCAAGCGTCCTTCCGGACGCTTGCAGGAAGTATTAGGAGGCTGAGAACGTTTTTTTTTCGCAATGATCGCGCTGCTTATCGGATAAGCAGCGGATCATTGCGGGGCTTAAATCAACAAACGGGAAGGGATTTTCCCATTCATTGATCTACGGGTGAGCGTCCGGCGGCGTGTTTACTAGCGGGAGTGCGCGCTAGAGCGAGCGGGAGCGCGGGCAGCGGCGGGAACGCGGAAAGTACGCATTTCTCCGTCCCTGGGGGTGAAAGGATGGAAAAAGGGACGGAGAAATGCGTACGGGCGGGGGTAAAGTGGTTAAAGTAACGGAGGTTTATTACTGTATAAAGAAGTGTAAAATTAGATGTATGCATCCTGCAAGGCCAGGATTTTTTTTCCTGGGGGCTTGAGACTTCTGGCAATGAGAAAATGGAACGTTTTAGACAAAAAAAAAAAAAATCCACTTTGGGGGTTGGGGAATGGAGAAGGGTACGAAATGGCCACGGAGTGAAAAAAGATCTGATCGACCGGTGGTCAGATCTGTTTTCACGGATCCGTTTGCCACTTAATTGCAAGTGTGAACCGGGCCTAACGGGGTTACTGTATATAGAAATGTCCACATAAATGATACCCAAAGTAGGGTTTATACAGGCATGGCACAGAGAGCTGACACTGGCTGGCCTCCAGCTGGCATCGTGTTCCCCCTGCAGTGCAATGTATACACAGAGCTGCGCCCACTAGCAGACTTCAGCGATAGAAGTCAGTGTTTCCCCCATGTGAGTCTGTATTCCCACACTGGAGAGGTGGGTGTAACGCACTGAGGCTGGAAGGTTACAGGAAGGATGCTTGTACATTGTTTCTGCATTACAAGCTGTATTGTAACAGCAGCTATCTACAGAAGGATGATTCATGGCTGTTTGTGCAGAAGGTGTAGGCCAGGACACCATGCCAAGACTGGACTTCTGAGCTGTAGCTGGGCGCTTCTGTGATAGCGACACCGCAGCTCGTGTCTTCACACAATATCGGGGGTGATTTATCAGGACAGGCCGAGAGAAAAACTGGCAGAAGTGAAGTCGTTGCCCAGAACAAATTTCCTCTGTTAAAAGAAACACGTTTCCTGACTGGCTGCTCTGGACAATCCCACCACTCTTCTGGGACAAGAAAGAATACTGGAGGTTCATCCAATCACATTTATAATCTACGTTTGAGGAGCTCTGAGGGTGGGGCAAGCAAACACAATGTAAAATAAAGAAGACTCCTAGGGCAACAGGGATGATACCATCAAGTAGACATTCATGCCATCAATTAATAACAATCGTGCAAAAGAGGTTAGCACAGCCCAAGGGGTGGTCCCCACATGCCTGTTTGACCAATGGTGTATAGAAAGGGGGTAATTAGTAAAAACAACACTATCGTCCTTAACCACTTTTTTTTTTTTTCAAAAGGTACCCTGAGCAGACGACCAAAATGGAAATCTGCAGGGGCGTAGCAATAGGGTGTGCAGAGGTAGCGGCCGCATCGGGGCCCTTGGGCCAGAGGGGCCCCGAAGGGTCCTCCCTCAATTACAGTATTAGCTCTCTATTAGTCCTGTGCTCATAATAATCACTTGTATAGATACTTTGATTAGTGGTAATTATTAACAAACTGTTCCCCATCCCCTTCTTGCACCTCTGACACTGTAGTTGCCATTGGCAGGTTTTGGTGCGTCGTATCAATTGTTATGTATAGAGTGCTAGGGGGGCCCCAATGTAAAACTTGCATCGGGGCCCACAGCTCCTTAGCTACGCCACTGGAAATCTGAACTTACCTAGGGCTTCCTCCAGCCCCCCGTAACCCGTGAGGTCCCTTGGTGTCCTCTGTGGTCCTGCTGGCGTCTCTGATTGACCAAAGTCAAGTGCAACTGTGCATGTGCAGACCCATCCACGCACCGGGCTCAATTACGTGCCCATCACCACGAGCATTCTGCACAAGTGCTGTTCTCAAAAGACTAAACCGCGCATGCGCAGGATGCTCACGGCAATGGGTGCGTGATCGAGCCGAAATTGGGCATGTAATTGCGCAAGGGGCTCCGCGGTTTACCATGGGTTGCTACATGTGACCTTTTTTGCTTCAGGTTGCACAAAGTGTAGAACCTGCCCTGGGAACAGATGGCAGACGGTGGGCACACGGCAAAACCACGTGTACAGTACCACGGAAACAGCTGTTCAGGTGTATGAAACTTGGTAATCTGCCGGTGCTGAGCCTCAACCGGATTGCTCAAAACGGTCCTGGAACCAACCGCAATGAAAAAGAGGCGGAACACCACCGGCTGCAAAACGTTGCTTTGTATTTCTGAACAGAAGCATAGTGGGCTCGATGATGTCAATTGCCCGTGTGAAAAAGACATAAAGCTAGTGTAGAGCAGCCAGGACTGAAGGCATCAGCCTTCCAGACTACAAACAAGGCGTGTATAACAGTCTTGGACTAGTCAGCATTAGCCTAAGTAAGTGTATTATATATGTACTGGTAAGTGTTTTATATATGGGCACACGGGCGTAGCAATCACCCCTGTGACCTCTGCCATTGTAGGGGGGACCAGAGGCTTTGGGGGCCCCTCCTCCTCCCTCTTCCCAATCGTGAGTGCAGCCAATTAGCAAGAAAACCCCACTGTTCACTTATAAAATCCTTGCGCAGGAGCGTGTGTAATTTAATCCTGCTTCTAGATGCTGCTTCACAGCAGAACACTCCCTGCTGCCATTCACTGGCTCCCAATCATGTGACCCGCATGGAGTTCGGAAACCAAGGGGGCCCCATGCTATCATTTTTGCAGGGGGGCGCTATTAAGTCTAGTTACGCCCCTGTATGGGCATTAAATGTCATATGACATTATCTATTGACAGATTCTTGTTTTGTCTCGGAATGTCTACACTGGTCTATGAAATTATTTTGTCATGGAGTTGGCTTTTAACTACTTGCCGACTGCTCCACGCCAATTGGTAGTGCTCCCAAGTTGCGCACATTTGGCCTGGCATAATAATGCACGTGGACGTAATACAAAATAAGGTAAGTCCTATCCTTTGGGAGGTGGGTGCGGGCGGCCCTCCCTGGCGGTGGCAGCGCTTGTGGGGGGGGCGCCCCACACTTCTTAACCTCCCCCCCAGGGGGGCGGCTGCAGGGTCTCTGAGCAGTGAGAGTGCTTGGAGTTCTGTTGGCCCCCCTTTTCCTGGGATCCTGGGGGAGCCTCCACGTGGCGATCCTGGATAAGTGCTAAATGCTGCGCAAACTAATCCCCCGCAGGGCAAACATTTTGCGGTGAGTTAGTTGGCAAAACCCTGCATATCCTGGCATGCGAAAGTGCATGCAGATTTGCTTGAGAAGTGTCTCATGAATAAGCTAATTAGGCCTTATCTGCAAAGCCAAGTATATAAGGGTTCACTTGGTGTTTGATGCACACACCCTTTTGCAATACGGCAGCGCCAGGACCGCTCCACGCCAATTGAAAGGCCGTTTATGGGGCTAGCGGGAGATCGTGTGCAGGATGCGCGCGCATCTCCTGCTTGGAAGGCGGAGCGGTCTCCGAGCGGTGATCTAATTACTTTGTACAGCACCACGATCTGCAGCAGCGCTGTACTGGGGACAGCCGTGTGACATGGCTGTCCCCTCTATCAGTGTGGAAGTGATCCGCTGCCATAGGCTGAAGCCTATGACAGCCGATCACGCTGATTGGCTGGCGGGAGAGGGAGGGAGCGGGGGAAAAAAAAAAAAGAAAGACGTTAAAAATAATTAAATAAATATTTATTAAAAAGAAAACAAACATTGAGAGCTCTGTTGGTGGGGAGAAGGGGGAATCACTTGTGTGCTGAGTTGTACAGCCCTGCAGCTTGGCCTTAAAGCTGCAGTGGCCAATATGAAAAAGGGCCTGGTCTTTTGGGGGGGGGGGGTAACACTGCGGTCCTCGAGTGGTTAAACATGGGTGCAGCCCCTGCAACTCGAAGGGGGGTTGGCAGAGCTATAGAGGGCCCCCTATTACCAACCTTCTCTTCCTCTAATGCAGGGGACCATCCTCCAGATCTGGTGTTTTTGTGGCCACACTTGCTATAGGTGGGAAGATCATGATGGCCCCAGGCTGTGAGGGACCCCAAGGGGAGGCAAGGGAGGGGGTGTGAACATGGGGTGCGGGGCACTACAAATATTTTGCTGGGGGGGGGGGCATGAATTGTAGTTATGCCCCTGCTATTAATACGTTTTGAGGGTTTTTTTGCTGACCCATAAAGATTCAAATGTCCAGTGGCGTAGCTAAGGGGACGGGTTTTACATTGGGCCCCCCCAAGCATTCTATACATAACAATTCATATGATGCAACAAAGCCTGCCAAGGACATCCACAGCTTGAAAGCTGGAAGCAGAGGAGGGCAACAGATTGTTAATAATTACCACTATTCAAAGCACATATAGAAGTGATCATTATAGCACTATTAAAGAGCAGATAGTGCAGTTGAGGAAGGGCCCCGCTGAGGTTGCAACCTCTGCATCCGCTATTGCTACGCCACTGATGCTATCAAAACGACATTGTCCAAGAAGGTTTCCTCCACAACTTCAGAACATGGTGTTTTCCTCTTGCAGGTGCTACTTGCCTATTACACATCTGTGACATCATATTATTTCTGGCGGGAGTTCAGCTTTCAGTACACAATCAACATTCTAGAACAGTGGAACAACAAGGTCATCAAAGTGAGTCACATTAATCCACTAAACCTAAAAAAAACAATTGTCAATCCGCTCTGATCAGTTTATACCATCTGTGGGTGGAGCTGGATATTAGGTTTTTGCCTGGGGGATGCTGAATTTGGGCACCGGTAATCAGCTAATAATAGCAGAAGCACGGCTTCCTGGATTTGGTGCCAAGGGTGAAGATGACAGACAGAAGGTGTGTATCAGTCAGTGTTATCAGCTGGAGTCAGGCATGAGTTCTGAAAAGTGAACCCTCGTACATATGTACAAGGCCCTGCAGGGATTGCTACTCAATCCCTTGGACGACAATGCAGGGCTGACACAGTACTCATGCAACTCTAGCCTACAGGGTGGGCATGGAGGCACCAGAGCAGCACACGGGAGCTGGGTGGATGGAGAGAACCATGTCCTCAGCCATTGCTCGCTTAGCTGAATCCATCTACCAGGTGGATCGCTGGTCAAGCAGCTGGGGGGGGGGTCAGAAGCTTCCAAACACGTGCTGGATTTTCGGCTGAGGCGGTCATTATCGGCCCCCTCGGGCGCTGGAGTGATGTCTGGATTGTGGCCAAACTTTTTTGGTGTATGTGAATAAAGTTTACTTGTTTTGAATGGCCTTTTTTTCTGGGTATCTGGGTGATTGCATTTTGTGATTCTGTAACATTGAAATGCAATCGCTCCAAAATTGCTCCAAATTGCTCCAAAAATGCTGCATGCACCATTAGCAAATCGCTAATCACTGGCAATCGCTATAGTGTGAACACTACCATTGACATTTTGCTGATCGCCAGTAATCAGCAAATCGCTGAAAACTCGCCCACTATGAACTAGCCCTTACTGCAGCAAAAGTTTTTGGAATCTAGAAAAATAAAAAAGGTCTGTTCAAAACAAGTAAACTTAATTAACATACACCAAAACTTTAATCATACTCTTTCTTTTCCTACAATTTCGAAACAACAAAGTCTAGTTTTTCTTTGGAAATCTTTACATCAAGCATTTTCCCCAAATCTCAGCACATTATAGTGAACAATAATAAAAAACAGGGAAGTTGGGAAATAAAGTTCTGGAAAAAATAGATAACATGTTTGTCTGTCTTGACCTAGCGGAGGTGATGATCGGATCTGTCGGAGCAGAACGGATCAAGAGTGTTATTATTGGGCACTGACAACCCCTCGGTTACTCCAGAATGTACAGTATATACTCAGAACTGAACATCTGGAAGTGGAGTTTTAAAAAGTATATCCTGTACATCAATCCCCACTGAGATTTCAAATTAAGAGAAAAAACACCTTCAGTATTTTTGTAAAAGTCCACCTGCTGTAATGCAGAAGAGTAGTGCCCATCCAGCAAGTATGGGGGAGGTGGGCAGATGTGGTGATATAGAACTCTGCTCAGATCTTCAAACATTAAAGAGGAACTGTATTGAAAATGACATCATGAGTTCAATTGCTTAGTGTTTACAATATCCATTTATAGATTATTTAGTCAGTGTTTGATAACTCCCTGATTTACATTGTGAAATATATCCCTGGTGGTGACATTTTTAGTTCTGCCAGGTGACCTGAGCGGAATGTTTGTTACTGAGAGTTCTATGCACAGAGGGAGATATTGCTTGTTTGGCAGTTGGAAAAAGCTGTTATTTCCCACAATGCAACAAGGTTCACAGACAGCAAACTGTCAGGACCATGGTCATGACATCACACTGTCACAATATTTGCCACACAAACCCCCTTTATTATCTATTCGAGAAAAGGTAAAGGTTTCTCATGAGAAAGAGAGTATCAGCTACTGACTGCGATGAAGTAAGGTCAATCATGGATTAAGTATAAAGTACCTGCAGCAACCTAAAAAAAAGTTGCATACTCCCCCGAGAAGAGGGAAGAGCCTGCACAGTTCTCTCTGCGTTCCCTCGTCCGAAAGCCGCTTCGCAACGCTCCAACTTTAATGTCAAAGAAGCCTTCGGGTCCCCTCGGAAGGCTTTTGGATCTCTGAGTACTTCTGAAGATGAGCAGTTCCATACGCCACATGTGCAAGTGCAGAGTCGTGTGTGCGCAGTACAGAGCCGCTCGTCTCCGGAAGTACTCAGAGACCCGAGTACTTCCGAAACATTCTGGGGAGGACTGAAGACACAGCAAACAGCAAATGTAAAAGGTACACAGCGGGGTAACAAGGAGACCGGGAGAGGGCTAGGAAGACACTAAAGGATCCAGAGACTTCCCTCATCTTAAAGGGAGTCTGAAGCGAAAGTAAAGACAAAAAACAGATACTTACCTATGGAGAGGCAGAGGCTTCTCTAGAGGGGTACAGGCATGGCTCATGCCATGGACGCCACAGCACCATGTCTGCCCCTGTGCTACACCCCATGCCTCCCTGTCACTCAGAACTCAGATCAATTCTGTTATCTGGAGAACATGGCTACTTCATTTATGTATGTAGGGCTCACTTGGCTTAGGGTAAAGAGGACAGAGAGGAAATAACAGATGTTTCCAAAAAAGTTACTTCAGCAATATTCTGAGCCAAAAAACACAGGCAACCATAGCACATGAGAGAGGATGCAGTTTTTGGAGGGAAAAGGGTCTCCGACCAGGGGTGGAGGCGCAATTCCAGTGTTTGCCATAGGCTCTATATTACCTAGAGACGCTCCTGTGGAGACTGAGAGGGAAGGCTCTGGGTCACAGCATAGTTCCCCAACCCTGTCCTTAAGGCCCACCAACTGTACGTTTTGCAGAAAACCACAAACATCAAACATGCACAGGTGAGTGTCTCAGCACAGAGCTGATTAACTACCACTCTGGATTTCCACATAACTTGCACTGTTGGTGGGCCTTGAGGACAGGGTTGGGAAACACTGCTATAGAGCCTTCCCGTTCCTCTCACGGTCCCCACATTCAGGCCCTGGATCCCCTGTTAGCAGTCTCCGACTGAACGGTCGGAGGCTGCTCTTTGCCACTGCCCGAGGTTTCAGACGTCTTCGGAAGCCTGAGTGCTCCCAAAGACGGGGTGCTCCTTACTGCGCATGCACTCCGGCACTCGTGCCTGCTCAGTACGGAGCTGCCCATCTTTGGGAGCACTTGGGCTGATGCGCTCTTGCGGTCATTTCCTGCTTCACGGTATGAGGAAGTGCATGGAACCATAGTGTAAAAATACGCTTTCGCACATGCACGATGCAACGTCAACTTTTGAAAAAAAAAAACCTGTGTCACCATAGACTAACATGACTTCCGCGTTGATGCCGATCACCGCAGCTCGCCGCGGATCCCACACGGAAACGTAGCTCTGTGCTAGCGTTAGATTAGGGACTTCCGGGGCAGTGTACCACAACGTAGGAAGTATGAACTTCCCCACAGGGCTGCATTAGACTGCGGTAGCAGTGTGTCAATGGCATATAAGTAAAAACGAAACTTAGCCACTTTATCCACAAGTCAGTAGATATACGTCCTCTGTGACTTCATCTAAGCCACAAGTCAGTAGATATACGTCTTTTAGCAGAAGCAGTGCTGTGCAGGATTGGGCTTGCTCCTGTGTACATTTCTGGCACTATCAGATGCAGCACTAATTGGTGAATGGGAATATATGTTTCCTGAGCTAATGAGATTGATTTTTACTATTAAAAATACTTTTTATTTTCTCATTTCATAGTGAAAAATACACTCTGTAGCATTATTTCAGAATCAAATATCTTCACCATAAAACTGAGAAATAAATGATTTTTCTATTTTTTCTTTGTTTTCCCATTAAAATTCATAGAAATCAAAATTGTTCGAGGGAAAAAAATAGCATACAATGAAAGCCTAGTTTGTCTTGAAAAAAACAATATACATTTCATTTCTGTGTCATAAGTAGGGATAAAGTTATTTCTGATTAAATAAGAACATAGATAAACTGTCAAAACTGCTCTGGTCCATAAGTGGGTAAAAAGGTCTGGATGCGAAGTGGTTAAAACCTAGAGCCAAATATAGTGTAGTAGGTACTGATGATGTTTAATTTTTAGACAGCTGGAATAGAGAATACTCACAAAGGTGGGTCACCTCAAAGGTGCCACTGTACAGGCAGGTGCAGAGAATAAACTGACCTTAAAGTGAACCTAAAGTCCTAAAAAAAAATGAGATGAACTCACCTGGGGCTTCCCTCAGCCCCCTGCAGCCGATCGGTGCCCTCGCAGCTCCGCTCCGATGCCTCTGGACCCGCCGGCGACGACTTCCGGTTTCGCCGTCACCGGCCGACAGGCATGGGAACGCGAGTGATTGTTCGCGTTCCCAGCCTGTATATCGCCTGTATATCGCCCCCTATGCTGCTATTGCAGGAAAAGGGGGTGACATCCCTCCACCAAGGGTGGATAATTAACAAAGTAATGAAGATTGGAACAGATGCACCAGCAAATAATAAAATACACTAAAAACTGTTTAAAAGGGTGGTAGTGGTGGACTGACCTTCAGGTAGCCAGACCCAATGGGTATAATTTAAACATTTTTTTCACATAAAAAAACTCCAAATGTCACATGCTTCCTTGGGCAAAATCTTGGAGTATCTGGTTTTCCAAAGTACTGAACTTGGCATGTAAGGAGAAAGCCACTACTATCCAAAAAGAATATTACTGTCCATCTCCAATTTGCTAAAGACCACATGGACAAACCAGAAGGCGATTTAAAGTATCTTCTGTTTACGGATGAGACAAAAATAAAACTTTAAAGCATAAGATCTTTATCCCTTCTGCGAAACATGGCGGGGGCAAGTGGTTTGGGCTTCATTTTCTGTCTTTAGACAAAATCTATTTGCTGTCATGGATTGAATTCTGAATTGCATTAGTAATTTCTGCAGGAAAATGTTAGTCAGCTGAATCTCAGGAGAAACTAAATCATCCAGCCAAACTGACCAAAGTATGCTTAAAGCAGAAGGTTTACATTTTGGAATGCAGAGTTAAATAAGTCCTGACCTTAATTCTACCGAAACGCTGAGGAAGAACCTCAAGCGGGCAGCTGTCCTTTAATCACTAATGGGTTAAAATTCTTTCACAACAGTGTACAGGACCTCTGATAGATGGCTGCCAGGAGAGTTTGAATCAGCCAAAGATCATGGCGATTCTCTTCCAACACCTGATCTGTTTCTATATCAGTGAAACTGGATTTTTAAGCCTTAACTGGGAATACTAGGATATGTTGAAGATAACACTCTGGGCCAAAGCTGAGAGCAGAAAGTTAAAAAACAAATTATGACGCTATTAGATTGGTGCTGGTGGATCTTTCCCAGGGTGCCAGTGCTCAATTCATTCGAATAGGGTGGCAAACACAACTATGCCCAAATGATGTCATTACCAGTGCAGCAGATCCCGGGATTAGACAGCTATCAAGGAAGTTCAGTTTCGGTGCAGACATCATGTGATCTCAGGGATTTCCACAAAGGACTTCTTCATGAGGTATTTTGAATTATTATTTTACAAAAGGTAAGGGGCTAATTTGGTGGTAGTGGCAGTGGTGGTGGTAATGGCAGAGGGCATCGGCTGCGAGGGCTACATGAGAGAGAAAGAGAGTGCTATGGTATATTTATTTTTTCTCAGGAGGAGAGCAAGTGTAGTGTTGAGCTGTCAGAGGCTAAATTTACATGAATGTCTGGCAGGTGGGTCCCCCAGCCGCTATAGCAGTTGGCTTGGCTGCTATGGCTATAATTTTGCCACTACAACCTTTATATTTCTGTAATCCGATATTAAGGCTGGTTCACTATTGTAAAAATAAGTATCCGTTAGGGATGGTTTTTTTAACCTCCATTCAGCTCAGAAGTGGATCCTAATGTTAAAAATAGGTTCCACTTCCACTTGTTAAAAAAAAAAAAAATGGATCCATCTGCCATGTTGGGGTGAGTGGAGCGCAGAGTCAGAACTTTGCATATTTTACTGAACCGGCTGGGAAAATGTATGCAATGAAAGCCTATGAGTACGAACAGTGTTTGTTCTCACTAGGCTAGTCAGGGCGCCCGGTTCACCCGCCACAGTGATGTAATACTCACATGTTCAGCCACCAATCGCCACCACTCGGTACCTCGCACACAGCCTGGTGGACGGCAGAAGCATGGGGATCTCCATTGGGCTGCAAAAGACCAATGGGAATCCTCAGCAACAGGGAGAATTCGCAATGGTTCATGGTGGACCAATGAAAATTCTTCCTGTTGCTAGGGAGAATTAATCTATTGTAGCCTATGGAGAGCCCAATGCTCCTGTTGCCACTTGCCAGCCTCTGGGCTGAGTACAGAGGGAGCAAGCAGCGGCAATCAGTGGCAGGACACGTGAATGGCGATCTCTGTTAGATGCAGAGCGGACGGCGCAGAAACCAGTCAGATGCAAAATGCACAGAGCCTGTTTTGCATCCACTCGAGTGAGAACCGGCCCTAAGTCTCCGTAGGTTACATTCACTTTTGTACAGTTTTTTTGCAGTTCCGTATAATGCCTGAAGAAGAAACATTTTTAAAGCTTGCAATAAGCCATGAATGGTTAGTCATTAAAGGGAGCCTGAGCAGTGCCCGAATTTAAAAGATTACACTTACCTGGGGCTTCCTCCAGCCCACCGCAGGCCCAAGGTCCCCCAGCGTCCTCCTGGCTCCTCTCCGTGCGCCTCCGCCGCCCCCCGTTACCGGCAACACCCGGGTCGGGTGTCGGGCCGGCTCTTCCTGAATCCTTACACTGCTCGTCATCACGCCGGCCGCTATGCGTCACTCATCACGGGGGCTGGCATGACAGGTCTGCACATGCGTGGTCTTCTGCGCATGCGCAGAATGGAGGCGCACGGAGAGGAGCCAGAAGGACACCGGGGGACCTCCCGGCCTGCGGTGGGCTGGAGGGGCTGGAGGAAGCCCCAGGTAAGTGCAATCTTTTAAATTCGAGCACTGTGCTCAGGCCCCCTTTAAAGGTAACACCGGAATCAACATTTGTTGGTTCGATGTCGACATTTCTGCTCCTCGACTCACACCGGACCACACCTCACTTGCTTTACATGTTTCTGTCTGTTTTATTTTCAAGTGGTGACTTTGTGATGGAATTCTCCTCAACCATTTAGATCACGTTACATCTGTTAGTTGAGTCAGTTTGCTAGGTTTAAGGACATCCGTGACGAGAAGATTACAGAGATTTGGTGAGCACTGGAACTCACACTTATCAGCTGTTTTCAATTGAACTGTACTTTCCAGTTTCTGGATTGTTTAATAAGATTCCAACATACTCAAAGAGAGCCCGAGGTCGGCTCAAAAAATGAAAAAAAAAAATGCAAAAACCGCCACTCCCATGGGCCGCAATATTCCCACTTTGACTTTGGTGTCCTCTGGGTCACAATGCTGCACTGAGAGACTGTGCGTCTCTCATAGCGTGCAGGGAGGCGGTGGAGCGGCAGGAGGCGGGGCCAGGGGGAGAGAGCTGCCTAATGGCAGCTCAGGAAACCCTGCAGGGATGCCTCTGGTGGACTTTTTAATCAGGGAATTCCTTTCCCCTGTGTTTACCTCAGAGTTAGCAACAAATCTAGTCGCTAAACTCGGGGGGCTATAGCTCGCCGGTGGGGGGACAGAGAGCAGCGGTTGGGGGACACAGAGCCATGTCATTAGGCAGAGAACATGTCTCTGTGTCACATCTGCCCCCCGAAGATCCACCTTGGGTTCTCTTTAAGGCCTGTATCCACTAAGCAATTTTTACAGCTATTCTGATTTTTGAGCACCGAGCGATTGTTTCCACGATTTTGCAATGTAGGTACAGGCATGCAATTTCACAAACGACGTTTGGCGACACGTGGAGATAACGACTGTTATGACGGATCAGATCTTTAACCACTTGCCGACCGCGCACTCATAACGCGCGTCGGCAAAGTGGCAGCTGCAGGACCAGCGACGCAGTATTGCGTCACCAGCTGCAGGCTGATTAATCAGGAAGCAGCCGCTCGTGCGAGCGGCTGCTTCCTGTCAATTCACGGCGGGGGGCTCCGTGAATAGCCTGCGGGCCGCCGATGGCGGCTCGCAGGCTAAATGTAAACACAAGCGGAAATAATCCGCTTTGTTTACATTTGTACGGCGCTGCTGCGCAGCAGCGCCGTAAGGCAGATCGGCGATCCCCGGCCAATCAGCGGCCGGGGATCGCCGCCATGTGACCGGAGACAGCCTGTCACTGGCTGCACAGGACGGATAGCGTCCTGTGCAGCCCGGCTTACCAGGGGGGGCCAGGTAGGAGAGGGAGGGGGAGGATTTCGCCGCGGAGGGGGGCTTTGAGGTGCCCCCCCCCGCAACACCCGCAGGCAGGAGCGATCAGACCCCCCCAGCACATCATCCCCATAGGGGGGAAAAAAGGGGGGCGATCTGGTCGCTCTGCCTGCACGCTGATCTGTGCTGGGGGCTGCAGAGCCCACCCAGCACAGATCAGCTACAACAGCGCTGGTCGTTAAGGGGGGGTAAAGGGTGGGTCCTCAAGTGGTTAAGATCCCCGCCAACTCCTGCACAAAGTACTGAGATTGTTTGACCTCCCGTTTGCGCCCGTCGTGTGCCGTTCTGTGTTCCCGAGAGGAGGAAGATTGAGTGTAGTAGGATCGGGGAACCTCATTCGTCAGAAGTCATCGCTGTGAGATTACCCAATCCATCTTCAGGTGAGTATTTAGCATTAGATTATCTAGTAATCTATTAATGCCATGGACAAAATAGAAAACTACTAGAAGAATATTGAGATGGAGACCCGGTTGCCCTCCTCTCTGGGTAAATAATAGAGGCCACATTTTTTATATTACCATAGCATATGGGCCTCACAGTCATGGAAGTCACCACAGGTCAAGGGAGAGGGTGAATGCTGGGGGAGAGGTGGCTCTCTTGAAATTTTGCTAGAGGGCACTATGGTTTTTTTATTTAATAGGGACCTGATACTGAATGTGGATACATATGCCGTAGGCCTCGTTCACATTGGATGCATTGAAAAACGTGTAAAAGCGCATAATAAAATATGCGCGTGTGCGTGCTTTAGTGCACGTTTCAGTGAGTTGTGGTGCACTTTTTTACGCATGTTTTGCTTATTGTAGCAGTTGTCACTATAGCTTTGCTTTCATATGTAAACATTTTTTTCCAAATAGGGGTAAAAAACGCACGTGCTTCTATGCGCTAAAAAAGCGCACCTATTCATTTGCATTGATGTGCGTTTTAACCCTACGTTTTTGTAATGCTGCTCAGCGCAGCGCATAGATGTGAACCAGGCACATTTAATTACATTGGAAAATCAATACCTTGCAGAACGCACAGGGCAGTGCGCTGTGAAAAGCGCACAGAAACGGCCCTGATGTGAACGAGGCCTTACACAGCATTTTATCCTAGTACAAAATGCAGCGCAGAACAAATACAGTACATTTATAAATGAATACATATTTTTAAATATTAAAAATGTCTTTGTTAGATTTAATCCTCTGTTAGTATTAGCTTGAGATTCATTTCTGGATTTATCTTACTAAGTATTTAAAGGAAATCTAGTTTTGTTTTGTTTTGTTTAACTTACTTGCAGCCCCCTACAGTCATCCTGTGCCCAAAACCCTCCGGACAGCAGTGGCGACCCCATGAAAGCTGGCCGGCCACGCGCCTCCTCATCATGTCCCCATGCATGGCAGCCGGGAGCACATGCGCAGCACGGGAAAAGCGCTACTGCGCATGCGCTGAACGCTCCCAGCAAAGGGGGCACAATCAGGGTGTGTGTGGCTTGGGGTCACGCATGCGCAGTAGCCCCCGACTAGCCATGACCTGCCAGCTTTCAGGTATCACCGCTGCTTGCTGGAGTTTCCCCATATTACCCATATTCCTGTGATGTCTAAAAAGTGTTTAGTACAAAGTTTTGGCTCAGTGCCAACTTTCCACTTTGCTTGAAATATGCAAATAATTCTAAGTTAATTCAGAATCAGGCAAATACAATAGTGACATCCCTCCTGACTAATTGTGGACTTTCTTAAATATCTAGCCCAAATCTACATGTACCAAACACAATACAAACATAACTGCCACTGGTGTGTAGCTTTAAAAAAAAAAAAAAAAAAAAGCTGGAAGCCTAAGGGTTAAAATGTAGGGTTAATTACCAGTACATTTTAAGGTCAGTGCCACTTGTCACTAGATTAGACCTATTTAAACCTAGTGGACAAGTTACTTTAGGATAAGAGAAGAGTTTTAGGAGGCTCCTCTTACACTTCACCCTGAGGTCACGTGTCTGACCTCTGACCTCTGCTTCCTAGTGAAAGCCCAACCTGACATGTCTATGGAGAGATAAATAAATTGCCAGAGTCCAGAACAGACAGGAGAGAAAATAGGAGAGAGAGGAAGTGAGTGAGGCAGAGAGACAGGTACTCTTATTCAATTCATGATTTCTCTTCAAGCTAATAGGAACCGATAAAAAACAACAACAGATAAATAGCAAAGGATTGCACATTCATTTCAGCCCCTGCCCCAGAGCAGTCATCTTGGTTCCTACTGCAGTCCTCCCCACACAGTTGGGTCGGATTTGGTTGAAGCCAATTAATGGACATTCAAAGGAGCATAGTCCTCAATCGTGGTTTGATTACGGTGACAAGATAAACCTAAAGCCGGCTTCAGATGATGCATTGGTGGTTGCGGTGGGGTGCGGCCTTCGGGGATTACCGCATTAGTACGCGGTGATTCCTATCTACCTCAGATCCCAACAGGAAGTGACGCTCGCCTGAGGTCACTTCATGTTTGGGAAATACGGACGTGCACGGAAGCATATTGTACAAAATACGCTTCCACGCATGCACGCTGCACCGCCTCTCCATCCCTTTTAAAAACCCTGCAGTCCGCCGCATGTTGCCGCAAAGTTTGCACGGTAACGTCGGTATGCGCTCACGGTAGATTGGCAACTTCCGGAGCACCGCATGCTGTATAAAAGCACCCATAGGCATTCATTAGCATAGCGGTGAGGTGCGGTAAAATGACCCACCACACCAGTGTGAAAGGGTCCTTAGAGGACAGTAGTTACTGTAGTCTATGCCAAGTGCATCCAAGCTGCAACAAGCAAGACTTTGGAAGCGCACCTCTGAATTTTCATAATTGGAGAAGATTTATCAAAACATGGGTGATGAGAATTGGAGCAAATCTCTTCCAGAACAGATGCAGAGGTTGTACAGAGGGACCAATCAGAGTCCTTGATCTGGACATCTGATCCAGTTTTTCATGCACTGGTTTTGATATGTCTGCCCCATTATTATTATCCAATTCTTATAAATTGCCAACATCGGGGAGGGGGTGCAAATAAATAACTCACTCATACTACACAGATATAAATCAACTCAATTATAAATTGAGACCTGCAATTTTAATGGATAAATCAGGCAAGATCTTGACTCAACTGAGGATGCCTTTATCCTAGCCCATCATCCACTGGTCCCAGCACGACACTGGTATTCTTGCTGGTTCTACCCTCCACAGTCCACACACACAGAGAACTGGAAACAGGAAAGTTAGCTGCACTGATCGCCCCTGGCACCTTCCGTATGTGTGCTCTGCATGTGGAGGGGGAACCCAGATTTGGATTATATTTGAGTACCGTATATACTTGCCCACCCATGTATAAGCTGAGGTAGCCACTTTTCCCTCAGAAACCAGAAAAAAAAGTGATTGACTCCCCCTCCCCAATAAATCCTCCTCCACAGTAGCCAGATGTTTCCCCAGTACAAGTCAGCTCCCCTCCCCATAGCCAAATGTGCCCCAGGATCATACAGCTGTGTCTCTAAAAGCCACTAGATGGCGTCATAGATATGAGACACAGCGATTGCCACACAGGAAGAATCCCTGATCATTGCACTGCTGACACGTTGCCTGCATGCTCCGCTCCACAAGCCAGGGGACACAGGTAGTTTTGAGCAGCACACTCTGCATACCATGTTGCAGGGGATGGGGGACACAGACACAGCAGGACACCAGCTAGTAAGAACAGGATCACTAGTGCACAATCCTTATGCTCCTCTGCCAGTAACAAAACCTGCTCCACTATCTGTTTTGCTCCACTGACTCGCATATAAGCCGAGGGGGTAACTTTTCAGCACATGTTTTATGCTGAAAAATTAGGCTTATACGCCAGTTTATACTGTATACACCAGAGTTGTTCAACTCCATTGATGGGACTGAATTGGGAAAGGTGTGGTTCCTTAAGCAGAACATTTCCTCATTCCTCTGTCCATCCTAAACACTGGATGGATATGACACTTGAGGGCTGTAGATGGACAGCCTTGCTAATATGTAATTCATAGATAACCAGTAAAATTTCCAGGAGATAAAAAGGGCTCAACCCAACAAAGCATCATTCTAAGAGGAAATTGTCTCAGCTGTGATGCTGATTGTGAACAGTGGCATTGCTGAACATAGGCAGTATTTTGATGCAGTATTTAAAAAGAACTGTAGTGAAAATGGCAAAATGAATAAAATTCTTTCTTTTTTTTTACAATATTCATTTATAGATTATTTAGACAGTGTTTGCCCATTGTAAAATTTTTCCTCTTCCTGATCTACATTCTGAAATGTTGACATCTTTAGTTCTGCCAGGTAATCTGTGTGGAATGTTCTATGCACAGAGGGAGAGCCTGCTTGCTTGGCAGCTAGAAACATTCATTATTTCCCACAATGCAACAAGGTGCACAGACAAGCAAACTGTCAGGACCTTGGTCATGACATCACACTCTGGGAGGAGTTTCATCACAATTTCAGCCATACAGAACTCCCTGATACTCTATTGAAGAAAAGGAAAAGCTTTCTCGCAGGAAAAGGGCTATCAGCTACTGATTGGGATGAAGTTCAATCAGAGCCGGGACAAGGTCCTCCAGCATCCAAAGCTGAGACACCAAAGTGCTCCTCTCCATCCCTCCCGCCAAAGCTATCACACACTGATTGCTATTAGAGGCTCCCCAGGGCCCCCCAATGCCTTAATCTCTAGTTATCTGGCTTGCAGTCACTGCCATGTATCCACTTTTCTTATTTCTCTCTGCTCCAAACACAATAGGGGGATGATAGCTGAGTGAGTTGTGCTCCCCCTCCTACACTGCGCCCTGAGGCTGGAGCCTCTCTTGCCTCTGCCTCAGCCTGGCCCTGAGTTCAATCATTGGTTAAAGTTTTAAAGTTCTCTTTAGATATCGGTTTAGTAGCACAAGGTATGTGAAACAAGTGTAAACAGGTCATTACCCATCAACATGATTTAGGGAATGTGCCTGTGCCAGCATGGAAAGCACATGCAAACTCCATCCAGCATCCTTAATGGGTTTCAAACTCTGGACCGCAAGACAAGAAAGCTCATCCCTACGAGTAATAAATGGAATAACTATAGAAGCACCCATAGCTCATCACTCACTCTAGTGGCAGCCAAGTGCACAAGCCTCTGTCTGTCTAACTAAAGCACCTGTACTAGTGCTCTGTTGTCTTTCTCTATCCAACCAGTAATGTCCTTCTGGATGAAACCACCAGCCCCACCACAACTGTGGTCCACCACCTACAACATCTTCTCCAACCTCGCTGCTAGTGGCCATAAAAACATGTCATACTTCAGTGGGAGAAACAACCAGTCACCAGCCCCACCACAACTGTGGTCCACCACCTACAACATCTTCTCCAACCTCGCTGCTAGTGGCCATAAAAACATGTCAAACCTCAGTGGGAGAAACAACCAGTCACCAGCCCCACCACAACTGTGGTCCACCACCTACAACATCTTCTCCAACCTCGCTGCTAGTGGCCATAAAAACATGTCAAACCTCAGTGGGAGAAACAACCAGTCACCAGCCATCCACACATGGCATTTTAATTTTGAGTGGGCTTATCCTTTAACAAATAAATCCTCAAATTCCAACACAAGCAGAAATCCCCATGACCTGTGTAATCATAATTACGAGAGAGCTGACACGAAAGAAAATAAAAACGGTCTGGTTTACATTATTTTACATAATTATGCCAAAAAACTCCTCTGTTTATCATGCAGTTAAATCCTAATTGGTCTTGGAAATGGCACAACACCCAAAGCCCAAAAATAAACAGTGACAATGGCTTGCTCGAAAACACCGCAGAGTGCTTAGTCGCTGAATATGAATCGACAGAAATTCTTGTCTCCGTTCCCAGGGTGTCAGCCAAAAAGTGTGGCGTAGCTACAAAAACCATGGGCTCCCTTGAAAATTTTAGCGGCCCCCACACCAAGCAGGTGACCCCACGCAATGCACTTCCTTACCCTCCCCCAGAACCTTCTTTCCTAAGGACAGCGGTTGTAAGTGGTGACTGAGCATTGGAAACAATTTATAAATGATGATCACTAATCAAAGCATACACAGAGGCCGGGGCGTAACTACAAATCATAGGGGTCCCCAGGAAAACTTTGAAGGGGCCACCCAATGCTCACACCCTTCCCTTGCCTACCCTTGGTGACTCTCACAGTACTTGCAAGGGTGGCTATCATAATCGTCACAACTGTAACAAGTGTAGCCACAAAAACACCTGCTCTAAAGGATGGACCCATTTACTGGAGGAAGGTAAGTTTGGCAGTTGGGGCCCCACCACAGCTCTGGCCCTACCCTGTGTTTTCAGAGGCTGTTACCCTGTAGTTACGACCCTGCACAGAGGTTATCATGAGTGCAATGACACCCATAAAGAGCAAGGACAGTGCTGGGTAACGTAGGGCCCCAAGTGGGCCCCCCAGAGCAGGGGGCCTTGCTGCAGCTGCAACATCTGCAGCCCCGCATCCTGCGCCACTTTAGAAAACTCCACTGTGTCTGTATGCTGAGAAACAGTGCATGGCGAAGCCGGTCATTCACACTTACCTTTACAAAAAGTTCAATTTCGGGGTCCTTCTCATCTCCATTACAAGGAACAGAGTCTGTCATTTTTGAATTTTTTAAAACAAAAAAATAAAAAAAATTGGTGAAATAAAAAAAAAAGCAGTGATGCGTATTGCCTAGTCACTTCTACTTATCCTTTAATGACATGAGTTTCAGAAAGGCCAGTTCCTGTAAGTCAGTGCAGCAGCATCCTGTGAGGCGGCCGGGGATCAGCAGGCAGCTGGTGCAGGCTGCAGGAGGCAAGGCATATTCCTCTCTGACTCTCCTGTTCAGTAGAGAAAGAGCAACAAGTCTCCCCTGCTGGGCTGGTTACTGTATCTTCATCTGTCAGTGATCTGCTCACAGTGACAGACCAAAATAGCCCAGAGCTAAAGAAGAGAGGAGGGGTTGTCAGTGTGCGGGGCTGGCAATGGGCTACACCTATTGCCTGTCTGTGTGTGACAGGCAGGCCCTCCCTGTGTCGTGTGGCTCAGAGGTGACAGTGACAGCGCTGCTGTTTACTCAGAAAGTTCTGTCACTGGCTGCGCAGTCCTGTGTGACATCGGGCCTTACACACCTTTATTATAAATATATTCCCAATGACAGCTTTATAACTCTTTCCTAACGGATGTGCCTGTTCCCTGCTGCTCACAACTAAAGGCCGACTGACTGACTGAGATGCATAAAAGACAATCCAAACTACATCAGGAGGAATAGATATAATAGGGAAATTTAAATTTAAAGGGAGTGTATTACATACAGTACTGTGCAAAAAGTATTAGGATAATGGCATTTTTTGTTTGATTTTACGAAGAAACAAACAAAACGCTATAAAAAACACAGCTAATATTTATTTAATGCATGAAGAGCAAAATCAGCAAATTGATATCTCTAAATGGGACTGATTTGCAAAGCTTTTCTTTTGAACTACAGAGATCCATTGACCTGATTTACAAAGCTCTTCTGTTACATTATCTCACCTTATTTATTAACTCACAATTTATCTCTCCTTAAAGAGAATCTGTACTCTAATATTATTGCAACACACAGCATACCATTCTATTCATGATGTTCTCCTGGGCCCCTCTGTGCTATTTCTGCCACTCTCTGCTGCAAACCTGGCTTGTAATTAACAGTTTTAGGCAGTGTTTACAAACAAACTAACCAGCTTGTGATAGGCTCACATAAGCAGAGTGTGTGAGTCATACAGAGCCTACAGGGGGCCTGGAGAGGGTGTGTATAGCTTCTATCCAATCACAAGCAGCCCTGCACATTCCAGTCTGAGTGCCTCAGCCCGACAGAGCCGACAGAGGAGAGATTAGATCATATAACAGAGATAATACAGTCACTGTGCAAGTAGGAAAGGCTGCAGTAAGCCAGACCACATTAGAACAGGCATAGGAACTTATGGGATAGAAGAAATAAGGATGAAAAGTTTGTTACAGAGTCTCTTTAAATGACTCATAATTTACCTCTCCTTATCTAACTTAACTCATGGTTTAGCTCTATTTATTTGACATAACTCATGGTTTAGCTTTCCTTATTTGACATAGCTCATGGTTTAGCTCTCCTTATTTGACATAACTCATGGTTTAGCTCTCCTTATTTGACATAACTCATGGTTTAGCTCTCCTTATTTGACATAACTCATGGGTTAGCTCTCCTTATTTGACATAACTTATGGTTTAGCTCTCCTTATTTGACAACTCATGGTTAAGCTCTCTTTATTTGACATAGCTCATGGTTTAGCTCTCCTTATTTGACATAACTCATGGTTTAGCTCTCCTTATTTGACATAACTCATGGTTTAGCGCTCCTTATTTGACATAACTCATGGTTAAGCTCACCTTATTTGACATAACTCATGGTCTAACTCTCCTTATTTGACATAACTCATGGTTCAGCTCTCCTTATTTGACATAACTCATGGTTTAACTCTCCTTATTTGACATAACTCATGGTTCAGCTCTCCTTATTTGACATAACTCATGGTTTAGCTCTTCTTATTTGACATAACTCATGGTTTAGCTCTGCTTATTTGACATAACTCATGGTTCAGCTCTCCTTATTTGACATAACTCATGGTTCAGCTCTCCTTATTTGACATAACTCATGGTTTAACTCTCCTTATTTGACATAACTCATGGTTTAACTCTCCTTATTTGACATAACTCATGGTTTAGCTCTTCTTATTTGACATAACTCATGGTTTAGCTCTCCTTATTTGACATAACTCATGGTTTAGCTCTGCTTATTTGGCATAACTCATGGTTTAGCTCTCCTTATTTGACATAACTCATGGTTTAGCTCTCCTTATTTGACATAACTCATGGTTTAGCTCTCCTTATTTGACATAACTCATGGTTTAGCTCTCCTTATTTGACATAACTCATGGTTCAGCTCTCCTTATTTGACATAACTCATGGTTCAGCTCTCCTTATTTGACATAACTCATGGTTTAGCTCTGCTTATTTGACATAACTCATGGTTCAGCTCTCCTTATTTGACATAACTCATGGTTCAGCTCTCCTTATTTGACATAACTCATGGTTTAACTCTCCTTATTTGACATAACTCATGGTTTAACTCTCCTTATTTGACATAACTCATGGTTTAGCTCTCCTTATTTGACATAACTCATGGTTCAGCTCTGCTTATTTGACATAACTCATGGTTTAGCTCTCCTTATTTGACATAACTCATGGTTTAGCTCTGCTTATTTGGCATAACTCATGGTTTAGCTCTCCTTATTTGACATAACTCATGGTTTAGCTCTCCTTATTTGACATAACTCATGGTTTAGCTCTCCTTATTTGACATAACTCATGGTTTAGCTCTCCTTATTTGACATAACTCATGGTTCAGCTCTCCTTATTTGACATAACTCATGGTTCAGCTCTCCTTATTTGACATAACTCATGGTTTAGCTCTTCTTATTTGACATAACTCATGGTTTAGCTCTGCTTATTTGACATAACTCATGGTTCAGCTCTCCTTATTTGACATAACTCATGGTTTAACTCTCCTTATTTGACATAACTCATGGTTCAGCTCTCCTTATTTGGCATAACTCATGGTTCAGCTCTCCTTATTTGACATAACTCATGGTTCAGCTCTGCTTATTTGACATAACTCATGGTTCAGCTCTCCTTATTTGACATAACTCATGGTTTAGCTCTGCTTATTTGGCATAACTCATGGTTTAGCTCTCCTTATTTGACATAACTCATGGTTTAGCTCTCCTTATTTGACATAACTCATGGTTCAGCTCTCCTTATTTGACATAACTCATGGTTCAGCTCTGCTTATTTGACATAACTCATGGTTCAGCTCTCCTTATTTGACATAACTCATGGTTTAGCTCTCCTTATTTGACATAACTCATGGTTTAGCTCTCCTTATTTGACATAACTCATGGTTCAGCTCTGCTTATTTGACATAACTCATGGTTTAGCTCTCCTTATTTGACATAACTCATGGTTCAGCTCTCCTTATTTGACATAACTCATGGTTCAGCTCTGCTTATTTGACATAACTCATGGTTCAGCTCTCCTTATTTGACATAACTCATGGTTTAGCTCTGCTTATTTGGCATAACTCATGGTTTAGCTCTCCTTATTTGACATAACTCATGGTTTAGCTCTCCTTATTTGACATAACTCATGGTTCAGCTCTCCTTATTTGACATAACTCATGGTTCAGCTCTGCTTATTTGACATAACTCATGGTTCAGCTCTCCTTATTTGACATAACTCATGGTTTAGCTCTCCTTATTTGACATAACTCATGGTTTAGCTCTCCTTATTTGACATAACTCATGGTTAAGCTCTCCTTATTTGACATAACTCATGGTTTAGCTCTCCTTATTTGACATAACTTATGGTTAAGCTCTCCTTATTTGACATAACTCATGGTTTAGCTCTGCTTATTTGACATAACTCATGGTTTAACTCTCCTTATTTGACATAACTCATGGTTTAGCTCTTCTTATTTGACAAAACTCATGGTTCAGCTCTCCTTATTTGACATAACTCATGGTTTAGCTCTTCTTATTTGACATAACTCATGGTTTAGCTCTTCTTATTTGACATAACTCATGGTTTAGCTCTGCTTATTTGACATAACTCATGGTTTAGCTCTGCTTATTTGACATAATTCATGGTTTAGCTCTGCTTATTTGACATAACTCATGGTTTAGCTCTCTTTATTTGACATAACTCATGAATTATATCTCTCCTTATTTGTGTATCTCATGCATTAGCACTCCTTAGGCCCGGTTCACATTAGCGTTCGCTGTCCGGATTCGCCTGATCGGATCCGGACCGTATACTGTACAAACGGAACAGACGTTCCGCATAGCAATGCAAAGTCTATGCGGCCGTTCACACGCGTCCGTTCCATACGGAACGGAGCCGGATCGGATCCGGACTCCGGACACTTTTCCAACATGCTCTATTTTTGGGTCCGGATAATCCGGCCGACGCACCCGGACCGGTGCCTGACTGCACCATCCGTGCATAGAAACCAATGGGAAACGGAAAGCACAGAACACACTGGCTAGAAAAACCTGACGTTCTACCCCACTTCCTATGCGGTTTCTACATGGGCCCAGCATTTCTGGAGTGGAGCAGCAGTGACTTTGTGCTGGAGCTGTTTGGCAGTATGTCGGACGTGGAGGTGAGTCCCTACACAGCGGAGGACCTGATTCTACAGGTGCACCTTCTGCTGACCTCCCAGACCCCAACAATATTTATATAGTTTGTTATCTCTTTTACCAAACGGATCCGGATCGCAGCCGTATCAATACGTATGCAAACGGACCGGATCCGGATCGGAAAAGTAAGGTTCCGATCCGGATTCGGTCCAGTCATTCGGTCCGTTCTTTACAGAAACGCAAGTGTGAACGGGGCCTTACAGTTAAGGTGAAAAATAAGTAGCCCTTGTGAATGAATCCCATCATGAGATAAGACAGATAAGGAGAGGATAAAATATGAGGTAAGAAAGACAAGGGGAGATGAATCATTAGGTAAAACAGATAGAGGGAGATAAATCATGAGATAAGACAGATAAGGAGAGATACATCATGAGGTAAGACAGATAAAGGGAGATAATTCATGTGAGACCAGGCCCATATGCAAATACATTTTCTCCTGAGTTCTCCTGAGGTGATATTTTCAGACTTGTCAATAAAATACCTTTTAAACCACCAGCAAAAAAAAAAAATACTCAAAATGATGTTGATATTATTTTTTCACTTACTTTTTTGGTACTTTTTCCAATGCAAAGTGCTGAAAAGGTATTCTACATCAAAGATGGAAAAAATAATCTCCTAGGAGATAACTCAGGAGAAAAAGTTAATTGCATGTGGCCCCAGGAGAGGAGTGGGAAAGCTCTATAGGACCCAGAGCCTTCCCTCTCCTTAGGTGAGTATCTGTGTTTCTTTTTTTTGTTGTTTTTTGTTTAAGTTCGGTTTACATTTACTTTAAGTGTTGGACGGAATATTGAAATGAACAGCATTATCCTCGTTTATTTCTTGATGCTGAACATCCTCATTTAGTGCTGAAAACTGACATCCGCATTTCATGCAAAGCTATACAAAATAATGACATTTTATGTATTTGCATGTTGGCATTGCTCTCCACAGATCATCTCATCATTTGGTCTGGTTGATTTTCTGTGGTTAGTGCATAAGCATAATACATCTAAGGCAGAGATGGATTAAAATGTGTGAGGCCCTAGGCAAGGTAGTAAATACCCTTTGTGGTAAGCTTTGGAAAGCTAAAGCAAAGAGAGGTCAGAGAAGGTGGCAGTTGGGCCCTTTGACACCCTCTAGGCCCCAAGCACCTGCCTAGGTTGCCTGGTCTAGGGTGTAATTTACTATAGTATCTCCAATTCATTCAGCAAAACTCCACTGGATTTTTTTTTAAATAACATTATGTTAAAATGTAATGTTAATAAAATCTTTACATTTAAGCATACCTCTTTTTGAGATGAGAAAGAGGGATAGTTAAGCCACACCCCTGCCACACCCTTAATCACACCCCAGTCACGCATACCTTAAAGATTTCATAAGAAAAATATGTTGTTTTACAATTGAAACCACACTGGTCCTTTCTGTCCTGGTTCATTTTCCTTCATAGTAACATTTTAAAATTAGTAATATATCAATTGAAAGGATGGGAAAAAAGTTTAGAGTCAATCAAACACATTTTTTAGTAGAGAAATATATAGATTAAGGCCCGGTTCACATTAGTGTTTTTTTCCGGAACGTATACTGTACAAACGGAACGGATGTGAATGGATCCAATGTTAACCATTCACTTGCGTCCGTTGTTACGGATACGTTCCGTACGTTCCGGTCCCCGGACCTAAAATTTGCTGCAGGCCCTAATTTTCCGGACTGTTCTGCTTAGCGGAACGGATCTGGACAAAAATGCAGTAGCATTGGGGGCAATGGGAAACTGAACGTTTCTTCACACCAGTGAAGAAACGGACCATTCGACGGGGGATGGGGGCATGGGCGACGGAAATCTAGCTACGGGAGGGTGAGGAGAGGGTGCAGCAGCCGGGCGGGTGGGCTAAGGAGGGTTTATACATACCTAATCTTCATAGGCAGCCGGCGGTAGAGGCTTCCATCTTCTTCCGCGTCATGTGACTAGTCACATGATGTGCTGTGTAGTCACAGCGGAAGAAGAGGGAGCCTCTACCGCCGGCTGCCTATGAAGATTAGGTATGTATTGCCGAGTGAAAACGGATCCGATCAATCATTAATCAGATCCGTTTTTGCTATCTTAACCGGGCCACGTACAGAGCCATCCGGAACCGGTGAAGCTGAGACCGGATCCTTTTGGCTCATTTTGCAGATGTGAACCGGCTTTACATAGAAAGACAAAGTCCTGAAAGTGGGACAAATAAGGAGGAAAGAGAAACAGGGGGACAGGGCTCCCAAAGAGGGACTGTCGCTCCAAAAGAGGAACAGTTGGGAGCTATGTTTCAGTCTGCATCCATCTAAAGGTGACCATGCATGTTACAGTTTTATTTTCCGATTCAACGATAATGATCATATTTTTGGGTTGATTGAAAGTTTTGAGGAAGTTGTTCGAGGTACCACACAGGGCCGGCTCTAGCGTGGGGCAAGAGGGGGCATCGCCCCCTTAAATAATTACTCTGCCCCCTCAAACAGGGGTGGCAGGGGAGAGAGAAGAGGAAGCTGTGGGCACAGCAGGGGGCTCTCCCCTCTCTCTCGCTTTCCCCTCTAGATATCATGGCTGGCAGCAGCGGTAGAACACTTCCTCGCTTCTAGACTAGACCAGAGTAGTGGCAGCGGCGCACAGATCTCTATCCTGCGCTGGGAAGTGTTCTACCGCTGCTGACAGCCGTGATATCTAGAAAGGAAAGCGAGAGAGAGGGGGAGCCCCAAGGTGAGGGAAGGGGGGGGGGAGACGGCCCCCGTTCCCCTTCACTGTGCCCATCGCTCCCTCTTCTCTCTCAGACTCCTATACACCTGGCTATACTGGGGAGTGGTAAGTCCTGACCACATATACTGGGGACACCTATAGACCTGGCAACATATACACCTGGCTACATATACTGGGGACATATACACCTGGTTACATATACTGGGGACATATACACCTGGCTACATATACTGGGCACATATACACCTGGCTACATATACTGGGGACATATACACCTGGCTACATATGCTGGGCACATATACACCTGGCTACATATACTGGCCACACATACACCTGGCTACATATACTGGGGACACCTATACACCTGGCTACATATACTGGGCACACACACACCTGGCTACATATACTGGGCACATATACACCTGGCTACATATACTGGGGACATATACACCTGGCTACATATACTGTGGACATATACACCTGGCTACATATACTGGGGACATATACACCTGGCTACATATACTGGGCACATATACACCTGGCTACATATACTGGGGACATATACACCTGGCTACATATGCTGGGCACATATACACCTGGCTACATATACTGGCCACACATACACCTGGCTACATATACTGGGGACACCTATACACCTGGCTACATATACTGGGCACACACACACCTGGCTACATATACTGGGCACATATACACCTGGCTACATATACTGGGCACACACACACCTGGCTACATATACTGGGCACATATACACCTGGCTACATATACTGGGGACATATACACCTGGCTACATATACTGGGGACATGTACCCCTGGCTACATATACTGGGCACATATACACCTGGCTACATATACTGGGCACACATACATGATGCCCCCTACCCATTTTTGGCTGCCCCCTCATATGTGCCTGTCTAGAACCGGTCCTGGTACCACATATGTGTGTATGTGTGTTCCAGATTGACACAATTTCATTAAAGTGTTCCAGAGACGAGACATACTTACCTTTTTATACATACCTGGGGCTTCCTCCAGCCCCATGGGCACAGATCGTTCCTACGCCGTCCTCCTCCACTGCCCGCAGCTCCGGTACCGGGTCCCGTAACTACCTCACAGCCAGTCTGCGCAAGAGAAGTGCGTTATTTACAAATCTCTCCAGCAGCCGCTTTTGGTCTCTTTAATTTTTAATGTGAAAACCTTTTGTTGTATGGATTTTTCTAATGTAACATGTCTGCACATCTATCAATACTACCATATGCTTTGATCATTCTCACTGAACCACTGAACACCACATGGCTACTTAAAACGTCATTTAACTCAAGTTTTTTCTGCAAACATTCATCTCTGTTTAGTAGTTCAAATAAATAAATAAACCACAATACAGTTAGGGCCCGTTTCCACCGTAAAAAGAAACATAGACGCATCGCACCGTGGCTGCACTGTAACCAATGCACGGGAATGGAACAGTTTCCATTGCATGCTGGTTATGCGGAGCGATCCGAGAATCTGCAGCATGCTACAGATTCTTGCACGGCCGAATCCACCCGCCGTCCCCTCGCCTCGCTGCATCGCCTCCCATTCACAACTGGAAATGGGCCCTTACATTTTATTATTATTCTACCTAGCAATCACTTTTCCATATATATTATTTGCACATTATATACCACAAAAAATGGGCTCTAGATCTGTGTTTAAACCCCGCCTCCTCTCCCTTCCCCTCCCCTCCCCTCTCATCCTCCCGTGACCTCCGCCACCGCCTGGCCCCCTGCCTGTCCTGCTCTCGTCCAATGGCTGTCCCTGCGGCACATGCGCAGTAGCACGCAGGGCCACACATACGGACATGGGACGCAGAGACATAGGGGTTTTATTATAGACTAGAGGATACAGATGAGATCCATCTTCCTGAGCTAATCAGGAAGTAGTGTAATGGATAACAGAGGCGCCAAAAGGATAAAATCAATTGTTAAAAAGTTTAAAAATGCTTTGGAGGCAGTTGGTGGACTTACCTCCTGTAAGCAGACACAACAAGCTGTGTATTCAAAAAACAAAGTAGATTTATTGGTACACTCCAGGGTATATTCGCAACGCGTTTCACGGGTATATTCCCGCTTCCTCAGGCAATAATTAACAGGAGTACACACAGTGCAGTCGCCCAGAGGCGTGTATCATGACCTTAAGACTGCACTGTGTGTACTCCTGTTAATTATTGCCTGAGGAAGCGGGAATATACCCGTGAAACGCGTTGCGAATATACCCTGGAGTTTACCAATAAATCTACTTTGTTTTTTGAATACACAGCTTGTTGTGTCTGCTTACAGGAGGTAAATCCACCAACTGCCTCCAAAGCATTTTTAAACTTTTTAACAATTGATTTTATCCTTTTGGCGCCTCTGTTATCCATTACACTAGACATGGTGGAGGGGGATACCCCTTGTTCTTCCTATCTACAGAGAGCGACTTCTTAACCCTGAGTGAGGACAGGACAATCTCCTCACCTGCCTATTACAGTGGTTGCCTGGAGGTAACCCTGGTTTGTGAGTATAACTTTGTACTCTTTTATATTTTACCCATTTATTAGTACCTACTACACTATATTTGGCTCTCGGTTCTCTCTTTTTATATACAATCAGAAAGTAGAGTGAAGCACTGCAGAAAAGAGAGGAGATCACATGGAATGCAGAAGAGGTGAGTCTGCGTTCCCTGCCCACTGCTGTCATTGCTGGAGGGGGGAGCGCTGAAGGGGGAGCCTGAGGTGAGGGAGGAGTGTGCCCGCTGCTCCCCCTGGGGCACCAATAACTGGCTAACCTATACTGGGGGCACATATAACTGCATACCTATACTGGGGGCACCTATAGCTGGATACCTATACTGGGGGCACCTATAGCTGGATATCTATACTGGGGGCACCTATAGCTGGATACCTATACAGGGGGCACCTATAATTGGATACCTATACTGGGGCACCTATAGCTGGATATCTATACTGGGGGCACATACTGTATAACTGGATACCTATACTGGGGGCACCTATAACTGGCTACCTATACTGGGGGACCTATAACTGGATACCTATACTGGGATCACCTATAGCTGGGTATCTATACTGGGGGCACCTATAACTGGATACCTATACAGGGGGCACTTATAGCTGGATATCTATACTGGGGCACCTATAACTGGATACCTATACTGGGGGCACTTATAGCTGGATATCTATATGGGAGGCACCTATAACTGGATACCTATACTGGGGGCACTTATAGCTGGATATCTATACTGGGGGCACCTATAACTGGATACCTATACTAGGGGCACCTATAACTGGATACCTATACTGGGGGCACCTATAGCTGGATATCTATACTGGGGGCACCTATAACTGGATACCTATACTGGGATCACCTATAGGTGGATATCTATACTGGGGACACATATAACTGGATACCTATAGTGGGGGCACTTAAACCTGGCTATATTGGGGTCATTTATGTATGGCTGTAAGTTTTTTACACTGTAAGTATTTTACTGTATACTGTTAGCTTTTTTTTAATATCCTGCCTGGGCTGCCTATTTTTTTTTTTCCGGAGGGGAAGGGGGGCCCTGTGATTTCTAGTTACGTTCCTGCTACCATAGTCATAGTCTAATGTCCTACCATGTTATTATAATGTATTTATATACCACTGACATCTTTTGCAGCACTTTACAGAGTACATAGTTCCATACCTCCCAACTTTTTGAGATGAGAAAGAGGGACACTTAAGCCACACCCCTGCCACACCCCTGATCACGCCCCCATCACACCCCTAGTCATACATACCATACAGATTTCATAAGTAAAATATCTTGTTTTATCATTCAAACCACACTGGTCCTTTCTATTCTGGGTTATTTTCCTTCATATTAACATTTTAAAATTAGTAATATATCAATTTAAAGGATGGGAATAAAGTTTAGAGTCAATCAAACACATATTTTAGTAGAGAAATATATATTAACATAGAAAGAGGGACAAAGTCCTGAAAGAGGGACAAATGAGGAGGAAAGAGGGACAGAGGGACAGGGCTCCCAAAGAGGGACTGTCCCTACAAAAGAGGGACAGTTGGGAGCTATGTAGTTCTGTCACTGACTGTCCCTCAGAGAAGCTCACAATCATATAAGATGTATCTTTTCCTCATAGCTGGAATAGAGCTGCTCTGTCTGGGAAATGTATCATGTTACAAGAAGGCGATGAACTTATCATGATGTAAATCATAGTAAATACAGGTTTATAGGGCGTAATAATTTTTAAATGAAGTGGATTAAGTTTAGTGGCACGGAAGCTGGTAATAGTCATGTTTCTCTCTGCGGTTACCCGGTTACTAATAGACATACTGTAATCCTGATGATGGGCTTGTAAGGAGGATATGTGTACAAGGGACATGATTATTGCCAGCCAATAGGAACAAGCACAGCTCACAACATTCACATCCACGATCTTCAAAAGTTCCTTAAAGGTGAGAGGGATATGGAGGCTGACATGTTTATTTCCTTTTAAATAATGTATATTGCCTGGCTGTCCTGCTGATCCTCTGCTGGTAATACATTAAAGAAAATCTGTACTGGAAAATAAAACCCTCTGGGGGATACTTACCTCGGGAGGGGAAGCCTCTGGAACCTAGTGAGGCTGTGCCAGTCCTCCCGTGTCCTGGCAATCCAGCGCTGTGTGTCCACCCGAACAGTGGCAAGGTAAATATTTACCTACCGCATCCTGGAAATAGCCGAACTTGACCGTATCCACTCTACTGCGTAGGCATGAGTCCTTTGCACCTGCGCAGTAGAGTGGATACGATGAGGTTCGACTATTTCCGCCTGTGCAGGATCACGGTAGGTAAATATTACACCGCGCAGGCGCGCCCTTGTCAGCCTTTGTCGAGGGTCTTTCGAGGGAACCAGCGCAGGATTCCCTCAAACTACGGAGGAGGCAGAAGCCTCATTGGGACCCTGAGGCTTCCACCTCCCGAGGTAAGTATCCCCCAGAGGGTTTTTTTTTTACAGTACAGGCAGCTCCCATTGGTCTCACACCTCAGGTTCAGTTTTATATGGACACAGATGACAGGAGCTACCCAACAAAAGTTTATAATTTTACCATTACAAAAGTATAAAACCTGTTTGCCTGGCCTTGTCCTCAACCTTAACCCCTTAATGTAACCCTAAGCTCTACACTAACCCTACTATAACACTGACCTCCCTGAACACTGGCTGCATTAAGTCCTCTAAATATTACTGTGAGCCAGTCACGGTTATCACAGCGTAAAAATAGGGTCAAGGAGCCAGAACCATCCGGTCTCAAAAAGGGTTAACATAGGTTCCCCTGCCACTTTTTTTAATACATATTTATATTAATACAAACGCCTATTTGGCCCTGCGATGCCTACGTATCAGAAGATGCCAGAAATGGACCCAAGCTGCACAGCTACCACTGGCCCAAACACGCTTTCAGTCATTGTGACGTTAGCTTGTTCGGGCCAGTAGCAGCTGCCTGGTTTGGATCTATTTTTGAGTGACATGTCAGGCTTTGCCATGGCAACACATCACTAAGAGAGAGGAGGTGGGAAGAGTTAGGGCTGGTTCAGACGGACGTCTGCGTGGCGTCGCGTCGGGGGGCGTTGCGGCGGCTGCGCGGTCAGGCTTTCAGTAGCCTTCGGTCGCATTCCGATGCGGTCGTGTTTTTTTTCCCATTAGGGGAACATTAGCTGTCGCGGTTGGCCGCTCCCTAGAAGCAACATGTCGCTTCCAGGGGCAGCTCGAACGCTAACAAAAATCGGGACCTGAACGCCGTGTTCGGGTAAAAGCGCGCAAAAGCTCGGTGTAAGCGCTCCCATTCACTTGAATGGGAGCGTTTACTGCAACGTTCCGAACGTCCGAACGTCTGAACCAGCCTTAAGAGTATAGCCAGCAGTGAGCTTCCTTCTACTTGGCACCTTCCGGTACAAAGGCACTGCAGGATCAAATAGATAATTGTATGAATTTATTTTATATACCCATATTTTTCGGACTATAAGACGCTCATGACCATAAGACGCACTTAGGTTTAGAGGACAAAAACCAGGGGAAAAATATATACATATATATATATATATATATATATATATATATATATATATATATACAGTATATATACTAAATCTGGTGCATCCATGGTGAAGGGGCATTTTGTGGATTATGCCCCCTTTGTACCTCATGCCCCTTGTATCTCTTGTCTCCCTGTGTCCTCCTCTGTCCCCCTTATGTCCTCCTCTATGCCCCTTTGTGTCCCTGTTGTGTCCTCCTCTATGCCCCTTTGTGTCCCTGTTGTGTCCTCCTCTATGCCCCTTTGTGTCCTCAATTTGTCCCCCTGTGTCCTCCTCTGCATGGGCACAGTACAGGGGGTCCCCGGCATTGTGGTGGGTTGGAGGTTCGTATTGGCAGGTGTTCACAAGTCAGGAGCTCCCTGCATTTGGACTATTTATCCACAACTTTTGGGGAAGAAAAGGTGAGTCTTATAGTCCAAAAAATACAGTGGCACATATTTATTTATTATTTATTTATTTATTGTATTTATAAAGCGCCAACATAGTACGCGGCGCTGAACATTAATTTAGGTTACCGACAATATTTAGGGGTGACATACAGCAATATGACAATACAGGAATACAAGAAAACCAGATCACACAGCACAGTATGAGTACCAGGTAATGCTTAGTCAGTCACTAGAGGGGAGCATGGAGATTAGGCCAGTTAGGCACTCAGATGCATAGCATGGGTGCACAATAATGGAGGTGCATGATCAGGTAGGACACAAAAGGAGTAGGACCGTGCCCAAAGGCTTACAATCTAGAGGGAGAGGTAAGGACACGAACGGTAGGGGACCAGAGTTCAGCTGTAGGTTTAGAGCACTTGTGAGGGGTAGTAGGCCAGAGTGAAAAGGTGAGTTTTGAGGGCTTTCTTGAAGATGTTGAATCAGGGGGCTGCCCTAATGGGTGGAGGTAGGGAGTTCCATAGTGTTGGAGCAGCTCTTGAGAAGTCCTGGAGGCGTGCATGGGACTGGGTGATTCGGGGGGCGGTTAGGCGAAGTTCATTGGAAGAGCGGAGTGAGCGGCTAGGTGTGTACCTCTGAGTAAGATCAGAAATGTAGGTTGGACAGGTTTTGTGGACAGATTTGTAGGTCAGACACAGTATCTTGAATCTGATTCTGGACTGGATAGGAAGCCAGTGGAGGGATTCTAGGAGGGGATCTGCCGTGGTGGAGCGATGGGAGCAGTGGATAATTCTGGCTGCCGCATTTATGATGGATTGCAGTGGGGCTGTTCGGGTCATAGGGAGACCAGACAGCAGGGCATTGCAGTAGTCAAGGCGGGAAATTATGAGGGCATGGATGAGGAGTTTGGTTGTGGCAGAGGTCAGGAAAGGGCGAATCTTACAGATGTTACAAAGGTGGAAGTTGCAGGACTTTGTGCTCTGATTCTTTATTTGGAAATAAAACCGTATTTTTCTGTTTTGCGTCCATCACTAATCATAAGCTCATAATTGTAAAAATAACAGTAATATACCCCCATGTATTTTTTAAATATATATATATATATATATATATATATATATATATATATATATATATATATATATATATATATATATATGGACATTTTTTATTTGGGAAACTATGGGAGAATGAGGGGGATAAGGGGTTGATTTAAATGGAAAGTATGTCTCTTTTTTATAGAAAAAAAATATGTAGATGTAATTTTACTACTTGGTTACTAGATGTCCTCACGCATTTTCTTCCTGCCGTGTACTAATAGTACTAATAGTATGCAAACAGGAAGTAATGCTTGCAAGTGTAATTTTGTTCGTTACAATGACTGCAGGCATCTCAGTGATTGACACCGGCACTTAGATCGGTGAATGGGATCTGTGATCCCATTCACTGATCTCCGGGCTAATGGGCGGTGGCGAGAGCACGCATGGGAGCAAGCGGCGGCCACTTGGCGAAGGTTGTATATCTATGCCCCTGTGCGGGAACTGAAATGCTGTGGGGCATAGATATACTGCCGCGAACGACAAGTGGTGGTTAAAATAGCCAAACATGATACAATAAAAAATATTTGAATTTCCCATTTTGTTTATAAAAACGATTGGTTGTATAGGAAAATTGAATGTGATAGAGATGTGATAGAATGTGATAGAATTTTATTTTTTCTTTAATATTTTTCAATTGGCTGTGGTGGAAAATTCTGATCATTTTTTTTTCTGAAAATTGAAGTGGGATAGACTCTAAATTGTGTGATTTATAGACCCTAGCGTTTTTGGGGGAGTTTTTAAAAAAAATGCAATCGAATTGGGGAAAATGGAACACGTTTGTTATGGGTCAGTTTTTTTTTTAAATCAATTGTAATTATCAAATTGAAAAAAAATATATATATACTGTATATACTGTATAAAATTGTATTGTGTGTGGCAACCTTTTTACAGAATTGTCAATAAGATGCTAATAGTTCCTATTGAATGTAAATTTTGCAGAGCTTGGCCAATCCAGATCAGCAAGGAGTGCATTTAATTGGCCCAGTTCCATGCTGCATGTTATTTGCATTAAATCGGCATGCAAGCTGGAATAATTAATTAAATTTGATTATCACTTTATCGGTCCCGTTTAACTTCGTAAAAAAAAAAAAAAAGTCTCACCGTGGTGTATGCCCATTGATTGCAGTGCATAGCTGCTGATTGGGTAACCAGCAAACCTACTAAGTTCTGATATAACTCAGGTGCATGCTGCGATTATTTTGCCACTTATTAGGGTCATTAAAAGAAAATCCAGTCTAGGATGCAGGGAGCGTAACTTGACTTAGTATGCGCCACCTCCCTCCCCCCTGCAAAAATTATAGCATGGGGCCCTCTTTGTCCCTGAACCCCATGTGATCAGGAGTCGGCGAATGGCAATAGAGAGTTTTCTGCTGTGAAGCAGCCTCTGGAAGCAGGAAATAATTACACACACTCCTGCACATGGTTTTTGTGAGTGTCTTTGCTGATTGGCTGCACTTGCGGTTGGGGAGAGGGAGGGGGTGGGGCCCCCAAAGGCTCTGGGCCCCCCTGCGATGGTGAGGGTCACAGGGGTGATTGTTACGCCCATGCTAGGATGGGTTTTATCCCCCAATGTTGTACACCAATTTTTTGTTTTAGTAAATTAACCCTAGTTCTGAAGCAATAAGTGGTAGGGGTGCATAAAGGAACACTCAAGCGAAAACAGTAAGCAGTTAAATAGAACCTTAACTGAGAGGGATATGGATGTTTCCTTTTAAAATAATGCCAGTTACCTGGCAGTCCTGCTGATCTCTTTGCCTGCAGTAGTGGCTGAATCACACACCTGAAACAAGCATGCAGCTAATCCAGTCTGACTTCAGTCAGAGCACCTGATCTGCATGCTTGTTGAGGGGCTGTGGCTGACAGTATTAGAGACACAGGATCAGCAGGAGGAAAATCCATATCCTTCTCAGTTTAGATTCCCTTTAAAATCTGTCAGAACCAACAGGTTTTGGACTAGTCCATGTCCTCATGGGGGATTCTCAGGGTTTTCACAAGCATTTCCTGAATGGCAGTTGCTATGCATTATGCTGGGTACACACGGTACGATTTTCCGTGCGATTTTCCGACCCGATAGTTTTTTCTGCTCGATTCCTCACTTGATTCTGCGCTCGATTCTCTTATCTTCGCACCTTTTTCTTATCTTTTTCCATTCACTTCTATGAGAAATCGAGCGCAGAATTGATCGGGAGTGATATCGGACATGAGCGATATTATCAATCGGATGCATTTATCGCATGGAAAATCGGACCGGGTGTACCCAGCACACGTCTAACTGTCAGAATAGTGTGCAAGTGACCAGGGAGGCCGGCTGGTATCTTACTATTTTGGCAATTAAACTGCCATTCAGGAAATGCTTTTGAAAACAAAGAGAACCCTGATAATCCCCTATGAGGAGATGGACTAGTCCAAAACCTGTCGATTCTGGCAGATTTTTACTGTTTTTTTATGCATTAAGCTGGATCTCATTGGGCATTGGCCATGTCTCATAGGTGGTGCTGCCCAGTGCGTCCTGGAGAAGCAGAAAGCAGCTGTGGACAGAAAGTAAAAGCTCTGTGTGACGATGACAGCTCCAGTGTCACTACAACAGAGATAATGACATCCTTGTCTCCTTCCTGCACGGGAACCACACAGACAATACGGACTGATGATTTGTTTGTTAAAGAGGTATGGACTCCCATATGGGCAGCTAGCTGCTAAAAACTCAGCTGTACTCATCAATAAATGACACGTGTGTGACATACAGGAAGACTTCCCTACCATTGGCTTACAAGGGCGTCACTGCTATTGGAGGACTATATATAGATATACACATAATAAAATACAATAACATTTGTAAAGCACTTTTCTCCCATAGGACATAGTTGTGTCTCAGATTAATGCAGGGTTGCAGGCTGGACTGTACAGACTAACCAGAAAGCTCATGGTGAACCAGAACACATTGCAGTTCGTAAGAGGCTACAATGGTCCAAAAAGCGCGTACGTACAAAAAGGGCGCCCGGACAAAAAGGGCGCGGGGTGTAAACGCTAATTAATAATTAATCATTAATAGCGTTTATAAAAATAGTGTGGTATATTTCGTTTACAAATAATGTTTTACAAAATTATAAATCATTAAATAATGTTTATGAAATCGGCAATTGTGAAAACGTTAATCTTCCCTGTTTCAAAAGTGAAACTTATAATTACGTTTATTAAAAAAAAACGATAATATATGTTTAATTGTTATAATTGTATATTATTGTGAATAACCTTCATTTATGGTTTGTTCTTATAATAAAATCTGAAAATATTCTTTATAACGATGATATAAATATAACTACGTTCGTAATAAGTGTTGTAAAACATTAGTAAGTATTACTAAAATTTTACTAAAACTATACCTAAGCCTACTCTCACACAGAACCCTCCCTGTACCTATCCCTAACCCCTAGACCCCCCTGGTGGTGCCTAACCCTAAGACCCCCCTGATGGTGCCTAACCCTAAGACCCCCCTGGTGGTGCCTAACCCTAACCACCCCCCTGGTGGTGCCTAAACCTAAGACCCCCCCTTACTGATCGCTTTTGGATAATAATGTTTTACTAATTGTGGCTGCAAAAAATATATTGCAATTTACGTTACGTACTGATCGCTTTATTTTGTAAATAATAATGTTTTACAAACAGTAAGGGATAAAACTTTAAATAATGTTTTAATTAGTTAAATAAGATAAATATGTTTAGTATTTTTATAAACGTTATTCGGCACGGGTGCATTTTATAAACGTAAATCACCACAAGCTCAGTTATGAATCATTAAACATCTCCGGGCGCCGTTTGTAAACGTTATTTATGTCCGGCGCCCTTTTTTCCTGCTCGGCGCCCATTAAACGTTATTTATTATGAGAGTGAATGGCGGCGCCCTTTTTGTCCACTAGCTGCCTGCCCCCTTTTTTCCCGCTTCCCCAAAAAGCCCCCTTACTAAAATGCTATGGAAAACAAGTTTGTTTTCTTAAAACAGAAAGTATTTGCGATAATTCAGGTTGGAGTGAACTCCGAGATGTCTCCCACAATGCATCACTGCTAAAATATGCTAATCAACCGTTGTTGTCCCTATAAAAGCTAGCCACACCTCCAGATCCACTGGAATGCAATGATGTGACAGCTTGTTAATTGTACAGAGCCACAATAACCCAACATGCATGCAGACTGTTTCGGATTGATTGATCCTCATCAGTGCATCAGGCTGGACTGTGTTACAGAGGAAATAGTCAGGTCAGGTGTTCATAAATTCCATGCTAAACAGGTGGCTTTTCAGTTTGGACTTAAATGCTTCCAGGGATGGAGATGTCCTCATTGGGTGTGGCAGGGAGTTCCAAAGGTTTTAAGGTGGACTCTGGGGGTGACCAAGTTATTTGATTATTTTGATCTAGGATTGTGGGGGGTGTGATGCAGTTGCAGCAAGTCCTTAAGGTATCCAGGGCCCAAATTGTGCAAGGATTTGAGTGTCATTAAGCCAATCTGAAATAGAATTCTCAACTTTATTGGTAGCCAGTGTAGTGAGCGAAGGGTTGGTGTTATGTGGCAATGGCGGGGTTGGTTTGTTAAAGTATAACTGTCGGGCATAAAATCAAAAATCAATTCTTTATTTTTATCTGGTAAACCAGTAATAAGGATGCAAACCAGGCAATCCAAAAGTGAAAAATTCCTTTTCTTGTTGATAAATGATATTTCCCCAGTTTACCTGACTCTGATTTGGTACACGCAAAAAGGAAGTTGCAGGGCATGCTGGGTTGTCCTTTTTTGCTTCTCTACTTCCCCTCAGACTTAACTAATGCAGCCTGATTGGCTGAAGCCTCTTTCCCTCCTGTTTCCCCCTCTCACACCTCTGTTCCTCTCTGATTGGCCAATATTTCTCATGCTGAGACAATGCACTTTCTATAGTGGAGTCCCGGCAATGCATACACAATCAGGCAGAGGATAGAGATGACTCGAACCTCCAATTTTAGGTTCACGAACCTCGAACGTAACCTTCCGCAAACGTTCGGGTTTGCGTGAGCTTTGCGAGCCCCAATAGACTTCGATGGGGAGGCGAACTTTGAAAATTACAAACATTTATGCTGGCCACAAAAGTGATGGAAAAGATGGGTCTAACACCTGGAGGGGGGCATGGCGGAGTGGGATACCACGCCAAAAGTCCCGGGGAAAAAATCAGGATTTTACGCACAGCAGGGTTTAAGGGCAGAAATCACATTTTATTGCTAAATTGGAGGTCTAAAGTGCTTTAAAACATCTTGCATGTGTATACATCAATCAGGTAGTGTAATTAGCATACTGCTTCACACTGACAGACAAACTCACTGTGTAACGCACCGCAAACAGCTATTTGGGGAATTGACACATGTACATGCCTTTTGTTTTGATGTTGCAGCTGCAGTGCAGCCAGAAAAATTAGGCAGGCATATACACGCACCAGAAAAATTATTATAGCGGCCGCTGCTAGCAGCTGCCTTAAAAATTCAGGAATCCACCTGGAGTCCTGGTGGATCCTGTTGGTGGTGGCGGAGAAGGCAGTCAAGCAGCCTGCAGGCAGAGATGCTGTGTGGGGACCGTCTTAGTCTTGGGGCAGGCAGTCACATGGTGTGCAGACAGAGATGCTGTGTGTGGGGACTGACTTAGTCTTCGGGCAGGCCTGACCGTGCTTTGCAGACCAGGCATCCGTGGTCAGATGGACCCTTGACCCCACGCTGTGTGCCAGAGATGACACCACTTGCCTTTCAACATCACGGTACAGTTTGGGTATCGCCTTTTTTGAGAAATAATTGCGTGATGGTATCTTACACTGCGGTGTGTGGCTTTGCTTTTGTGTGCTGCTTTTCCTCAGGTGGTCATCCCATTGCAGTTTGTGCTTTTTGTAATCATGTGCCTTCGTAAGGTAGTTGTCCCTACTCGGGTCATGGTCTTTCCACGGCGCAATTTTTGGTGGCAGAGAGTACAGATGGCATTGCTCTCATCTGAGGCAGACACACAAAAAATGTCCACACAGCTGAGCCCTGGGATGATGGCACTTTGGTGATGGCTGCCGACGGAGTGTTAAGTGGGGTGCCAGAATCAGAGCAGGTGGAGGAAGATATGTCACGCTTCCGTGCGGAAGCTGAGGAAGATGAGGTGTTCTGTGTTAAAAAGTCAACTACGACCTGACAATATTGGGGGTTGATGGCACGTGCCTTCTTCTGAACACTGTACTTTGGTCGAGGGCCGCACGAAATCACAACAGCGCAACCTTGAACAGACCTGCCAGGTGGCCTGCCTCTGGCTCTGCCTCTTGTTTTGTCCTTATTGGGGGGGATGAAGTGAAAGGTATGCACTGACTTGACTAATACAATGTACGGTTACACAGGTGCAGTGAAAAGGTTGCAGTGACTGCTGGTACAACAATGTGCGGTTACACAGGTGCAGTGAACAGGTTGCTGTGACTGCTGGTACAACAATGTGCGGTTACACACGTGCAGTTAACAGGTATGCATGGACTGGTATATAAAACAGCGTGCGGTCACACAGGTGCAATGAACAGGTATGCAGTGACTGGTATTACAAATGTGCAGCTGTCACAAACACAGGTAACGTGAAAAGGTATGCAGTGACTGGTATATAATATAACACTGCGTGCGGTCACATAGGTGCACTGAACAAGTATGCAGTGACTGGTATCAATACAATGTGCAGCTGTCACACACACAGGTACCGTGAACAGGTGCAGTGACTGGTATATAACACTGCATGCTTCTGTCACGCAGGTGCAGTAAACATGAACAGGTATGCAGTGATTGGTATTACAAATGTGCAGCTGCCTGTCACACACGTGCAGTGAAAAGGTAGGCACTGAATGTGCTGGGCCTGGCAGTGGCACAGTAGGAATTAGCAAGGGGTCATGGGCCAGCTGCGACTGACAGGGCTGTATAGGCAAGTGTCAGTGGGAAACACACACAAAAAAAAAATAGATCACAAGAACAACATTAGATCTCAAAAGAGCTGTTGAGGGGTGCTTTTTAGCAATAAGTATCAGCAAGGAGCAAGCTAACAAGCCTAACAAGAGCCTAACTAAGCTTTCCCTATGTCAACAGCAGGTTCCTCTCCCTCCTCTAATTACTGCAGCCACACGAGTGAGGGAAATGGCTGACGCTGCCTGCCTTTTATAAGGGGGGGGGGGGGGCTCCAGGAGGGAGTGTAGCCTGATTGGCTACCATGTGTCTGCTGACTGTGATGTAGAGGGTCAAAGTTGAGCCTAATGAAATAGTATAGGGGGCGGGTCGAACTCGCATATAGTTCGCGGTTCACCGTGAACGCCAACCACCGAAGTTCGCGCAAATCGGGTTTGCGGTCGAACCGTTTGGGCCAACTCTAGCAGAGGAGAGTAAGGGAGGAAATTACATCAGGATTGGCTTCAAAACAGCCACAATTAAAATGGGAAATGCTAAGAAGGATTTTCTCTTTATTTGCTGTAGAAAATCCACTGAAATCAAAGCGTGGACAGTACAATACATGTGTTATATAAGTAGAGCAAGTATTTATCTACTCATATATGTGGGTTTTTTTTTCTGAGATAGTATGGCTGACAGCTCCTCTTTAACAGCATTTTAGCATTTTATTTATTTTATTTTAGACACAATAGCCTTGATTCACAATACCTTGTGCGGTAATCAAAATTATGTCAGAAAATTACAGAATTTTTTATTGTGTGAGTAAAGTTTGGTAAAATAGTGCGGTAACATGTAGGTAGTAGTGAAAAAAAGTTTGCTAAACGTTCTGTAAATATTCTGAATGAGTGTGTAAAATATCGTTTTCTTCAGAAAAAATCGAAGTCCAGTAAACACTGCTCAAAAGGCTCTAGACTACATGTAATTGGATGTGAAGTGAAAAATAGCGCCAGGTACTTAAAGGCGATTTAAAAAAAAACAATAATTAACAATGAAATAATGCTTTTTTTTATTATGTATTACATTTTTACCAACATATTACCACACTTTTATCACTTTTTTCCACAAACGGAAATTTCAGGCGGCAAACATTGTGGCCGTGAACACCTTCATACTGCAGTTGCAAATTTTTTGCCATTTCATTACCGAATGCGGTAACTCATTGGAAATGGAGGCCATTGGGCAAAGTTCACTTTTCTCCTCTCTGAGCTTTCTTCTAGTTACTATTTTTTTTCATCTTCAATAAAATGCCTTTTAAGCCACTAACAAAAACAAACAACAACTTTTTAGTACTTTTTAAATTGCAAAGTACTGAAAAGTTATTTTAACCTCCCTGGCGGAATGATAATTTCCGGATTTTAGGTTGTTGTTTTTTTAAATGTTTCAGACCATAAAATCAGGAAAAAAACATGCTGCTAGAGTCTCTGCAGCAGCCCGTGTTCTCACTCACCTCCCTGGCCTCTAGCACTGCAATTTTACCTCTGTCCTCCGGGTGGCGCTGTAACTCTGTGGTGAGATCGATGACAGTGATCTCACCAGATTGATTCAGAGCCTCGGAGGACAGGAAGGAGAAAGCTACTGATGTAAGGATCCCCCAGGAGGTGAGTAAAAACGCCCGCTGCGCTCTATACTCTGCATAGAGCGGCTAGCTCAAGCGTAGCTTGGGATTACTGCCAGGGAGGTTAAAGTTATTTTAAACAGAAAATGAAACATACAGTATCTCTTAGGAGAAAACTTAGGAGTAAAAGTGAATACTATCCGTTTGTCATTTCTCTAAATAATAAATGTTTTTAAAGGTTTTGTAATCCCTTTGTTGTAGTAGCATCACACTCCTCACCTATGGGCTGGAGAAATGTGGCGACACTGCTTTGTGCAGATGTGTGAACCAGTGAGGTACCAAAAAGTAGGTGAAAAAATACTATTAAAATTATCCTGAGTACTGTATTTACATGTTTGCAGTGATTTAAAGAGAACCCGAGGCGGGGTTCTGACAATGCAATCCACATACAGAGGCTGGGTCTGCCTATACTGCCCAGCCTCTGTTGCTATTTCAATCCCCCCTAAGATCCCCCTGCGTTCTGCATTCTACCGTAAATCACAGTCGCACTGTGCGGGCTGTGATTACATCTGTACTGTCACTCTGCGTGCTCCCCCCGCCTCCTCCAATCAGTGGGGAGGGAAGGGATGCGGGCCAGGACCGGAGCTACGCAGGAGGAGGGGGGAGGAGCAGACTGACAGTATAGAGATAAACACAGCCCGCTGTGACACACTGCGTGTCAGCAGCGCGGCTGTGATTTATGGGGGATAGCAGAGCGCGGGGGGGGGGGGGGCTTAGGGGGGATTGAAATAGCAACAGAGGTTGGGCAGTATAGGCAGACCCAGCCTCTGTATGTGGATTGAATTGTCAGAACCCCGCCTCGGATTCTCTTTAAAAGGCATTTTACAGAAAAGTTTGAAAATATCACCTAGGAGAAAACTCAGGAGAAAAACTGAATTGTATGTGGGCCAGAGATTTCTGGGTATCTTTTAAACCAGACCTTACACTGTTGCCCTGGTTTCCAGCAAAGTTTCTAAACTTCATAATGATTCCAGTAAAAAAATTACATTTAGGGCTTAAACCCACTAGAGCGATTTTGTGAGCATTTAGGGAGCAATTCAAAACGGTAGCGATTTCCCTAAACGCTCAGCTAATGTTCAAGTATGGGCCAAATTCCACTGGAGCGATTGCGTTTAATCGCAAACACAGGACATGCAGCATTTTTAGTGTTAGGCCCCGTTCACACTTGCGGTTTTGTCAAAACCGCACCGGATGTCCGGACCGCACCGGAGCCGGACCAGACCTGATCCGTACGGTTCCTATCCGGATCCGGTCCGGATCCGGTCCGTTTGCATCCGGTTTCCGTGCGGTGTGAACACGGTTGCGGTCCGGATCCGGTTTCTTAAGGAGATACCATCCTGTAAATACCTGGGGTCTGGGAGGTCAGCAGAAGGGTCTGGGGTCATTGTTGGAGACAGGTGGACGTGTGGAGACCATCCGTGGATACAGAGACTGCAGTTGGGACCATGGATCCAGGCATTTTTTACTCGTAAACCTGGGAATTCTCTCCTTCCTGTTGTTCGCCTCCTCGTTATCAGACATCAGACATGTTGCTGCCAAAACGAGCTCCAGCATGAAATCGCTGCTGCCCCACTCTTTGAACGCTTGGCCCATGTGGTCCCCATCCAAAATGCATAGGAAGTGGGGTAGAACGTCCGGTTTTTGTAGCCAGTGTGTTGTGCGCTCTCCGGCTCTCATTGCTTTGTATTGGCCGGATGGTGCAGTCCGGCTCCGCTCCGGATACGGCTGCCGGAGGAGCCGGACCAAAAAATAGCGCATGTTGGAACGGACGCCGGAGTCCGGATCCGGTCCGGATCCGGTCCGGCTCCGGTCCGGCAGAACGGACGCATGTGAACGGACGCATAGGCTTTCATTGCTATTGCCGTGCGTCCGTTCCGTCCGTTCTGCAAGCGGTCCGGCTTCGGCACGGCGATTCCGGACGGCCACCGCTAATGTGAACCGGGCCTTAGCGGTTAGCATCTCTGCAATGTAAAGTATATAAACGCTGGCGTAATCGCTCGTCAAAACCTACACAGAGCAATTTTGCTAGCGTTTTGAAATTCCTACACACTGTAAAAAAATTACAATGAATTGAAAGGACCAATCAGAGTTAAAATCGCTAATTGTTACACAATCGCTGCCAAAATGCTTACACCTTTTTAAAATCACTACCAAAATCGCCAGAAATTGCTTACAAAACGCTCGTTCGCTAGCGATTGCGATTAGCGATTTATAGTGAGTTCCAGGCCTTATACGTTTTTAAAGATTTATGTAACTATTTAAGCTGTAGGGCCCATTCACACTAGAAGCGCTTTGCGATTTATTACCGTTTTTTAAACCCGCTCCCATTAACTTTCATTAAAATCGCGGTAAAAATTGCAGCGAAAATCACAGGCATTTTAACCGCAATTTTAATGAAAGTGAATGGGAGCAATTTTTTTTAAAAACGATAATCAATCGCAAAACACTCAGAAAAGTGCTTCTAGTGTGAAAGGGCCCTTATCAATTGCAAGAGCCAATCACGCTTGTACCCATTGTATCCCTTGTTCTTACGTTGCCGATGGGTTCTCTATTAACCTCTTCTGTAACTACATTGGCACACAGTCCAGCCTTCCTTTGTTGTAGGGCATTCCAGTAGCACGCCAGTCGACATGCAGCTAATGACATCTTTCGGACATTAACAATGGAGCGGTGACCCAATTTTCTTGATCAAACAAAGCTGGCTCCCAGGAGCATTGTGTGTGTGAGGTCATAATGTACTGTGAGCCACTTTGAGGTATTACTGGGAATTCTATCAAGCTTTCCAGGTGCTGGATAAATAATGTGCACCATTTACTAAAAAATTTGGTGAATCTTGTAGTTCAACAATCCGACAAGCAATAAGAAAACGCAGAATCACAAAAAGACGGACAGAGCGAGGGCCCTGACACACCAAAGAGCATTCTGTGGGTTGTTTTTGTTTTTTTAAAAATGCCTCCATTGACTTACACTAAAATCCCTGACAAAGTCGCCACATTCGCAATCGTGGCAATTTTGTCTTGATTTTTATGTAAGTCAATGGAGGCATTTTTAAAAGGACCGCTATCGCGAAAATCGTAAAATGTAAAATACATGTAAACACAAACATGTAAGAAGTACATTTCTTCCACAGACTTCCAGGCAGCCTGTGTATGGGTGGAGCCAGGCTGTCTGTGTATGGGTGGAGTCATGCTGTCTGTGTGTGAGGGGGGTGGAGCCAAGCTGTCTGTGTGGGGGGGTGAGCCAAGCTGTATTCTGGTTCCCTTTGTTCCTGCCCCCCTTTCCCGGAGAGTATTGGGTGTTCCCCCAGAAACCCCAGAGCCAGCTGGTGGACCTCCACCCCCAAATGGAATAGTGATCCCCAGGGCCCTTGCAGAGTATTGTCAGCAAAGCAAAAACACCTGTCCGGCTGGCACACTCCTCCACCAGTCTGTGTCCTTCCGTCTTCATCCTCGCACACACCTCCTCTCCATGATCTAGTAGCATGTTATGTGTGTACCTTCATGCCGCTGGGTCATGGGGAAGAGGCGCCTGCAAGGATGGTGACAATGACGCACAGACTGATGGAGGAGAGCACCGGGCAGGGGAGTTTGCTCCATTGCCAGCGCTCAGCAGGGGTCCCGGGGATCAATATTCATTTGGGGCAAGGTGAGGGTCCACCAGCTGGGTCTGGGGTCCTGACAGAGCAGGAACATCCTCCAGGCAACATAGGCAGGTGCCTGGGGCATAGTGTGTGTGTGTGTGTGTGGGGGGGGTGTTATTAGGAACAAAGGGACCATTTAATGTCACATTGCAGTACAGCCGCTGGAACACCCCACATCACTTTGGGGGACCAGTGCAAGGAAAACTGGAGTAAAACAGATGCAACAGAGGAGCTGCTGCTCACAGTGGCCAATCAGAGTCTGTGATATTCATGTGCTCCTGTTCCACCCCAGCTTTCCTTGCCCTGATTTTGTTAAATCTGCCACAGAGTTCTGAACTTTAAATCAGCCCTGATCTATCTCTCGATCTCCAATGCTGGTTTGCAGCCAAATAATGATTTCCAGTTAAATGGCTGTTAGGACGCTGATGCCAGTGAAAAAGCAGTTCTTGCTGCAGTTGATGCAGAACCATTAGAACTCCACAAGAGGGCACTGCTGTACTAGCTATATTGTAGGAGTCATGCAAGGCCCTATTTGAAGAAAACACTGCAAAAAAGGCCCCATTCACACTCAGGAATACAAAACGCAATCGCAATTCTGTAGTTTGAATAATCACATAGGAATATTCGTGCTGGAGCGCTTTGCTGGTCACCTGCGAACAGCAAAGTGCGAATCGCTGGCAAAAAGTGCCCGAGTGTGAACCTAGCCTTCAACGTCCCATCCTTTTATCCCAGGGGTGTCACAAGGAGGAGGAGCCCCTGCGACTGCTGGGGGGGGGGGGGGCAACTACTCGCCTTCCCTTCCTCTGATACAGGGGACTGTACTCCAGATCAGGTGTCTCTGTGGCTACACTTGTTATGGGTGTGAAGTAGGGATGCTCATTCGGATTCCGCGGAAATGCAATTTCCGAAATTCCGATCGGAAATTGCATTTCCGCATCGGAATGCGGAAATCGGTAATGCAAATGCCGCTGACTTTCTCAAAAACTATAAGGTCTTTTTGAAAACTTTTTTTTGCATCTTCTTCACAAGATTCACTTTAATAAACCCTGAAAATTTGGTGTTTCTAGGACTTAAGGGGGCTTTGCTATTAACCGCTAAAGTCGGCGGATTTTTACTGTAATGTAAAATGCAGAAAATAGGCAGATGCAGATTTTCTGCATTTTACATTACAGTAAAAATCCGCCGACTTTAGCGGTTAATAGCAAAGCCCCCTTAAGTCCTAGAAACACCACATTTTCAGGGTTTATTGCACAGAATCTTCTGAACAAGATTTCAAAAAAACCTTATAGTTTTTGAGAAAATCGCTGTTAAAGTCGGGTGGAATTTCCACGAATTTCCGGCGGAAATTCCACATTGGAATGCGGAAATTAGTAGCGGAAAGCGGAATCGGTAATTGGTACATGACGGAATGCGGATTTACCGCGGAATCGGAAATTGGCATTCCGACCATCCCTAGTGTGAAGATCATGATGGCCACATTTGTTTTATGACCCTTGTAAGATGGGCCCCAAGCTGTGAAGGGCACCAAGGGGAGGCAAGGGAAGGGGTGTGGCCATTGGTGGGCTACATCAAAGTGTTGCTAGGAGCCCCTTGATTTCTAGTTAGGACCCTGCTTTACCCCATTATGTGAAATTATTATTAATATTGATTTATAAAGTGCCAATATATTCCGTAATAAAATTATTTTTGTCCTGTTTCTTTACACCATGAGCTACCCAGAGGTACTCTGTAACTCTGGGTGTTTCAAGTCCTACTCCATAGAGCCAGTTTAATCCATGCCATGTATTGATGGGCATCAACCAATCCGAAACAGTCTGTATGCATGTTGGATAATTGTGGCTATATAATTTTAATAAGCTGCCACATCATTGCATTCCTGCGGATGTGGAGGTGTGGCTAGCTTTTAGGGACAACAATGGTTAATTTGCATATATTCAGCAGCGATGCTCTGGGAGACATCTCAAGCTCACTCCAACCTGAATTATCACAAATTCTTTGTTTTAAGAAAGAAAGAAGAAACTTTTGTTTTTACACTACAGTATAAGGAAACTGATCACCGGGTTGCTCCTAAGTTCAACAAATATATAAAACAAAATGCAATAATGTGAAAGCTTGTAAATTTGTGCTAGTCCACTCACTCTTGTGCTATATTTTGTATTACAAAAATTCACAGAAATTCCACAAGACGTTCAGGCCCATCACATCATGTCGCAGTATAAAAATTGATTTCTGTTGACCTTTAGTTAAGATCACATATCGTATATAGAAACCTCAGTCAGGACAGCAAAAATTACAGCATAGCCAGACGGGCAAGTACCAGACAGTGATGATCATAACCTGCTGAATACTATAGTTAACAGCATAGCAAAAAAAAAATTCTCAAAAAGACCTTGTAGTTTTTGAAAAAATTGATTTAAAAAATTCAAAGGAAAAATGTTTTTTAAACTCTGAAAAATGACAATTTACATTTGGAGAGTTGCATTTTTAGTGGCCACCTTTCCCCAAAGCGTTCCTCCAGACACCTCATCATACCCTTCTCCTTTCTTCCTAGTGTCCAACTGTAACCTCCTTATGGTATCTAACTCAAACCTAAATCTGGGTCCCTCAGATATAAGCATTTAAAATACCCTGTGAATATGAATGAATTGGGCAACTTACATTCTCATCCGATCAACACTGCACATAGTTTATGAGTGACTAAGTGTAACTTTATGGGTGACTAGCCCTAACTACTCACCAGAGCGCATAACCCTAATTACTCCTCCAAATGCCTCACCCTCCCAAAATGAAGTCAGGGACTTCTAAAATCCCCTAAATGCTCCTCTAAGGCTTGGTTTGTATAGGTCAGCAGGACATTTTACCGTGGTTTGTTTAGCCAATGCAACTGCTTTTATGCTACCGAGCAGAAAAGCATTTGGCATCGGTTTATGGTGTTTTGCCCTTATGTCATTTTTTGAGCCCCATGGAACCGCTCGCATGCAGCTGTCTTGGACGCTACATGAAGCAATCAAGATGAGACGAGACAATGGGAACTAATTCTGTACCGGTCATTTAAAAAAAAAAATTCCATTCACGTTAATGTAAAGTGGGTGATGACTTTTGAATGTAACTTTCTTCGTCCACCAAAAATGTACTCTAATATTCTTACACTAAAAAGCATACCATTCTATTCCTTATTTTCTCTTGTGCCCCTCTGTGCTTTTTCTGCCACTCCCTGCTGCAATCCTGGCTTGTAATTAACAGTTTTAGGCAGTGTTTACAAACAAACTAACCAGCTTGTAATAGGCTCACATAAACAGTGTGTGAGTCATACAGAGTGTGCAGGGGGCCTGCAGAGGGTGTGTATCGCTTCTATCCAATCACAAGCAGCCCTGCACATTCCACACATTCAAGCCTTAGCCCAACAGACACGACAGAGGAAAGGAGATAAGATTTATTACAGTGCAATTAGGAAAGGCTGCAGTAAGCCAGAGCACATTAGAACAGGCATAGGAACTTATAGGATAGAAGAACTAAGGCTGAAAAATTTGTTACAGTCTCTTTAACGCTGCTTAGAAGCCTGTGTGAACCATCACTTAGTCAGAAGCCCTAATTGTAGTGCACTGAAATCCCCTGCATGTAACCAATTCACTAGAGCAGACATCACACTGCACACACTGCAGTGTGCTCTAGGCAATGGCAATCTCCTGTGTTGACTGAAGTAGTGTAGCTCTGTGAGGAGATCTACACTGAGATGACACGGCCAATAAGACGGTCACACTGACCTCATTCTATTGCTCCGATTATCTGTCACTATCACTGAATAATGTCCTCTTAGGTTAAGTGAGAGCAGGTAGGTTTCTGAATAAACAGAGCCTCATGTCGCTACAACACACAGCAATTACCTCAGTGTAAACTACATATGAGGTATATATGATAACAGAGGTCAGTCACTGTCACTTATAACTGCAATTCCAGAGACTTCTATAGATTATTATTACTGTGTACTGCAAAGGAGTCTGAGAAATGCTGATGTTCTGGTGTCAACTTGAAGAAAGTATATAGAATATGTTTTTACATTACAGTTACAGGTGGTGCTCCATTCCTCTTATGGACAAGAGCAATTTTCACATTTCAGAACTCCTCCCATTCATTTGCCAATAACTTTATTACTACTTATCACACTGAAATGATCTATATCTTGTTTTTTTCTCCACAAATCAGGCTTTCTTTAAGTCGTACTTTTTGCTAAGAATTATTTTATTTTATATGCATTTTAATGGGAATAAAAAAAAATTGAACAAAATAATTATTTTTCAGTTTTCAGCCATTATAGTTTTAAAATGAAACATGCTACTGTGGACAAAACCCACACATTGTATTTGCCCATTTGTCCTGGCTATTACAATATTTAAATTATGTCTCTAGTCCAATATATGGTGACAATATTTTATTTGGAAATAAAGGTGTATTTTTTCTGTTTTGTCTGTTTACACTATATCATTAATTACAAGCCCTTATTTGCAAAAATAACAGTAATATCCCGCCATGACATACATAAAAAAGGTGAGTCCCTATGGTAACTATTTAGGTATTCTTTCTTTTAATGTCACTTCTTTTTAAACAAGGCTTTTATTTTGGTAATTATGGGGGAGAGTAAGGGGTTAATTAATAGGGGATTTATTTTTATTTAATGTAATGTATGTATGTTTTCTTTTTGGCTGCTAGATGTCCCCCCACAATTTAGTATTGTGAACTATACACAGGAAGTAGTGTGCTTGTGTGTTACTTTGACTTTGTCAATGACCACCGGCATCTTACTGACGCCTGCCTAAGTTGCTTTGTGGATGTTTCAGCTCCAGTGATAATCCCTTGGCTTGTTGGCATGTCTGATGGGTTAACTGAAGGGTTTAACCACCAGGAGGGGCAGGAGGGAACCCACAACTATCCAGCAGTTCTCATAAGGGTGAAGTATAGAACTTAGCATCAGGCTCTGGTCATTATGATGTATTACCTCCTGTGTCCCTTTACTCTGACTCTTGGCCAGGCAGATTATAGCCTTTGTATAATGTAGCTAAAAAGACAATGCCTTTCTTCTGTTTACTCTGGTGTGCTGTATACAGAACTATTCAACTGCTGAGTACATTAATATAAAAGGAGGTGTTGCTGTAGTCCTGTGGCATTACGTTTTCTCACAGTCTATTATATAACGTGATGTCCTATCAGCGATCGGGCACGGAATGCTTGGGTCAGCAGAAGTGGTCTTGTAATGATTGTACCTGTGATTCTACACTGAGTGGTCAAAAAATTAGAGACACCCATTTTATTTGAAAGTAAATAAGTCCAACAGTGACGCAGAGTGACGTAACAACACAGAGTTACTTATATAAGAAACGCTGAGCTTCAGACAACGTAGTTATCACAGAAATTAATGTCAAAATGGGTAAGACGAAAGCTTTAAGTGACTTTGAATGAGGGATGATCATCAGTGCAAGAAGAGCTGGTGCTAGCGTCTCTGAAACGACGACTCCTTTAGGATTTTTTCACCCAACAGTATCTCGGGTGTTCAGAGAGTGGCAGTTAAGAAAAAAACTTCAAGCGATGAGGACCATTCTGGGTGAAAAAGGCTGGTGAATGGGAGAGGTGAAAGGCAAGTGTAACGATTGTGGAATCGTCTCCGTGGTCAGCGCACCAGACGTGCGCTGACGCGGCGGATTTCCTCCACAAGCGTATTATTGTGGACACCCAGGCTAGGTGCTATGCACCCGCAGAGGGCAATTCCCACCGGCAGATGGCGCTGTGGAGTGCAGGCGAACACAGCCGCTGCACAGCCACAGATGCCAAATGGGAATTGTACAGATCCGGGACAAGGTACAATCAGGCAGGGCTGGATAGCCCACAGGGAACAGAGCAAAAGGACAGAACCAATGTGTGCCCACCAAATTAGTCGCCACCCAGCGACGGCGAACACACAACGGCGGAAACGAAGTAGGAAACGCAATCGCAAGAATGGCGATTGCCAATAGCGACACAAGACTGAGCAGGACAGAGCACAAGGGTAGCAAAGGCACAGCAAATCATACAAAGAGAAAGATAAAGGAAATAAATGCTAGCTGAACGAGAACACCGCACTCATTCGCAACAGTGCACGCGTTCGTGCGCGGTCTCCGCGTGTTACGCACAACAGAGACAAGCACGCCTAACTAACCAAAGACAGACAAACACGAAACAGAGAATGCGAGCGCTTGCTTAACGGTTACCTCACCGAGCCTACAGCAAGCGTTTCGAATCAGACAAGACAGACACACGAAAACAGGGACAAGCGAGAGATAGGATCCACAGCACTAGCGAAAAGTGGCTAGCGCGATCCAGGTACAGAGTAGCAGAACAGAAGGATCCTCAGCACTAGCGAAAAGTAGCTAGCGCAATCCCAGAAGACAGAACAGAAGGATCCCCAGCGCTAGCGAAAAGTAGCTAGCGCGATCCCAGAAGACAGAACAGAAGGATCCCCAGCGCTAGCGAAAAGTAGCTAGCGCGATCCCAGGAGACAGAACAGAAGGATCCAAACACACGGCAGACAGAACAGATGAGGTAGGCAGAAACAACCGCTGTTCCAACCTACACTCCAGACTCAATCAGAAGGATCCACAGCCGCTAACGCTAGGGCTTGTGCGATCCAAACACAAGACAGACGGAACAGGCAAAACAGATAATGCAATCCTAACTGCACTAGGGAACTGCCTAGTGCATCCCCACGAATTACACTAAGATAACTTCAACAAACGAGAATGGCTGACACTCCAGCAGTGTCCATCAGGAACAGACCATGGAAGGGAAATGTCCAGCAAAGCATTCTGGGAGCAGAATGCTTTTATAGTGCCAGTCATCAAAAGAAGGCAGGTAACGGATTTGCATGACTAATGTATGCAAATCCCTCAGCAACACAAGCTGCACAACTGACAGAAGGTCTCCTTTCCAGAGTCCTGCAGCAAGCAAACCTAAACAATGGTCAAAAGGCTGCCTGCCTGCGCAGGCAGCTGAGCGGATTCTCACAGCAAGTAGCACACATAGTCTGCAGCAACAGAAGGGCAACAACACAACAAATTACAGCTGAATTCAATGCAGGTGCTTCACAAAGCATATCCTAAAGCAGACTTTGCAAAGGATCGGCTTCAGCAGCAGGAAACCATCAAGAGCGCCTTTGGTATCACAGAAAAATAGGAAAAGACGCCTGTTGTGGGCCCTTGCCACCATACTCGATTGGTCTCAGATTGATTGGAGGAACATCAAACGGAGTTCCATGCTTCAATGGCCAGCTCAGTCTCCTATTGTGCCTTTATGGGACGAAGTTGAAAGATCAATTCAAAGCTTGAAAACACCATCATCCAACTTAGAGCTGTCGTTATGGTCCAACATTCCTCAGCAACGGTATCAGCCTCTTGTTGAGTCCATGAAAAATATTGCCTGTCAGAGCTACAGGTGGATCAACTCGTTATTAGGGGGTGTCTCCAGCCTCCTCCACTTTAAAAATAATAATTATCTACACAATCTGTTCATGGTATTTAGTATATCTGTTTATACTACATGGAGGTGGTAAAATTGGCCAATTAAAACTGGATGGGGTTATTCACAAAGCTGTGTTAAGTCATAGCACGGCTGCACTATGCTTCGTGCGCAATTTACCGCACATAAAACTTTACGTGCGCTATAACAAACGTTTGCATGCGTGCACATGGCGCAACGCATACTTTTGTGTGCGTTGTGCCACGTGAACGAGCGCAAACATATGTTATAGCGCGTGTAAAGTTTTATGCGCGGTAAACCATGCGCAAAGCATAGCGTGCCCGTGCTATGACGTAACACGGCTTTGTGAATCAACCCCAATGTGTGCACGCAGCGTGAGGGCCAATAGATTTTGAATATTATGGACAGAATGTGTAGGTAAGCTCTTATACTAAATGGAAATGGTAAAATTGGCCAATCAAAATTGGTTGTGTGCCCCAGGCTTAAAGAGAGTCTGAAGTGAGAATAAATAGTTATTTTTACCTGCTAGTTTGCTTAATAAGTATAAGAAGAGTTGAAATGCCGCATTTCAGTGGCAAAACGAGGGGTTTAGACCCCACAAATCCCCGGGGGAAATATGGGCAGCGCTTCCTGAAAGAGGCAGAGCTCAGCGCTGCAGCTCCGCCTCTAATGAAGTCAATCGCCGCTGATCGCCGCCTCTCCACGCTACTCTCAATCTTTCTTCACTGAGAGGGGAGGGGAGAGGCGTAGATCCACAGGCAGATTGACATCAGTAGAGGCAGAGCTACAGCACTAAGCTCTGCCTCCCCGGGCAGCAAAATCCAGGACTTTGAAAGTCGTGGATGTTTGCCCCGGGATTTGGGGGCTCTAAACCCCTCATTTTGCTGCGGTAATGCAGTGTTTCACCTCTTCTTATATTTCTTAAGCAAACTAGCAGGAAAAAATAACTATTTATTCTCGCTTCAGAACACTTTTAGGTGAGAGTGCTATCCAATACACCACTCTGCTGACGATTAAGTGTAAATGAGCCCATTGATTAACATGAGGAGCCAGACATAATAGCCCATATGCAATTAGCTTTTTCTCCTGAGTTTACTCCTTGGTGGTATTTTCACACCTTAAGGGCCTCAATTCACTAAGCTTATCTCCTGTCTTTAATAATGTTTCTAGAGTGGTCACCATGGTGACGAGGCATGTCGTATTCAGGAAACAGTTTACCTCAGGCAAACTTAAAGTTAACTCTTCTGTCTTCAAGTTAACTCTTCAATCTTTAAAATAACTCCAGAGTCTGACAGGCTGTTAATTAACTGCGTGTGAAAATAACTACAGAGGAGGTAAATTAACTACAGATGAGGTAAATTAACTACAGAGGAGGTAACTTCAGTAATGAGGAGATAAGAACTCTCTCACTGTGTGAGGTAAGTTTTCTCTTGCCTTATTATCTCCAGCATGATCTTAGTGATATGAGGCCCTTGTCATTATAATTTAACTTTTAAACCACCAGCAAGCAAGAAAATACTAAAAATAATTTAAATAAGACATTTCCCCTACTTTTTGATAGTTTTTTTTTCATTGATAGTGCTAAAAAGCTATTTTAAAAATAAGTTGAAAAAATATTCCCTAGAAAAAAACTCAGAAGAAACAGTCAATTGCATACAGGCCAATATGTTTTGTATGCAAAAATACACACAGAGAAATGCGGCATGTATTGGGACCAGGCTCTGAGCATAGTGGGACGACTTGCCAGAGAACGATACTGGAATGTTTTGCATGTTATGAATGATATGAATAGTTGTTGTTGGCTGATTGTACAGAGGGTGAGTCACACATCCACTATCATAACTTATCTCTGTATCAGTGTTTATTATAGATGTGAGCTCTCAGTAACCTGAATACACCAAACCACAGCTGTGTTCCCACACTGCACACACAAGGCGTATTTAACCACTTGAGGACCTAGGGCTTTCTACCCCTTAAAGTGAACCAGAGACGAAGCACCCTCATGTATTTTACCATAGAAATCAGTGGGAACATTAGAGAAAACACTTACCCTGCCCTCTGTTTCATCCTCACTGCTAAAAGTGTCTGTTATTAGCTGAGATAAGAATCCCGGACTGAGCATTGAGTCTGGCTTTGCTATAATGACTCAGCTATAATGATTCCTCAGCAAAGCCAGCAGGGGGCAGGCTTGGACTTGAAAAGACACAAAAGAACACAGTCTCAGCTATAATCTTTCTGTAGCAAAGCCAGCCGACAGCTCAGTCGGGATTCTTATCTTAGAGGTGATAACAGGCAAATTAAACAGAGAACAATGTAACAAAGAGCAGATTAGGTGTTTACTGTCATGTTCCCACTGATTTATAAGGTAAAATACATGAGGGTGCTTCATCTCTGGTTCTCTTTAGGGCTGGTTCAGACGGACGTTTGCAGAGCGTTTACAGCCAGCGTTCAGGGCTTGGTGTTAAACGCTCCCATTCAAGTGAATGTAAGCGTTTGTACCAAGCTTTCAAGCGCGTTTACACAAACGCGGCGTTTGGGTCCCGATTTTCTCTGGCGTTCAAGGAGCCCCTGGAAGCTACATGTAGCTTCCAGGGGAGGTTAACCGCGACGGCTAATGTCCCCCTAGGGGAAGAAAAAACGCGACCGCATCCAAACGCACACGAACGCTGCTGAACGCGACGCCAGCAAACGCAACGCCTCCAAACGTCCGTCTGAACCAGCCCTTAAGGACCGGCCACTTTTTTTCCATTCAGACCACTGCAGCTTTCACGGTTTATTGCTCGCTCATACAACCTACCACCTAAATGAATTTTGGCTCCTTTTCTTGTCACTAATAAAGCTTTCTTTTGGTGCTATTTAATTGCTCCTGCGATTTTTACTTTTTATTATATTCAGCAAAAAAGACATGAATTTTGGCAAAAAAATGATTTTTTTAACTTTCTGTGCTGACAGTTTTCAAATAAAGTAAAATTTCTGTATACATGCAGCGCGAAAAATGTGGACAAACATGTTTTTGATAAAAAAAAACCCATTCAGCGTATATTTATTGGTTTGGGTAAAAGTTATGGCGTTTACAAACTATGGTGCAAAAAGTGAATTTTCCCATTTTCAAGCATCTATGACTTTTCTGACCCCCTGTCATGTTTCATGAGGGGCTAGAATTCCAGGATAGTATAAATACCCCCCAAATGTCCCCATTTTGGAAAGAAGACATCCCAAAGTATTCACTGAGAGGCATAGTGAGTTCATAGAAGATATTATTTTTTGTCACAAGTAAGCGGAAAATGACACTTTGTGAGAAAAAAAAAAAAGTTTCCATTTCTTCTAACTTGCACCCAAAAAAAATGAAATCTGCCACAGACTCACCATACCCCTCTCTGAATACCTTGAAGGGTCTACTTTCCAAAATGGGGTCATTTGTGGGGTGTGTTTACTGTCCTGACATTTTGGGGGGTGCAAAATTGTAAGCACCCCTGTAAAGCCTAAAGGTGCTCATTGGACTTTGGACCCCTTAGCGCAGTTAGGCTGCAAAAAAGTGCCACACATGTGGTATTGCCGTACTCAGGAGAAGTAGTATAATGTGTTTTGGGGTGTATTTTTACACATACCCATGCTGGGTGGGAGAAATATCTCTGTAAATGACAATTTGTTAATTTTTTTTACACACAATTGTCCATTTACAGAGATATTTCTCCCACTCAGCATGGGTATGTGTAAAAATACACCACAAAACACATTATACTACTTCTCCTGAGTACGGCGATACCACATGTGTGGCACTTTTTTGCACCCTAACTGCGCTAAAGGGCCCAAAGTCCAATGAGTACCTTTAGGATTTCACAGGTCATTTTGAGAAATTTCGTTTCAAGACTACTCCTCACGGTTTAGGGCCCCTAAAATGCCAGGGCAGTATAGGAACCCCACAAATGACCCCATTTTAGAAAGAAGACACCCCAAGGTATTCCGTTAGGAGTATGGTGAGTTCATAGAAGATTATTTTTTTTGTCAAAAGTTAGCGGAAAATTGATTTTTATTGTTTTTTTTCACAAAGTGTCATTTTCCACTAACTTGTGACAAAAAATAAAATCTTCTATGAACTCACCATACTCCTAACGGAATACCTTGGGGTGTCTTCTTTCTAAAATGGGGTCATTTGTGGGGTTCCTATACTGTCCTGGCATTTTAGGGGCCCTAAACCGTGAGGAGTAGTCTGGAAACGAAATTCCGCAAAATGACCTGTGAAATCCTAAAGGTGCTCATTGGACTTTGGGCCCTTTAGCGCAGTTAGGGTGCAAAAAAGTGCCACACATGTGGTATCGCCGTACTCGGGAGAAGTAGTACAATGTGTTTTGGGGTGTATTTTTACACATACCCATGCTGGGTGGGAGAAATAACTCTGTAAATATACAATTGTGTGTAAAAAAATCAAAAGATTGTCATTTACAGAGGTATTTCTCCCACCCAGCATGGGTATGTGTAAAAATACACCCCAAAACACATTGTACTACTTCTCCCGAGTACGGCAATACCACATGTGTGACACTTTTTTGCACCCTAACTGCGCTAAAGGGCCCAAAGTCCAATGAGTACTTTTAGGATTTCACAGGTCATTTTGCGGAATTTGATTTCCAGACTACTCCTCACGGTTTAGGGCCCCTAAAATGCCAGGGCAGTATAGGAACCCCACAAATGACCCCATTTTAGAAAGAAGACACCCCAAGGTATTCCGTTAGGAGTATGGTGAGTTCATAGAAGTTTTTATTTTTTTGTCACAAGTTAGCGGAAATTGATTTTAATTGTTTTTTTCACAAAGTGTCATTTTCCGCTAACTTGTGACAAAAAATAAAATCTTCTATGAACTCACCATACTCCTAACGGAACACCTTGGGGTGTCTTCTTTCTAAAATGGGGTCATTTGTGGGGTTCCTATACTGCCCTGGCATTTTAGGGGCCCTAAACCGTGAGGAGTAGTCTGGAAATCAAATTCCGCAAAATGACCTGTGAAATCCTAAAGGTACTCATTGGACTTTGGGCCCTTTAGCGCAGTTAGGGTGCAAAAAAGTGCCACACATGTGGTATCGCCGTACTCGGGAGAAGTAGTACAATGTGTTTTGGGGTGTATTTTTACACATACCCATGCTGGGTGGGAGAAATACCTCTGTAAATGGCAATCTTTTGATTTTTTTACACACAATTGTCCATTTACAGAGGTATTTCTCCCACCCAGCAAGGGTATGTGTAAAAATACACCCCAAAACACATTGTACTACTTCTCCCGAGTACGGCAATACCGCATGTGTGGCACTTTTTTGCACCCTAACTGCGCTAAAGGGCCCAAAGTCCAATGAGTACCTTTAGGATTTCACAGGTCATTTTGCGGAATTTGATTTCCAGACTACTCCTCACGGTTTAGGGCCCCTAAAATGCCAGGGCAGTATAGGAACCCCACAAATGACCCCATTTTAGAAAGAAGACACCCCAAGGTATTCCGTTAGGAGTATGGTGAGTTCATAGAAGTTTTTATTTTTTTGTCACAAGTTAGCGGAAATTGATTTTAATTGTTTTTTTCACAAAGTGTCATTTTCCGCTAACTTGTGACAAAAAATAAAATCTTCTATGAACTCACCATACTCCTAACGGAACACCTTGGGGTGTCTTCTTTCTAAAATGGGGTCATTTGTGGGGTTCCTATACTGCCCTGGCATTTTAGGGGCCCTAAACCGTGAGGAGTAGTCTGGAAATCAAATTCCGCAAAATGACCTGTGAAATCCTAAAGGTACTCATTGGACTTTGGGCCCTTTAGCGCAGTTAGGGTGCAAAAAAGTGCCACACATGTGCTATTGCCGTACTCGGGAGAAGTAGTACAATGTGTTTTGGGGTGTATTTTTACACATACCCATGCTGGGTGGGAGAAATACCTCTGTAAATGGACAATTGTGTGTAAAAAAATCAAAAGATTGCCATTTACAGAGGTATTTCTCCCACCCAGCATGGGTATGTGTAAAAATACACCCCAAAACACATTGTACTACTTCTCCCGAGTACGGCGATACCACATGTGTGGCACTTTTTTGCAGCCTAACTGCGCTAAGGGGCCCAGAGTCCAATGAGTACCTTTAGGCTTTACAGGGGTGCTCACAATTTAGCACCCCGCCCACTTGCCAGGACAGTTAACAAACCCCACAAATGACCCCATTTTGGAAAGAATACACAACAAGGTATTCCATGAGGGTTATGGTGAGGTCATTGAAAATCTTATTTTTTGTCACAAGTAAACGGAAAATGACACTTTGTTAGAAAAAAAAATAAAAAAAAAATTCTGCTAACTTGTGACAAAAACTAAAATCTTTTATGAACTCACCGTGCACCTCACATAATACTTTAGGGTGTCCTCTTTCCAAAATGGGGTCATTTGTGAAGTCTGTCCTGGCATTTTAGGGTCTCTGCAATCATTACATGTATGGCCAGTATTAGGAGTTTCTGCTATACTCCTTATATTGGGTATACGGGTAATGCACTCTGGGCTGAAAGGAAAAATGAACGGCAAACATACCTTGCTCCACATCAATGGCAGATCTTCCTCCACATCAATGGCAGTGATAACCTCAGGAGAGAGACACCCCGTGCCACCCTGCACTCAGGGTGAGCCACCAACTTATGTGACTGGGCCTCAGAACTTTAGTATACAGCATTATGCCTGTAGGATACAGCAATATGCCTGCCAATAGAGATGACTCTGTGTGGCATTAAAGCATCATCATAGGCCCAAATCACATATAAACCGGGGGTGTCCACACTCAAGGGAAATTCAAACATGCCGTCTTATATCGCCAACTCAGGACAGATCAGCAATATCAAGCATGGAAACCGATCCTTCTTGCCACTTTTATGCTTACCCGTTTGGTTTTCAAGCTTATCTCTCCTCTCCCTGCGACAATGTGCGAAAGACCACTGAGTGTGTGCCTACTCCTGTGTCTGGAGTTCCCTAGGTTCTAATAGTGTACCTGCTCGTGGTACCTCTCAAAACACGGCCCTACACATAGGCCAGGCTGGTCAGGACAGCGGGGACAATAATAAACGGTGTCAGTCCTTGTTCCAGCCCTGCTGCAGACACGGCAACGTTTTCTTCGGATGCGTTGACCTGGGGCACACGGAAGCTGATAGGCGTAATGCCTTCCATGCAGTCGGCTAGTTGCATCTGGGGGGGGGGGGGGGCCTGGCACCTCCTGGATACAGGATGTCCAGAACGATCTGTTCCTGAAATTGAAGGAAAGATCCAGTTCTCCCAGCCTTACTGTAGAGAACAAAGCTGTTGTAAACTGCCAATTGAATCAGATAAAAAGACACTTTCTTATACCAGCGTCTTGTTTTCCGGGAAATTAAATAGGGCGCTAACCTCTGGTCATTGAAGTCCACCCCTCCCATGTTGACATTATATTCGTGGACGACAAGGGGCTTTTCAATGACCTTAGTTGCCCGTTGAATTTGGACTGTCGTGTCTGTGTGAATGGTGGACAGAAAGTAAACGTCCCTCTTGTCCCTCCATTTCACCGCGAGCAGGTCTTCAGTATGCAAGGCGGCCCTCTGCCCCCGTTGAAGTCTGGTGGTAACGAGCCGTTGGGGGAAGCCCTGGCGACTAGGCCGCGCAGTGCCACAGCATCGGATTCCTTCTAACTTTAAGTGCTGAAAGAGGGCCACACTTGTGTAATAATTGTCCACAAAAAGATGGTACCCCTTCTGGAACAAGGGTGACACCAAGTCCCACACAACCTTTCCACTGCTCCCCAGGTAGTCAGGGCATCCGACCAGCTCCAATTTTGAGTCTTTTCCCTCATAGACCCTAAAACGACATGTATAGCCTGTGGCCCTTTCACAGAGCTTATACAGTTTCACCCCATACCGGGCGCGCTTGCTTGGGATGTACTGTTTGATGCCAAGGCGCCCGGTAAAGCGTAAGAGGGACTCGTCTACGCAGATGTTCTGTTCAGGGATATAAGCATCTGCAAATGTTGATGACAGGAGGTCTATGAGGGGCCGAATTTTGTGGAGCCGGTCATAAGCAGGGTGGCCCTTTTCATGACAGGTTTTGTCGTCGTTGAAGTGCAGGAAGCGCAGGATGGACTCAAATCGTGTCCTGGACATGGCAGCAGGGTACAAGGGAACATGATTTACTGGGTTCGTAGACCAATACGACCGCAGTACATTCTGTTTCATTAGTCCCAAGTGAAGGATAAGGGCCAAAAAGATTTTAATGTCGGAAACTTGGACTGGTTTCCACCCGAAAGGCTGGGCATACATGCTCTCCGGGTGCTCGGTGATGAATTGTGTGGCTTTACGGTTGGTCTCAACCACAATTAAGTCCAGGAGAACCTGGGTGATGAACAGCTGCAAAAAGTCTAGGGCCGTTCCTAGATGAGCTGTCGCCACCTGGACTCCAGACTGGGCGGTGAAAGGGGGCACTACGGGTGCGGCGGAATCAGGGGATTGCCAATCTGGTTGTGCCAGCACCTCTGGGAGTCTATGGGTACTACGGGCCCGTCTTCTTATTGGTGGCTGCGATGGGGGTACTACTGCACTTGCCACCGTACCAGTTTCAACTTCCATGCTGACGCTCACCACTTCGCCAGGGTCTACGGAAGCACTGGCACTAAGTCCAGGAGATGCTGCGCTGCTGGTGCCTGCCTCACCAAGAAAACTATCATCAGCGCTAGCACCACCCTGCTGCCCTTGAGGCAGATCCTGCGCCACCTGCGGTCTAACGACTTGGGGTCTGGTACGCCTGGCTCTAGCCGGGACCATAGCCTCGTCATCACTTTCGGTCAAGGAACCACTGCTTTCTACAGGTTCAAATTCGGACCCGGAAGATTCGACGGATGATTCTTCCCAAAAGAACTCATCCGACTGGTCCATGTACCTGTATACCTCGTCATCGGAAAGCCCCCTTCTTGCCATTGTGGATTACTAAATTTATGGGGGTTTCCTCCGAGACTACCCAGAAAAAAAGAGCACCTACCTAGCAAAAAGGGAGTATTTGAGAGGTATTGGGGTTGGTGGGAAGTGGGGTCTCAGAGGCAATCAAACAATCACGGGACAATCAAATACAATTACAGCACAATCGAATCCAATCACAGCACAATCAAATCTGATGCACTCGGAAGGTGATGGGGGGAGGGTGGGATTGGGTGTGGCGGGAAGTGGGGTCTCAGGCAATCAAACAATCACGGGGCAATCGAAGTCGATCACGGGACAATCAAATACAATTACAGCACAATCGACTCCAATCACAGCACAAGCAAATCTGATGCACTCGGAAGGTGGTGGGGGGGGAGGGTGGGGTTGGGTGTGGTGGGGGGGAGGGTGGGGTTGGGTGTGGTGGGAAGTGGGGTCTCAGGCAATCAAACAATCACGGGGCAATCGAAGCCGATCACGGGACAATCAAATACAATTACAGCACAATCGAATACAAGCGCAGCACAAGCAAATCTGATGCACTCGGAAGGTGATGGGGGGGAGGGTGGGATTGGGTGTGGCGGGAAGTGGGGTCTCAGGCAATCAAACAATCACGGGGCAATCGAAGTCGATCACGGGACAATCAAATACAATTACAGCACAATCGACTCCAATCACAGCACAAGCAAATCTGATGCACTCGGAAGGTGGTGGGGGGGGGGAGGGTGGGGTTGGGTGTGGTGGGGGGGAGGGTGGGGTTGGGTGTGGTGGGAAGTGGGGTCTCAGGCAATCAAACAATCACGGGGCAATCGAAGCCGATCACGGGACAATCAAATACAATTACAGCACAATCGAATACAAGCGCAGCACAAGCAAATCTGATGCACTCGGAAGGTGATGGGGGGAGGGTGGGATTGGGTGTGGCGGGAAGTGGGGTCTCAGGCAATCAAACAATCACGGGGCAATCGAAGTCGATCACGGGACAATCAAATACAATTACAGCACAATCGACTCCAATCACAGCACAAGCAAATCTGATGCACTCGGAAGGTGGTGGTGGGGGGGGGGGGGGGAGGGGGGGGTTGGGTGTGGTGGGGGGGAGGGGGGGGTTGAGGGTGGGATCAGTTAGTGATCGCTGGGGAGGACAGATGTAAACAAAGAGCAGGGGATGTAATCAGGCGGGGGGTATGAGGGCAATCGAGGGCCTGGGCAGGTGATCGGTTACCCCCGTGGGGCAGTTAGGGTCTGCTCTGATGGGTGGGGGTGCTAAGGGGTGATGGACAGGTGATAGACAGGTGATCAGAGGGGGATCAGAGGGGGATCAGGGGATAAGGTAGCTGTATACAGATGTATACAGTATACAGGGGGGTAGTCTGGGATGGGGTCTGGGGGTGATCTAAAGGTAGGGGGGGGATCAGGGGTGATTAGGTGGCAGTTAGGGACCTAAACTAAAGGGCAGCGTCGCTAGTTAGTGGCAGGTGGGGGGGTGGGGGTTTTGCAGGGGTGCAAGGGTGCTGGCAGGGGTCTGCTGGGGTGATCAGGGGGGGGTATGAAGGCTGGGGTGGGAGATCAGGGACTCTGAGCAAAAAAAAACAATGTGTGCTGGATACTCACAAAGTGGTTCCTCCTCGCTGGTGGTCTCTGCAACAATGAGACCACGAGGCGAGGAGGAAGCACGTATAAGGCACTTTGTTTACCTAACAAAGTGCCTTATACTCCCTGATTGGCTCGTTCTGCGGATTCCTCCGCTCGCCGGCTCTGCTAAGTGGCCGGCGAGCGGAGACAAAATGCCCATGTAACGATCCCGGGCGGAGGATCGCGTCACGGATGACGCGATCGCTCCGCCCATGCCCTTAGAAGGACCACCGCCTCTGTGGGTGAGCCGGTCCTTCAGGGCTTCACTTCCCGGCCGCCTCTGTGCGTTAGGCGGTCGGGAAGTGGTTAATGGCAACCATTATTTCAGCTCCAAGTTAGTTACTTTTGCATCACTAAAGAGTTATGTACGCGATGAAGGGGGTTTGACCCGACGAAACACATTGTTTATTAATAAAAAGCGCCTACGTGTTGTCCTAGCGGCAGTAAGCTGGGCGTGGGGAGAAGCCAAGAGACGTATCTCCCTGTGTGAGACAAAGTAGGGGAATATACTGCAGAAAATGATCAGTAATCTTGCAGCTGACTGGGAATTTCTGGAGACTTTCATGGCAACAGTGCTGTTGCTATGGTTGCAGTCAGTTTTAATCAGTCTTTTCTAATTGAAAACTGAAATGGAAAAATGTTTTTTAACAGCATTAAAATGAACCTGAAGTGACATGTGACATGATGAGATACATATTCACATATGATATAGCCCAACTAAGAAATTATGTGAAGTCCCTTTCTGTTTTCCAGTACAGGAAGAGTTAAAAAACTTGAGTTGTTAAATATGCAAAAGAGCTTCTCTGAGCTTGTCGACAGTCAGTCCCGTATTCTGAAGAGCAAATAGAAGCTTAAACAGCCAAGAAACAGTGAGAGACAGCTTGGGATATAAGGCTTTACTGCAGGAAAGTTCAAAGGGTCATTAGTTCTTTGTCTTTTATAGATTAAAAGGGAGAGTCTGGATCCTAAACTGCAACTGTGACAGTATGATTCAATGTTAAATATAAAGCTATAAATCTAAAAATAAAAATATGAAACACTTTTATTTGCTACTAATGTTTTATTTATTTTCTGTACTACACATACAAACCATTATCTCTTAAGTGTATTTTTTATTTTCACTTCATGTTTACTGTAACCATTCATCGTGTCCAAGGTGGCATATCTACGTCGTGCAAGACTTCAGTTCCTGCACAGGGATGTAGATAACCGTCTCAGGCTGGGTGCACACATAGTGGAAACGCTTGCGGAGCGGGAAACTCTGCGTTTTATGCAGCAATGTTAGTCTACGGGACGCAGAAGGACCAGCGTTGCACTTGCGATTTACAGTAAGCGTTCTGCAGACGCTTGCAGTGTTGCATAATATGCAGGCTGGCTGCCAAAACGCACATAATAAAAGTCTATGGTGCTGCATATGCATTGCATTTTTCATGCATTTTTTCACTGCGTTTTTAATTAAAAAGTAAAGATCTCTGATGTGTTTCCACTTCCTGTTGTCTTCCTAGTGATTTGCATACATTTAAAAAAACCGCATACAAAACGCATATGCGTTTTCCATTAGAGAACAGCAAATGCATTAAAACGCATGAAAAACGCATCTGCGTTAAGCAAACACGCAACGCACCAAAAACGCTGTAAAAAAGCAAAAAAGAAAATCGCAAACGCACCCTCTTAAAATGCTACTTTTTCACGCTATGTCACATGCGAACCCAGCCTCAGCGTTCTAATGGTCGGTGCGCAAAACAAAAGACAGAGAGGAAAAGAAAAGAGATTGGTCTAAACTTATCTCAATATTTTTATATCTTCACATAATCCTATCGTAAATTATAATCCCAGGTAATATATAGCCAAGATAATAACGTACTATTGGCCTAGTTCCAAGCAGGCTGTATACCCAGGATAGCATATTTTTTGTTATTGTCCGTATGAATAAAGTCTCTCTGTATGAATTATGCATCCCAGACACCTGTTTCTCTGGACGGCATATATTATAATCTAGCCTTTCAAGTTTTTGAAGGGGTAATTGGTTACCACGGGGAAAAATATGGGCTTCTGATTATAATTTTGAGACAAGGCTATCACGCTTTCCATTGCCAATCCTCACCGCCATCTCGCTCAGTCCTCAGCTCAGGTGTCGCCATGGCAATGAGGCTATCATGCCCACTTTCCTCCCAATTGAAGCTAATGGAGTGATTGCGATGTTGTTTGTCACTGTGGTGGGGCACTGAATAACTTTATTACTATAATAGAAGCTCCAAGCAAAATTCATTTATTTTCCTGTATGCATTTCAGATTGTGACGCTGCGGACACAGCTGCTCCATCTAAGATCCTTCATGCAGAGATTGAGGTTTGCAATGGTTCATTCTCTGCTAGCTTCTCAGTCTTAAGGACAACCTAAAGTGAGATTATATAAGTCTGCCATATTTATTTCCTTTTAAGCAATACCAGTTGCCTGATTATCCTGTTGATCCTCTACCTCTAATACTTTTAGCCATAGATCCTGAACAAGCATGCAGCAGATCAGGTGTTTCTGACAAGATTATCTGCATGCTTGTTTCTGGTGTGATTCAGACACAAATGCAGCCAAATAGATCAGCAGGACAGCCAGGTAACTGCTATTGTTTAAAAGAAATTAATATAACAGCCTCCATATCCCTCTCACTTTAGTTGTCCTTTAAAGATAATCTGTACTGTCCGATTTGTACAATAAAAAACATACCAATCGAGTCTCTGTGATCTCCTGGATCCATCTTTGCCTTTTCCACCGCTCGCGCCGCGATCCTGGCTTTTAATCGGCAGTTTTAGGCAGTGTTTACAAACAAAAAACATGGCCGCTAACCAGGAAGTGATGTGTATATATATAAATATATACATATATATATATATCACACACATACATACACTAATATGTGTGTATGTATATGTATATATATATATATATATATATATATATATATATATATATATATAAATATATATATATATATATATATATATATAAATATGTGTGTATATATATATAAATATGTATATATATATATATATATGTATAATATATATATATATATATATATAATCATGTTACAGTATACTAAATACTACAAGTTTTTATTACATAGTGAACTATCTGCACTCCAGTCTGGGATTCTCACAGTTTCTCAGCATGTGACAGGCAGCTCCCTCCCTCTCTCAGCCTCACAAACTGCATCACAAACAAGCTGAAACTGAGAGCAGCACACAAAGCTGAGAGGGGGCGTGCAGAGGGCATGCACAACTTGTATTCATTACAACAGAGGCAGCCCATTCCTCCCTGGGCTGACAAAGCTTTACAAAGAAGATTAGTTATATTACAGAGACAATGCAACTAGGAAAGGCTGCAGTAATCCAGACCACATTAGAACAAGTATAGGAACTTATAGGATAGAAGAAATAAGGCTGACCATTTTGTTACAGAGTCTCTTAGTTTATAGTGTACCTGAAGCAAATAAAAATTAAAAAATTAGATACCTAGCATACCTCCTAACATTTTGAGATAAGAAAGAGGGACACTTTAAGACACACCCCCACCACACCCCTCGCCAGGTATATCACAAAGAATTAAAAAGCAAAAGATGTAGTTTTATCATTCTTACCACACTGGTCCTTTCTACCATCATTAGTTTTCCTTCATTTTAGTATTTGAAAATAAGAAATATATCAATTTACATGATAAGTAACATTCAGCCTAGTAAACACATTTTTCCTAAAAGAGGGACAAATGAGGCAGTAAGAGAGACAAAGGGATTGGGTTCCTAAAGAGGGACTGTCCTGAAAAAAGAGTTGGTAGCTATGCCTAGGAAGAGAGAAGCTTCTGGCTTCTGCAGAGGCTTCCTACATCTTACTGGTCCCCACTGCTGTTGTTCATGGACCCCCAAAACATATCCAACAAGAGCTTGTCCAATATGTGAGCAGCTCCATGCTACTTGCACAGGCGCAGTACTGCCACGCTCGTGCATGAAGAGAATGCGGTCGTGATCATAAGGCTAGGTTCAGACGGACATCTGAACAAGCTGTCCGCGGCAGCCCAGCGTCTCATTAGAAATGCGAAAAGCATTTTGTTGGCTTTCTGCGGCGCTTTCTTGTGTGTAGCGTTTTTCACCTCTGCAGGGAGACACGGATGAGTGGCAGTAAACTATCCGGGAAGCAGCCTGTTACTTCCAAGATCGGCTAAGCGTCGAGCGGTAAGCAATCATGCCAATGGCTGTCCATTCAGGTGATATTTAAATGACAAGCAATGCAGCTTTCGTTTTCCTTCGCAGAGCGGTCCATGTAAACCAGCCCTGAAGAGGGTCCCGGGCAGAAGGGGTGGTCTTTAGGAGGAGCAAAAACTCTGCAAGGGCACCAGGGACCACTATCAAGTTGGGTGGAGACCTGAGGGGCCCAGCACAGTGCAGGAGGGGCATAGGGAGAGCAGGGAAGCCTACTGAGGTATCTAACTTAACCATTTCACCTCGAAGGGTTTTTAAAAATAATGAAAATGTATTTTATTTTTCTACGGGAAGGTGTATAATAGGGTATTTGGATGTGGTTTTACTTTTTGGCCACAAGATGGAGATACAGAGTTAGTGTGTTCTAAAAATAGAAACAGAACCAAGTGTTTTTATTTGTTTATATTTGTGTAAATACAGGGACCTAGATACTTGTGCTGGGGGAGGTAAAAAAAAAGGTTACAGGTACTCCTTATAGCATTAGCTTAAAGGAAACTTCAGCCACTTGAAGCTAACATGTCCCACGCAGCATCTCCACTCGCAGCCGCCGGCCCGGGGTCCCCACCGGTGCAAAGGCTGACCTCAATGTCATCCTTACTGCTCCTTCGTGAAGTGCTGCTATCAATCAAGTCCACGTTGTCCACAGCATACTGCGCAGGCGCAGAACTACTGCTCAGTACGCTGGGGACAACGTGGCCTTGATTGACCGGCGCTCACGCAGGCGCAGTAGAGGAGGTCGGCCTCTGCGCCAGCGGGGACCGCGGGACGGCGGCTGCGATCAGACGTGTTACGTGGGACATGTCGGCTGCAAGGGGCTGGAGGAAGCCCCCAGGCAGTAGCGTAGCTAAGGAGCTGTGGGCCCTGATGCAAGTTTTACAATGGGGCCCCCCAAGCACTCTATACATAACAATTGATACGGCGCACCAAAACCTGCCAATGGCAACTACAGTGTCAGAGGTGCAAGAAAGGGATGGGGAACAGCTTGTTAATGATTACCACTATTCAAAGTATCTATAGAACTGCTTATTATGAGCACAGGACCAATAGAGAGCTAATACTACACTTGGGGGAGGGCCTCTTGGGGCCCCTCTGGCCTAAGGGCCCCGATGCGGTCGCTACCTCTGCACCCCCTATTGCTGCCTACGCCCCTGCCCCCAGGAAATATGACATGGGGCAGCAACATTTGCTTGATGCTTGCTTTAAAGCATTCTTTTTCTATCCGACTCTCGAGGAGCTGTTGGAATGGCCCTGGAGGCTGGAGCAAGAGAGGAGCAGCACATCCGCAGCATTGCCGGGGAGAACATGCACAAGTTAGGACTTGTTAGAGTTACAACATCTCCACTCTCCTGTGTAGCGTTTGCCAAAGTTTTGATAATAGAAATGTATTAGTAATGGGCAGACTTGATGTAAACAAACATTGTGGCGATACTGAGAGCTGAGCAGCGCAATGACTTCCTCTTTACTGGCATAGTCTAATGAGATCATGTTTCTACAACTGGTCTCCAAGCAGGGGAGGCGAGGGACATACACATAATAAAAGACATGCCATCAATTGTTTATATCCAATGAAGACAATTTTCGACAGAGACAGCAGTATTATTTTAAAGAGAATCTGTATTGTTAAAATCGAACAAAAGTAAACATACCAGTGCGTTAGGGGACATCTCCTATTACCCTCTGACACAATATCGCCACTCCTCGCCGCATTAAAAGTGGTTAAAAACAGTTTTAAAAAGTTTGTTTATAAACAAACAAAATGGCCACCAAAACAGGAAGTAGGTTGATGTACAGTATGTCCACACATAGAAAATACATCCATACACAAGCAGGCTGTATACAGCCTTCCTTTTGAATCTCAAGAGATCATTTGTGTGTTTCTTTCCCCCTGCAGTTCTCATGCACTGAAGTTTCAGGCTGCTCTTTTCTTCCTGCAAACAGCTTTGCCCTTGTCTGAATTTCCTCAGTATGTGAAAGCCCAGCCAGCTCAGAGGACGATTTATCCAGCTTGTAAAAGATAAGAGAGAAGAGAGAAGCTGCTCTAAACCTAAATAACACACAGGCAGTGTGCATACAGGGGCCTGGAAGGGGGAGTTCATAGCAGAACCACAACACTGAAGAACTTGGCAGCCTTCCAGACACAGGCCGACAAGTCTGACAGGGGAAAGATACATTGATTTATTACAGAGACAGTGATAGTATACAGTGCTGCAGTAAGCCAGAACACATTAGAATAGCTTTTTGAACTTGTAGGATGATAAAAAAACAGGATGCAATTTTTATTACGGAGTCTCTTTAAAGTGGAACTATGGAGAAAGTTTCTCCTCTGCACAGATTAGCCACACCATAAAAACGTCTAGGGACAAAAAACAAGAATTAATAAAAGTTACTGAAAAGGTTAGTAGACTGTGTTTCACTTTGCAGGAAGGCTAATCAGTTAAATTGCCACCAGGGGTGTAACTAGGGGGGAGCAGTTTTGCTGGGGGGGGTCCATGATTTATAGTTCCGCTCCTATTACCACTGCAGGAACTTCCCAGATTATTATTCCCATTGCACCTGATAAGACCGAGCAAATACAGAACAGAGTTTTTTAGTTAAAAATAAACGCTTAACGTAAACCAGACAACTTGCTACTTAAAGATTTGATACTTACCCAGGGCTTATTCCCGCCCCATAAACACGTGTGAGTCCATTGCTGTCCTGCGGTTTGCCGTTCTGCTGCTATCAGCCCGGTTAACTGGCTTACTCAGGTCCAATCTGGGTCTTCTGCGCATGCACGGCGTGGACTTCCCACACACGCGCCGTGGGAAGTCGGTGGGCACGGCTGAACTACGTGCTGGTAGATGACTTGCTATGGCTAGACGGCACCTTGCTACCTTGTTATCAAGCACCATATTTGGCGCCCTGGTCTGCCGGTGGGCAATTCCTGCGATCTAACAAACACATTAGCCAGAACAACAAGGAATTTAGTAACCCGAGCCATGGAATGAGTGTGGTTGTTGTAAGGTCAGCGTTATTCTTACGTGGACTTTGTCCTGACATTTACAAACTATCTGGAAAACTATTTATTGCTTGGCTTCAGTAAAAGCAAAATAAGTGATTGAAGTGCATAACCGCGCCCACGCATGTGCCGCGGGTCCTGACCAACCCTGGAAGCTGAGATACAAACATCTGGATGCTGTATCTATGCGTAGAAATGGGAATGGTTCAGGGGTGTAACAAAAATGCATCAGGCCCCCCAGCAACACCCTGTGGAACGCCCTCACCCCCCAGAGTTGCCTGTATGCACATCCCTTACACACCCACACCCACATAGCAGAGTACTGGTAGCGGAGCATCATACATTTCCTAATACCAGCAACAGGGCAAGTCCTCCCTCCTTTCTGCATCATTGCCGATCATCATGCAGCCTCATTGCTTGCGGTTGATTGCTGAGTGGGTATTTGAGCTGTATAAGTGGTGCACATGAAGTGATAATAAGTCATTCAAATGCAGCCCATGTGGTGTGCGCTGGCTTTATTCTCTGCTGTCCATATTGAATGTATGGCAAGTTACACATTTTTGCTTAGCTGCTTCCAGGGTAAGGCCAAATGCTTTTAACTTAGGTCAGATAGTGTAGGACATCTGCTCCGGAGAATTACCTCAACGTTGGTGCAGATGTCCAGTAAATTGTATTTTGCATGCAAACTATAATGGAAGCTAAACTTTCTCCATAAACCAGTATTGCATTGTTTGGATGCGGGGCATGCAATTTTAGTCCAGGAGGGGCGGTGTACGCCACAGTGATTAACCATTCAACTGTAGTATTAGGTCAGGGATGAGCAGCCTTCTATTTGTTTCCATAATTTTGTAACGACCAGGTTAGCAGCTCCCATTGTGCTTTCCTGTCTTGCATCTGTTTGATTGCTGAGTGTGTATTTGAGCTATTTAAGTGGTGCACATGAGGTGAGAAGTCATTCAAATGCAGCCCATGTGGTGAGCGCTGGCTTTATTCTCTGCTGTCCCAATTGTATACACACACCCACACCCACATAGCAGAGTACTGGTAGCGGAGCATCATACATTTCCTAATACCAGCAACAGGGCAAGTCCCAGGGCCGGATTACCGACCAGGCAACAAAAGCAGTCGCTTGGGGCCCCATTCAGAGTCAAAGGGGCCCCATTAGCACATAAACCAGCCCTTGCCATCCTGTCAGCGGTGGCTGGATGGTATAATAGTTAAAGGGACTCTGAGCAGTGCAGTAACTATGGAAAGATGCATATCATTTTAAAGCTCTCTTTCTCCCCTTTCCAATGATATCCAAACGGCTGCTCTATGCCTTTTAGTTTTCGATATTTTCGCGATTGAAATCGCGGCCACAGGATGACTTTTCTCCAAAGTCAGCGGTGGCTGGATGGTATAATGGTTAAAGGGACTCTGAGCAGTGCAGTAACTATGGAAAGATTCATATCATTTTAAAGCTCTCTTTCTCCTCTTTCCAATGATATATAAACAGCTGCTCTATGCCTTTTAGTTTTCGATATTTTCGCGATCGAAATCGTGGCCACAGGACGACTTTTCTCCAAAGTTGGCAGCTCGATTCAGCACAATGCATTGAAATATAAGGAACCCAGGGGGATATAATTACAAACATCATGCTGGTAGGTGTGAGGATGTAATGAATTAGTTGTGGGTATGCTTAAAAGCATATCCACAGGCACTGCTTGGAGTCCCTTTAAGGGCTCTGCCGCTGACACAGGAGACCAGGGTTCGAATCTCAGCTCTGCCTGTTCAGTAAGCCAGCACCTATTCAGTAGGAGACCGTAGGCAAGTCTCTCTAACACTGCTACTGCCTATAGGCCTAGTAGGCCTAGTGGCTGCAGCTCTGGCGCTTTGAGTCCACCAGGAGAAGAGCGCGATATAAATGTTATTTGTCTTGTCTTGTCAAATGATGCCGTGCGCTGCTGATTGTCTTCAGAGCCAGGCTCTCCTCCTAGGTCCCCCTCCTGCTACTGTGCGCTCTGCCGCTGCCCACTCCACCCTCCCTTCCCACAGAGAACCACAGCTGCAGCAAGAATGATAGCAGCAGATGGCAAACGCTCACTCACCTATCCATGATCCAAGCAATAGAGATCCCGTCATCTGAAACCCATCTGTCTCTTCTACAGTGCAGCCGCTCGCTCTGAACTTCCTGATTCTCAGATCAGACATGAAGTAGGAAGTAGTAATAGTAGTAGTAACAGAGCGGCAGCCCTCTAGAGGAGACAGATGGGCTCCGGATGACGGGACCTCTATTGCTTGGATCGCAATAGGTGAATGTGAGTCATCTGGTGCTGTCATTCTCCCCCGCTGCAGCTGCCTTCTCTGCTGGACTATCGTATTCACTGGGATGGAGGCTGCATGGTGGCTGTTTAGTTTGGGAGGAAATTGGTTGTTCCGTGGTGGGGGTGGTTATGTAATTCTGTCTGGGGAACGGCTTCCGGTTTGGCGGTGTCCAGAGCTTTCTGCTATTGCCAGGCTGGAGATGCAGGAGGAAAGTGCTGCTGCTGTGATATCTGGTGCCCTCTTCACAGGGGTGCCCCAGCCCCTGAGTCCAAATGTCCCAGCCATTCATCTCTCACTCTGCATTTTGCCGCTGCTATTCGCTGCATTGTGCACCCACAGAGGAAAGCGGGCTGTTGCCCATAGCAACCAGTAGCTCGGCTGCCCGGTGTGTGCGACATATTGCTGTGCAGCTGCATCTTCTGATTCTATTACGACATGATGGGGGGCCCAAATCAGTTACTTTGCTTAGGGCCCCATTTAGCCTTAATCCGGCTCTGGCAAGTCCTCCCTCCTTTCTGCATCATTGCCGATCACCATGCAGCCTCATTGCTTGCGGGTCCTGTCATATGCTGTCATATGACGTATCGGGATCTGCAAGGAGGAAGGTATGAGGAGTGAGGATCTCTCCCGCCCTTTGCATTAGGTATTGTATGATGCTCCACTGCTGCTACTCTGCAAATCACAGCAGGAGCAGGCCTTCCTGTGATGTTGTGGGCTATTGTTACACCTGAATGTATCGATACCTCCCAGCTCTCTGAGATAAGAAAGAGGGACACCTTTCCGACACGCCCCTGCCACACCTCCAGACATGCCCTTTCCACGCCCCTCGCCATGCATATCACAAAGAATTCATACCCAAAAGATGTAGTTTTATAATTCAAACCACACTGGTCCTTAATATCATTAGGTTTCCTTAATACAAACATTTGGAAATAAAAATTGCATCAATTTAATGGATGGAGGTAAAGTTTAGAGTCAATTAAACACATTTTTGGGTAGAATATTTATTATTATTATTATTATATTAATATTTATATAGCCCCGACATATTACGCAGCGCTGTACAGAGTATATTGTCTTGTCACTAACTGTCCCTCTCACAATCTAGTCCCTACCATAGTGTGTGTCCTATGTGTAGTGTTTGTATTGTAGTCTAGGGACAATTTAGGGGGCAGCCAATTAACTTATCTGTATGTTTTTGGGATGTGCGAGGAAACCGGAGTGCCCAGAGGAAACCCACACAGACACAGGGAGAACATAGAAACACTTTGCAGATGTTAACCTGGCTGGGATTTGAACCAGGGACCCAGCGCTGCAAGGCGAGAGCGCTAACCACTACGGAGCTGGGAAAAAAGGGCGCATGCCGCTAGTGGACAAAAAGGGCGCCGCCATTCACTCCCATAATAAATAGCGTTTAATGGGCGCCGAGTAGGAAAAAAGGGCGCCGGAGCTAAATAAAGTTTATAAACGGCGCCAGGAGCTAAATAAAGTTTACAAACGGCGCCCGGCGATGTTTAATGATTTATAACTGAACTTGTGGTGATTTACGTTTATAAAATGCACCCGTGCCGAATAACGTTTATGAAAATAATAAACATATTTATCTTATTTAAATAATTAAAACATTATTTAAAGTTTTATCTCTTACTGTTTGTAAAACATTATTATTCACAAAATAAAGCGATCAGTACGTAACGTAAATTGCAAAATTTTTTTTGAATCCACAATTAGTAAAACATTATTATCCACATAATAAAGGGGGGTCTTAGGTTTAGGCACCAACAGGGGGGTCTTAGGTTTAGGCACCAATAGGGGGGTCTAGGGGTTAGGGGTAGGTACAGGGAGGGGTACTTAGGCAACAACAGGGGGGGGTCTTAGGTTTAGGCACTAACAGGGGGGTCTTAGGTTTAGGCACCAACAGGGGGGTTTTAGGTTTAGGCATTAACAGGGGGGTCTTAGGTTTAGGCACCAACAGGGGGGTCCTAGGTTTAGGCACCAAGAGGGGGGTCTAGGGGTTAGGGGTAGGTACAGGGAGGGTTACTTAGGCACCAACAGGGGGGGTCTTAGGTTTAGGCACCAACAGGGGGGTCTTAGGTTTAGGCACCAACAGGGGGGTCTTAGGTTTAGGCACCAACAGGGGGGTCTTAGGTTTAGGCACCAACAGGGGGGTCTTAGGTTTAGGCACCAACAGGGGGGTCTTAGGTTTAGGCACCAACAGGGGGGTCTTAGGTTTAGGCACCAACAGGGGGGTCTTAGGTTTAGGCACCAACAGGGGAGTCTAGGGGTTAGGGATAGGTACAGGTAGGGTTCTGTGTAAGAGTAGGCTTAGGTATAGTTTTAGTAAAATTTTAGTAATAATTACTAATGTATTACAACATTTATTACGAACGTAGTTATATTTATATCATCTTTATAAACAATATTTTCAAATTTTATTATAACAACAAACCATAAATGACGGTTATTCACAATAATATACAATTATAACAATTAAACATATATTATTGGTTTTTTTATAAACGTAATTATAAGTTTAACTTTTGAAACAGGGAAGATTAACGTTTTCACAATTTCCGATTTCATAAACATTATTTAATGATTTATAATTTTGTTAAACATTATTTGTAAACGAAATATAGCACACTATATTTATAAACCCTATTAATGATTAATTATTATTTAGAGTTTACACCCCGCGCCCTTTTTGTCCAGGCGCCCTTTTTGTACGTACGCAACCACTACACCACTGTGCACATGTACACAGATCTGTACATGGGTCCTCAAAGAGGGACAAATGAGGAAGAAAGAGTGATTTGGTTCTAAAAGAGGGACTGTCCCTCCAAAAGAGGGACAGTTGGGAGGAGCTATGTGTATCTCCTAAATCAGCCTGTCTCAACCTTTTTACCCTGCAGGAACCCCTGCAAATAATTTTGGGATCTCGATGAACCCCTGCATGTATTTTGCAGGAGACATGGTCTTTAAAAAGAAGTGTGACTGTTTATATAACTACCCCCTAATACAGTGTCTCCTTATTCTAGTGCTTTTTATTAATGTGCTCATTATTCTGACCCCCAGTCTAGTGCTTCTTTTTTACAGTACCCACTATTATAATGTGCTCTATTATAAGTCACCCACAATCGGGGGAAATGTCAAGGAACCCCTGGAGAGTCCTCAAGGAACCCTGGTTGAGAACGCCTGTCCTAAATACTAATCCTTTCTTCTTCATGATTTGTAGGGCAGAATACCTTATTCAGGTTGTGAGTACCAGGATCATTTGCCCAATATGATAATGAACAGGGCCGGATTTGTACTCTTTACCGCCCTAGGCCACTGTCACCAGCCCCCCACCTTCAGTAAAGGTAGCGAGATGACCCCTCCCCCCTTTCCCTCTAGTATAGGTAGCCAGATTACTCCTCCCCCCTTTCCCTCCAGTATAGGTAGCCAGATGACTCCTCCCCCTTTCCCTCCAGTATAGGTGGCCAGAGGACTCCCTTAATCCCTCCCCCTCCCCCCCCTTTCAGTATAGGTAGCCAGCTCGCCCTCACACCGCAGCAGCCATCAGTGTCACTCATTTATCTGCTCATCTCCAGTGCACAAGCTTCCTCTTCCTTTCCATCTCCAATGCTGCCGAAGGCCATAGCCGCCGGCCACAATGCAAACATGCACAGAGAGCAAGATGGCTACTGCACAGGCGGCTAGCAGCAGAGTACTGCTGTCAGGCGCTCACCTGATCTCCCTGCATTGCAGCATTTGCAATCTTGCAAATGCTGGACCAGTTTAGCCTGCTGCTTTGGTGCCTTTCCTTCTGCGGTGCCCTAGGCCCTGGCCTAAATCCGGCCCTGATAATGAAATTTCATTTCTTGTGACCAAAGGAGAAACTGATATTCTTGGCTAGATGTTTATCTATCAGGCCTTTCTATCTATCACCATATCACTAGATAATACAATCAAAGTAAGTGGGCCGTGTGCAATTAACCTTTTCACCTGAGATTTCTCCTAGGAGATAATTTTTCATCTTCGATTTAGAATACCTTTTAAGGACTTTGCAGTGGAAAAAGTACTGTACCAAAAAGTAAGTGATAAAATACTATCAAAGATATTTTGAGTATTTTTTTGTTTGCTGGGGGTTTGAAGGGCATTTTATTGACAAGTTTAAAAATATCACCTAGGAGAAAACTCAGGAGATAAAGTTAATTGCATATGGACCAAAGTGTTTTGTCACTACCTTTTCCCTGACCCATCTTCCAGGCAGGTTGTTCTCTGTCATTTACCCTTGCGGTTGGTTGGTTGGTTGGTTGGTTGGTTGGTTACGGTATGTTATTTCTACATACTGTATACTTACCTTATTTATGGAGTAAATTAAAATGCATGTATAGATCTTTACTCTTTTGCAGTACTTTACTTTGAAACATCTTTTCTAGTTACCTGTTTCATTTTTCTTTTGGGTTTTAGTCAATACAATTTTTTTCTGCTAAAAAATAAACAAAAAACAGTAAATGTGTTCTCCAAATTGGTCCTGACTCCTGTGGTCATGCTAAGTGTTGTCCATCATTGCACATCACCAGGCGGTCCTGAGAAAGACTGCTGATTTGTTAGTGGACATCACTGAAGGCCACACACGATAGAGTGTGCTCAGCCGAAACCGGTCGGTGTCCATTTCTGCCGAGAATCTAGTGTGAGTATGGCCACCCTGATGCAGAGCACCAGATCACCCATCCATGTTATTCCTTCTTATCCCTGGCGGGAGAAGCTGCTCCTTTGTTCGTTGTATTTTTGACTTCCTCCCTCCCAGGGCTGGTGCTTCCATACAGAACCGGGACAAGGTCCCCCAGCACCAAAGATAGAGACACCAAAGTGCGCCCCTCCATCCCTCCCACCCCAGCCGTCACACACTGGTTGCTATGAGTCTAAGAGGGACCCCAGGGCCCCCCAATGCCTTAATCTATAGTTATCTGGCTTGCAGTCACTGCCAGGTATCCCCTTTTCTTATTTCTCTCTGCATCAAACACAATAGGGGAATGATAGCTGAGTGAGTTGTGCGCTGCTCCTACACTGCGCCCTGAGGCTGGAGCCTCTATCGCCTCTGCCTCGGCCCGGCCCTGCTTCCATAGGGGCAACCTGGGCCCCCAAGCAGTGATAGACCTTCCCAGGTCTCCCCCCATGAGTTGGGGGGGCTGCAGATGACTTGTGTGGCCAAATTTGCCAGAAATAAAAATGCACCAACCCTAATGCTGCTTATAATCCGCCCCCCCTGCAGGTTCATTTTGCCCCGGGCTCCATTGTTACAGTAGAACTGGTCCAACTCCCCCCTCTGCAGCAACAGAATGTGTTGTAAATACCTGTATAGCACTTGGCCTGATCCCGGCATGTGTGCAGCTTACTAATCACACAGTAGCCACAGATTATCTGGCCCACTTTCTCTGTTGCTAAGATGTTTGAGCATTATCATACATTATCAGTTGGACGTTTGTACTGCAGCTCGGTAAAGTCTTAATGTTTTACAATTAGCCTGTGTGTTTCTGCAGGCCAACTACTCCATTCTGAGCAGGATCATCCACCAGGCAACCTAGGCAGCTGCCTGGGGCCTAGTGGGTGTCAAGGGGCCCTATGAGCCACCCTCTCTGATCTCGCTCCATTTTAGCTTACCATAGAGACCACAGGGGGCCCCAAATCCACTCCCTTGCCTAGGGCCCCATTACATCATAATCCATCTCTGACTTTATTAAACATAACCCACATTTGAGCCATGTCAGACATAGTGGCGTAAGCTGCATGAGCGCCATCAGCACGTTTCAATGGGTTCAGAAAACAGGCACTGACCAATCAGCAGTGGAGTTAGGCAGGGAACACACTTGCCACAACGATACCATGGCCATTGTTTAGTCTTTCGAATGGTTTGTCCCCCCCCCCCCCGCCGCGTTACAATCGATCAAAATTTGCTGTCTGGTCTTGTCTAATCATAATTTCAAATTAAGATCGATACGGCATGTTGTGCTATAGATTTCCATCAGTTAATCAGAGTTATCAAATCTCCTGGGGAAAATTGATACAGGGCCGGTTCTAGATTGTTTGCTGCTTGAGGCAGACTTGTGAGGATGCGCCTCGCCCCCCACCCTGATTTGGAATGATCGCACAGCACCCGGCAATTTACTCTGCTTCATTTATTGTTCTCACATGACATGCTGCAGCTCAACACAATAGCACTCTGGCTGGCTGTGACAAACAAACAACTCCTCCTCAGCCACTCCATTCCTCCTCAGTCAGGACAGCAGTGCCACCTCCTCCCTTCTGCTGTGCAAGTCAAATGAAACACTGCTGCTCTCCTGCCTCCCCCCTCCTCACTCACTGTCAGACTCCTCACACAGCACAACAAGCTGCTTTTCCCCAATGATAACCTCTTCTCCTCGCTCACTCTCCTCGTTTCTCCTCCTTCTCTGACTGCATGCTGTTAGTGTAAACACAGTACAAACATGCTGTCCCTGTAATCTCTGTGCCTGATGTAAATGTTTCACCTTGCTTCATGAGAGAACCAGCCTTGAATGCCTATGTGGCTGCTTTAGTCACTGAATTGGAGATGCTTTTCCTATGCTTGCCAAAACAGATTGGAATGGTGGTGAGATGTTAGTCCACTAATGGCATATGTCACAAATACTCCTTCTCCAAAGTTTTACACAAAATTTTGAATGAATGAAACTATGGTATACTCAGGACAAGATTTCCAGAAAGGCCACGAAGGCCAAGACCTTGGGCGGCAGCAGTCTAAGGGGGCACCTGGGCATGGAAAAGAGGGGTTGCTACATATGAAAGAGGAGGATGAAATGGGGGGCACATGAAAAAGGGAAACTGATGCCCAAGGGAGCTGTTCATGAAAGAGAGGGGCTGCTGTACATGGATGATACACATGGAAGAGGGGGCTGCACATGGAATGGGAGGGGCCTGCAGCACATGGATGATACACATGGAAGAGGGGGCTGCACATGGAATGGGAGGGGGCTGCTGTACATGGATGATACACATGGAAGAGGGGGCTGCACATGGAATGGGAGGGGGGCTGCTGTACATGGATGATACACATGGAAGAGGGGGCTGCACATGGAATGGGAGGGGGGCTGCAGTACATGGATGATACACATGGAAGAGGGGACTGCACATGGAATGGGAGGAGCTACAGTACATGGATGATACACATGGAAGAGGGGGCTGCACATGGATTGGGAGGGGCTGCTGTACATGGATGATACACATGGAAGAGGGGACTGCACATGGAATGGGAGGAGCTACAGTACATGGATGATACACATGGAAGAGGGGGCTGCACATGGAATGGGAGGGGGCTGCTGCACATGGATGATACACATGGAAGAGGGGGCTACACATGGAATGGGAGGGGGGCTGCATACATGGATGATACACATGGAAGAGGAGGCTGCACATGGATTGGGAGGGGGCTGCTGCACATGGATGATACACATGGAAGAGGAGGCTGCACATGGATTGGGAGGGGGCTGCTGCACATGGATGATACACATGGAAGAGGAGGCTGCACAAGGAGTGGGAGAGGGGTTGCTGTACATGGATAATACACATAATAGAGGGGGCTGCTGCACATGGAGTATACACATGGAAGAGGGGGCTGCACATGGAATGGGAGGGGTTTCTGTACATGGAAGGGGACCCACAACATATTTGGACTAGGGGCACACAAAGTATAAATCCGGCCTTGGGTCTAGGGGTAAGCCCGGATTTACCTCACAGGAGCCTATAGGCACAGATGTCCTGGAACCCTAAACTTCATCCTCCATGAACCTACAAACACCTGCCGAACTGCACTGTAAGTGTGCTGGCTGTCCCAGCTGTCACTTCTCCCTTACTTCCCTTGCCCATTATAGGTAGCTGCAGGTGCCCCTTAGTATTAGGTAGAGGTACCTTCAATATTATGTAGCTAGAGATGCCCCCAAGTATTAGGTAGCTAGAGGAACCTCAGTATTAATTATCTAGAGGTGTCCCTGAGTGAAGGGAGATCCCGCCATTGGAATGCCGAGAGCAGGGTGAGTATTGTAACCCCTCATTTACAGTCTCATCAGGACTCTGCATAGGGAAGGAGAGAGAGAGGCACTCAGGGAGAGTAGTGAGCTGCCTTTCCATCATCAGGCGCCTGTAGCCACATGCCTACACTGCCTTATGGTCAATCCAGCTCAGGGGTACCCTACAAATGGGATTTAATAGGTAATATATAAAAAAATAGTAAGGAAAATCAAGCCTAATCAAAGTCACAACCCACAACAGAGTCAAGTGTCAAAAAAAAATACAATCTATACCTTGAATTAAAAATGTGCGTATATAAAGCTAAGTTTGCAGTGGGGCGCAGAATCACACTGCAATAGTACGTCTATGCAACGTATCCCCAATATCCCAATGCAGTGCATGCAGTGCATTACCTCATAACACACATCCTTAGCATTTAATTGACTGTATGCTTCAATGTATGTAACTCCTCGCTTGCATAATGTGCGATGTGACGTTTCACTTCCATTGTGTTTCTGTTTTTACAGGGAAAGCAACACAGCTTCCACTGTGAACTCAGCGTAACCATCAACATAGTTAATTAAGCAGCATGTTTGCATCAAATGCCTCATATTACATATACTGTGAGAAAGATCCCGGTAAAGTGGGTATTCTGCACCACTGCAAGTTTCATCAGACCCCCTAGAGATGTACACATTTCACAATGAACTGTCTTCAGTTCACTCAACTCAAAGGTACATACCCAAACACAAAATGGTTGTTGCCTGAAGGGATCGGGACTCTATCCCTCAAGCGCAGGGGCGTAACAATAGACCCTGCAAAGTATGCAGCTGAGGGGGGCGCAGAAGCTGCAGGGGGCCCCATGGGGGGATCATTTTCTTTTTCCTTGTCCTGAGAGACTGACAACTAAGGGCACAATTGTTCTAAAGACTGCATCTGCTCAGTAGATTTGTAGACAGTCCCTATTCAGTTTGCAGCAGGGTCTTCTGTACAATGCCCTGCCCCCTGCCTCTCCACCCCTTCCCAATAATAAGCTGAGGCTGGGAGCACACTCATCTGTCGGTTTTCTGTATGCGTTTTCTCTTTACACCATGTGTGTCTGTATGTGTGAAAACATGCACGCTTTAACACATAAGCTAATGTAATTGATAGAGAAATGTGTGCAGTGCTTCACTGCTGTCTGTTTTTATCTGCATGGGAAAAAAAAGTGTGCACTAGCCAGTTGAATAACATTGGTTCTCAGTTTACCTGTGCAGAAAGCGAGGGGGGCCCATCCAAATTTTTGCAGGGAGGCCCAGTGATTTCTAGTGATGCCCCTGCTCAAGCGACAGTTTGGGTACTGAGTACTGTACAGACCAGAACAATGCGTCTGTTGCTATGGGGATGGGAGGAGAGATGACGATGCAGCTCATGATGAAGCAGCTTCCGGGGGAGGGGTTAGGAGGGAAACAATGCGCTCAGGAGTGGCTGTTGTGTGAAGAACCGGTGGACTATTACAAGAATAAGGGAAGGAGCAATGAGAACAAATGGGAATGAGACAGCTGAGAGAGCAAAGTGGGAATAGAGACAGCTTAAAAGTGGAGGAGGAGAGAGAGAGCAAGAGAAACAGTAAAATGATAAAGGAGGAAAGAGAGAGAGAGTGAGAGCTAACCTGTGCAGGAAAGGTAGGCTAGTAAAATAAATGATCTTCCATTAGGGCTCTTCTTTTACACTATGAGCCGATCCGAGCGTTTTGATGGATCGCTCCTAGGAGGCGGTAAGCAGGGTAACGTGAAAGTCTATTTGACTTTCATGTTACCTTCCACATTAGACAAAGTGTTCCAGAGCGTTACATTGTAACAATTCTGGGAGCTTTTAATTGTTCAGCACTGGCGTTTTCCCTTCGGGTGAATTAGAACTAGTGTTGCTGATCAGCGCTGAATTGCAACTTCTCAACATCACACCATAGGTCATAACGCATGCACAAAATTTCTGAGGCCTCTTTCAGACCGGAGGCTGAACTGCACACTTGCCAAGCAGCTCAGTCTCCCAGTTGCCGCCCGAGAGTGCAATGTAGATACAATTTAATTGTGGCGGTAGTGACACCACGCGTGTCAAGCACTGATGCACAGTGGCGTAACAAGGCAGCAGAGGACCGTGACTTGTCGAGTCTGAGCGTGGCTCGGGGGGAGGGGGGGCCAGTACTGAGCACTAACAAGTGCCCGGCCAGTGCAGGTGAGCAGCTGACAGGTGGTGACTGCACCGCCTGTCAGCTGCTCGTGTGAAAGGGGCCTGAGTGTATGTATAATCCTATTAAATGTAAACAAGCATCTGATAACTAACTCAGAAGAATTTCCTGAACTCACACCATAAGGGCAAAGTACGCATGTAGGAATGCTTGGAAGTGTGTTCATTCATGCTTATATTTAAAGCTAACTGAGCATTGGATTTAAAAAAAAAAAAAGAGAATCAATGGTGTATGCTGTTGGGGGGAAGCACCATTACTTACCTATGGGTGCTGCTCCTCTGGCCCCCGGCCCGTACAACAACATGCACCACCTTCTTCACCTGACCATCAGCTTCTGCCAGCATTTGAACTTCTTGGCGGGGTCATGCGTGCATGCTGAGAAGCATGCTGGGAGATGTAGTCCCTGGATGCGAGTACAGAGCTGGTAATTAAAAATGCAGTCAGAAGCTGTCGGTCAGGAGAAGAAGATGGACATTGTGTATGGGCCGGGGGCCAGGGGAACAGCACCCGTAGGTAGGTATTGGTGCTCCCTACACCTGTAACGGCACACGCCATTGTGAACGTAATAGAATAGACCCTTCCCAGTCCTCGGCCCATCCCAACACCATTCCCTGTTGAAGTTCTGCGACTTGCTGTGTCTTTGGTACTCCTTGGGAAGTCTTCAGAAGTACTTTATACCCCTGAATGTTACCGAAGATAGGTGCATGTGTACTATGCACGTGTAAGCTACAAGCCAGGACTCATGCGTGTGCAGTACCATAGACCCTTCCCAGTCCTTTCTGTCCCACAGGGCTGGGCCGAGGGAGAGACAAGAGAGGCTCCAGCCTCAGGGCGCAGGGTAGGAGGGGCGCACAAGTCACTCAGCTACCATTCCCCTATTGTGTTTGAAGCAGAGAGAAATAAGAAAAGGGGATACATGGCAGTGACTGCAAGCCAGATAACTAGAGGTTAAGGTGTTGGGGGCCCTGGGCCACCTCATAGTCTAATAGCAATCAGTGTGTGACGGCTGGAGTGGGAGGGATGGTGGGGCACACTTTGGTGTCTCAGCCTTGGGTGCTGGAGGACCTTGTCCTGGCTCTGCTGTCCCAACACCATTCCCCATGAAAGTTCTGGGACCTGCTGGGTCTTTGGTACTCCTTGGGTTGGGTAGTCTTCAGAAGTATTTTGCGTCCCTGAATGCTTCCAAAGGTGATGGGGGAATCTGTACTGAGCATGTGCAAGTCTTTATTGGAGCTATGCTGGTAATGATCACCTCTATATGTGCTTTGGTGGTTTTTACCATTAATAGACTTGTCCTCCTCTCCAGCATACACAACTCTGACACTGCAGCTGTCTCCTCCCCAGCCTACACCTCTCTGACACTACAGCTGTCCCTTCCCCTGCTTACACCTCTCTAACACTGCAGCTGTCCCCTCCCCTGCTTACACCTCTCTGACACTACAGCTGTCCCCTCCCCAGCCTACACCTCTCTGACACTGCAGCTGTCCCCTCCCCAGCTTACACCTCTCTGACACTGCAGCTGTTCCCTCCCCAGCTTACACCTCTCTGATACTGCAGTTGTCCCCTCCTCAGCCTACACCTCTCTGACACTGCAGCTGTCCCCTCCTCAGCCCACACCTCTCTGACACTGCAGCTGTCCCCTCCCCAGCCTACACCTCTCTGACACTGCAGCTGTCCCCTCCCCTGCTTACACCTCTCTGACACTGCAGCTGTCCCCTCCTCAGCCTACACCTATCTGACACTGCAGCTGTCCCCTCCCCATCCTACACCTCTCTGACACTGCAGCTGTCCCCTCCCCTGCTTACACCTCTCTGACACTGCAGCTGTCCCCTCCTCAGCCTACACCTATCTGACACTGCAGCTGTCCCCACCCCCAGCCCACACCTCTCTGACACTGCAGCTGTCCCCTCCCCAGCTTACACCTCTCTGACACTACAGCTGTCCCCTCCCCAGCTTACACCTCTCTGACACTGCAGCTGTCCTCTCCCCAGCCTACATCTCTCTGACATTGCAGCTGTCCCCTCCCCAGCTTACACCTCTCTGACACTGCGGCTGTCCCCTCCCCAGCTTACACCTCTCTGGCACTACAGCTGTCCCCTCCCCAGCTTACACCTCTCTGACACTGCAGCTGTCCCCTCCCCAGCCTACACCTCTCTGACATTGCAGCTGTCCCCTCCCCAGCTTACACCTCTCTGACATTGCAGCTGTCCCCTCCCCAGCTTACACCTCTCTGACACTGCAGCTGTCCCCTCCCCAGCCTACACCTCTCTGACACTGCAGCTGTCCCCTCCCCTGCTTACACCTCTCTGACACTGCAGCTGTCCCCACCTCAGCCTACACCTATCTGACACTGCAGCTGTCCCCACCCCCAGCCTACACCTCTCTGACATTGCAGCTGTCCCCACCCCAGCTTACACCTCTCTGACACTGCAGCTGTCCCCTCCCCAGCCTACACCTCTCTGACATTGCAGCTGTCCCCTCCCCAGCCTACACCTCTCTGACACTACAGCTGTCCCCTCCCCAGCCTACACCTCTCTGACACTGCAGCTGTCCCCTCCCCAGCTTACACCTCTCTGACACTGCAGCTGTCCCCTCCCCAGCCTACACCTCTCTGACACTGCAGCTGTCCCCTCCCCTGCTTACACCTCTCTGACACTGCAGCTGTCCCCACCTCAGCCTACACCTATCTGACACTGCAGCTGTCCCCACCCCCAGCCTACACCTCTCTGACATTGCAGCTGTCCCCACCCCAGCTTACACCTCTCTGACACTGCAGCTGTCCCCTCCCCCTGCTTACAGATCTCTGACACTGCAACTGTTCTTGGCAGGTTTTGGCACTCCATAACGATTGCTCTGTACAGAGCGCTTGAGGGGGCCCAATGTAAACTTCGCACTGAGGCCCAGAGCTCCTAAGCTACGCTACTGGCTCTATGGTATCCAGAGGCTTTCCTCTACATAGGTATGTATCAGACCTCTAACCTCACTTCAGGTTCCCTTAAAGTGAAATACGCCTCCAAGGAAGGTCCTTTCTATGATTAGGTGTTCCAACAGATCAGATTTTCAATCAGGTTTTTCAGATCATTACCACGTGTACTTTACAATATTTACATGTGGTATAACCACACTTAAAGGATCCAGGGTGTCTATGCCAATTAGGGGCTATATTCAGATTATAATTGGAGACAACAACTGTTAGAAGTAACAATTCCAAGAAACTCAATAGAAATCTCATTGGATCATGCAGAATGATGAGTATTATAATTCACTGCTAGGCACCTAAAGGCTTAATACACACAAGTGCTTGGTGAAGAATTCTCTTCCCTTTGGCCAGTCCTGTGAAGAGCTTCTCTTGGCACTGACCATACATCCCCTATGGTCTTAGATTCCTCCTTCATAGTGGCCAGTTGGTGACCATATACTGGAAGCACTCATCTTGCATTATAATGTTACTGTATATGCTGTTAGATCTGTAACTGCTATTTTGCTGAATGAACAGCTTTCTAATTCTAATAGTTTAGCTTGCACACAGAAGCTGTTAAAAGTAATTTAAAGTGCATTTTACTCTGGGAGAAATGTACATTTTTTTACATATGCATTTTAAATGTTACAATGTTTTCACAATAGTGGTCCTTTAAGATCAATTGCTCATTTAGATTGCTCCATATATGACCACCAAAAGTCTTGAGTAGAGTAAAGTTCATGTGAACAGAGTTTTACTCACCCTAACATAAAGGGAGATGTCAGCCTCTGGCACTCCTTGGTCCACCTCATCTCCATTGTAGTTGGTTTGCTCAGTAGGGCCCAGAACGCGGGTATGCAGACCTTGTGGTGCCACAAACTCTCTGGGAGATGTGGGCGAGAAGGGTGATCTTGCCGGATAGGGAGATGTCGGAGTGGTGGACCTGGGCGATGAGGACTCGCTGTAGTGAATTTGATTTCCTTCGATGATGAGGCTCAGATCAGGTTTATTTAGAGGGTTCTCCGAGCTCAGATCCATGCTGTCAGGGCTGCTGGGGACTGAGGGGACCTTCTGCTTTTCCACCCAGGACTGGGGCATCGAAGACTCGTAGATGTTCTCGGCTTCCTGCATGGTTGACGTAGGACAGTGTTGGAAATAACTGGGCTATAAAGCGCAGTGATGAATTTGTTCTTTCTCTACAATGACAAGTTTCAGGTGTAATTCACAAAGGGAGGGGCCCAGAAAGATGCCACGGATGGTTCAGTCTACCATGAAGCATAAGATGGGATCCTGCAATCATTGACCAGCAGCTGCCTCTCCTCATGAGCCGAACAGATCAATGTGCAGAGAGAGAGCAGAGAGAGATGACTATAGACTGTGCCCGAGGGAGGGGCGGCCTGCTGAGCTCAGGAGAAGCTGGGCACAGCCAGCGCTCTCATACACTCAGCAGCAGGACAATGCACACTATCCCATGTTGTAACTGTTGCTAGGTGCCTGTATGTCTTCATTACATTGCTCAAGATTGTTTGCCAACTTATAAAATAAAGCTGGACCTGCTGGAACCCTCAGCTTCAATAACATCCAGAGCAAGGTGAATCCATGCAGCCAGTCACTGCATGCAGTGCATCGTTATAAGTCACTGTAGGCTTGTGCTACCATTTCTGCCCATTGTGCATGGCTCCCAACTTTCTGAGATGAGAAAGAGGGACACATAAGCCACGCCCCATGCCCCATCCCTAATGATGCCCCCAACCACCCCTATGCATGCTTACCATAAAGATTTCATAGTAAAAAATGTTTTATTTTATAATTCAAACCACACTGGTTCTTTCTATCCTGGCTTATTCTTCCTTCACATTAACAATTAAAAATAAGAAATATATCAATTTAATGGATGGTAATGAAGTTTAGACTCAATTAACCACTTTGCATCGAGACCTTGTTTCACACTTATGGACCAGAGCAGTTTTGCCGTTTTAGCTATGCTCTTATATAATCAGCAATAACTTTATCCCTACTTATGACACCTAAATGAAATATGTAATGTTTTTTTCAAGACTAACTAGGCTTTCAATGTATGGCATTTTTTCCCTCAAACTATTTTGTTTTCCATGCATTTTAATGGGAAAAAGAGGGGGAAAACCCAGAAAAAAAACACATTATTTCTCAGTTTTACCAATTACAGTTTGAAATTAAAAAGCGCTATTGTAGATAAAAACACAAATTTTGTTTGGCTATTTCTAAACATAAATTATGTTCCTGTCACAATTTATGGTGAAGATATTTGATTCTGAAATAATGCTGCAGTGTGCATTTTTCACTATGAACTGAGAAAATAAAAGTAATTTTACTGGTAAAAATGAATCTTATTGGCTCAGGGAACATAAAGTTCCTTTCACCAATTAGTGCTGCAGGAGATAGTGCTGGAAGTTTGCACAGGAGCAAGCCCAATCGTGCACAGCTGTGCTTCAGGTACAAGAGGTATATCTACAGTATGTTTTCGTGGCTTAGATGAAGTCACAGAGGACGTAGATATACTGTAGTGGTGGAAAAAGTGGTTAAACAAACACATTTTCAATAGAAAAAAATATATATATTAACATGGATCTGTACATGAGTCCTGAAAGAGGGACAAATTAGGAAGAAAGAGGGTCAGAGGGACTGGGCTTCCAAAGAGGGAGGGACAGTTGGGAGCTCTGCCATTGTGACTTAAATTGGAACGTCATCCTAATCAGTAGCCGATACCTCCCTTTCCCATGAGAAATCTTTACTTTTTCTTGAATAGATCATTGGGGGTTCTTTATGGCTGATATTTTGGTGAAACCCCTCCCACAGAGTGATGTCATGACCCTGGTCCTGACAGTTTTCTGTCTGTGAACCTTGTTGCATTGTGGGAAATAACAGCTGTTTCCAACTGCCAAGCAAGCAGTATCTCCCTCTGTGCATAGAACTCTCAGGAAAGGAACATTCCGTACAGATCACCTGGAAGGATGTCACCACCAGTGTTACATTTCAGAAGGTAAATAAGGGAGAGAAAAGATTTTACAATGGGCAAACACTGACTAATTAAACTACAGGTGAATAGTGTAAAAAGATAAGCAATTTTATTTGTTATGTTATTAAGTATATTATAAGTCAACATTTTTGTAAATATGTTATATCTTTTCATGGGACAAAACTGAAGATAGGACACTTTGATACAATGTAAAGTAGTCAAAGTACAGATTGTATAACAGAGTAAATTTGCTGTCCCATCAAAATAGCTCAACACACAGCCATTAACCTCCTTGGCGGTAATTGCGAGTTACGCTAAGGCTAGTCGTTGGAGGCTCTATGCAGAGTATAGAGCGCCGCAGGCGTTTTTACTCACCTCCCAGGGGATCCAGACGTCGGAAACTGTTCTCCTTCCTGTCCTCCACGGCTCTGAATCCCTCTGGTGAGATCGCCGTCATCGATCTCACTACAGATTTACAGCGCCACCTGGAGGACGGAGGTAAAATTGCAGTGCTGGAGCCAGGGAGGTAAGGGAGAACAGGGGCTACTGCAGGCATTCTGACGGCATGATTTTTTCCTGATTTTAGGGTCTGAAACCTTTTTAAAAGACCGTAAAATCCAGAAATAATAATACCGCCAGGGGGGTTAAAGACTACCAGAGATAGTTTAATAAAAAATGTTATACTTACCCTGGGCTGCCTCCAGCCCCATGAGCAGCGATGCATCCCTTGCTGTCCTCCGTATTCCTGCTATCGGACCCTGTAACCAGGCGCAGTCGCGCCAGTCGGCTCTTCTGCACATGCGTGGCCTCTCTGTGCATGCACAGAAGAGCCGACTGGTGCGACTGAATAGCCTAAAAATTGTAGCACTGCTGTCCCCATTTTTCTTCACACAGTTTCTGGATACAGTGGAAACAGGCCCATTGAAATACATTACTATGCAAATTCGTGTCTAATACACACACATTTGCATATAATGGAAATGGGTCCTTATACAAGCTCATTTCTAAATGTGCACTTTTAGCCGCACTTGTGGACACGCAATCGCGGGGACATCAGAGAGTTCATGGACTGCACCCTCTGATGTTTCCATACATCTGCTGCGATTCACCACTGAATCATAGCGCATGTTTCCTGCATTTTGGGACGACTACGCCTGCGATCCCATTCATTATAATGAATGGAATTGCAAGCGCCGCCTCGGGGAATCACGTGATGAAACGCAAAGTCACATGGCTCCTGCGCTGCAGGTGGAAATGAGCCCTAACTACTTTACATTGTATCAATCTAAGTGTTCACTTTTGTTGCTCGTGGTTTAGACATTAATGGTTACAATGTTATACAATCTGTGCACTGACTACTTTACATTGTATCAAAATGGATGTCTTCAGTGTTGTCCCATCAAAAGATATAATACAGTATTTTAAAAATTGTGATAGTTGTACCTACTTCTACAGCACATTTTTTGTACCTAGAGAACATCTCGGTTCTCATTTCCCTCATCTGCTGATTGTAGCAGCAGCAAAAAATTAATCATTACTGCATTAAACTAAATGGCAAACCGTGATGAAGAGACAAGGCATTCTCCTGAGTCTGTACTGTAGATTCCAAATTAATACAGAGGTGACTATACGGCAATTTACAGATTATATATAATGAGTACAGCCAGGTCAACACTACACTACAGCTTCAACATGGATGGACATGGCAGTTCTGATGTACGATGTTCTGTGTCCATCCACTTCTGTTTTCATATCTGTTGGATGGCAAGGGAGACCATAGTGGGCATGAAGAAGTTGTGTAGGATGAGACTCCATGTTCCACAGCTATTATGGAGACAACGGATACGTTAAAATGGACATGTCTGTATGGATTACATAGGCCACATAGGAACCATCAACATGATCATTTATCATTATCTGTTGGTCTGCAATTGTGGAAAATGGTCAGATTTTGGGTTAGTATGAACCCAAGTGAAGGGCTCCCCTCCGTGAATCCCTCCACTGGCTTCCTATCCAGTCCAGAATCAGATTCAAGATACTGTGTCTGACCTACAAATCTGTCCACAAATCCTGTCCAACCTACATTTCTGATCTTACTCAGAGATACACACCAAGCCGCTCACTCCGCTTCTCCAATGAACTTCGCCTGACCGTCCCCCGCATCACCCAGTCCCATGCACACCTCCAGGACTTCTCAAGAGCTGTTCCAACACTACGGAACTCCGTACCTCCACCCATTAGGGCAGCCCCCTCCTTCAAAACCTTCAAGAAGGCCCTCAAAACTCATCTTTTCACTCTGGCCTACCACCTCACACAATTGCTCTAAACCCACAGCTGAACTCTGGTTCCCTACCTCTCGTGTCCGTACCTCTCCCTCTAGATTGTAAGCCTTTGGGCAGGGTCCTTCTCCTTTTGTGTCCTACCTGATCTTGCGCCTCCATTTCTGAGCACCCATGCTATGCATCTGAGTGAACCTAACTTGCCTAATCTCCATGCTCCATCCAGTGACTGACTAAGCATTACCGTGTACTCATACTGTGCTGTGTGATCTGGTTTTTCTTGTATTCAGGTATTGTCATATTGCTGTATGTCACCCCTAAATATTGTCTGTAACCTAAACTAATGTCCAGCGCTGCGTAGTATGTTGGCGCTTTATAAATACAATAAATAATAATAATAATAATAATAATAATTTGTTACAATATATTCATGTATTTATAATACATTAATTATTTTTAAATAGTTGTCCTGATTTTTCACTTCTTGTAACAATGTATTGAGAAATCTCGCTATTGAACTTCGGGTTGGGCATATGATATAGTAAGACTCCTCCCCTTTATTTTTCGTAGGAGGTCTTAGCTTTTGATTTTTATACTTCCTGTTACAGTTTATGTGACTGTAATCGTAAAATTAGCCTGACAAACGTATGATGACAATATTTTATTTGGGAAATAAAGGTGCATTTTTTTTAATTTTGCGTCCGTTGCTAATTACCTTTCATGTCTACTCCCTACCTCTCCCTCTCGATTTGAAGCCTTTGGGCAGGGTCCTCCTCCTTTTGTGTCCTACCTGATCATGCACCTCCATTACTGTGAACCCATGCTATGCATATGAGTGAACCTAACTTGCCTAATCTCCATGCTACCCTCCAGTGACTGACTAAGCATTACCTTGTACTCATACTGTGCTGCATGATCTGGTTTTCTTGTATTCAGGTATTGTCATATTGCTGTATGTCACCCCTAAATATTGTCTGTAACCTAAACTAATGTCCAGCGCTGCGTAATATGTTGGCGCTTTATAAATACAATAAATAATAATAATAATAATAAAGGGCTGATTCAGGTGGCTGAGGAGCACCACTTATCCGTCCAGCAACTGGTGGTCTACCACAATATTTCTCAACACCATTAGAGCATGTAACCCCTTATGCATGACAGGCATTCCTGTTGCAGGCATCTCATGTTCCTCTTGACACCTATATATGTGTTGGTAGGACTCCATAATAGTGTAAGAATGATGTTCAAATAATCGGTAAGGCACTTCATTAACTGAAATACTTATTTATGATTTATCAGTCTTTTAAGCCAAATGCTTGACTGTGACAAGTTCAAAACCTCCATGAGCACAGCTTAAAGAGAAACCGTGACCACGAATTGAACTTCATCCCAATCAGTAGCTGATACCCCCTTTCCCATGACAAATCTATTCCTTTTCACAAAAGGATCATCAGGGGCTCTGTATGGCTGATATTGTGGTGAAAACCCTCCCACAGTGCGATGTCAGCACCATGGTCCTGACAGTTTCCAGTCTGTGAACCTCATTGCACTGTGGGAAATAACAGCTGTTTACAGCTGGGTCCAACTGCCAAAAAAAACATGCAGCATCTCCTTCCAGTGACGTCACCTGCCAGCAGTAAAAATGTCACCACGTGGTAAATGTCAGACTGCAAATCGGGGAGAGGAAATATTTTATAATGGGCAAACACTGAGTAAAACATTTATACATAATTATTGTAAAAATGAAGCCCTTTTTTAATTACATTATTTTCACTGGAGTTCCTCTTTAACCTCCCTGGCGATCAATTAAATTCGCCAGGGAGGCTGCGCAGCACTGGTTTTTTTTTTTTTTTTTTTAAATCATGTAGCTAGCCTAGCGCTAGCTACATGATAGCCGCAGAGCAGCGACATCCCCCCACCCTCTCCGATCGCCTCCGGCGACAAAGCCCATCAGGAAATCCCGTTCTGAACGGGATTTCCATGAGGGCTTTCCCCGTCGCCATGGCGATGGGCCCAAGGACGTCACCGACAGAGGGAGGGTGTCCCGAATCACCCTCAGCGCTGCCTGGCACTGGTTGGCCAGGCAGCGCACAGGGTCTCGGGGGGGGGGCACCCTCTAACGCGGCGGGTAGCGGCGAATCAGCGTGGATCGGTGGCGATCGTAAGTAACACGAGCAAAGTGGCAAAGTGCTAGCTGCGTGTATAAAAAAAAATATGCAAATCGGCCCAGCGGGGCCTGAGCAATCCTCCGCAGCGGCTTACCCCGTGTCCAGCACGGGGTTACTGCTAAGGAGGTTAAAGGACATCATAGCTGAAAGACAAAAGTGAAGCATCACTTACCTGGGGCTTCATCCAGCCACTAGCAGTTTACCTGATACCTCCCTTCAGTTTCTACTTTCCTCCAGTGCGCAGCAAGCCCTTCAAAAAGTTCACTGACCACAGCTGTGAGCATGGGCTTCTGTGCATGCGCGGGCAGCTTGTGCTCCTCTCTCAACAATATACAATACAAAAAATTCAAAGCACTGCAGCTCCCGGTCTCTTGGAATACCACTGGAGTGCGCTATGACTTGGCTTGGAAAACACCTTAAATTAATATACTATAAATCCAGCGCCCATCCACAAGGAAATGAGTTCCTATATTGCATAAGTCCAATATAAGAGATATATCCAGCTCATGAAGCCAATATATGTCCACTTCTGCAGACCACCAATAAATTGCTCTATACCCTTTAAGATACCACCGCCATGGTCACCTTTCAGGAAAAAAACTCACTGAGTTGTATTGAACACTGTTAGACACTACCTCAGGGGTCCTGGTGCCTTTAATGTTTCCAGTAGCGTCAGTTTGAATCCCAATTGAACAATTTTTACGCACTCACCCTGGGAGAAATTTAGCCTAGAAAATACCCTGGCAGTCTCTTATGGGCGTCAATGAATACATCGATTATCTAAGGCAAAATCCCCTGAATTTATCCTCAGACAGCTCATCGCCATAAAGATTAGGTGGGAAACTCCAATAGTAATGAGAGCCTCTTGGCAGCACATCATTTAATTCTATTATTACAGAGCAGTGGTCCGATAATACCATGGGCTTGATTCACAAAGCGGTGCTAACCTACTTAGCCCGTCTAAAGTCTTTAGACGTGCTAACCAGGGTGCTAAGTAGGTTAGCACCAGATTTCTCAATCAGATCGCGCACAAAGTTTTGTGCGCAAAGCTTTGCACGCACAAAGTCCTATGTGCGCGCTAAGTCCCATAGGCTTTAATGGGCACTTCGCCTGGAGCGCGAAAAGCTTGTTTAGACGTGCTAAGGGGGTTTTCACAGGCGTGCTAACAGTTAGCACCGCTTTGTGAATCAAGCCCCATATCTGCTATCTTAGCCAATTTCAAGCTGCCAATATAAATCTCATTCACCAAATCGATTCTCAAGAAATATCCATGTGCGTGTGAATAGAATGCAAATTAATGATCAAACCAGTTCAAATAACACCACCAGGGCAGTTTCTACTCTAAATTGCACCCAGGGCAAGGGTGTAAAAATCTCAATGGCATAGTTGGCCAAATCGCTTGCATTCGGGATTCGGCCGGCATTTCCATCCGAATCTATGCGAATCCGCTGAGATTCGGCAGCGTATCCGCAGACACGTGCGGTTCAAGTGGAAACGGGCCCTAAGAGACACCCAAAGGAGTATAAAATTAAGCTAAAAAACAACTAAAATAAAATAAGAAGGGCAGCCAATTGTGTTGGGGGGACATCCTCCGGAACCCCCACAATGGTAAAATTTTGGTGCTCTGCATTCTCTTTAACGTGTACCCAAGCCGAAGCTTGGGCCAAAAAGTAAATACTTACCTAGAAGAGGGAAGCCTCTGGATCCTGTAGAGAAGGCATGTCCCAAGTCCGGCCTAGGGGCCAAATGCAGCCCACTGAGCCTTTTCTGGTGGCCCACAGACCGTAGATGACCTTGTGGTGCCACTCTGCCTTCCCCTTTGCTCGCCTGTAGGTTATCAGCCACCACTGTATCAATAGCTGCCACTGTGCCAGCAGCAGTAACAGCCACAGATTAGCAGCTGCCCCTGTGCTTACTGCACATAGTATATGGGCTATTTCCCGTGGAAATGTTTTGTTTTTTTTGACAAAAGGCACAAAGTGCCTAAGCTAACGTCAATAAACAAAAATTGTGTTTTACCTTGCTAGTTCAGCCCCCTAGCACTCTCAAGAAAGGCAATATGGCCCCTGGCTTAAAAGTTTGGACACCCCTGTTGTAGAGGATCAGTATATTCCTGCAGCCACTGAGGCTTTGTTTACATCTGACGCCAGCGATTTTCCCAGCGCTTACCTGTGTGCTTCGATTCTCTGTAATGCGATTTTCTAAGCGCTTTGTTTTTTCACTTCCTGACGCAAGTCAGGAAATTAACTCTTTAACCCGGAAAAGAATAAATACAATTTATTCTTAAAAGCGCAAATGCAATCGCCGCACAAAGCGATTTTGTGAGCGTTTTGTGTTTTTCCTATACCTTCCATTGTAGCAAAATCACCCTAAAAATGGCGGAGGCTTTGCTGAGCGGATCGGAAACAAACCGCTCAGATGTAAACACTCTCATAAGGAATCGTTACACAAGCACTTTTAGGGTGATTTTGAAAATTTCCGGCGCTTAAAAAAAAAACCAACACAAAACGCCCTAGGTAAAGCCCTCAGGGCCCACTGACACTTAAAAACGATAGCGCAAAAAGGTTTTGCGCAGGTGATTTTACCACAACTAGCGTGGTAAAATCACTGCATTCTCCCGCAATGCAGGGCGATCGCAGTCAGTGCTTGTTTAAGCACTGTACCCCGATCACTCGAGAATTGCGGCAAAATGCTGCAGGCAACACGTTTCATGCTTGCCGTTAATCACGGAACGCCCGCGATCAGTGGCAGTCGCAGCAGTGAGATCACTGCCATGGGGTAACAATTGCGCTAACGCTTTAAAAAGCGCTGGCGCTTCGGTATTTAGCGGGAATGCCCCCCTAAGTGCTCAACCATACAACAGGGTGACCATCACTGCATGAAGCAAAGGGCCTAATCTGTATTTAGTTTGGATTGCAGGAAAAAGTATATTACAATAAAATGAAGAATCATTCCTCCTCCAGATACCCCTGAGGGTGGCGCAAGGTCGAAACCAATAGGGACCCATAGAGTCGGCATTATTACAAACAGAAACATTTGCATTAGCACTTAATGTGCATTTTATGCATGTCTGAACTGTTGTGTCCCTGTTGCGTAGGACCTATGAGTATCAATTGTTCAGAATTTATTTTTTATTTTATAGTATAAAAAACTTTTTCCTGAAATCCAAACGAAATACTGATTAAACTCTTTGTATTATGTGGTGATAGTTACCCTGTTGCATTGTTGAGCATTTGTAACCATGGTTACAGGAATATACTGATCTAGGTACTCTACACCCATATTGAAGTTTCGTTGTTATTTTTTGGGGAGTTTTCATACAAGCTGTACACTGACTCCTTAAGGCGCGTACACACGCCGTATTTTTACAAACGACGGGCCCATCAGACCCGCCCGCGGGGCTGCCGTTCTGCCGACAGTAGCACATGAGTACAGGCTGTCGGCGGACTGATAAGACTGTTTTTGAATGATCCGCTCGGCTCGTCTTATCAGTCTGCGGACAGCTTGTACTCACGTGCAACTGTCGGCAGAACCACCGCCCTGCAGGAGGGTCTGACGGACCCGTCGTTTGTAAAAATAGGGCATGTGTACGCGCCTTTAAAGAGAAACTTCAGCCTAAACAAACACACTGTCATTAAGTTACATTAGTTATGTTAATTAAAATAGGATATATAAAGTTACCCACCCTGTTTTAAAAGAACAGGCAAATGTTTGTGATTTCATGGGGACAGCCATCTTTTTCATGGGACAGCCACCTTTTTGGTTAATAGGAGGTGAAAGGGAGCATGAGACACAATTCCAACTGTCCTGTGTCCTGATCACCCCTCCCAGCTGCACGCGCTAGGCTTCAAATCTCAAATTAGAAAAAAAAAATTGTGGCAAAACAGCAAATGAGAACAACATCAGAAATCCCATCATGCTTTGCACAGCATCAGGGGAAAAATGCTGGGGTGGAGCTTAGCTTCTGTGCAGCTAAAAAAAAGGCTTGGGTAAGAAAAACAAAGTCCTGATGCTGTGAAACTGTTGTTTGTGTTCCAGCCCGCGATAGTGTCCTGCGCTAATAGCACAAGACGCTATAGCTGGCGGGTACACGAACAAAGCTACGCGTAGCCCAGGGCGCACAGGCACAGTTGCCAAGTCGACGGTAACAAAACTGCACCGAGGCGGGAGAACAGAGGATCGTGCGCGACCGTCGTGGGACAGGCTGGCTGCTGGGTGCTTGGGGAAGTCCCAGGTAAGTGAAAGTGCTGTTTTTTTTTTTTTCCGAATATACAGCTCCGCTTTAAAGAAACACCAAGCCTTTTCAGTGCTGCTGAGTAGATTTTTAGTCTGGAGGTTCACTTAAACATTGTATAAAAGTGTCATATCTTCAGCATTGTCCCATGAAAAGATACAAAATATTTACGAAAATGTCAGAGGTGTACTCACAATACTTTGAATACATAATAATAATATTAATAATAATAATAATAATAATAATAATATGATATTAAAGGGTATGTATGCTGGTAAACTATTTGGGAAGTAGGACAAAATGGCAGCGCACATCCAAGTCCAAAAATGTATTCCAACGTCTTAAAAAAATTATATAAATCATCTCACGGCATCAGCTTGGGTAGCAAGGCGGTCCAAAATGTCACAGAGGACGAGAGCCGTTTCGCACCTGTATCAGTTGTGCTTCGTCGGGACGATACAGGTGTGAAATGACTGTCGACCTCTGTCTGCTTCCTGTGCCCCTCACTCTATCTTAGGGGGGTCAAACTCAAATACATATTGCAAAAAGGGTGTGTGCATCAAACACCAAGTGAACCCTTATAAACCTTGTTTTGCAGATGAGGCCTAATTAGCTTATTCATGAGACACTTCTCAAGCAAATCTGCATTCGCTTTCGCATGCCAGGATATGCAGGGTTTTGCCAACTAACTCACCGCAAAATTTTTGCCCTGCGGGGGAGTAGTTTGCGCAGCAATTAGCACTTATCCAGGATCGCCACGTGGAGGCCCCCCCAGGTGCATTATTATGCCAGGCCAAAAGTGCGCAACTTGGGAGCACTACAACAGGGGGGAAGTGAAGCATAGGTCACCCCAAGCCTGGTAAAGCTCAGGGGTGACTCTACAGCTCCACACCCCAATGGGGAAACAGGCTGCAGACAGCCCATGTAAAGAGAGTCGTCCACAACCTGCCTCCAGAGCAAAGGAACTGAAAACATATTGGAAAAAGGGTGTGTGCATCAAACACCAAGTGAACCCTTATATACCTGGTTTTGCAGATAAGGCCTAATTAGCTTATTCTTTTCTCACTGCTCAGAGACCCTTCAGCTGCCTCCCTGGGGGGGAGGTTAAGAAGTGCGGGGTGCCCCCCCCAAGCGCTGCCACTGCCAGGGAGGGCCGCCCACACCCACCTCCCAAAGGATAGGACCTACCTTATTTCGTATTGCGGCCAAGTGCAATTCAAGTGTATTCAAACTCAAATACAAATTGGGCCAAAATTTTACACTGGGACCAAGTCGCGGGCCAACTTCAATGTAAATTGGCCACCCTCCTCCCTTATAAAGTTCCCAGGTCTAATGGTCCCCCTTCAACCCCTATAAAGTTTCCTGGTTTCTAGAAACCCCCACCTATACAGTTCTCTGATGTCTAGACTAGAGCCCCCTCCCCCCCCCCCCCCCCGCCCTATACAGTTCCCTAGTGTTTAGTGCTTTACCCCACCTCCCCATATGGTTTCCCTGGTGTTCTAGGGCTTCATCTCCAATACAGCTTCCCTGGTGGTCTAGAGTGGGTCAAAAATAATGCAAAGTGGGGAGACCACTTGGGGGCCAAAGTTAATGGCTCTGAGAGCCAGATTTGGCCCGCGGGCCGGAGTTTGACATGTATGGTCTATCTATTACTATGCTTTACCTACTACTGTGTTGGTTTAATATATTTGCCCATTCATTAGAGCCTCAAGTGTTCTGTAGTATATAAGGATTGTGTGCCTTTCATTCCTGTACTCCCAGTAGTTGGTTCAGTAATATATCTTTTGTGTCCTGAAGTAAAAATAAAACCTTGGCTGATGATTATCTGGCTCATAACCTCTGTTGGACTTTGAAACGATATTTAACATGTTTAATTATTATTATTATTGTCACAGTGCAACTACAAGGTAGGCATTAACAGCTCCACTCCTCACCCCGGCCTCCTGACTTTGTCCTGTGTCAGTGAGCCAAGCTATAAATACAGAGCAGAGAATTTATACCACCTCTCTGGCTTTTATCACCAATAAACATGGTGTCATAACCAATTAAAGGCATTAATATGTTTTACAGCCCTTTAATGTGTGTAACCTTTTACAGTTAACCCATTGAGCCTGTGGAAGGCTACTTCTCTGAGGAATTTATCTGGCTTCCAGTAATAATTTGATCTCCAAACACTAGAGGGCACTGAAGTGTAATGCCAGCAGCCAGAATGCTTGTTTTGATGTACAGTGGAAAGAACCCCTGAAGGTAGCAGCCTCTATGCCATCTTTTTAGCATTAGGCTCTGATTTACTAAGGCAGGGGTCCCCAACCCCCGGGTCTGCATCCCTGGAGCTGCAGTTTACCAGGGAGCGCGCATGTGTGATCGTTCCCTGCCGGTTTGCGATCGCGGATAGCAGACTCTTTTCTGCCGAAAGGGGAAAGGAATCCCCTTTGTTTACCATTTTACAGTGCTGCAATCTCCTGCAGCGCTGTACGGGGGACACTCGGCTGTCCCTCTACAAGGTTTCTAATGCGTGGCCTCTCATAGGCTGATGCCTATGAGAGGCGGGGATGAATCCCGATCGCCGTCCTATGGTAATTTCGTTGTGTTACACAATGACAATAAAGTGAATTCAATTGAATTGGAGATTTAGGACGGCACAGGGGGGAGGGAGAGGGAGGGAGGGAAAAGCCTCCCTTTATTTTAATAAAAAACAAACAAAAACAAAGATCGCAGCAGCAATCAGAGAGTCCCCACAGAGTGTCCTATTACGGACAATAAACGGAAGGTATGAACGCTGCAGGGGCATGTTGGTATTTGAATAATTATTATATAACCCCAAAATCTTTCTCTTGGACTCCCCTACGCAAATCCCTTCATTGGCTTCCAATTCGCTTCAGAATCGGCTTCAAGATCCTATGTTTGGCATACAAATCCCTACACAAGTCCTGCCCAACCTACATCTCTGACCTGGTCAGCAGATATACACCTGGCCACCCACTTCGCTCCTCCAACAACCTCCTCTTAACCACCCCACGAATTCGCACTCCCATGCACGACTGCAGGACTTCACTAGAGCTGCCCCCATCCTGTGGAACTCTCTCCCACTGCCCATCAGGCTCGCTCCCACCTGCAAAAAAGCACTCAAAACTCACTTCTTCAAGGAGGCCTACATCAACTCAACGCAGCCCTAATCCTTTCTGCCAATAACTTCTTGTTGCACCCCCCCCCCCTTTTCGTGTCACCAACCCCTCCCTGTAGATTGTAAGACTTTGGCAGGGCCCTCTCCCCTTGTGTATCATACTTGACTGTGTGCACTTTACCCAGAATTTGGAACTTGTTACCACTACCACTCCAGTGTATGATCTGGCATTGTACTACTATCTGCATTGTGTTGTGTATCTTATTGCTATTACCTGTATTGTTGTATCTATTGTCTATTACCTGTATTGTTCTGTCACCCCTGTTATCATTGTCTGTAATCCCATCTATTGTACAGCGCTGCGTAATAAGTTGGCGCTATATAAATCCAATAAATAATAATAATAGCGCTGTACATGTGCAGAATTCTTGTACAAGGGCAAAAGCTGTAACTCTAACTCTATATGTTCTCAGGAAGGAGGACCAGCACCGCTCAAATGTATTAATGCTCTTTATTGAAAAATAAAAGGCAGCAGGACAGACTGCTGTTTCGGGATAAACCCTTCTTCAACTGCTCAATGCCATATGTACATGTGATCCCATACACCCTTAAATACCCCAGAGGCGGACCTGATGGAGACCTAGTAGTCTAATATGCAAAACAAGCACAAAGGAAAATGCGCAGACTCACCGGGTTAATGCGGAGCGCCATGCTCCAAGTGTATCAAGCAATCCACGTCTCACCACCCGGAAGCAACCCCATCCTGACCCGCGGCCAATCCCCAAGTGTCAGGAAGCTGCGTCACTGATTGCGTGACCGCGTCACATCCTCCGCATCAACCACTGTCACGCGGCGATGTGATGCGTAAACAACGCCGCAATGCGAGCGTGTAGGTGTAATAAGACGCCACCAAACCGCCGCAACAAGCTCATGCTGACGCCTCCGAACCGCCGCAACAAACGCGTACTAACGCTTAAAAAACGTCAAAAAGTGAAAAGGAAGGCCGCTGCATGATGTGCGCCAAAAGAACGTCACGAAATGACGTTTAAACATCCTGGCGTGTAAGATATCAATCACCAAAAGCGGTAATACTACCGCTACCTGGCGCCTATTAGACGCTACAGTAACGTGTGAAAAAAATGTAAACATTAGATAAAACTGCTAGCATGTCTATAAATCTAAAGCGAGACTGCATGATCTACATTTCTCGGAAAGGTGGGTTGTGCAACATGAAAGCATGTCTGTGCCAACTCACCTGCCCAAGTCAAAAATTGGAGAATGACACTTATACGGGATCAGCCACGGGGCGATGGCGAAGCCTCCCCCGGCGAGAATCAAAGTCTGTTCCGTGGATTAAGGTGAACTCTGCAAAAAATATAATAAATAAAATTTAAAAAAAAGGCAAAGAAAATGTATCCATCAGATCCCTCCCCAGGTAAACATTAAAAGTATACTCGAAAAAGAGACATATAAATATACAGAATAACAATATATTACACTCCAGGTCCCTAGCCAACACTCTAAATACAACTCTAAATGCAAAAGCTAAGGTCATAATCTCTGTTCAACCCCCCACCGCCCAAAGTCCCCAACCTCCTAATCCAAAAAGCCTCTTTCTTGGAGAGGGCCTGTTCTCTACTACCTCCCCTCCACGTCACTGGTACCCCATCTATGGCAGTCACCCTTAACTGGGACACAGAATGCCTACATTAGTGGAAATGGTCAGCCACTGTCAACTCACAATTGGGGTTGCGTATATTAGATTTATGGGATGAAAATCTATCCTTCAATTTTTGTGTGGTCTTGCCAATGTATGCAAGGCCACAGGGGCATTTAAGCATATAGACAACAAACCTGGAGTCGCAGCTGAACCTACCTCTAATTTTAAACGGTGTCCCTAATGACGGATGGAAAAAAGTACTGCCCTTAATCACATGGCCACACATGTGGCAGGAGAGGCAAGGATACATGCCACTGCCCCTGTCATCATGTTGGACTCTCCTCCCCTTATTAATTTTATCTCTGATGGTAGGTGCCCTCTTAAAGGACATGAGAGGAGGATAACGGAACTCAGGAACCGATGGGAGACCATTTTTTAATATATGCCAATGTCTACGAATGGATCGTGTAATAGAATCACTGTATATGCTATATGTGGAAACGAAAGGAATACGGGTTGACTGGAACCTGGGTTTATTGCTAGTATGTGGCACAAATGTACTATCGGGATATCCACGGGCCCTAAACTTAGCTATCATCTCGTTTTTGCGTGTTTCCCTCATTGTAGCATCGCTAACTATAGTAGAGACTCTAGAAAATTGACTGCGAGGTATACTGTCCCTAGTACTTCTGGGGTGGAAACTCCTATAGTGTAAGACCGAATTACGGTCAGTACTTTTGACATATAGGTCTGTGGAGATACAACCATCCACCAAAGAAACCAGAGTGTCAAGAAAAGGGATACTTCTCACATCACTGTGCACAGTCAATTTAATGTACGGGCACAAAAGATGCAAATCAGCTACAAACTCCATAAGGGCCGAACGTGGCCCCCTCCAGATGCAAAAAATATCGTCAATGAATCTCCACCAGCACAAGGCGTGCCGGTGGAACAGGGAATGATTGTAAACAAAGGCCTCTTCGTAGAGAGCCATATATAGATTAGCATAGGAGGGGGCCACATTCGACCCCATCGCCGTCCCACGTCTCTGCATATAGAATTTACCTGCAAAAGAGAAATAGTTGTATCTCAATACCACCTCCAACAACTGGATCATGAAGTGCCTCTGGTCATTGGTAACATCTAACCTAGTCATGATGAACCAGTCTATAGCCTCCACACCTCCATCATGTGGGATGGAGGTGTAGAGGCTCTCAACATCCATGGTAACAAGCAATAGGTCCTCACCGATGAAATCTATAGCATGAAGTTTCTCAAGAAACATAGAGGTGTCACGGATGTACGAAGGTACCGATTGAACAAGAGGCTGCAACAGGCCATCCAGGAAACGGGCAATGGGTACAAAAATAGAACCCACGCCAGACACAATGGGTCTACCTGGAGGCCTGTGCAGCCTCTTGTGAATCTTAGGTAAGATGTACATGGTGGGAGTGCTGGGAGACTCCTCCCGCAAGAATTTAAACAAAGCAGCATCAATTATGCCTTTCTGTAATGCAGAATTTAATATTGCATCAATCTTATCGCGAATCATTAACACCGGATCGCAATCAATGCATTCATAGACATTTCCATCAGATAACTGCCGATAAATCTCCTCCTCATACATTATGGTGTCCATAACAACTACCGCTCCCCCTTTATCCGCTGGGCGGACCACTATGGACATGTTGTCATGCAGGGATCTTAAGGCTTCACGCTCACTGGAGGTGAGGTTGCAATGGACGCCCACCCTGCCACGAGTGAACCCATCCTCTAAAGTCCTAATATCCTCTTGGACACTGGAAATGAAGGAGTCAATCACTGGGTGGCTTGGGGGAATAAACTGGCTCTTATTACGTAAGGTACTATCACGTAGCCTGAAACAACCCTCCAGCGAGGTGGCCGTGGTCGGAAACTGTGGTAAGGTGGCAAAAAACTGTTTAAGCTTAATGAGGCGAAAAAAACGGTAAAGTTCCTGATCAACTTGAAAAAAATCAGGTGAGTTTGTAGGGCAAAAAGACAATCCCAATTGAAGAACCTTTTCTTCCTCTCGTGTTAACACATGGGAGCTGATGTTAACCACCAATGACTCTAATTGTGTCTTGGGCGTAGAATCCTCGGGCTCACTGTGCGGCCTTTCCTGGCCTCTGGGCCTGTACCTGCGCCCCCCTCTCCGGTGTCGTCCCCACGACCTACGCCGACGTTTGGGGACCCCTCTCTTGAGGTAATCACTGAAGCATCTGACACAGGATCGGAATCAGAATTGTTGATAGGTTTACGTGGTTTCTTGCCACGAGGTGGTTTGCCCCCTGGATTGGGTCTCCGTGGGCCTGATTGTCTCTGCCAGGAGTAAACATAGCCCGTAGCATAATCTGTGCAATCACGCAAGTATTTACTTTTTTTCTCAGTTTCCACAACTTTCGTAAAAGCGTCCATCTTGGTATTCAGAGAATCTAGGTAGGTGGCGAGTTGATCAGTAGTGAGCACTTCGCTAAGTCGTCTAATCAAAGATTCAATGGTAGTGTCCAAAGTAGCCAACTCACGATGAATCCTGACTATCGTGTGTAGCATCGCATCGAAAGATGCCTTGTTCCAAATCCGTTCCCAGACACTTGTATACTCAACATCCCGTGGAAACATGAGGGGAGCCACTTGAGATCTCATCGCTCTCGGAATCTTGCGTGCTCTGCAGTATTCACCCAAAGTGTGGGCATGCAGATCCAAATTGATCCTCCTCTTCTTGGTGGTCTCCAACTCACGCTGTATTGTTTTAACATCAGGTGTCTGAAGAAACGTTACATCCTTCCTTAGTAATGCTAAAATGTCACTTGCTTGTTGCTCGTTATAGCCAAAGACATCTGGAGTAGCCATATTGATTTCAAGTTCACAAACTTGAACGGGCCCGTGCTTGCTTCCTGAGGCACCAATATTCCAAGTTCCACAGAAGGGAAGCAGCACCGATATGCCAACAGTTGGAGCGTGCCTGGTCCAAATCACCCCAGTGCCTCCTGGGGAGTGCTCGGTATGTTCTCAGGAAGGAGGACCAGCACCGCTCAAATGTATTAATGCTCTTTATTGAAAAATAAAAGGCAGCAGGACAGACTGCTGTTTCGGGATAAACCCTTCTTCAACTGCTCAATGCCATATGTACATGTGATCCCATACACCCTTAAATACCCCAGAGGCGGACCTGATGGAGACCTAGTAGTCTAATATGCAAAACAAGCACAAAGGAAAATGCGCAGACTCACCGGGTTAAATGCCCCTGTGGCCTTGCATACATTGGCAAGACCACACAAAAATTGAAGGATAGATTTTCATCCCATAAATCTAATATACGCAACCCCAATTGTGAGTTGACAGTGGCTGACCATTTCCACTAATGTAGGCATTCTGTGTCCCAGTTAAGGGTGACTGCCATAGATGGGGTACCAGTGACGTGGAGGGGAGGTAGTAGAGAACAGGCCCTCTCCAAGAAAGAGGCTTTTTGGATTAGGAGGTTGGGGACTTTGGGCGGTGGGGGGTTGAACAGAGATTATGACCTTAGCTTTTGCATTTAGAGTTGTATTTAGAGTGTTGGCTAGGGACCTGGAGTGTAATATATTGTTATTCTGTATATTTATATGTCTCTTTTTCGAGTATACTTTTAATGTTTACCTGGGGAGGGATCTGATGGATACATTTTCTTTGCCTTTTTTTTAAATTTTATTTATTATATTTTTTGCAGAGTTCACCTTAATCCACGGAACAGACTTTGATTCTCGCCGGGGGAGGCTTCGCCATCGCCCCGTGGCTGATCCCGTATAAGTGTCATTCTCCAATTTTTGACTTGGGCAGGTGAGTTGGCACAGACATGCTTTCATGTTGCACAACCCACCTTTCCGAGAAATGTAGATCATGCAGTCTCGCTTTAGATTTATAGACATGCTAGCAGTTTTATCTAATGTTTACATTTTTTTCACACGTTACTGTAGCGTCTAATAGGCGCCAGGTAGCGGTAGTATTACCGCTTTTGGTGATTGATATCTTACACGCCAGGATGTTTAAACGTCATTTCGTGACGTTCTTTTGGCGCACATCATGCAGCGGCCTTCCTTTTCACTTTTTGACGTTTTTTAAGCGTTAGTACGCGTTTGTTGCGGCGGTTCGGAGGCGTCAGCATGAGCTTGTTGCGGCGGTTTGGTGGCGTCTTATTACACCTACACGCTCGCATTGCGGCGTTGTTTACGCGTCACATCGCCGCGTGACAGTGGTTGATGCGGAGGATGTGACGCGGTCACGCAATCAGTGACGCAGCTTCCTGACACTTGGGGATTGGCCGCGGGTCAGGATGGGGTTGCTTCCGGGTGGTGAGACGTGGATTGCTTGATACACTTGGAGCATGGCGCTCCGCATTAACCCGGTGAGTCTGCGCATTTTCCTTTGTGCTTGTTTTGCATATTAGACTACTAGGTCTCCATCAGGTCCGCCTCTGGGGTATTTAAGGGTGTATGGGATCACATGTACATATGGCATTGAGCAGTTGAAGAAGGGTTTATCCCGAAACAGCAGTCTGTCCTGCTGCCTTTTATTTTTCAATAAAGAGCATTAATACATTTGAGCGGTGCTGGTCCTCCTTCCTGAGAACATACCGAGCACTCCCCAGGAGGCACTGGGGTGATTTGGACCAGGCACGCTCCAACTGTTGGCATATCGGTGCTGCTTCCCTTCTGTGGAACTTGGAATATTGGTGCCTCAGGAAGCAAGCACGGGCCCGTTCAAGTTTGTGAACTTGAAATCAATATGGCTACTCCAGATGTCTTTGGCTATAACGAGCAACAAGCAAGTGACATTTTAGCATTACTAAGGAAGGATGTAACGTTTCTTCAGACACCTGATGTTAAAACAATACAGCGTGAGTTGGAGACCACCAAGAAGAGGAGGATCAATTTGGATCTGCATGCCCACACTTTGGGTGAATACTGCAGAGCACGCAAGATTCCGAGAGCGATGAGATCTCAAGTGGCTCCCCTCATGTTTCCACGGGATGTTGAGTATACAAGTGTCTGGGAACGGATTTGGAACAAGGCATCTTTCGATGCGATGCTACACACGATAGTCAGGATTCATCGTGAGTTGGCTACTTTGGACACTACCATTGAATCTTTGATTAGACGACTTAGCGAAGTGCTCACTACTGATCAACTCGCCACCTACCTAGATTCTCTGAATACCAAGATGGACGCTTTTACGAAAGTTGTGGAAACTGAGAAAAAAAGTAAATACTTGCGTGATTGCACAGATTATGCTACGGGCTATGTTTACTCCTGGCAGAGACAATCAGGCCCACGGAGACCCAATCCAGGGGGCAAACCACCTCGTGGCAAGAAACCACGTAAACCTATCAACAATTCTGATTCCGATCCTGTGTCAGATGCTTCAGTGATTACCTCAAGAGAGGGGTCCCCAAACGTCGGCGTAGGTCGTGGGGACGACACCGGAGAGGGGGGCGCAGGTACAGGCCCAGAGGCCAGGAAAGGCCGCACAGTGAGCCCGAGGATTCTACGCCCAAGACACAATTAGAGTCATTGGTGGTTAACATCAGCTCCCATGTGTTAACACGAGAGGAAGAAAAGGTTCTTCAATTGGGATTGTCTTTTTGCCCTACAAACTCACCTGATTTTTTTCAAGTTGATCAGGAACTTTACCGTTTTTTTCGCCTCATTAAGCTTAAACAGTTTTTTGCCACCTTACCACAGTTTCCGACCACGGCCACCTCGCTGGAGGGTTGTTTCAGGCTACGTGATAGTACCTTACGTAATAAGAGCCAGTTTATTCCCCCAAGCCACCCAGTGATTGACTCCTTCATTTCCAGTGTCCAAGAGGATATTAGGACTTTAGAGGATGGGTTCACTCGTGGCAGGGTGGGCGTCCATTGCAACCTCACCTCCAGTGAGCGTGAAGCCTTAAGATCCCTGCATGACAACATGTCCATAGTGGTCCGCCCAGCGGATAAAGGGGGAGCGGTAGTTGTTATGGACACCATAATGTATGAGGAGGAGATTTATCGGCAGTTATCTGATGGAAATGTCTATGAATGCATTGATTGCGATCCGGTGTTAATGATTCGCGATAAGATTGATGCAATATTAAATTCTGCATTACAGAAAGGCATAATTGATGCTGCTTTGTTTAAATTCTTGCGGGAGGAGTCTCCCAGCACTCCCACCATGTACATCTTACCTAAGATTCACAAGAGGCTGCACAGGCCTCCAGGTAGACCCATTGTGTCTGGCGTGGGTTCTATTTTTGTACCCATTGCCCGTTTCCTGGATGGCCTGTTGCAGCCTCTTGTTCAATCGGTACCTTCGTACATCCGTGACACCTCTATGTTTCTTGAGAAACTTCATGCTATAGATTTCATCGGTGAGGACCTATTGCTTGTTACCATGGATGTTGAGAGCCTCTACACCTCCATCCCACATGATGGAGGTGTGGAGGCTATAGACTGGTTCATCATGACTAGGTTAGATGTTACCAATGACCAGAGGCACTTCATGATCCAGTTGTTGGAGGTGGTATTGAGATACAACTATTTCTCTTTTGCAGGTAAATTCTATATGCAGAGACGTGGGACGGCGATGGGGTCGAATGTGGCCCCCTCCTATGCTAATCTATATATGGCTCTCTACGAAGAGGCCTTTGTTTACAATCATTCCCTGTTCCACCGGCACGCCTTGTGCTGGTGGAGATTCATTGACGATATTTTTTGCATCTGGAGGGGGCCACGTTCGGCCCTTATGGAGTTTGTAGCTGATTTGCATCTTTTGTGCCCGTACATTAAATTGACTGTGCACAGTGATGTGAGAAGTATCCCTTTTCTTGACACTCTGGTTTCTTTGGTGGATGGTTGTATCTCCACAGACCTATATGTCAAAAGTACTGACCGTAATTCGGTCTTACACTATAGGAGTTTCCACCCCAGAAGTACTAGGGACAGTATACCTCGCAGTCAATTTTCTAGAGTCTCTACTATAGTTAGCGATGCTACAATGAGGGAAACACGCAAAAACGAGATGATAGCTAAGTTTAGGGCCCGTGGATATCCCGATAGTACATTTGTGCCACATACTAGCAATAAACCCAGGTTCCAGTCAACCCGTATTCCTTTCGTTTCCACATATAGCATATACAGTGATTCTATTACACGATCCATTCGTAGACATTGGCATATATTAAAAAATGGTCTCCCATCGGTTCCTGAGTTCCGTTATCCTCCCCTCATGTCCTTTAAGAGGGCACCTACCATCAGAGATAAAATTAATAAGGGGAGGAGAGTCCAACATGATGACAGGGGCAGTGGCATGTATCCTTGCCTCTCCTGCCACATGTGTGGCCATGTGATTAAGGGCAGTACTTTTTTCCATCCGTCATTAGGGACACCGTTTAAAATTAGAGGTAGGTTCAGCTGCGACTCCAGGTTTGTTGTCTATATGCTTAAATGCCCCTGTGGCCTTGCATACATTGGCAAGACCACACAAAAATTGAAGGATAGATTTTCATCCCATAAATCTAATATACGCAACCCCAATTGTGAGTTGACAGTGGCTGACCATTTCCACAAATGTAGGCATTCTGTGTCCCAGTTAAGGGTGACTGCCATAGATGGGGTACCAGTGACGTGGAGGGGAGGTAGTAGAGAACAGGCCCTCTCCAAGAAAGAGGCTTTTTGGATTAGGAGGTTGGGGACTTTGGGCGGTGGGGGGTTGAACAGAGATTATGACCTTAGCTTTTGCATTTAGAGTTGTATTTAGAGTGTTGGCTAGGGACCTGGAGTGTAATATATTGTTATTCTGTATATTTATATGTCTCTTTTTCGAGTATACTTTTAATGTTTACCTGGGGAGGGATCTGATGGATACATTTTCTTTGCCTTTTTTTTTAAATTTTATTTATTATATTTTTTGCAGAGTTCACCTTAATCCACGGAACAGACTTTGATTCTCGCCGGGGGAGGCTTCGCCATCGCCCCGTGGCTGATCCCGTATAAGTGTCATTCTCCAATTTTTGACTTGGGCAGGTGACTTGGCACAGACATGCTTTCATGTTGCACAACCCACCTTTCCGAGAAATGTAGATCATGCAGTCTCGCTTTAGATTTATAGACATGCTAGCAGTTTTATCTAATGTTTACATTTTTTTCACACGTTACTGTAGCGTCTAATAGGCGCCAGGTAGCGGTAGTATTACCGCTTTTGGTGATTGATATCTTACACGCCAGGATGTTTAAACGTCATTTCGTGACGTTCTTTTGGCGCACATCATGCAGCGGCCTTCCTTTTCACTTTTTGACGTTTTTTAAGCGTTAGTACGCGTTTGTTGCGGCGGTTCGGAGGCGTCAGCATGAGCTTGTTGCGGCGGTTTGGTGGCGTCTTATTACACCTACACGCTCGCATTGCGGCGTTGTTTACGCGTCACATCGCCGCGTGACAGTGGTTGATGCGGAGGATGTGACGCGGTCACGCAATCAGTGACGCAGCTTCCTGACACTTGGGGATTGGCCGCGGGTCAGGATGGGGTTGCTTCCGGGTGGTGAGACGTGGATTGCTTGATACACTTGGAGCATGGCGCTCCGCATTAACCCGGTGAGTCTGCGCATTTTCCTTTGTGCTTGTTTTGCATATTAGACTACTAGGTCTCCATCAGGTCCGCCTCTGGGGTATTTAAGGGTGTATGGGATCACATGTACATATGGCATTGAGCAGTTGAAGAAGGGTTTATCCCGAAACAGCAGTCTGTCCTACTGCCTTTTATTTTTCAATAAAGAGCATTAATACATTTGAGCGGTGCTGGTCCTCCTTCCTGAGAACATACCGAGCACTCCCCAGGAGGCACTGGGGTGATTTGGACCAGGCACGCTCCAACTGTTGGCATATCGGTGCTGCTTCCCTTCTGTGGAACTTGTAACTCTAACTCTAAACGGACAGCAAATACAAACCAGCAGCCAGCTGAACGCCTTGCGTTCTCTACCCGTCTCTAATATACACGCAGTAATGGCAATTTGTGGATGTCTTGTAGAATAACATTATACAGTACAGCACTGGCTGAATTTGCTAAAATGCTCTCAGCTAGACATCTAGTGGTCTAAAAGGGGTGTTGCACTCTGCTATACAGACATTATTATCATTATTATTAATGTCCCTCAGTGGGGCTCACAAGCATAATCTAAGGACAGCTTAAAGGAGAACTGTAGTGAGAGGTATATGGAGGCGGCCATATTTGTTTCCATTTAAGCAATACCAGTTGCCTGGCTATCCTGAAAATCCTCTGCCTCTAATACTTTCAGCCATAGGCCCTGAACAAGCATGCAGCAGATCAGGTGTTTCTGACAATTTTGACAGATCTGACAAGATTAGCTGCATGCTTGTTTCTGGTGTGATTCAGACACTTCTTCAGCCAAATAGACCAGCAGAGCTGCCAGGCAACTGGTATTGCTTAAAAGAAAAGAAATATGGCTGCCTCCATATACCTCTCACTACAGTTCTCCTTTAAAGAAAAGCCAATGAACCTACCAGTATGTTTTTGGTGTGTAAGAGGAACACAGAATGCCTTAAATTATCCCTAAAGTGAGAGGTATATGGAGGCTGTCCTATTGATTTCCTTTTAAACAATACCAGTTGCCTGGCAGTCCTGCTGATCTCTTTGGCAGGAGTAGTGGCTGAATCTCACACTTGAAAGGTCCCATCCACACTTAAGCAGGAGTTGCGTGATTCCCGTTAATCGCAAAACGATAGCGTTTTTTAAAAATGCTTGTGCTATTGTAGCCTATGGCAGTTCTCACTGCCGCGATTGCGAGCGTTTTTAGTGATTATTGCTAATCACAAACACGTTACCTGCAGCGTTTTGCTGGTGATTCTGGAGTGATCACAATTAGCATGTATAGAACCGCTAATCGCGATCGCTCCAGAAAAGTGAATTTGTCCAGTGATTTTTCCGCATTAAATCGTGGAAAACGGTAACGCAAATTGCTAGCTTTTAGCGATTTTAGGTGTGAATGGGCAGAAACAGGCATGTGGCTAATCCAGCCAGCCTTCAGTCAGAAACATCTGATCTGCATGCTTGTTTAGGGTCTATGGTAAAAGTATTGGAGGCAGAGCAGGACAGCCAGGCAATGTGCATTGTTTAGCCTCCTCAGCAATAATCACGAGTTCAGCTCGGGGTGGAAAAAACATGTCAGGAGCGGTATCCCCGAGCTGAACTCATGGTAGCGCATCAGGCGTTTTAACTCACCTCCTGGGGGGATCCCGACGTCAGCCGCCATTCTTCTTCCGCTCCTCCGGGGCTCTGCTTCCCCTGGTGAGATTGCCGTCTGTCATCATGACAACAGCCGGCAATCTCACTATAGGGTTATAGTGCCACCCGGAGGATGAAGGCTTAACTGCAGCGCTGGATCCCAGGGACGTGAGTTAGTGCTGGGCTGCTGCAGATCTCCCTAGCAGCATGATTTTTTTCCAGGTTTTAGGATCTAAAAGCATGCAAAAAAAAATGCACAACTTTTAGACCCTAAAATCCAAAAAGAATCGTAACCCAAGGGTTAAAAGGAAATAAATATGGCAACCTCCATATCCCTCTCAGTTCAGGTGTACCTTGGAGTAAAAAAACAAAACAAAAAAAACCCCCCAAAAAACCTTATACTCACCTAAGATGAGAGGAGGCCTTTGGCTCCTGCAGAGGTTTCTTGTGTCCTCCTGGAGACCACTGCTGCTGCCTGGGCGCTCCTGTAAATCATGACCCCGATCCTCTTCATGCACAAGCGCAGCCATGCTTTACCCGTGCAGGTGTATGGCTGTGCCTGCGCAGTGGCACGGAGCTGCTTGTGGATAAGCCTGTGCAGGCACAGCGATACGCAGGCGCAGTACAGTTGCACTCGTGCATGAGGAGGAGAGTGGCTATATATCATATCTGACGAGCTTTTGTTGATTATGTCCCAGGGGTCTGTGTGCAACAGCGGTGGGGGCCAGGAGGACATGGGAAGGGAGGCCTCTTTTTAGGTGAGTAGATGTTGTTTTATTTTTCCTAAGTGCAGAGTGGCGCTTGGCGGCGGGCGGGACTTACCTTCCGTCTCGCTCCTGCGTCGGAAGTTCTGCTGCTCTGGTCTGGACCAGACCAGAGTAGCGGCAGATCATCCCGCGCCGGCTGCCACTGCGCTACATCTACTGGGGACATATACCTCTGGCTACATCTACTGGGCACATATACATCTGGCTACATCTACTGGGCACATATACATCTGGCTACATCTACTGGGCACATATACATCTGGCTACATCTACTGGGCACATATACCTCTGGCTACATCTACTGGGCACATATACATCTGGCTACATCTACTGGGCACATATACCTCTGGCTACATCTACTGGGGACATATACATCTGGCTACATCTACTGGGCACATATACATCTGGCTACATCTACTGGGCACATATACCTCTGGCTACATCTACTGGGCACATATACATCTGGCTACATCTACTGGGCACATATACATCTGGCTACATCTACTGGGCACATATACATCTGGCTACATCTACTGGGCACATATACCCCCTGGCTACATCTACTGGGCACATATACCTCTGGCTACATCTACTGGGCACATATACATCTGGCTACATCTACTGGGCACATATACATCTGGCTACATCTACTGGGCACATATACATCTGGCTACATCTACTGGGCACATATACATCTGGCTACATCTACTGGGCACATATACCCCCTGGCTACATCTACTGGGCACATATACATCTGGCTACATCTACTGGGCACATATACCCCCTGGCTACATCTACTGGGCACATATACCTCTGGCTACATCTACTGGGGATATATACCTCTGGCTACATCTACTGGGCACATATAACCCTGGCTACATCTACTGGGCACATATAACCCTGGCTACATCTACTGGGCACATATACCTCTGGCTACATCTACTGGGGACATATACCTCTGGCTACATCTACTGGGCACATATACATCTGGCTACATCTACTGGGCACATATACCCCCTGGCTACATCTACTGGGCACATATACCTCTGGCTACATCTACTGGGCACATATACCTCTGGCTACATCTACTGGGGACATATACCTCTGGCTACATCTACTGGGCACATATAACCCTGGCTACATCTACTGGGCACATATACATCTGGCTACATCTACTGGGCACATATACATCTGGCTACATCTGCTGGGCACATATAACCCTGGCTACATCTCCTGGGCACATATAACCCTGGCTACATCTACTGGGCACATATAACCCTGGCTACATCTACTGGGCACATATAACCCTGGCTACATCTACTGGGCACATATACCTCTGGCTACATCTACTGGGTACATATAACCCTGGCTACATCTACTGGGCACATATAACCCTGGCTACATCTACTGGGCACATATAACCCTGGCTACATCTACTGGGCACATATAACCCTGGCTACATCTACTGGGCACATATACCTCTGGCTACATCTACTGGGCACATATACCTCTGGCTACATCTACTGGGCACATATACCTCTGGCTACATCTACTGGGCACATATAACCCTGGCTACATCTACTGGGCACATATACCTCTGGCTACATCTACTGGGTACATATAACCCTGGCTACATCTACTGGGCACATATAACCCTGGCTACATCTACTGGGCACATATAACCCTGGCTACATCTACTGGGCACATATACCTCTGGCTACATCTACTGGGCACATATACCTCTGGCTACATCTACTGGGCACATATACCTCTGGCTACATCTACTGGGCACATATACCCCTGCCTACATATACTGGGCACATATACCCCTGCCTACATATACTGGGCACATATACCTCTGGCTACATCTACTGGGCACATATAACCCTGGCTACATCTACTGGGCACATATAACCCTGGCTACATCTACTGGGCACATATACCTCTGGCTACATCTACTGGGCACATATACCTCTGGCTACATCTACTGGGCACATATACCCCTGCCTACATCTACTGGGCACATATACCTCTGGCTACATCTACTGGGCACATATACATCTGGCTACATCTACTGGGCACATATACATCTGGCTACATCTGCTGGGCACATATAACCCTGGCTACATCTCCTGGGCACATATAACCCTGGCTACATCTACTGGGCACATATAACCCTGGCTACATCTACTGGGCACATATAACCCTGGCTACATCTACTGGGCACATATACCTCTGGCTACATCTACTGGGTACATATAACCCTGGCTACATCTACTGGGCACATATAACCCTGGCTACATCTACTGGGCACATATAACCCTGGCTACATCTACTGGGCACATATAACCCTGGCTACATCTACTGGGCACATATACCTCTGGCTACATCTACTGGGCACATATACCTCTGGCTACATCTACTGGGCACATATACCTCTGGCTACATCTACTGGGCACATATAACCCTGGCTACATCTACTGGGCACATATACCTCTGGCTACATCTACTGGGTACATATAACCCTGGCTACATCTACTGGGCACATATAACCCTGGCTACATCTACTGGGCACATATAACCCTGGCTACATCTACTGGGCACATATACCTCTGGCTACATCTACTGGGCACATATACCTCTGGCTACATCTACTGGGCACATATACCTCTGGCTACATCTACTGGGCACATATACCCCTGCCTACATATACTGGGCACATATACCCCTGCCTACATATACTGGGCACATATACCTCTGGCTACATCTACTGGGCACATATAACCCTGGCTACATCTACTGGGCACATATAACCCTGGCTACATCTACTGGGCACATATACCTCTGGCTACATCTACTGGGCACATATACCTCTGGCTACATCTACTGGGCACATATACCCCTGCCTACATATACTGGGCACATATACCCCTGCCTACATATACTGGGCACATATACCTCTGGCTACATCTACTGGGCACATATAACCCTGGCTACATCTACTGGGCACATATAACCCTGGCTACATCTACTGGGCACATATACCTCTGGCTACATCTACTGGGCACATATACCTCTGGCTACATCTACTGGGCACATATAACCCTGGATACATCTACTGGGCACATATACCTCTGGCTACATCTACTGGGCACATATAACCCTGGCTACATCTACTGGGCACATATACCTCTGGCTACATCTACTGGGCACATATAACCCTGGCTACATCTACTGGGCACATATAACCCTGGCTACATCTACTGGGCACATATAACCCGGGCTACATCTACTGGGCACATATAACCCTGGCTACATATACTGAGCACATATACCCCTGCCTACATATACTGGGGACATATACCTCTGGCTACATATACTGGGCACATATATCTGCTGGCTACATATACTGAGGACACTGGCTGTTTGCCATTATGTGCATTTACTGGTGAAAAGCTGTCTCTTATGTGCATTTACTGGTGAAATGCTGTCTATTATTATGTGCATTTACTGGTGAAAAGCTGTCTCTTATGTTCATTTACTGGTGAAAAGCTGTCTGTTATTACGTGCATTTACTGGTGAAAGGCGGTCTCTCATTATGTGTATTTACTTGCCATGCCCACTTTAGTCGCCGCAAATTTCCTCAAACATGTTGCCCCCTACCCATTTGACTGCCCCCTCATATGTGCCAGTCTAGAACCGGCCCTGTACCCCTGCCTACATATACTGGGCACATATACCCCTGGCTACCTGTTCTGGGGACATCTCTCCCCCTGGCTACCTGTTCTAGGGACATCTATACCCCTGGCCACCTATTCTGGGGACACCTATAGACCTGGGGCTACCTATTTTTGGGGAACCACTGCTGTCAGATTAAATGTATTTTGGGGAACTGCTGCCAGATTATGAGTATGTTGGGGGAATCGCTGCTGCCAGATTACATCTATTTTTTGGGAACCACTGCCATATTATCTGTATTTTGATAGAACCTCTGCCAGATTACGTGGATTTTTGGTGAAATGCTGTAAGATTACATGTATTTTGGGGGAAGGGGGGGGGGGGTTAACACTATGGCAGAGCTCAAACTTCCCTGGCAGACCTTTCACAGCAATATTAAAATCATGTATATTTGGCTCCGGCGCGCAGGGGGTTTTGTCAGTAAAAAAAATCTTTTGTCAGTAAATTTTTAGGTATTTGTCAGTAAAAAATAACGTGAAAGGTTGGCAACACTGGGCGTCATGTCATTGCGGCGTCATGTCTTTAAGAGGCCAGGCACTGCTGGTATGGAAGGTGTTAATAATAATAAAAAGATAAAACAAATTACCAATGTTGTGTAGTGATACTTCTTTTTTATTCATAAACAGATAAAACTAAAATAGCAATGGTGGCATTTGAAAATGTTTGGAAGCTGAAGTAAATCAGTATTTTCCACATACAGTCCTAAAAATGATTTCAGAGAGGTTGAAGTTTTCAGAAATTTACATGCGGAGAGTGCAGCTATAGTGAGGCAGTGAATGATTCAAAAGTTGGAGTAGATCTTAAACTAGGACCTATCAGGAAGCAGAAGGTAGAGAGTAAACACGTGGACAGAGGACTAGACTGAATAGACAGACAATGGGAGTCTTGGATATTAGGAGATGGAAAAGGGGGCCGGGCTACCATAAAAAGGGTGGTTACCCCTTTTATGTGTTCCATCATTAAAGGTTAGATACCTTTGTAAAGGGAAGTGGTGTCCCCAGTATAGGTAGAAAGATGCCCCCCAGTATAGGTAGAAAGGTGCCCCCAGAATAAGTAGAATGGTGTTCCTTTTATAGGTAGAAATGTGCCCCCAGTACAGGTAGAATGGTGTTACTTTTATAGGTAGAAAGGTGCCCACAGTATAGGTAGAAAAGTGCCCAGTAAGGTAGAATGGTGTCCCCAGTATGGGTAATAAGATGCCCCCAGAATAGGTAGAAAGGTGCTCATAGATAGGTAGAATGGTGTCCTCTTTATAGGTAGAAAGGTGGCCCCAGTATAGGTAGAAAGGTGCTTCCAGTATAGGTAGAATGTGCTTCCAGTATAGGTAGGAAGGTGGCCCAAGAATAGGTAGAAAGGTGGCCCCAGTTTAGGTAGAAAGGTTGCCGCAGTATAGGAAGAAAGGTGCCACTGGTATAGGTAGAAAGGTGCCCCAAGTATAGGTAGAAAGGTGCCCCCAGTATATTTAGAAAGATGCCCCCAGCAAATGTAGCCCACTTGTCCCCCCTTTCCCTGTCCCTCAGACCTCCAGACCAGCGAAAGTCAGGCCTTCAGATCTGTGCAGGACCTAAGTGCAGAACAATGCACAGCAACCACACGATTCACTTCAAATACAAAAAGTGACAAGTGATGTCACTTCAGCATCTGAAGTTCTCGGTTGGTGATTGAGCACCACTTTGAATTCATGTCGCTGCGCTGATCTGGAGGTCTGAAGCCAGCAGGGGGGACTGAGGCAGGCCTGGGTGGATAGAGTGGTGCTGCCATAACAACGCCACAATAACGGAAAGTAAATGTATTCAACTGCTTTGGGAGCAGGCATGGCGCCCATGGTCTTGTTGCACCTATGGCATGAGCCATGCATGAACCCTTGAAGATACACCACCGTAAATGTTTTTTTGAAATGAGGAAATGTATGGAAAGCAGCGCTGTAGCTAAGAAACTATGGGCTCCATTTTAAGTTTTACATTGGGCTCCCTCAAGCACCCTATAATTGCCAATTTATGTGGAGCACCAAAAACTGCCAAGGACAGCTTCAGACAGAGGCGTGAGCTGTGAGAGGGTAAAGTCCACTTTCCAAGCATGGAAAAATGAGGATTACCAGCATAGGATGAATTAAGGGCTAATGCAGCAGCTGAAGGAAGACCCCTCTGACACAACTGAGGTGGCAGCTGATTTTGGTAGAAGGCTGTGCATCAGTAAGTGAAGCACCCACAGACATCATCAGATGTTGGTAAGGAGTCCAGGTTCATATTTTAGTGACTGTCTCCAGGGTTGATGCTGCATTCTCCACTGCCTGGATGGCGATGGTTAGATGGTGGTGGACAAGATTCCAGTGCTCTGGCAGGTTGCTGTTCGCGGCTGTGTCATAGGCATCGGCAAGGCCCGGGAAAGTGTTCCAACTAGAGCTCCGTGAGGCCCAAAGAACGTGACTGCAGAAGGAGCACAAGAAAATAGAGTGAGGCACATGTTATCATTGCAATGCCTTCCAAGGGCCAACACTGAATGATTGGTCCTTGTATGTGAAGACCAGCTGTCCTCATAATCAAATCACTATAAAAACCGTGCTTTTATTTATTGTTGGACCTGACTCTGTGTCCTAGAGTTGGCCATTCCATGTGATTCTAGAATACTGATAGACAACAGGAAAAATGTTATTCTGCATTGATATCAAGAGAAAACTTGAACGATACCTTATATTGAACCCCCCAAATGTCTATGTATTCCCATCATAGTCTGGCCTCAAAGGAATTACACAGCAGATCTAACCGCTATCAACCACATGACAAGCATCTCAGAACCTGGTGAGCTCATTGCCCCTCCCCCCTGCTGAAAATAACTTCCAGTGTAAAAGACAGGATAATGGGGTCTAATGGCGGCCACACAACAAACCATTTTTATGTTTGATTTTACCTCAATTCGATTAAAATGATCGATTGTATGAAGAAAAATAAAAAGAAGGGTTTTTCAATTGATAAATTTGATCAAAATTTCAGTTTTTTTTCTATTAAAATCGATTGGAAAAGTTTAAAAAAATCCGATTTTTTCCGGAGAAGAAATTGAAAGGTGTATGTTGGGTTGAATGAAAATCATTCGACCTAATAAATTAGATGTTTAAATTCAAGAAGCTGAAACTTTATTTGTTGTATGTTGCATAGAATTGAATAATCAAGTATTGCTGAATAAAAAGAAAAGTAGAATATTTATTGTATTATTTTTTTTTTCTTATCAGCATTGGCACGATGTGTTCTATTTGGTTTTATTGTGTATCTCATATACATCATTGAGGGCACAGACAACCTCCTAAAAATGTGTATAGCATACATTGCCCCATAGATTGATGTGACAGTGTGGATTATTTGATGGCGGATGTATTTTAAAACATAACTTTCACAAGTATACAAAATAATCGGAAAGTTAAAAAAAAATTGTAAACAATTACACTGTTCATATAATTGTAAAAAATTACAGAATTTTTTTTTGATTGCTTTTGTTGAAAAATATGAAAAAAAATCGAACGTACGTGTGTGGTACATTTAAAAAAAAAATCTGCCTTTTCATTTGAGTGAAAAAAATTTATCAAAATAGAATGGAATAAAAAAAAAAAATAAAAAAAAAATCGGACGGTGTGTTTACACCATTAGGGTAATAAAATGGCTCAGACAGTGGACCAATGGGGAGCCCCAGCTTCAGATTTAAAGATGCTTTGCCTGGGCTCCTATGTGCATAGTAATTACAGTGACAGATACACTGTAATTACACAATGGAACTTGCAGCGAGAGGCGTTCAGTCCGGAGACTGTTAGACTATAACTGTTGTAATAACCATGACAAATAGATAAATAAAATGTGTGGGTTTATCCACAGTACAACGTTTTATTTTAAAAATGGCTAAAAACTGAGAAATAATGATTTTTTTTAATTATTTCTGTTAAAGTGCATTTAGAATAAAACAATTCTTAGTAAAAAGTACCATCCAAAGGAAGCCTAATTGGTGGCAGAAAAAAAACTAGCTATAGATTATTTTGGTGTGATAAGTAGTGATAACGTTTTTGACGAATGAATGGGAGGAGTGCTAAAAGGTGAAAATTGTTCTAGTCCATAAGAGGAACGCCACCTGTAGTGGTCAAGTCAAGTGTTTAAAGAGAAGTTGTGACAAAACAGAAACTGTTCATTTGCTGCATATTACCATCTCTATTGCCAAGTTTGTCATTAAAAGGCTGTAAATATACATAAGCGGTTAAAAAAAACAAACCTACCTGAAATACAGTTTGTCTGGAAAGGCTTTGTGATTGATAAACGCTTTCTCCAGGTGCATCAACTGGTCGTTAATCTGCCGAATCTGTAGAGGCCTAAAAATAATAGCAATATGCAGATTATGAATACGGTTATCATTGTTATTATTATTATTTGTTCTTCATTTCATGCGTTTGGTATTAAAGGGACTCCGAGCACCTCTCATGGGTATGCCTTTAAGACTTCGACCAGTACTGCAAAATACTTAAAGAGGAGCTGTTAGGTATAAGGTCTCAGAGAAAAAAAACACATATCAGTAGCTAAATATTGGCTGTTCTTACATTACATATGCATTTCACTGTCCATGTTTGGATTTCACAGAATTTTTATATAATATTTGCAGAGAATGATGCTCCTGACAGCTCATGGCAGGTTCCATGTTTGTCTGTCTCCTATGAAGCCAAATGTGTCGTCATGTCCTCCCTGCTTACTGATAATTCGACTCAGAAAAAAGACAATACTACTGTGCAGTGGATATTAATTAGCCATGTGGCTAGGAACAATAGCGCTCATGCAGTATACTCTGCCCTGTGATTTTTCAGTGCTGTGAGCTGGGCTGCATTACAAGCTGTTGGAACATGAGCCTGTAACTTCTCACTAGCAGCAGAGGGGAGGACCCAAGGTGGGAAGAAGCAGCCCCAGAATGCTTTGCAGTATGGTATGCGGCCTCTCGGCCTCTTAGGAGGTTGGGTCTAACAGCCTTGCTGTTCAGCACACATCAAAAGTAAGAGAGATTTTTAACTTCAGTATTGCCTTTTTGGCTTCCTTCTAAACTGTTTAACACAGGAGAATAGAGGTTTAAATTATCTCTTGCAGCCTGACAGTTACTCTTTAAAGAAGCATACCTTTCTGAAGCGTGTGCTCTCCTCCCTTAATTTGATGCCTGAATTGCCGTACTACACCAAAAATAGTTTTCGTTAGATTTCAATTTAAAAATCACAGCTGCCATCTTGGCTATGTTATAACTTCCGGGTCACCCCTGTCTTCTCTGTTAGAGAAGTGCATCACTGAATGAAGCAGGAAGAGGAAGTGACACACATGGCCATTGCAAGAGGCTCCTCCAGAGGGGTCATAGCACGACTTTGTTTGAAGTCATCTGTCTTAAAGGCATGCCCATGAGAGGGGCTCGGAGTCCCTTTAAGTATTATTTTTGTAAAAGTTAGTTATTCTTACATTTTTTATATACAAAATATGAAGAATTTATTCTTTACATTTCCAGCTGGTGATTTTACTGGAGTGTTTTGTATGTAACAGAGCGTCTTCTGATGTGGAGTAGAGGAGCTTTCTTGAAAACCAATAATATCTTGCTCCTTAGATACCTCAGATCATCTGCTCTGTTTAGGGCCTACATCAGAGTGTCCTAGTTTGTCCCTTAACCACTTGAAGACCATAAGCTTACACCCCCCTAGTGACCAGGCTATTTTTTACAATTCAACTGCAGCTTTAAGGCCTCCCTGCAGAGCCCTACAACTCAGCACACATGTGATCGCCCCCCTTTTCTGCCCACCAATAGAGATTTCTGTTGGTGGGCTCTGATTGCTGCTGGGGTGTTTGTTTGTTTTATTTTTTTAAATCAATTTGGGCATTTTTATTATTTTATTTCCCTCCCTCCCCCTGGCAGCCAATCCCAGCAATCGGCTCTCATAGACATCAGCCTATGAGAGCCGATCGCTTTCTGTGCCTCCCAGGGGGACCGCCGTGTCACACTGCTATCCCCAGTACAGCGTTGCTGTAGATTGCAGAGCTGTACATTGTAAATAGGCGGCGGTTTGGCCGTTTAACAGTCTCCTATCGGCGATCGCTGCTGGGAGACTGATGTTGGGAATACACCATACGTTTTCACCCCCGATAGATAGTTCCATAGATAATTTCCGACATGTCCGATATTCCTTCCGATTGTTTTTGGCTCGATTTCTGATAGAAGTGAATGGAAAAAGATAAGAACAACGAGCGGAAGATAAGAGAATCGAGCACAGACTCAAGTGGAAAAAACGATCGGGTGGAAAATCAAGTGGAAAAACGTATCATGTGTACCTAGCATGACAGAGCGAAGAATTTCTGTTAGATTTACCTGCCAGGTACATTGGAAAAAATCTATCTGGCAGGTAAAGCTAACAGAAAAGCTAACAGAGTATTGTATGGTGTGTCCCTAGCATCACAGAAACAGACATCTTCAAACTAAGTATTTTTTTTCCTTCAATCCTTTTATTTTACTGCTGGCTATATTGTGTCTGTTTTCTTAGTCATAATATTTTTCTATAATAATCTTGTAATGCACTCTTTTACATTTGTAAATAAATTATTTAAAATCAATTTAAAGCTAATATACCTGCAGGGCCGGTTTAAGCAACAATGGGGCCCCAGGGCAAAATAAACCTGGGGGGCCCCCCAACAGATACCCCTGAACAAAAATCGGCATTAAGGGACCTTTTTTGCAGCTGGTATAGTCAGGGTGTGAAGTCCCAATTGGTCGGAGCTCCACATTCTGGCTATCCCAGCCTGCATGGGGGACAAGGGGTTAAAACGTTTCAGGAGGGGGGACCCCACATAATTTAAAAAAAAAAAAAAATTCCCACACTCTAAACATAAAAAAAAATTGGGAAAATAGGAAAAAATGCCAGGGATCTTCATACAGCCATATTGCGGCTGTATAGCGATCCCTGGCCAAAGCGCTGCGGCTGCGTATGGACCCCCTGGAAACCCTGTCAGGAAATGTATTGCGCTTTCGTTTGATGCATGTAAAATTACACTACCGTTAGGTTTGCTACTAAAAGTGACATTTACAGCATTTAAAAGTATACTTTTTTCCTTCAAAACTTTAAAATCGATTTTCTCAAAAACTATAAGGTCTTTTTGAAAAAATGTTTTTTCCTCTTATTCCTAATGATCTCCTTAACATATCCTGCAAATTTAGGGTTTCTAGCATTTAAGGTGGATTTGCTATTAACCATTAAAGTCGGCAGGTTTTTAAATGTGTATTTTTTTTCCTCTGAAATTTTAAAATCGATTTTCTCAAAAACTATAAGGCCGATTTGAAAAAAAATCTTTTCCTCTTGTAGCCACTGGGGCCCCCTACAAGCTCTGGGGCCCTGGGGCAGCTGCCTCCTTTTCCTCTATGGTAGCGCCGGCCCTGTATACCTGTCCTTGAAGTATACACAGATACCAAACTTACTTTCTGAAGAGACATTACCGTTTAGAGAGATTAGAATGTTACGTAGAGCTAGGTTGTTCTGAAATAACTTTTCCCTACAGGATCTAGTTCCACATTAGCAGTCTTGTGATCTGGTGGCAGATTACCGTTTAAAGTTCATGGTGATTATATAACAATTGTATGTGTACCCTCCCAATCCTTCTGTTTAACCATACCTCAGCTGGCTGGTATATGGATTGTGGTACGGATGTCGGGTCGTGTATGTGCAGTCGGAGTGAGACAGTCAGTCTGGGGGCAGTGCGACACCACCCTATGACGTCTCCCAATTTTTGGCCAACACTACAAAGTATCACAGTACTGTGATCCTTTTTAGTAATGTGTGCATAGACTGTCGTCTGTGCAATATAAGCAACCTTTTGCAAACCATATAGACTGGAGTCTATGCATCCATTCGCCGACAATATAGACTGGGGTCTGTGCAGTATAAGCAACCATACACAGACCAGGCCAAGACACTGGGACAGTGAAAGGGAATACCTATTATTAGTGGTGAGTCGAAATTTCGCATATGCAAAATTTCGCATCGAAATTCATAATTACACATCGTAGTCGTAATGCGAAATTTCAGAGAAAATCATAATTAATTTTGTATGTAATAGTAATATTATATTAAATTTCGTGTAAATTTTTGCAAAATTTTGCATCGTTTCGTGCCGACTTTAGTGGTTAATAGCAAAGCCCCCCATACATGATATTTCTACCAAAATTGCTACATATGTTAAGCAGAATAGTGGGTACAAGTCAAAAAAAAATTTTTTACAAAAAGACTTTGTAGTTTTTGAGAAAATCGATTTTAAAAATGTAAAGAAAAATGGTTTTTAAACTGTCATTTTTCTGAGTTTAAAAACCATTTTTCTTTGCATTTTTAAAATCGATTTTCTCAAAAACTACATAGTCTTTTTGGAAAATTCTCCTTGACATATGTAGCAATTTTGGTGTAAATGGCATGTATGGGGGCACTACTATTCACTGCCAAAGTCGGCACAAAATTATGTGAAAATTACGCGAAATTTTAAGCGAAATTACAATAGACTAAACAAAATCAAATGAATTTAAAAATCGTAATTACGTATAGGCGTAATTGCGAAAATGTACGTGCAACTTGGCATAATCGTAATTAGCTGATTACTATCGTCGCTGTCTATTACATCTAAGTTGAGACAAATGTTTACGACACGTTACATTTATGATGTTTTTGGTTCATACATGATGGCTGCATTCACAAAATAGCTGGCATGATTTAAAGTACTTGTGTACTTAATGTTTATAGACCTGCAAAAAATAAATAAATAAAATCACCACCTCACAACTAACCTACTCCTTGATACCTTCGCTGGTTTTCCCGCCTTGTCAGCTCTCCCGTTCTACCGGCGTGTCTCCTGTATCTGCTGGAATTCTCATCGCTATGGTGCTGACCCGAAAGTAGCGGGAAAGTTCTTCTGGGTCAGCACCATAGCCAGGGCCGGGCCGAGGCGAGAGAGGCTCCATCCACAGGGTGCAGTGTAGGAGGGGGCGCACAACTCACTAAGCCATCATTCCCGGTGTTTGAAGCAGAGAGAAATAAGAAAAGGGGATACATGGCAGTGACTGCAAGCCAGATAACTAGAGATTAAGGTGTTGGGGGAAGGGGGGGGGGGGGGGTTGGGGGCCCTGGGGCGCCTCTTAGTCTAACAGCAATCAGTGTGTGACGGCTGGGGTGAGAGGGATGGTTGGGTGGATTTTGGTGTCTCAGCATTGGGTGCTGGAGGACCTTGTCCCGGCTCTGGGCATAGCAGTGGAGATGCTGGCTGATATGAGAAGACACAACGGCAGAACGGGAGAGCTGACAAGATGGAAAAGACAGCGAAGGGATCCAGGAGCAGGTGAGTTGTGCGGTGGTGCTTTTTTTTTTTTTTTGCAGGTTTAAAATGTTGGTGGTGAAAGGGGGCGTGATCATGAAGGATAACTGCCATTTCTTCCCTGCCCGTACTCAATGTTCTAGTCTGGAACAAGGACCCCTGGGGGCACTGGACTGAGACAATGGTGCTGTGACAATTGTCACAACACCATTCAAACAAGGGCACCTATATTAAACAAACCCCCTTTCAGTTCAGGGGTACTTTAAGGCTGTGGAACTGATTGCAAAATTACGCCATACTTACGTCTTATCTTTCTTCTTTAAATTTTTTATCTTCTCTTCCAAACTGGAAGCTGCATTCTTGTATCTCTCAATAGCGGTTTTCAGCGGTTCTAGAACACAGAGGTGTCTGTTTAATACAGTCAGTATAGGAATAGAGAGACTTTCACATAAACCATTCCAATATGCATCTGTGATAACATGAGCCTCCACCATAACATTTTGCCAGCCTAATATTAGTTTTCATCCTGTTTTCATTATTTTGAGTCTGCACCATTTGGTATGGAAGGACCCCAGTAGGGTTGCCTAAACTACCTAAACTTTTAAATGTGAAAAGAAGAGGTAAAATGTAAGGGTTTTATTTTAAATAACGAGTCACATTGTTGCCATGCATGTTTAAGAGCATAGAGTTATTTAGCTGTATTCCTGTTTGTGCTTTAGCACAGTTACTTAAGCTCACTTACCCAGAGAGATGTTGTGATGAGTGAGGTCGCTCTGAAATCTCTCTGCCTGGGTATAATAACTGTCCAGGGTTTCTCCATAGTCTCTCACTCCCAGCGGCACGATCAGGCTATCCGAGAGCCTCAGCAGCACATTTCCAGCCGTCTGGGCCACTGTCTGATGGCTCTTGAATCCTGCCAAAGAAGACATGTTGGTACCGCATAGTAGTTTGTATTTTCTGCCTAAATATATCAGCAGTAAAGTTATCCTGAACTGAGTAATGTTATTTAAAATAAGCACATGATGTACCGATACCTGCAAAATAATATTACATTCTTACCTTCACCATCAGTTCCTCCCAGAAGCCCACCATTTTCTTCTTACAATGATTCCTTCCAGTTCTGACTACATTTTGTCAGAACTTAAATATACAGTATTGGTTGCTGTCAGTTATATATCAGTTGTTGTCAGTTATATCTGAAAGGACAACTGATGTGCAAGGTAATGTCCATGTTTCCGTATAGCTCAAGTGGGTAACATTATAGTTTAACAGTGTGCTGACAAGTGTGTTATGGGGTAAAGGCCATTTCCAGAATGGAGGACGGAGAATTCCATCGATCACAGTGGGAAAACAGGACGCAGGAGAGGAGAAAGAGAATGCCGTTGTGCACTGAGACGTGACGAGGAGGCGCTTGGCCAGCCAGCTTTCAGGGGGTCGCTACTGCTGGCTGGAGGGTCTTGGAAGGACGGCACAGGATGACTATGTGATGACTTCCTCTAATCAATAAAATGTGATAGTCACAACCGTAGATCACGAGGTAGATAAAGTTTTTGTTTACCTGAATCAGACAATTTATTTAATCGATTGGGAGGTAATGTCACCACTGGCTCCTATTTTAAACTGATTTTTGTGTATTTTATTCTTCTTGGAACCTCCTCCTCAATTATCTGCAATGTATACAGGTAGTCCCTTGTTAATGTACGAGATAGAGACTGTAAGTTTGTTCTTAACCTGAATCTGTTCTTAAGTCGGAACACTGTGCCACCTCTGTCACCTGAACCTCCTTTTTGCCCCCCCCCCCCCCCGACCCTCCAGTGTACACCTGTGTATCATCTCTACCCCTCCGCAGTGGCTGGATGGTGTAATGGTTAAGGGCTCTGCCTCTGACACCGGAGACCAGGGTTTGAATCTCGGCTCTGCCTGTTCAGTAAGCCAGCACCTATTTAGCAGGAGACCTTAGGCAAGTCTCCCTAAACACTGCTACTGCCTATAGAGCGCGTCCTAGTGGCTGCAGCTCTGGCGCTTTGAGTCCGCCAGGAGAAAAGCGCAATATAAGTGTTTGTCTTTGTCTTTTTTTTGTCTCTATACCTGCTTATACAAGTTTAAAAGCCATTTATTCTTTAATTTTTTTTTAAATTGCTTTTCTCAAAAACTACAAGTCCAATTTGAATTTTTTTTTACTTGTTCCCACAGGATAAAAGTTGGGGGTGATACAAAATGTCACCCTACAAGAGGAAACAACACAGAGACAACAGGAGCCCAAATGGTGCAGTATGTCACAGTAGTGGGAAAATGTTGTAAGAGTGAAGGTAGATTACACTCACAAAGGTGGGTTGCAGAAGGGCAACCAACCACTGTCAGCAGGTGGAGATGTACAAACCCCGACTCCACTCGGGTACCAGGCAGAGCTGGTGGTGGCCGCACTCTTGATGAAAATATAACCTCAAGTGACCTGAAAATGGTCCAAGAGGGATGTTTCCCCTACAAAAGGAGGGTGACGGCACAAGATATAAGGGAAAAGAGGTGCCCAGGAGTAATAAAATACTTAATAATAATAAAATAATAATATGAAAGAAGGTGAGGTGGTTTACGTCAAGGAAGACAAACTCACTTAATAGAAGAGTTTTTATTGCACTGGCAACGCGTTTCCTGGGCACTTGCCCACTTCCTCAGGCCAAATTGCAGTACCAAGCAATACTAGTAGCCACAAGTAAGGTGCCTTATCTGTGGCTACTAGTACTGCTTGGCACTGCTATTTGGCCTGAGGAAGTGGGCACGTGGTCACAAAAAGCATTGCCCGTGCAATAAAAACTCTTCTATTAAGTAAGTTTGTCTTCCTTGCCTTCCACCTCACCTTTTTTCATTTTATTTGTTTTTAAAGTATTTTATTACTTCTGGGTGCCTCTTTCCCCTATATCTTGTTCCCACAGAATCCCTGAATCCATGCCGCTTGTATCAGTGGATTGTTCGTAAGTCGGCGTTCTTAAAGAGAACCTGTACTGAGCAAAATTATGTAAAATAAACACATGAGGTAACTTCAAATGAACATTACATAGTTACCTTGCCATCAGTTCCTCTCAGAAGCTCACCATTTTCTTCTTACAGTGATCCCTTCCAGTTCGGACAATATTTTGTCAGAACTGAATATATCAGTTCCTGTCAGTTATATATCAGTTGCTGTCAGTTACAGCTAAGAGGATAACTGATGTGTCCATGTTTCCCTATGGCTCAAGTGGGTGATGTTACAGTTTAACAGTGTGCTGACCAGAAAGCTGTTATGGGTAATGGCCATTTTCAAAATGGAGGACAGAGAATTCCATTGATCACAGTGGCCAAACAGGGTGCAGGAGAGGAAAAATAGATTGAGGAGTAGACTACGCAGGAGGTAAGTATGACTTGTGTATGTTTATTTTGTCTTTTAATTTTCAGTTCAGGTTTTCTTTAAGTATGGGACTACCTGTATTGTCCACCCTTGGTGGAGGGGTGTTACCCTTTACTTCCACATCTATAGAGAGTGGCCTCTTAATCTGAGTGGGGTCGAGTTTATTCTCCCCATCTGTTTTTACATCGGTTGCCTGTGCGGTAAACCACACTTGTGAGTATTATTTCATTAAACGGCAAGCTTCTCAGAGGAACTGACAGCGAGGCAAGTATGTAATTTTCATTTGCAGGTACATCATGTGTTTATTTTAAATAATTTTACTCGGTTAAGGACAAGTTCACTTTAAGTTTCCCTTTAAATTAGCGGGAACTTTATGCACAGCTCAAAGAGATTGCGTGGAGTCACAGTTTGAGAATGTGTGAATGCTGCTGCGATGGACACAGAAGTCTCTCTCTTACCCGGATCGATGTGTCTGGCTGTATAGTCAAAAGTGTCATACGCTGTGTGGTAGGCCGGGTATATGCGAGCCGACGTCACTCTCTGCGGGGAGAAACAAAAACAAAAAAAATAAAAACAAGTTTGAAGTAAAAAACCTGCTGCAGATAGCGTTGACTTCATCATATTCTTAGTGAACACCGCAAGATGCACTACAGTATCATAGCTCCCAACTGTCCCTCTTTTGGAGCCCAGTCCCTCTGTCACTTTTTCCTCCCCGTTTGTCCCTCTTTCAGGACTTTTTCCCTCTTTCTATGTAAATATATATATTTCTTTACTGAAAAATGTGTTTAATTGCCTCTAAACTTTATTCCCATCATTTAAATTGATATATTTCTTTTTTCAAATGTTGATATGAAGGAAAATGAGTCAGGAGAGAAAGGTCCAGTGTGGTTTGAATTATAAAACAGCATATTTTTCTTATGAAATCTTTAAGGTATGTGTGACTATGGGGTGTTCTGGGGCGTGATCAGGGGTGTGGCAGGGGAGTGGCTTAAGTGTCCCTCTTTCTCATCTGAAAATGTTGGGAGGTATGCAGTATGGTTTATAGATCTGTTGCGTAGGCATTGATAAGTGGCAAAACAAAAGTGGATGGCACACCCTACAAAGCGTCCTCGGTGCGATGGTCCTGTCTGTTACACACCAGCCAATTCACTATCGCATCTAGTATGCAACAGGCTTACACCAGAGCTAAGCCGGAAGACGTTGCTCTTTATTCACAAACAGAGCATCAGTGAACAAAGAAAAGGCAGAACCCTTAAGTGCCTGTATAGTGTAGTATTTAAAACAAATGGAAGTTAGAGATAGTAGATTCCTACTCACAAAACTGGGTTGCTAAGAGGCAACCACAGTAACAAGCAGGTGGAGAATTCTGTCTCCACGCAGATCTGTTGAAGATTATGGATGTTGTCAGTCGCTGTCCAATAAAAAAGGACCACTGGACTAATGTCACAGGTGAGAGCCCCGTCTGGGATGGGTGGGAGGAGGCACCCCAACAAAAAGTTATGCCAAAGATATATCCTATAATAATCAATCTTACCTCAAATGAGGGATAGGGTATTGGAAAAAATTTTATTGGACACTTGAAATGGTTGACTCGTTTCGTAGGTCTTTCCCACTTCGTCAGGTCAGGGGCACAGGGCCCCATCCAATTCACTTTTCCTCCCAGGTTTTCGCCTACATATTTTCACACCTTAGCAATAAAATGTCTTTTAAGGCACGAGCAAGCAAGAAGAATAATTTTGACAGGACTTTTTCACCCACCATATTTTCCACATATAAGACACACTTTTTCTCCCCCCGAAAAAATGGGGAGAAAAAGTCCCTGCATCTAAGGCTTCTTGCACACTGCAAGCGATTCAGATTCAGATTCCGCTTTTTAATCAGTTTTTACCTCCGATTCAGATTCCGATTTGCAGTGTGCAAGGGGCAAACATGGAGGACACATGGGGAGACATGGGGACATAGGAGGACCCATGGAAGACACATGGGGCAGATATGGGGGATACAGGAGGACACATGGGGAGACATGGGGACATAGGAGGACCCATGGAAGACACATGGGGCAGATATGGGGAATACAGGAGGAAACATGGGGCAGATATGGGGGATACAGGAGGACACATGGGGGACACAGGAGGAAACATGGAGCCGACATCTGGGATAAAGGACACATGGGGGAGACATGGGGACACAGGAGGCCACATGGAGGAGGAGAACATGTACAAGATGCTCCTGGAACATGGACGCACCAGGTTTAGTATATATTTTTCCCTGGTTTTTGCCCTCTAAACCTAGGTGCATCTTATATTCCGGAGCATTTTATACGGCAGAAAATACGTTGCTTTTTGGTACTTTTTCAATTGCAAAGTGCTGAAAAGTTATTTTAAACAGACGATAAAAATGATCTCCTAGGTTCAAACTTAGGAGAAAAAGTGAATTGGATCGGGCCCACGGTGTCTAAAATGAAATGACACAAGAGGATCACAGTCCAGTGCTCAAAATTATATCTACAAAACAGCGCAAATGGTAAGAGCAAAGTGCATCACTGTCACAGCATTTACTTACTGCCCCCTGAGTTCAGTGGGGACTTATTAGCAATCTCGGGAAGCCAGCCCAGCAGACTTCGGGGATCAGCGGCTTTGGGCAGCAGGGCTGCACCTCGCTAGGCACACGATCTCTCTACATTCATCCTAGCAGTGGGCGTGGCCACAGCACTGGTGCGAAGGTCAGGGTATTTAAACTCTGACCTCTCATCATTCAGTGCTGTTGCTTTGCGCCACACAGCAGTGGTGTAGGTCCACGCCATCCCTAACCTGTTCCCTGGCCTCTAGCCTGTCGGACCGGTCACTTGCCAGCCTGCCCTGTCAGTCAGTGGGGCTGCTCTGTCACATCTGCCTGCCTGTCCAGTCAGCCCTCAGCACTCCTCAGTCTTTCCTGTCACTACCTGTCTGCCCACTCTCCTGTTACCCCAATCTGATCCCTCCAGACAGCCCTGTCTATCCCTTCCAGGATGTGCATTCTACTACTCCGGTACTTATCTAGCATCCCATGCCCAGTACTCCGATACCCATTCAGCTAGTCCCTGTTCACAGGGCCGGATTTCTGGAAAGGCCACAAAGGTGAAGGCCTAGGGCGATACAATTCAGCAGGGCGCAGGACTTGGAGAGATAAGAGGTCACATGTCAAAGTAAATCACTTCTGCTTTGCTCTATTCTGCCTGAATTCCAGCGATCCCTGCATCTCTCACACTGCAGAGTGTGTGTGATGACAGCATCTATTGTCATCTGAGGAACTTGTCCAGTATAATGAGTTGGGACATACAAGCTGCTGTGAGAAGAACAATATATAAGCTCAAGTAGTAGAACTTTTGAGTTCAGATTAGTTTCTTTATGCAGCACGCATTCACGGACAGGAATTATCAGCTCTCCTCTCCCCCTGACTGATGTTTATTACTTGGTCAGAGCTGTTAAAGACCTGAGACCTGTTAGATTTATGGTTTGTTGTTACAGCAACATTCTCTCTGTGCTACAGTTTAACTCTTTCCGGACATGTTTTAGAAGCAGCAAAGCATTGTTCTGTGTTAGCCATCAGTGAAAGCAGGATGTTTTGAAACAGAATGACAACTGTATTACATTTATTTATATTTACAAAACATTGTATGCATCTCCTGCTGACTGTATATATAACTGTATGTGCTAACATCATGTATACAGGAACAAAGTCTGAAGATGGCTCATTAGCCAAAAGGCTCACGGTTTTCTTTTGGTTAGCCAATAAATATTATCATTCTATTACAAAACGTAAAAACTTCCTGCTGACTGATTAAGATCTGTCTTAACTTGCCCCAAGTGCTAAATTGTCACTGTGTAAAGTACACCTGAGCTTATGCTAGATACACATGATGCAATTTTCTGACAGATTTACTGTCAGATCGACTATTTCCAACATGTCCGTTCTGCTATCCGATAGATTTTCTGAATGATTTTTTTCATAGAAATGACCGGAAAATCGATTGAAAAATTGATCGGAAATCAGATCAGACATTGGAAATAATCAATCTGGCAGTAAATCTGTCAGAATTGCATCGTGTGTTCCTAGCATTACACGACATCTATGCCAGCGTGTGTAGTGTCGGATCCTTCTACTTACCTCTTACCTGTTCTGGTTTGGATGGGTTTCTCTCCTTTGCGCTGCACCATCACCTGTTTGTGACTCTGACTGAAGCAAGTCGCACAAAGGACAAAGAAGCAGTGCATGCTCTGTCCTCTCGGGCTTCTTGTTATTATGCACTCCTGTACTGAGGTGCACAGCAACCGAGGCTGGGAGTGTTATGGGTATGTGTACTTGACAAGTGCTGCTCATATATGAGCATCATTTCTGAATTATGCAAGCCCTGAACACTACCGCCTGCTGTGCATCCAGGCTGGAGTGCAAAATTACATGGAGTGGCCAGAGCATGCACTGCTTCTTTGAACAGGGGGGGCAAAGCAGCAAAACAGACAGGAGCCCATGTAACCCAGTGATCACTAGTCAGAGTTGGACAGAATGTGTGTGTGTGTGTGTGTGGGGGGGGGGGGGGGCTGGTTGGTGACAGCCGGCCTAGGGCGCTGGAAAGTACAAATCCGGCCCTGCCTGTTCAGCCTATTCTGTCCAGCCTGTCCCTCCTAGTCGGTCCTGTCCGTTCCGCCCAGTCCGTTTCCGTTCAGCCGTCTCGTCCAGTCCATTCTGTCCTGTCCATATAGGTTGTCCTGTTCTATATAAGTTTTCGTCAGTCAGTTTTGTTTAGTTCCCTTTCCCTATTGGCAAGGAAGCCCCTTCTGTTATTCTTCTCATCTCTGGTGGGGTAGTCCTAGGGGTTATGACCTGATGGGCACCAAGCAAGAAAGTAGTCTGCCATCCATTAGGGGTGACGGCCCATCATCCCTTGCGGGTGTGCTGGTGATGAAGACCTGTGATCGCTTAGACGTCATGCACTGAGACTGCCTGTATCTATCCTTAGTGCAAAGATCAACAGAACCCTGACAGTTATACTTTTACGTTATGTTTTTTGATACTACCCATCATTCAGGTAAGATAGATTATTATAATTATGATACTGTATATTATACATTTTTGTTACGGTGGCTCCTACCAACCATCCTATGTTCGATGGGTGTCATGTTCAGTGAACACTACCTGCAGTGTCTTTTGCCATCTCACCTGTGTCGAATGGTAGTTTCCCTGTGGGAAATAATGTACTTATCACACAGATCTAGATGTGTGAAAGCACACACTACCTGCTTATATCACACAGCTCCACCCGTATGGTCCTTTGGATTTAATCGGCGGGAACCGCATGCTTACTATTTACATGGTACTTGCCAGTTTCCATACCCTGCTGATTTTATTGCGTATCTGAAAGAGCCAGTCAAGAACAATGGAAAGTGCGATAGTATGAAGAAGAGGGTTTACCCTGTCATATGTGTACGCTATGTCCATGCAGGTGATGCCCAGGTAGTGAAGGAACGCAGCATAGTCACTGCCAATGCCCAAAGTACCAATCCTACAAGAAACAAATTAGGGACATGTTAAAATGACAGCAAGCAGTTTGTAAACTGCTATAATAATAAAGCTACAGCAAAAGCTATTCTGAGGTCAGTTTGAGCCCCCGGGTAATTGTCCAGAGCAGAGACGGATTAAGGTGAAATGGGGCCTAGGCAAGTAACAATTTTGGGCCCACCCTTCATGGCCAGCTAGCTTTTTTGGTAAGATTTGGTGGGAGCCTGTATCAACCATGCCCTCAGTCTCTCCGGGCCCTAGGCAACTGCCTAAGTTGCCTTGTGGATGATCGGGCTTCGGCCTAGAGTGACCCTGGACAAGGGTGTCTTTTGAGCATAGGAAGGCTTCTGAAAAACACAGGAGGAACAGAACAAAAAGGTGATGTAGAGGAGTTAAAAAACAAAAAACAAATGTGACCCTGACAATATAAATATAGTACAAGATATACATGAATGGTAAGCTGGAAATTGGTTGTGTTTGAAGGAAAATGTTCAAGATAATTGCCGGTGCAGGTTAGCAGCTCCATTGCTGCACAGTGCACACATTTATTTGGGATCCGGTATTGGCATGTAATGGGAGAAGGTTGAGCCTTACATGCCAGTCCAGCAAATCCATGCCAGGACTTGGGACCAGCAGGAGTAGTCAGCTCACTTGGAGCAATTGCAAAGAAGATTGTGGCCCATATGCATGTAATTTTTTCACCTGAGTTCTCTTCTAGGAGATAATTTTCATCTTCTCTGTAAACCAAATTTTCAGCATTTTACAATGGAAAACGTACCCAAAAGTTGGTGGAAAAGTCCTATCAAATTTATTTTGAGTAATTTCTTGCTTGCTGGTCACTTAAAAGCATTTTATGAGAAGTTGGGAAAATATCACTGAGGAGAAAACTCAGGAGAAAAAGTAAACTGCATATGGGCCTCTATCTGTCAGAAGGCAGGAGGCTGTGCAGCACAGAGACTGCTGAGTGTGATACAGCAGAGAAGCTGCTGAGGTGGTTGGACTCCAGTACTGAGGATCCAGCCCGACTCTTCCCGCCCCCTACTTGGGCCCCCTTCATTGCAAAGATTTATGAAAGATTTATGTGAGTGGGGGGAAGCAGTACAAAACGTAGTACAAACTCACCTTTCGGGCTCCATGCGAGGATGACGTGCCGGCGGGCTGCTCGGTCTCCAGTGCCATTCACTACTTTTTGATTAGTGGAAATAGTGAGCGGCGCCGAAGACAGAGCAACCCAGTGACATGGAAGGTGAGTTTGTACTATGACTGCTTCCCACCACAGACATAAATCTTTGCACTGAAGGAGGGAGCGTGGAGGAGGGCCTGAGGAGAGGGAGGGAGGAGTCAGGCCCTCTTCCCCACAGCTGAGTCCCTTTGTGCCTGCTGCTCCCCCATTCATCACCGCACCACCCTCCCTCACAGCGCGTCATGCGTACACCTGCCTCGCCTGCCCCTAGAAACAGGGCTGACCAAGACCTTAGCTATCTGCATTAAAGCGGACCCAAACCAAACATTTTTTAATTCAAAATATTTAGTTGCACCACTCTGACACATACAAAGATAAATAAACACTCCTTCAAGTCTATGAGCATTTCAGTGATTGCTTTTCACCCTTCTCTTTTCATAGCTAGGGTTATACTGGGGGCAGCCATTTGTAATTCCTCCATTGCCAGACACCATCTACTCCACCAGTTTGCTGGAAAAAATCCCGGCAATTTGAAAGGAAGGGAGGGGTTCCTCCAATAAATGTAAAATATTTTATATTTGTCATCGTGCAGCTGAAAAAAGGCTGCTATTTATTATTATAATTTAGAAAATAGATTTTATTTCTTGTATTTTTAATTTGGGTCCACTTTAACTCAAACACACGCATCCTCGTTCATCCCTGGTCTGCCCATTTCCAGGACGTTTTCTCCTATTTAACTTTTTTTCTCTATTTGTCTAGGACTTGTTTACATCCATGTCTGATCTTCAGTAGGTCTTTGGCCGGTGGGATCATGCTATAAATTATAACTTACTTCTAGTTGGAGAAGCCAATCAGCATAAAACACCATCTGGCCAGTAGTATTTTTTAAGCCGTTAGAGTCTGCATGAAAACTATACTATTCGGTTTCCTGATATCACCTGGGTCCTGACCTAACCACTTTTTTTTAGGATTGATGGTATCTTCCAAACTAAAAAAATGTTTCCTGCCATTTTTGACCCTTCTATGCTTTTTGTCCCTAGGGTTATACAATGATCTGCATATAGAGGAAAAACGGTTTTGCCATCTATTTAGAAAGGGGTCCTTCACAGTGAGAGTGGTTAAAATCTGGAATATCTTACCTCAGTTACCTACTTACCATAAGTAGTTATGGTAAACTCTATGGGCTCGATTCACAAAGCGGTGATAACCCAGTTAAAGACTTTAGGCGTGATAACCATTTTTATCATGCCTAAACTCAGTTTAGGCATGATACGTTTAGGCATGATAAGTTTAGGCAAGTTTAGATAAGTTTAGATCGCGTGCAAAGTCCTGCACGCAAAGCAGCGCCATTAAACTCTATGCAAAGTGCACCAGACTTTGCTAGCGCAAAACTTTTGATCAGCTGTGCACTGCGGTGCTAACCCAGTTGGTGCTTAAACTTATCACGCCTAAAAACTTATCACACCTAAACTTATCATGCCTAAACTTATCACACCTAAACTTATCATGCCTAAACAGAGTTTAGGCGTGATAAAGGGCTTTTTCACCAGGGTGCTAACTGTTAGCACCGCTTTGTGAATCAGGCCCTATATCTGCATTTAAAGAGGGTTTGGATGCTTCCCTGGCATGGAAGGTCACCCACAGCTATAAATATTAGGTAATTCCCGGGAGAGTTGATCCAGAGTCGGGAAGGAATTTTTCCCTTGTAAGGATAATTGGTACAGGCCTTGTAAGGTTTTCCGCCTTCCCCTGGATCAACAGGGATAAGTGCAAGTTTCAGGAAGGTGTTCTTTTTTTCTGGTTGATCTTGATGGATGGATGTCTTTTTCAATCAAACTATGTACCAACTTTTGACCTTCTAACGCCATTGTGCCATATGAAGGACTTACGAGGGGATGAGGCCGTACTGTGAGCTGGTGCGATTGGAGTGGCTCCTCCAGTTGTCATACACTGTGAGAGAGTTTGATGGTGTTTTCACCTGTGTTGAAAATATTATGAAACATGCATTAACAGCGTTGTCTCTTTAATGCAATTCCGTAAAACAAAGAAATAATCAAAAAGTAATAATGGGGTAGGCTGAGTGAGCATTCTGATAAGGAGCCATTTTCTTGAAGTTAAAGGAAACCAGAGACTGCTCAAATCAAAAATTTGATACATACCAGGGGCTTCCTCCAGCTCAATAAGCACCACTGAGTCCCTCGCCAGCCTCCCGTGTGTCTCCGGTCGGCTGCAATCAGCCCCGGTAACTGGCTCAGCCATGCCAGTCGGGCGCTTCTGCGCATGACCTGATCTGCCTACCCTGCTCTTTATATATGCAAGCAGTAAATATTTTGGACTGAGGGGGAAGGGGAGGTGTAGAGATGGGGTTCTAGGCAAGTGAGGATGAGAAGGAGGTTGGGTACAGCACACTATTCTTTTTATAGGTTGTAGCTTCTGGTAGGAACAGCTTTCAATAGTAGCCCCCTGCATTGCAGCAAATGGAATCCTTGCATGGCCACCCACGATACACATTTTTATATTACTTTTACATTTGAGAATTACAACCATTTCTGATGGATTGTAACATTTGAGAAATCTGGCCAATGTATCACACACGTTTCTTTATTTTTTTTTCCCCAATTATGAAAAAAAAAATTGTTAAAACTCTACAAAAATAGCTTGGGTCTATAAATCAAAAAACTTCCAATCTATCCAACACCATTCAATTAACCTAAAATTAATCAGAAAAACATCATCCACTCCCGATCGACTTAAATCAATAAAAACAGAAAATGTGTTGTTTAAAGGAAAACTAAAGTGAGAAAAATATGGAGGCTGACATTTTTATTTCCTGTTAAACAATGCCAGTTGCCTGGCAGTCCGCTGATCTATTTGGCTGCAGTATTGTCTGAGTCAGACCAGGAACAAGCATGCAGCTAATCTTGTCAGATCTGACAATAATGTCAGAAACGCCTGATCTGCTGCATGCTTGTTCAGGGGCGATGGCTAGAAATATAAGAGCCAGAGATCAGCAGGATAGCCAGGCAACTGGTATTGCTTCAAAGGAAATAAATATGGCAGCCTCCATGTCTCTCTCATTACAGTTAAATGGAAAAGAAAAACCTTTTGATTTGTGCCATCTTTTAGCATATTGACATTTTATCTTAATGAACTAAAGTTAGGTCAATAGGTTACCTGCTTGGATGCAGCGAAGACGACATTTTGTGCTGGTGGAGTTCCTAGGACTCTTAAAGTGGCATTAGCTAAACAAAAGAAACATGCATGTTGGAAATCCGCTGCTACTAACCACTGAGGTAAACCAAAAGATAGCTGAATATCTACAGTACAACCGGCCAAAGTATACACACTGTCAATTATAATTGGCCAACCGCTGACCAATTTTTCCACCTCCATGTAGTATGAGGATCAACAAATATTGAATACTATGAGCAGATTGTGTAGGTAAAAGCTCATATTACATGGAGGTCATTTAATTGGTCTGTGATTGGCCAATCATAATAGAAAGTGTGTACCAGACGTAAAGCCTGGTACATATATCCAAATATGATTTGCCAGTGATTGACCAATTGTATTGCTTCTATGCAGGGCCGGATTTGTACTCTTTACCGCCCAAGGCCATTGTCACCAGCCGCCTCCCTTCAGTATAGGTAGCGAGGTGACCTCTCCCCCTTCCCTCTAGTATAGGTAGCCAGATGACTCCTCCCTCCTTTCCCTCCAGTATAGGTAGCCAGATGACCCCCCCCCCCCCCCCATTCCCTCTAGTATAAGGAGCCAGATGACTCCTCTCTCCTTTCCTCCGTCCCTCTCCTTTTCAGTATAGGTAGCCAGCTCGCCTTCACACTGCAGCAGCCATCTGTGTCACTCATTGCTAAGCTCGTCTCCAGTGCAGACGCTTCCTCTTCCCTTCCATCTCCAATGCTGCCCAAGTCCATAGCCGCCGGCCACAATGCAAACGTGCACAGAGAGCAAGATGGCTGCTGCACAGGCAGCTAGCAGCAGAGTACCGAGGTCAGGTGCTCACCTGATCTCCCTGCATTGCAGCGATTGCAAGCTTGCAAATGCTGCACCAGTTTAGCCTGCTGCTTTGGTGCCCTTCCTCCTGTGGTGCCCTAGGCCATGGCCTAGGTGGCCTTGGCCTAAATCCGGCCCTGCTTCTATGTAGTATGGGAACTTACCTACACAATGGGCTTGATTCACAAAAGAGTGCTAACTGTTAGCACGGCCGTTTTCGCGCGAATTGTCGCATTGCGCGCGAACGCGAATTTTCACGCGCAACGATAACGTCTGATGGGGAGTTCAGCTCCATAGAATAGACTGTGTAGGTATGGCTCTCATACTACATGGAAGGGGGTAAAATTGGTCTGACAGCTTTCATTTTCCAAAGACTATGGTCTGATGTGTGTATGTGGCCTTAGTCTAGAAATTTAGGTCTGATTCACTTCATACTCCTATTCACTTATACACGAGTCACGGGCAACACTGAGCACACTGAGTAATGTGTGTACTATTGGTGACATTTCCATTTGCAGCAATTTACCCAGTGCTAAGTGATACTTCTGAAAGTCCTGGCCACAATTAACTAGGAAAGGGGCAGGGGGGAAATACTGGGCTGCGAGAGGAGGAGTGAATAATTGCAGCACTTGGGGGCTTAGAGAAGGTATTGGCTGCAATACTGTATGCAGTGCGGTTATTAACCCTTCCTGAGCCCCAAGTGCAACTATTAACTTTGTTGGGTAGACTTATACTTGAGTCAATAAAAAATTCCAGCTTAAGAGGGTTAAATATTGGAGTCGACTTATACACCAGGTTGACTTGTATTCAAGTATATATGGTAATCACTCAAAGTAAGTTGTTCCTGATTAACTGCAGTTCAATATTAATTTTCTTACCTTATTTATATTATATTTTTGCTCTTTGGGAGCCTAAAAAATGTAACATAAATAAGATGAAAACAGAGGAAAACAGGTGAAAAATCTTTGTAAATCATGCCCTATAGGCTCATAGTATTCAATATCTGTATGGTACAATTGGCCAATCAAAAATGGATGTGTGTATGCAGCCTAAAGCCTGGTATACATTTTCAATTTTGATTGGCCAATGGTTGCCCAATTTTGCAACCTCCATGTAGTATGAGAGCTTACCTACACAATCTGTTCATAGCATTCAAAATCTGTTCACCCTCATACTACGTGGAGGTGGTAATATTGGCCAGTCATTTAGATTAATCAAATTAATTTAGATGCCCGTCTTTGTACCTGTTCTAGTATGTTCATGTCCTTCCTATAGTGTGGTGCCCAAAACTGTATCTCAGGTGTGGCCTCACAAGTGATTTCTACAGATAGAGACGTATACTAGCATCTTGTGATTTTATTTCCCGTTTTATGCATGCTAGAATTGTATTTGCATTAGCTACCACTGCTTGGCATTCAATATCGGTGTTTAAATTGTTATCAACCAGTATTGCCAAGTCCTTCTCCAAGTCTCATGTTATCATTAACATTAGCCAAACTCTTGTGCTAACTTCCTAACCTATTGGCTTGGCATTGCCAGGTCCTAATTAGGAATGAGATTTACAAGCAACCCAATGCCATACCTCCATTACATAAAGCCGGTATGACCTCTAACCTCAAGTCAGCTGGCCATTGGTGTTCACAAATCAGCATGTTTGACTTGAGCACGGAGTTTTGGAACTCTGGCCCTATTGGACATCAGGTCATACTGGGCATTATAGGTAGAGCAGAGGCTTTCAGCGCAGATAGATTTGGGCGCAGCCGGCGCCACCACAGACTGTAATAGGAATTACATCTATAGCGGCGCTCAGTGAGTAACGTCGGCGCTGTCAGAAGACAGAGCTGAAGTTTATTTAAAAACACAATATTTCGTCCGCCAGCAATAGCTGGAAGCCGAATTATTTAATTCCCCACCATCAATGTCGGCCTGGCGGGGGAATAGTAAGCAACATGGCCCGGACTTGTGCAGCAGCAGAATCAGCCATATACCGGCTGCATCCTGCGCCCGAGTCTACCGGCGCCTATTTCAAATGTATGCCATTATGGGATGGGGGTTTACCGCTGATGAACTCATGCCACAGTGAATTCTCTCCCTGGTTCTAGAAAAGACACAGAACATTTTCTCCTTGCGGACACAAAGATGCAGTCACTAGGGTGCACTCAGAAGGAGGAGGAGCCGAGATTCAAACCCTGGTGTCCTGTGTCAGATGCAGAGCCCTTAACCAGTACACTATCCAGCCACTTCTAATAAAACAGTACCTTTAAACCATACTGGGTGCCAAGAAAAAGAGAGAAAGAGCAAGGAAAGGTGGAAAAACAGTGTTGAACAAAGAGAGGCTTGGAAATAGGCCAATCAAATTCACTTTGGGCCATTTTTGGATTGGCCTATTTTCAAGCTACGTACAATCTGCATTACATTTACATACAAGCCATCTCATTGGCCAGTTCTACTTACCGTATACAGAGATGTCCACATTAATGTAGGCTACAGTCCTCTCCCTTAACTTGCTGAAGTAGTCCTAAAATGGAAAATATGAACATTAATGAAAATAGTATAAACAAAACATGCATTTTTCTGTTTACAGGACCACTAGAGCGAAAAGGTAAGCAGTAAAAATCTGACAGAATTGACAGGTTTTAGACTAGTCCATCTCCTCATGGGGGGATTCTCAGGGTTGTCTTTGTTTTCAAAAGCATTTCCAGCACAGCAGTTGCTATTTTGGCAGTCAGACTTAGCAACTGCCATTCAGGAAATGCTTTTTAAAACAAAGAAAACCCTGAGAATCCCCCAGGAGATGGACTAGTCCAAAACCTGTCATATTATCAGAGTGATCAAATCTATGGTACATAGAATCGAGTGGGAAAATCAATGTGTGTATTGGCCTCCTTAAAGCACACCTGAAGTGAGAGGCATATGGAGGCTGCCATATTTATTTCCATTTACACAATGCAGATTGCCAGGCTGTCCTGCTGAGCCTCTGTCTCTCAGAAAACAATCTCTCAGGCAACAATTTTGGGACAAATGCTGTACAGACACATCCCTAGCCTTAAGGTTAGCGATGTGTTCTGTTGCTAGGGAGGGGGGTAGAGTGATGGCGATCGGCTGACCACCGAGCGGGGGATGAAAACGGCATTGCGATCCGTAATGCTCGGGCATCTGGGGTCGTTAACCCATTCGCGTTCCGTCGTTTTCACGTGAGAAATGTTCACCTCCCATTCATTAGCCTATAACTTTATCACTACTTATCACAGTGAACTGATCTATATCTTGTTTTTTCCGCCACCAATTAGGCTTTCTTTGGGGGGTACATTTTGCTAAGAGCCACTTTACTGTAAATGCATTTTAACAGGAAGAATAAGAAAAAAATTGAAAAATTCATTATTTCTCAGTTTTCAGCCATTATAGTTTTAAAATAATACATGCCCCCATAATTAAAATTAACGTATTGTATTTGCCCATATGTCCCGGTTATTACACCGTTAAAATTATGTCCCTATCACAATGTATGGCGACAATATTTTATTTGGAAATAAAGGTGCATTTTTTCCATTTTGCATCTATCACTATTTACAAGTTTAAAATAAAAAAAATATAGAAATATTTCATCTTTACATTGATATTTAAAAAGTTTAGACCCTTAGGTAAATATTTACATGTTTTTTTTTTTTTATTGTAATTTTTTTTTTATTTTTTATATTAAACATTTTATTTGGGTAGTTTTGGGAGGGTGGGAGGTAAACAATAGATTTATAATGTAAATGTGTGTTAATTTTTTTTTTTTTTTACTTTCACTTGTAGTATTACTTTTTGGCCACAAGATGGCGGCCATGAGTTTCTTTACATGACGTCACTCTAAGCGTAACACACGCTTAGAGCGACGCATGGGGGAAGTGACAGCCAGAAAAAGCGAAGCTTCCGAGAGAAGCTGTCGCTTTTTCTGCGGGTGAGAGGAATCAATGATCGGGCACCATAGCCCAATACATTGATTCCCTGGCTACCGAATCCGCGGCCGGGAGTGCGCGTGCACGCGTGCGATCGGCCGCGGGAGCGCGCGGTAGCTCGCATGGTTCCTGGACGTAGATTCTACGTCCAGGAACCAAAATAGGTTAAGGATCCTACAGGACGGATACTTAACGACCCTCAATGTCCAAGCAATATTGTTAGGCGGCCGCTGTACACGCAATGATTGTCAGCTGAAATGGTTGCTATCGGTTATTTCAGTCAACGGTTATCACAAGTGTACGTAGCCTTAGCCATAGACCCTGAACAAGCATCCAGGTCAGTTGTGTCTGACTGAAGTCTGACTGCATTAGCTGCATGCTGGTATCAGGTGTGGGATTCAGACACTACTGATGCCAAATAGATCAGCAGGGCTGATAATAATTGCTGTATAATTGCTGAAAATCCCTTTACATCGAGGCCCATACACACAAACTCGGCTGAGGGGACTGATAATAACCGCCTCTGCCAATAATCCATTGTGTGTATATAGCAGCCCCTGACTGCCGCCTGGCCGGCAATTTGGATCAATTTGGCCGAACCATAGTCAATAGCTTTGTTCTCCCCGCCCGCCGTGTGACATCACATTTGCACTGCTCTGTCGATTAGTGATGATCGATCGTCATCTGTTAATTACGATTACACAAATCTTTGCAATTATGGCCATACGTAATTTTGATTTGGACATTCAACTGATTTTTGTGTAATCCATTCGTAATTTCACGTAATTATGTTGCCGACTTTAGAGGTTAAAGCGGATCCGTGATGAAAAACTAACTATAACAAGTAACTTGTCTATATATCTTATCTAAAGTTTAGATAGTTTACACAGCAAATCTAGCTGCAAACAGCTTTCATAGAAAATGATTATTTCTTCCTGTGATACAATGGCAGCAGCCATGTTGTTTGTAAACATTACACAGAGGCAGGCTTATCTGTATCTTGAGCACTCACCCCCCTTCTCCCTCCTCTCCTCTGCAACTGAAATCAATGGCTAGTAACACCTCCTCCTCCTCCTGCCCAGACTGAGGTCCCATGAGCCCTTGCTACTGTCTGAAAGTGCCTTGGCTCTCTGAAAACATGTGGGCGTGGTTTTAGTTTAAAGGGAATTAGTGTATTAAAACAACAACAAAAAAGTATTTGGCTTGAGGAATGCCCTATAAACAGTAGGAAAGGAACACAATTATGCAATGAGTAAAAGTTCACCTCGGATCCACTTTAATAGCAAGGCCCCCTTACGTGCTATCATCACCAAAATTGCTGCACGTGTTAAGAAGGAACAAGGCAAAACATATATACATTTTTCAAAAAGACCTTGTAGTTGTTGAGAAAATCGATTTTAAAAATGCAAAAGAAAAATGTTTTTTAAATTCAGAAAATTGACAGATCAAAAACTATTTTTTTCCTTAGCATTTCTAAAATTGATTTTCTCAAAAACGACAAGGTCTTTTTGAAAAAAAAAAATTATATATATATATATATATATATATATATATATATATATATATATATATATATATTGCCTAGTTCTCACTATTCCCCTAAACATACATAGCAATGCTGGTGATGGCAGCATGTATAGGGGCTTTGCTGTTCACCGCTAAAACTGGCACAGAATTACGCAAAATTGCAGTTCCTGATTACGTTTGAAAATGAAATCCATTACGATTTTACCCAAAGTTTCATATTAGGATTTTGACGCAGAATTATGGTTATGCTAAATTTGTGCTCATCGCTATCGCTGATGATCTATTCGAGAACAGGTAAACATTTCTCATGGGAAAGGGGGTATCAGCTACTGATTGGGATGAAGTTCAATCCTTGGTTAGAGTTCCTCCTTAACATTACCTCTGCAAATTCAGTTGAGCCAATTAGTCCAAACTCTTCCGCACCCCAGCTGCCAAAAATGATGGATCTGCGAGGACGCCACTTCCCTGCAATAGTAGCATTTATAAGGAAAACAATTACATTTTATTCAGTATGAAATCTGAGAGTTTGCTAAAGTGGAGACCCTGGCAAAGCAGAAATTAGAACCTTTCACTGCTGTTTAAGCTCCAGCCACATGACAATGGGATAGGGGAGGAGATTGCATGCAGCATGACGATTGGATGGGGGAGGAGACTGGGCAGCATGAAGATGGGATGGACAGGAGATTGGACAGCATGACGATGGGATGTGGAGGAGATTGGACAGCATGATGATGAGCTGGGGAGGAGATTGGACAGCAAGACGGTGGGATGGGGAGGAGATTGGACAGCATGATGATGAGATGGGGAGGAGATTGGACTGCAAGACGGTGGGATGGGGAGGAGATTGGACAGCATGATGATGAGATGGGGAGGAGATTGGACTGTACGACGATGGGATGGGGAGGAGATTGGACAGCATGACGATAGAATGGGGAGGAGATTGGACAGCATGATGATGGAATGAGGGGAGGGGGGTTTGGACAGCATGACTATGGAATTGGGGGGGGGTGAGATTGGACAGCATGACGATGGAATGGGGGGGGGGGGAATGGACAGCATGACGATGGAATGGTGGTGGGGGGAATGGACAGCATGATGATGGAATGGGGGGGGGGGGGGAATTGGACAGCATGACGATGGAATGGGGGGGGGGAATTGGACAGCATGACGATGGAATGGGGGGGGGGAGATTGGACAGCATGACAATGGGATTGGGGAAGAGATCGTCATGATGGGATGGAGGAGGAGATGGGACAGCATGATGATGGGATGGGAGAGGGGTTTGGACATATTGAATATATTTACTGCAAAACGTACCAACGTGCAATAGACAAAACCTTACGTTTTGCTAATTAATGCAAAAAAATGTTTCCCGCGCAACAAAAATGGGAACCTGAAACAGTATTTTAAAGCAAACCTGTGAGTTTTGTAAAAGAACAAGTTAGGTACTTACCTCCTGGGGTCCTTCAGAGGCTCCGCACATCCTTCTCCAGACCCCTCGTGGACCCCCTGGAACTGATCTCATACATGAACAACAGGGATATGTGAGGGAGCAGGCTGGCGTTGTACTTTGTTCTCTGGTTGAACTCGATGGACGTATGTCTTTTTCTAACCCAAATGTAACTATGTGAATAAGAGCAGCCGCACTGCGTCTGCACAACTGCACGGACCCGCTCGGGCTTCGGTGGAAAAATCCGAGGCCAATGGGGTCCATGCCACTGCACAGGCACGAGCCGTAGACAAGGGCTTGATGATGGCTTTCAGGGGGTCCCAGCACTGGAACGGCCCAGTAGAAGAGGATGTTGGAAGCTTCTGGACTATCCAGAGGCTGCCATGTTTTGAGGTGATTGAATGGATTGCGATTACCTTCTTTTACTTTAGTTCCCAGAATTCTTGTGATTTCCAGCATAACAGCGGTGCCACTGCTGGGGTCGATCGCTCCATGGACCCAGCTGTCCCTGTGGTTGCCATACATGACGTACCTGTCTGGAGATACAGAGCACAGGAGCTATCCATACAGGGTTCATGCACGATACACTCAGAACATCCAGCAACACAAGTACATCATACATAGTTTAGGAGTGGCATAGAAACATCCAGCAACACCCAATAAGGTGACAGATAATGATAAGATCCTGCAGAGACTTTGTCTATGTCTAATGATACACGGGTCGATTCTGAGCCATTTAGATGGCTCGATAGATAATTTCCGACATATCCGATCTCCGGCCCGATCGTTTCCACGTTGGATTCTGCATGGAGGACAATGGGAAAAGATAAGAAAAATGAATGGAAGATAAGAGAATCGCCTGCAGAATCGAGCGTGGAAAACGATCGGGAGCGGAATCGAGTGGCAAAATCCACGCGTGTATTCCCAGCATAAGTCTTTGTCCTTCCTTTGTCTATACAATACTGAATCCTACCTGGACTAGCCATACGTCTAGCAATTCTGATTCAATTGACAAAACGATCGACTTTATTAAAGAATCGACTTCAGTATGGTTCATCGAAATTTGATCGACTAGTGACCCACACACTACAAATGATGTCCTATGCGATTTAGCCTCACATTCGATCTGATCGATGTTATGTCTCCATGCTCTGAATGCAAAAATCGATTCAGAGCTGAGCCAGGACAAGGTCCTCCAGCACCCAAGGCTGAGACACCAAAGTGCGCCCCCTAAATCCGTTCCACCCAGCTGTCACACACTGATTGCTAGTAGACTAAGAGGCTCCCCAGGGTCCCCAACACCTTAATCTCTAGTTATCTGGCTTGCAGTCACTGCCATGTATCCCCTTTTCTTATTTCTCTCTGCTGCAAACACAATAGGGGAATGATAGCTGAGTGAGTTGTGCGCCCCTACCTACACTGCGCCCTGAGGCTGGAGCCTCAAATTGAATAGAATTGAATAGTCGATCGTACAGCCAAATTGCTACATGTATGGCTATCCTAACAATTATACATGAATATGGTAGAGGAGATGACTGGCACATGTTCTACCTTAACTACCTCAATGAATAATATTATCACTAAGTAACAGATGAACTCTACAGCTGCATATACTGGTGTACAAATATGCTGTTCAGTGATAGCCGGATTCCTTATCTTGCTGTAATGGCTACATATTTATGACTCACCAGGCTCTACAGATCCTCTGATAATGCCCATCACATTGGCGGATTGCTTTATTGTTCGCCAATTGTAAACATTAACCTGGACGTCGCTGAGGAAAAAGATGAAAGCAGTTATGAGGACACTGTTGTTAGAAACATACACACATACGTACATGAATACACACATAGAGACATCATGCACACATCATACCCATGTCCATACACACACATTTATACTTCATAGGACCACGTCCCGTGCACCTCCCGTGTTTGACTAACACCCCCAGGGGAGCTTTATTAAGAAGGGAGGGGGAAGAACTAGTACAACACAAGGGGAACTTTATTGGGGAGGGAGGGGGGGAACCACTAGACACAAGGGAAGCTGTATTGAGGAGGTACAGAGAGGGAAAGCCACTAGACAACGGAGAAGCTTTATTGGGGGAAGGGGGTAGGAAGTGGGGAAACCACTAGACCAGGGAAACTTTATTGGGGAAGAAGGGAAGGGGAAACCACTAGATACCAGAAAAGCTTTATGAGGCAGGGAGGGGGAAACCAGTAGACACTAGGGAAACTTTATTGGGGAAGAAGGGAAGGGGAAACCACTAGATACCAGAAGAGCTTTATGAGGCGGGGGGGGGGGGGGGAACCAGTAGACACTAGGGAAACTTTATTGCGGAGGAAAGTGGGAGGGCACATCATATTGCATGTTTGTCACACTTAAATGTTTCAAATGTTATTATCAACTATAACAAAAAGAAAATATAAAAAAAAATGCAGTTTTATGTGACAATTGTATTTCTTGAGGGAAAAACTGTGTGCAGCATGTATCTGAGCATACCCGTATTTATAATAGATCCTCATTTAATTTGATGTCTATATTAAATCAAATGTATTGTACACACACACACACTTATACCACACCCCCACCACCACACAGACACACACACACACACTTATACAATACACCACTCCACACACACCCCCACCACACACACACCACCACCAATATGCACAACTAGCCAACCCGCGTCGTAGCATACTCCGCATCTATCTATCTAATAGAGTACGTGCCTCAACCTTGAAGCAAGAAGAAGTAGGCTTTCCATGAGAAAATGTATGCGTGCTCAAACACCAAGTTTAACCCTAGCAAGTCTGGCTTTGCAAATCCGGCCTAATTGGCTATTCATGAGGCAATGCTCATGCAAATATGCATTTGCTTTCGCATGCCAAACTATGCAGGGTCAAAAAACCAATACTGCAAAGTGCTCTCTCGCTGCCTGGGAACCACAGCGGTACCCCGGAGTGGGAGGCTAAGTGGTGCAGCCGCCCCCCCCCCAAGTGTGGCCAGCGCTGGGGAGAGCCGTCCGCACCCACCTCCTAATATTAAAAACAGCCACTTACCTTAACGTCCATTGGGTTCAGCTACATGCGCATTAATTTTCTCATGGAAAGCATTTTGTGCAGTTTGTATCCTTTGGAGGCAGGTGGTGGATGGCTTGCTCCGGTGGTGTGAACCCTGGAGTGAGTGCGCCTGTCCTCCCCCCCCCCCCCCCCCCCCTCTGGAGTGCTGTATGTGAGCCAGCCCTGAGCTCTAAAGCTCGGGGTGACCCATGCTTCTCTCCTTTCTCATGTGGTGCCCCAAAATTAATGCGCATGTAGCAGAACGCAATGGACGTTAAGGTAAGTGCCTGTTTTTAATATTGGGAGGTGGGTGCAGACGGCTCTCCCCGGCGCTGGCCACACTTGGGGGGGGGGGGGTCGTCCACGCCACCCAGCCTCCCCCTCCGGGGTGCCGCTGTGGTTTCCAGGCAGTGAGAGAGCCTGGGACCCTGCGGTCCCCCCAGTTGTATAAAAAGGGGGCATTGGGAATCCTCCCCGTGGCACTCCTGGAGGCCTGGAGCACACCAAAAACTGCTAGCAGATCCGCAAAATGCTAGCAGATTTTGAAACGCTTTTTCTTATTTTTCTGTAGCATTTCACCTAGCATTTTGCGGTTTTGTAAAGCGTTTTTGGTGTAGTAGATTTCATATATTGTTACAGTAAAGCTGTTACTGAACAGCTTCTGTAACAAAAACGCCTGCAAAACCGCTCTGAACTGCCGTTTTTCAGAGCGGTTTGCGTTTTTCCTATACTTTACATTGGAGGCAGAAACGCCTCCGCAATCCAAAAAATGCCTCACCTCGGGAGTATGCGTTTCAGCAAAACGCCTCCCGCTCTGGTGTGCAGTGCACCAGCCCACTGAAATACATTACCCAAGCGTATCCGCAGCCGCAAGTGGATCGCAAAACGCTGCCGAACCGCTCTGGTGTGCACTAAGCCGGATAGTGCTAATGTAGCATGTAGCAGGGTGACTGCTTTGTGGTATTGGTTTGTGCATGCATTTGCATGAGCATTGCCTCATGAATAGCCAATTAGGCCAGATTTGCAATGTCAGACTTGCTAGGGTAAGGCCTCTTTTCCATGGACTGTGAATAGGCAGTGAAATGGCTCTCAAACTCTCACAACTGCTCACTGCTGCCTGGTAACTGCTCACTGCTGCCTGGTAACTGCTTGCTGCTGCCTGGTAACTGCTTGCTGCTGCCTGGTAACTGCTCACTGCTACCTGGTAACTGCTTGTTGCTGCCTGGTATCTGCTCACTGCTGCCTGGTAACTGCTTGCTGCTGCCTGGTAACTGCTTGCTGCTGCCTGGTATCTGCTCACTGCTGCCTGGTAACTGCTTGCTGCTGCCTGGTAACTGCTTGTTGCTGCCTGGTATCTGCTCACTGCTGCCTGGTAACTGCTTGCTGAGCACACAGCTCAACAGTCCGTGGAAAAGAGGCCTTAAACTTGGTGTTTGAGCACGCATACATTTTCTCATGCAAAGTACTTCTTCTTCTTGTTTGAAGGTTGAGGCACTTAGTCTATTATATATATAGATTACACCATACCCACCACTACCACACACATACACTTATACCACACCCACCACCACCACCACCACACACACACACACACACACACACACACACACACACACTTACACCATACCCACCACTACCACACACACACACACACACACACACACACACACACACACACACACACACACACACACACACACACACACACTTATGGCACACCCATGGCACACCCATGCACACACACACGTCTGGCACACCCATGCACACACACACTTATACAATACACCACCATCCTCTTGTGAGCGTTGTGATAGTTGTGATGCATCATAGTCGTCACCTTCTTCCTGGTCTGCTTCTGCTGACCATTCGCGCTGAATTGTGGAAGTCCAACGTGCACCGCTCTGGCCCTCGTCAGTGGTGGCATGAAATTCCTGCTCCAACTCCAGCTGTTCCTCCTCCACTTCTTCGTCATAGCTGCTGGGGCCAGCATTTCCTAAAGCAGATGGCCTGATGTTGGTATCATCACGCTGATCGTTTTCTCCTTCAGATTCCCCCAGTTGCATCATGACTAGAGTTGGGCCGAACGGTTCGCCTGCGAACGGTTCCATGCGAACTTCCGTGGTTCGCGTTCGCGTCCCGCAGGCGAATCTTTGCGGAAGTTCGGTTCGCCCCATAATGCACATGGAGGGTCAACTTTGACCCTCTACATCACAGTCAGCAGGCCCAGTGTAGCCAATTAGGCTACACTAGCCCCTGGAGCCCCACCCCCCTTATATAAGGCAGGCAGCGGCGGCCATTACGGTCACTCGCGTGCCTGCATTAGTAAGAGTAGGGCGAGCTGCTGCAGACTGTCTCTCATAGGGAAAGATTAGTTAGGCTTAGCTTGTTCCTGGCTGCATACCTGTTCTGTGAACCCACCACTGCATACCTGTACTGTGAACCCACCACTGCATACCTGTTCAGTGAACCCACCACTGCATACCTGTTCTGTGAACCCACCACTGCATACCTGTACTGTGAACCCACCACTGCATACCTGTTCAGTGAACCCACCACTGCATACCTGTTCAGTGAACCCACCACTGCATACCTGTTCAGTGAACCTGCCACTGCATACCTGTTCTGTGAACCCACCACTGCATACCTGTTCTGTGAAACCACCACTGCATACCTGTTCTGTGAACCCACCACTGCATACCTGTTGTGTTCAGTGAACCTGCCACTGCATACCTGTTCTGTTCAGTGGACCCGCCACTGTATACCTGTTCAGTGAACCCGCCACTGCATACCTGTTGTGTTCAGTGAACCTGCCACTGCATACCTGTTCTGTGAACCCGCCACTGCATACCTGTTCTGTTCAGTGGACCCGCCACTGTATACCTGTTCTGTTCAGTGAACACGCCACTGTATACCTGTTCAGTGAGCCTGCCACTGCATACCTGTTCTGTTCAGTGAACCTGCCACTGCATACCTGTTCTGTGAACCCGCCACTGTATACCTGTACTGTTCAGTGAACCCGCCACTGCATACCTGTTCTGTTCAGTGGACCCGCTACTGTATACCTGTTCTGTTCTGTGAACCCGCCACTGTATACCTGTACTGTTCAGTGAACCCGCCACTGTATACCTGTTCAGTGAACCTGCCACTGCATACCTGTTGTGTTCAGTGAACCTGCCACTGTATACCTGTTCTGTTCAGTGAACCCGCCACTGTATACCTGTTCAGTGAACCCGCCACTGCATACCTGTTGTGTTCAGTGAACCCGCCACTGTATACCTGTTCTGTTCAGTGAACCCGCCACTGTATACCGGTTCTGTTCAGTGGAGCCGCTACTGTATACCGGTTCTGTTCAGTGAACCCGCCACTGCATACCTGTTGTGTTCAGTGAACCCGCCACTGCATACCTGTACTGTTCAGTGAACCCGCCACTGCATACCTGTACTGTTCAGTGAACCCGCCACTGCATTCCTGTTGTGTTCAGTGAACCTGCCACTGTATACCTGTTCTGTTCAGTGGACCCGCTACTGTATACCTGTTCTGTTCTGTGAACCCGCCACTGTATACCTGTACTGTTCAGTGAACCCGCCACTGCATACCTGTTGTGTTCAGTGAACCCGCCACTGTATACCTGTTGTGTTCAGTGAACCTGCCACTGTATACCTGTTCTGTTCAGTGAACCCGCCACTGTATACCTGTTCAGTGAACCCACCACTGCATACCTGTTCTGTTCAGTGAACCCGCCACTGTATACCGGTTCTGTTCAGTGGAGCCGCTACTGTATACCGGTTCTGTTCAGTGAACCCGCCACTGTATACCTGTTCTGTTCAGTGGACCCGCTACTGTATACCTGTTCTGTTCAGTGAACCCGCCACTGCATACCTGTTTTGTTCAGTGAACCTGCCACTGTATACCTGTTCTGTTCAGTGGACCCGCTACTGTATACCTGTTCTGTTCTGTGAACCCGCCACTGTATACCTGTACTGTTCAGTGAACCCGCCACTGCATACCTGTTGTGTTCAGTTAACCTGCCACTGTATACCTGTTCTGTTCAGTGAACCCGCCACTGTATACCTGTTCAGTGAACCCGCCACTGCATACCTGTTCTGTTCAGTGAACCCGCCACTGTATACCTGTTCAGTGAACCCGCCACTGTATACCGGTTCTGTTCAGTGGAGCCGCTACTGTATACCGGTTCTGTTCAGTGAACCCGCCACTGTATACCTGTTCTGTTCAGTGGACCCGCTACTGTATACCTGTTCTGTTCAGTGAACCCGCCACTGCATACCTGTTGTGTTCAGTGAACCTGCCATTGTATACCTGTTCTGTTCAGTGGACCCGCTACTGTATACCTGTTCTGTTCTGTGAACCCGCCACTGTATACCTGTACTGTTCAGTGAACCCGCCACTGCATACCTGTTGTGTTCAGTGAACCTGCCACTGTATACCTGTTCTGTTCAGTGAACCCGCCACTGTATACCTGTTCAGTGAACCCGCCACTGCATACCTGTTCTGTTCAGTGAACCCGCCACTGTATACCTGTTCTGTTCAGTGAACCCACCGCATCAGTGCGCATACCTGTGCAGTTAAGTGAACCCACCTACCTACGTGAGTGCACGCAGTGTGATATACCACTCCGTGCATACCCGATATGGACAAAACAGGTAGAGGAAGAGGTAGTGCCAGAGCCAGAGGAAGGCCACCCGGCAGGTCTGCGCGAGGTCGTGTAAATGAAATTTCGTGTGGACCTGGCCCACAGTACAGTGCTCGGAAGAAGGCACGTCCCATCACCTCCCAAGATTGTCAGGACGTGGTTGAGTATTTAGCGACACAGAACACCTCATCTTGCTCAGCCACCAGCGCTACTACTAGCACCACTTCCGCTGCATTTGACACTTCGCAAGAATTATTTAGTGTTGAAATCACTGATGCACAGCCATTGTTGTTACAGCCAGATGAATTTTCACCAGCTCATATGTCTGAGTTACGCGGCAACACTATGGATGTAACGTGTAAGGAGGATGAAGGACCTACTGATGGTGCATGTTTGGATTTGTCTGAGGCAAGCGAAGCTGGGCAGGATGATTACGATGATGACGATGATAGGGATCCTCTGTATGTTCCCAATAGAGGAGATGAAGAGGGGGACAGTTCAGAGGGGGAGTCAGAGAGTAGGAGGAGGAGAGAAGTTGCTGGAAGAAGCTGGGGCAGCTCTTCGTCAGAAACAGCTGGTGGCAGTGTCCGGCACCATGTATCGCCACCTATGTACAGCCAGCCAACTTGCCCTTCAGCATCAGCTGCTGAGGTCCCCATAGTGCCCACATCCCAGGGTGGCTCAGCGGTGTGGAAATTTTTTAATGTGTGTGCCTCAGATCGGACCAAAGCCATCTGTTCGCTCTGCCAACAAAAATTGAGCCGTGGAAAGGCCAACACTCACGTAGGGACAAGTGCCTTACGAAGGCACCTGGAGAAAAGGCACAAACAGCAATGGGATGGCCACCTGAGCAAAAGCAGCAGCAGCACACAAAAGAAAAGTCACCCTCCTTCTCCTCTTCCTCCTTCAGGTGCATCATCTGCTTCTGCCGCTTTCTCCCTTCCACCTTCACAGGCACCCTCCTCCACTCCGCCTCTGCCCTTGAGCGCTTCCTGCTCCTCTGCCCACAGCAGCAGTCAGGTGTCCGTGAAGGAAATGTTTGAGCGGAAGAAGCCAATTTCGGCCAGTCACCCCCTTGCCCGGCGTCTGACAGCTGGCGTGGCGGAACTGTTAGCTCGCCAGCTGTTACCATACCGGCTGGTGGACTCTGAGGCCTTCCGTAAATTTGTGGCCATCGGAACACCGCAGTGGAAGATGCCAGGCCGCACTTATTTTTCGAGAAAGGCCATACCCCAACTGCACCGTGAAGTTGAGAGGCAAGTGGTGTCATCTCTTGCGAAGAGCGTTAGGTCAAGGGTCCACCTGACCACGGATGCCTGGTCTGCCAAGCACGGGCAGGGCCGCTACATTACGTACACAGCCCATTGGGTCAACCTGGTGGTGAACGATGGCAAGCAGGGCGCAGCGGACCAAATTGTGACACCTCCACGGCTTGCAGGCAGGCCTCCTGCCACCTCCTCTCCTCCTGCTACATGCTCTTCGCTGTCCTCCTCCTCCTTGGCTGAGTGGCAGTTCTCCTCTCCAGCTACACAGCCCCAGCTCCGCAGGGCCTATGCTGCATGCCAGGTACGATGGTGTCACGCCATCTTAGACACGTCTTGTCTCAAAGCGGAGAGTCACACTGGAGCAGCTCTCCTGGCTGCTCTTAAGAAACAGGTGGATGAGTGGCTGACTCCGCACCACCTGGAGATAGGCAACGTGGTGTGCGACAACGGCAGCAATCTGCTTGCCGCTTTGCATATGGGGAAGCTGACACACATACCCTGCATGGCACATGTCATGAATCTAGTTGTTCAAAGATTTGTGGCAAAGTACCCTGGCTTAGCGGATGTCCTGAAGCAGGCCAGGAAGTTCTGTGGGCATTTGAGGCGGTCTTACACAGCCATGGCACGCTTTGCGGAAATTCAGCGGAAAAACAGCATGCCGGTGAGACGCGTCATTTGCGATAGCCCGACTCGCTGGAATTCGACCCTGCTCATGTTCTCCCGCCTGCTAGAACAGAAGAAAGCCGTCACCCACTACCTCTACAACTACAGTAGAATGAAACAGTCTGGGAAGATGGGGATGTTCTGGCCCGACAACTGGACACTGATGAAAAATGCATGCAGGCTCATGCAGCCGTTTGAGGAGGTGACCAACCTGGTGAGCCGCAGTGAGGGCACCATCAGCGACTTAATTCCCTACGCTTACTTCTTGGAGCGTGCTGTGCGTAGAGTGGCGGATGAAGCTGCGAATGAGCGTGACCAGGAACCGTTACGGCAGGAACAGGCATGGGACCAATTTTCATCAGACCCAGCTGTTTCCTCAACACCTGCGGCAGCACAGAGGGGGGAGGAGGAGGAAGAAGAGAAGTCGTGTGCAGAAGATGAGTCAGACTCAGAGGATGATGAGCAAGGTGTTTCTTTGGGGGAGGAGGAGGGGACGGCGGCAGGAGAACACCCGCAGCAGGCGTCGCCGGGGGCTTGTGCTGCTCAACCTTCCCGTGGTATTGTTCGCGGCTGGGGGGAGGAGGTTGACTTACGTGACGTCACTGAGGAAGAGCAAGAGGAGATGGAGGGTACTGGATCCGACTTTGTGCAGATGTCGTCTTTTATGCTGTCCTGCCTGTTGAGGGACCCCCGTATAAAAAACCTCAAGGGGAATGAGCTGTACTGGGTGGCCACACTACTAGACCCTCGGTACAGGCACAAAGTGGCGGACCTGTTACCAACTCACCTGAAGGTGGAAAGGATGCAGCACATGCAGAACCAGCTGTCAACTATGCTTTACAATGCCTTTAAGGGTGACGTGACAGCACAACGCCAGCAAGGTACCACTGCCACTAATCCTCCTCCCGTGTCCACGCAGTCAAAGACAGGACGCTCCAGCGATCTCATGGTGATGTCGGACATGCGGACGTTCTTTAGTCCAACGCCTCGCCGTAGCCCTTCCGGATCCACCCTCCACCAACGCCTGGAACGGCAGGTAGCCGACTACCTGGCCTTAAGTGTGGATGTAGACACTGTTGTGAACAGCGATGAGGAACCCTTGAACTACTGGGTGCGCAGGCTTGACCTGTGGCCAGAGCTGTCCCAATTTGCCATCCAACTTCTCTCCTGCCCTGCCGCAAGCGTCCTGTCAGAAAGGACCTTCAGCGCAGCTGGAGGCATTGTCACTGAGAAGAGAAGTCACCTAGGTCACGACAGTGTTCAGTACCTGACCTTTATCAAAATGAATGAGGCATGGATCCCGGAGGGCTGCTGCTCGCCCCAAGACTAAGTCAGTCCCCGCAGACACAGCATCTCTGCCTGCACGCCGTGTGACTGGCTGCCTGGCCTGCCCCAAGAAGACTAAGTCGCTCCCAGTCCCTCCACACAGCATGTCTGCCTGCAGGCCGCTTGACTACCTTCTCCGCCACCACCAACAGGGTCCGGGACTCCAGGTGGATTGCTGAATTATTTAGGCCGCTGCTAGCAGCGGCCGCTGTAATAATTTTTCTGGTGCGTGTACATGACTGCCTAATTTTTCTGGCTGCACTGCGGGCAGCTGCAACAACAAAAGAAAAGGCATGTACATGCGCCCATTCCCCTTCGTGATCATTACCTTGCCGTGGTGAAGGGGCTTGCGTATCACAATGAAGCAATGACCGGCGCCTAGATGAGTGTCTCGGGGGGCACACAAAAGATAATAAGGTCGTTGCTTCATTGTGGTCAGACCAAATTTGATCAGCTGGACAGTCACTGTTCTGTCATTCAGCTACATCAGCCAGGCGACCATATGGTCTGTAAAGCCACCAAAACCTGCCCTCTCGCCATGGTGCGCACCAGTCCAGCACGGCCGTCACTACACAAACAGCTGTTTGCGGTGCGTTACACGGTGAGTTTGGTGTGTCAGTATGAAGCAGTACCTTAATTACACTACCTGATTGATGTATACACATGCAAGATGTTTTAAAGCACTTTAGGCCTGTCATTTAGCATTCAATGTGATTTCTGCCCTTAAAACGCTGCTTTGCGTCAAATCCAGATTTTTCCCGGGGACTTTTCGCGTGTATCCCACTCCGCCATGCCCCCCTCTAGGTGTTAGACCCCTTGAAACATCTTTTCCATCACTTTTGTGGCCAGCATAATTTTTTTTTTTCAAAGTTCGCATCCCCATTGAAGTCTATTGCGGTTCACGAACTTTAACGCGAACCGAACGTTCCGCGAAAGTTCGCGAACCCGGTTCGCGAACCTAAAATTGGAGGTTCGGCCCAACTCTATACACCACTCCACCCCCACCACACTCACACCACCACCAATATGCACACTTACACCATACCCACCACTAACACACACACACACACACACACACACACACACACACACACACACACACACACACACACACACACACACACACACATACACTTATACCACACCCACCACCACCACCACACACACACACTTATACCACACACACACACATACACACACACACACACACACACACACACTTATACAATACACCACTCCACACACACGCTTATACAATAAACCACTCCACACACACGCTTATACAATAAACCACTCCACACACACACTTATACAATAAACCACTCCACACACACTTATACAATACACCACTTCACACACACACACACACACACACACACACACACACACACACACACACACACACACACACACACACACACACACACACACACACACACACACACCACTCACACACACACTTATACAATACACCACTCCACACACACTTATACAATACACCACTCCACACACACACACACTTATACCACACCCACCTCACATACACTACCACCACTCGACCCCCACCACACTCACACCACCACCAATATGCACACTTACACCATACCCACCACTAACACACACACACACACACACACACACACACATACACTTATACCACACCCACCACCACCACCACACACACACACTTATACCACACACACACACATACACACACACACACACACACACGCACACACACACACACACACACACATATACCACGCGCACACACACACACACACACACACACACACACACACACACACACACATACATACATACATACATACATATGCACGCACGCACACGCACACACACACCACACATACACTACCACCACACACACATATACCACGCGCACGCACGCACGCACGCACGCACGCACGCACGCACACACACACACACACACACACACACACGTTATAAAACACTAGGTACCATTCTCCAGTGAGACTAACATCTCTTACAGCAGGTGACCTATTACCTAACGTATTTTACCTATTACTGTATTTCCCTGCTTGGAATCCAGGTCCTAGTCTGTAAGAGCAGCCCAGAGATCCTTGCCAGTTGCTCGGTGCTTCGTTTCCACCCAGTTCACTGTGAATAAACAGCAGCACATTTTTGTAGTCACTGCAACTTACATTCCATTATCTTCAAATGTCCTGAAAAGTGTGTCCAGTAAAAAAAAAAAAAAGTACAGCAGAGGCCCAGTTATCCAGAACTCAACTAAGAAGAAGTCTCTACCAACCAGAACAAATCTTCAGCGGTACTCACAGTAATGAAGGCCAACTTCTTAGGCTTTTGTGGGCTCTGCTGTGCTTAAAGAGACACTGAAGCGAAAAAAAAAACTATGCTATTATGATTTATATGTGTAGTACATCTAAGAAATAAAACATTAAGATCAGATACATCAGTCTAATTGTTTCCAGTACAGGAAGAAACTCCAGTTGTTATCTCTATACAAAAAAGCCATTATCTCTACGACTTTCAAAAGTCGTGGAGAGGGCTGTTTTCTGACTTTTATTATCTCAACTGTTAGTTAACTATTTACTTTTCCTCTGCTAGAGGAGAGGTCATTAGTTCACAGACTGCTCTGAAAGACTCATTTTGAATGCTGAGTGTTGTGTAATCTGCACATATTAGAGAATGATGCAAAGTTAGAAAAAACACTATATACTTGAAAATAAAAATATGAGAATATTTTCTTTGCTGCTAATCTTCTAGTAATTATTCATAGTACACAACCAATTCATCATATATTTTTTTCGCTTCAGTGTCTCTTTAACTACCTTAGCTTTTCGGACGTAGCTGCTACATCCAAAATGCCACCCTTGCTGCCGTTCGCTTCCACGAGCGCTTCCGCCACCCGCTGCACGTTAGCCTCGAGATCAATGAATGGGAATACAGTTCCCATTCATTGATCTAAGTCCCTGTATGAATTACTGACGCTGTCTATGAGACGGCTCCGTCATTTACAAAGTCCATACTTACACGTCCACGTTTTGCTTCCGTTTTGCATAGTAATACTACGCATACAGAAGATAGGTGCAAGGACATCTTGTGGCCAAATAGTAAAATTACATCTGGAAAATAAAATTTCCAGTAAATTACATTTTTTTTTTACTTTTAAAATTAACACCTTACCTCCTACACTCCCCAATAGTCACACAAAATGTTTTTTGTGAAAGAATAAAAAATCTACAATGAAAAAAACCTAAATAGTTACCTTAGGGCCTGAACTTTTTTTTAATATGCATGTCAAAAAGGTATATTATTGTTATTTTTTAAATTATGGGCTTGTAATAAGTAATGGATGCAAAACTGAAAAAAATGCACCTTTATTTCCAAATAAAATATTGGTGCCATACATTTTGATAGGGACATAATTTAAATCGTGGAATAACCGGAACAAATGGACAAATAAAATATGTGGGTTTTACTTATGGTAGCACGTGTTATTTTAGAACTATGATGTCTGAAACTGAGAAATAATGCATTTTTTCAATTTTTATCTTAATATTCCTGTTAAAATGGATTCATATTAAAATAATTCTTAGCAAAATGTATCACCCAAAGAAAGCTAAAATGGTGGCGGAAACAGCAAGATATAGATCATTTCATTGTGATAAGTAGTGATAAAGTTATTGGCGAATGAATGGGAGGTGAAAGTTGCATAAGGTGAAACAACACTGAAGTGGTTAAAGACTGGATTCCATGGCCCTCACAAGGTTAATATACTTTCAATTACTGTATTTTAATATTTATTGCAGAGTTCATGGTATGTTTACAGGGTCAGGGATTGTACTGTATTAAGTGGGCCTATTCATAACACTCAGTCTTAAGCAACCAGAAAGCAAACTTATCCGGCATCAGCCCATCACCGTGTGCCGGATAACAGGGATGTTGCTGTAGTTGTGGCGATGCCTGGATGACTTGCTTTCAAAGCAATAAACTTCCATAAGTCCTACTGGAAATACCTGTGATGTTATTATACCCAACCCCCCGCCCGCCCTTGCAGTGCCTTCATTGCAACAAATGTTTTTTTCCCCACTGGTTCACTGTACCAATCTCTTGAGCCATTATACCGGAGCTTTCATACTATTAAGGGGTTTCTGCAAATATTTAGGCCACTCCCACACCTTTAACCACCTCCCAATAATAGCAATAATAATAATAAAAAAGAATTGACTCCAGTAACAGTTGGAATAGCATGCCAAAAAAAGTACCTTATTTCTGCTTAAAACTGACATGGAGCATTTTCCCCATCTCTAGTTAGTGCATCAATTGGTACTAAGTATATCTATATAGAGCCATAATAGAATTACCATATTAACGACTTGGCATCTTCAAAACCTATAGGTTGTGCAGGTATGTGGGAAATGCCCTGGATCTCAGACTCCGGGATCCTGTAGGTGTGCTCTGCAAAACACAGGAAGGAAGTCAAGAACTTAGCAGGAGAGAGGAAATCCATCTGTAAGGCCCAGTGCACACCAAAAACCTCTAGCAGATCCGCAAAACGCTAGAGGTGTTTGAAGCAGATTTTCAGAGCGATTCTAGGCACGTTTAGAGAGGTTTTCTAAACATGCCTAGGGTTTTTTAGAGTGTTTTTGTGTAGCAGATTTCATATATTGTTACAGTAAAGCAGAAAACGCCTCAGAAATCTATAAAAATGCTGCAGCCCCCCGAGTTTGCATTTGTGGAAAAAACGAACTGCTCTGGTGAGCACCATCCCATTGAAATAAATTACCCAAGCAGTTTTTAAAAACGCTCCAGAACTGCTCTGGTGTGCACCAGCCCTGTCAGTGTGAAGAGCTTGGGAATACGAACACGGTTAAACAAAGCATGGGAAATAATAAGTGCAAAAAACATGGATGAGGTAGCAGGAAATTTGGGTTCCCGCCAGTGGCGGAAGTTTGGATGCTGCCATAGATGCCCATTGAAATAACGGTATTGAGGGGAAATTTGGGCACCCACTATTAATATTACCCCTCAATGCCTCTATTTCAATGGATGCCTTTTGCTGTGATTGTCAGCAGTGGGTGGTTAATGTTACACGTGGGGGGTGGTTAAGATTAGGCGTCAGGTACTGGTGCGGAAGTAGAAATGGGAAATAATGAGAGAGAGTAGGTCATAATCACTCCTTACAAATGAAATTACAACACCATGAAGAAATGCACACAGCCATATGCAAATCACAGGGAAGAGAGAGTCCTATGCAAATGGTTATGTTTTCATATGGATCGGGTCACGTGACGCCTACTTTTGGTTGAAACCGTATCCTGGAACCGAGTGACCCATATTTCTCGATCAGTGTAATTGCCACGTATGTTGGGCACAATGTGAGCACCATCCAGCAATATGTGACGCAATGGATGTGGGAACATCAGAGAACTCGCCAAAGAGGAAGTGGATCAAGCAGGTGCATGACAGAGCACACAGGCCGGCATATTCACCAAATGGACCATCGAGACAGGTCTGCAATTGCAGGTGACTTACGAAACTTCATGTAGTTGCAATTTCACTTGTGAGAAGTGTCGAAAAATTAGAAAAGAGCAAGTCACAGAGAAAAATAAGCATGATTAAAGAGGAAACTTTAACTGAGGATTGAACGTCATCCCAATCAGTAGCTGATACCCCCTTCCTTTCCCATGAGAAATCCTTTCCTTTTGTCGAACGGATCATCAGGGGGCTCTGTATGGCTGATATTGTGGTGAAACCCCTCCCACAGTGTGATGTCAGCACCTGGGTACTGACATCACACTGTGGGAGCCTTGTTGCATTGTGGGAAATAACAGGTGTTTCCAACTACCAAAAAAGCAGCATCTCCTTTCACAGAAATCAGACAGAGGAAAAAAAATTACAATGGGAAAACACTGACTAAATCATGTACAAATAATTATTGTAAAAATTAAGCTCTTTTTTTTTTCATTATGTAATTTTTCACTGCAGTTCCTCTTTAGAGCAATCCTGAAGCTAAAATAAACGTATGATATAATGAATTGTATGAGTAGTGCCGCTAAGAAATAGAACATTGCTAGCAAAGAAAAGAGTCACGTATTGTTTTCCAGTGCAGGAAGAGTTAAAATGATTATCTGTGCAAAAGAGGTTCTCTGAGCTATTGAACCCAACTTGGGTTGAATACAGTGATGTTTTCTGAAGCACTTAAAGAGACTCTGAGCTCTCTTAAAATTCTGCTTTCTATTTCAAAAATGTGTTTAACATGATCATTCCCCTAACTAAAACGCAGCATCCCCGAAACTGGACACTAACTAAATCCCCCCAAACTCCCCTTGCAAAATCCACGACTTTCTTGGTGGTGGATTTTGCTGCCCTGTGCACTCCGTGTGAGGCAGAGCTATGAGCTGCAGCTCTGCCTCTCAGCACGTCTGTCAGCCCGGATCGCCGCCTCTCCCCCGCCCCTCTCAGTCTTCCTTCACTGAGAGGGGCGGGGGAGAGGCGGAGATCCGCCACTGACAGACGCGTGGAGAAGCCAGCACCTATTCAGTAGGAGACCTTGGGCCAGTCTCCCTAACACTGCTACTGCCTATAGAGCGCGTCCTAGTGGCTGCAGCTCTGGCGCTTTGAGTCAAAAGGAGAAAAGCACGATATAAGTGTTCTGTGTTTGTTTGTTGTTGTTAGTTAGTGTCCAGTTGCGGGGATGCTGCGTTTTAGTTAGGGGAATGATGCTAAACACATTTTTGAAATAAAAAGCGGAATTTTAAGAGACTTCAGTGTCTCTTTAAAGACAAGAAACAGTGAGGGACAGTTTGAGATAAGGTTTTACTTCTGCTTTGTTTTATAGTTTAAAATCCAGAATGAGGTTTCTAAACTGCAACTGTGACAGAATGATGCAGTGTTATAAAAAAAAAAAAAATAAAAAAAAAAAAAACCTATATAACTGAAAATAAAAATATAAGGCTCTTTTCTTTGCTACAAATGTTCTATTCTTTATCGGTACTACACATAAAATTAATAATATAAAGTTTTTTTTAGCGAGTAGATAAAACTATTGGGCAATGGTTCAAAAGAGCAGCAAATGAGGAGTTTGAACACAGCATTATACAGATAGTATTAGAAGAGAATGTAGCATTAAAGAATGGATGAGGAGAAGGTATTTTCCCCCACCACTTCTCTGGTTATTACCTTTAGCTGGATAGTATGGGGTGAGCTGATCGCCAAAATTCTCCTTGAACGACCCTCGTTCAACACCAGAGGGCGGCATGTACCAGGAATTGGGGTATAAGAGCTCAGGGTCCGTCTTCCCATCATTGATGTCTTTAGGGTCCGTGTAGATGATTACACCGATCACTCCAAACTTGGCAGCATTGATTGCCTAAAGGCACAGAAGATGCTATCAGCAGGTGCTGTATACTGGAGCCATGCTGGAGATGCACGATCGGGAATTAGTGTCAGGAGAACGCAGCCGATAAAGTTCTCTAGTCTAGTCAGTACAGCAAACAGAAAGCCTAAACAAACATACTGTCATTACGTTACATAAGTTATATTAATTAAAATAGATAGGTAATATAATCTCTTACCCACCCTGTTTTGAAAGAACAGGCAAATGTTTGTGATTTCATGGGGGCAGCCATCTTTTTGGTTGAAAGGAGGTGACAGGGAGCACTTGACACAGTTCCAACTGTCCTGTGTCCTGATCACCCTTCCCAGCTGCGCGTGCTGGGCTTCAAATCTCAAATTCAAAATTTAAAAAGACAAATTGGCGCCAAACAGCAGAAGGAGAACAACTTCAGAAATCCCATCATGCATTGCACAGCACCAGGGGAAGATGCCCGGGCAGTTTTGTTTCTGAGCAGCTAAAAATGAGGCTTGGGTAAGAAAAACGTTCTGATGCTGTGAAACTGTTAAAGAAAAACACCAAACCTTTTTAGTGCTGCTGAGTAGATTTTTAGTCTGGAGGTTCACTTTAAAGGACCACTATCGTGAAAAAAGTAGGCAGTTAAAATAGAACTGACAGGTTTTGGGCCAGTCCATCTCTCATGGGAGATTCTCAGGATTTTCTTTGTTTTCAACAGCATTTCCTGAACAGCAGTTGCAAAGTCTAATTGACAAAATACAGTGGTGTGAAAAACTATTTGCCCCCTTCCTGATTTCTTATTCTTTTGCATGTTTGTCAAACTTAAATGTTTCTGCTCATCAAAAACCGTTAACTATTAGTCAAAGATAACATAATTGAACACAAAATGCAGTTTTAAATGATGGTCTTTATTATTTAGTGAGAAAAAAACCTCAAAACCTACATGGCCCTGTGTGAAAAAGAAATTGCCCCCTGAAACTAATAACTGGTTGGGCCACCCTTAGCAGCAATAACTGCAATCAAGCATTTGCGATAACTTGCAACGATTCTTTTACAGCGCTCTGAAGGAAGTTTGGCCTACTCATCTTTGCAGAATTGTTGTAATTCAGCTTTATTTGAGGGTTTTCTAGCATGAACTGCCTTTTTAAGGTCATGCCACAACATCTCAATAGGATTCAGGTCAGGACTTTGACTAGGCCTCTCCAAAGTCTTCATTTTGTTTTTCTTCAGCCATTCAGAGGTGAATTTGCTGGTGTGTTTTGGGTCATTGTCCTGCTGCAGCACCCAAGATCGCTTCAGCTTGAGTTGACGAACAGATGGCCGGACATTCTCCTTCAGGATTTTTTGGCAGATAGTAGAATTCATGGTTCCATCTATCACAGCATGCCTTCCAGGTCCTGAAGCAGCAAAACAACCCCAGACCATCTCACTGCCACCACCATATTTTACTGTTGGTATGATGTTCTTCTGCTGAAATGCTGTGTTCCTTCTACGCCAGATGTAACGGGACACGCACCTTCCAAAAAGTTCAACTTTTGTCTCATCGGTCCACAAGGTATTTTCCCAAAAGTCTTGGCAATCATTGAGATTTTTTTTAGCAAAATTGAGATGAGCCTTAATGTTCTTTTTGCTTAAAAGTGGTTTGCGCCTTGGATATCTTCCATGCAGGCCGTTTTTGCCCAGTCTCTTTCTTATGGTGGAGTCGTGAACACTGACCTTAATTGAGGCAAGTGAGGCCTGCAATTCTTTAGTAGAGATGGGCCGAACGGTTCGCCGGCGAACGGTTTCCGGCGAACTTCGGTGGTTCGCGTTCGCCTCCCGCAGGCGAACGTTTCCGGAAGTTCGGTTCGCCCCACAATGCACTATGAGGGTCAACTTTGACCCTCTACATCACAGTCAGCAGGCCCAGTGTAGCCAATTAGGCTACACTAGCCCCTGGAGCCCCACCCCCCTTATATAAGGCAGGCAGCGGCGGTCATTACGGCCACTCGTGTGCCTGCATTAGAGAGAGTAGGGCGAGCTGCTGTCTGTCTCTCATAGGGAAAGATTAGTTAGGCTTAGCTTTTCCTGGCTGCATACCTGTTCAGTGATCCTGCCACTGCATACCTGTTCTGTGAACCTACCCACCACTGCATACCTGTTCAGTGATCCTGCCACTGCATACCTGTTCTGTGAACCCACCCACCACTGCATACCTGTTCAGTGATCCTGCCACTGCATACCTGTTCTGTGAACCCACCCACCACTGCATACCTGTTCAGTGATCCTGCCACTGCATACCTGTTCTGTGAACCCACCCACCACTGCATACCTGTTCAGTGATCCTGCCACTGCATACCTGTTCTGTGAACCCACCCACCACTGCATACCTGTTCAGTGATCCTGCCACTGCATACCTGTTCTGTGAACCCACCCACCACTGCATACCTGTTCAGTGACCCTGCCACTGCATACCTGTTCTGTGAACCCACCCACCACTGCATACCTGTTCAGTGATCCTGCCACTGCATACCTGTTCTGTGAACCCACCACTGCATACCTGTTCTGTGAACCCACCACTGCATACCTGTTCTGTTCAGTGGACCCGCCACTGCATACCTGTTCTGTTCAGTGGACCCGCCACTGTATACCTGTTTAGTGAACCCGCCACTGCATACCTGTTCTGTTCAGTGAACCCGCCACTGTATACCTGTTCTGTTCAGTGAACCCGCCACTGCATACCTGTTCTGTTCAGTGTACCCGCCACTGTATACCTGTTCTGTTCAGTGAACTCGCCACTGCATACCTGTTCTGTTCAGTGAACAGTTTGGTGTGTCAGTGTGAAGCAGTACCTTAATTACACTACCTGATTGATGTATACACATGCAAGATGTTTTAAAGCACTTTAGGCCTGTCATTTAGCATTCAATATGATTTCTGCCCTTAAAACGCTGCTTTGCGTCAAATCCAGATTTTTCCTGGGGACTTTTGGCGTGTATCCCACTCCGCCATGCCCCCCTCCAGGTGTTAGACCCCTTGAAACATCTTTTCCATCACTTTTGTGGCCAGCATAATAATTTTTTTTTTCAAAGTTCGCATCCCCATTGAAGTCTATTGCGGTTCGCGAACTTTAACGCGAACCGAACCTTCCGCGGAAGTTCGCGAACCCGGTTCGCGAACCTAAAATCGGAGGTTCGGCCCATCTCTATTCTTTGGATGTTGTCCTGGGGTCTTTTGTGGCCTCTCGGATGAGTTTTCTCTGCGCTCTTGGGGTAATTTTGGTCGGCCAGCCACTCCTGGGAAGGTTCATCACTGTTCCATGTGTTTGCCATTTGTGGATAATGGCTCTCACTGTGGTTCGCTGGAGTCCCAAAGCTTTAGAAATGGCTTTATAACCTTTACCAGAATGATAGATTTCAATTACAGTACTTTTGTTCTCATTTGTTCCTGAATTTCTTTGGATCTTGGCATGATGTCTAGCTTTTGAGGTGCTTTTGGTCTACTTCTCTGTGTCAGATAGCTCCTATTTAAGTGATTTCTTGATTGAAACAGGTGTGGCAGTAATCAGGCCTGGGGGTGACTGCAGAAATTGAACTCAGGTGTGATAAACCACCTTTAAGTTATTTTTTAACAAGGGGGGCAATCACTTTTTCACACAGGGCCATGTAGATTTGGAGTCTCTCACTAAATAATAAAGGTGAGAGGATTTTCTCACTAAATAATAAAAACCATCATTTAAAACTGCATTTTGTGTTCAATTAGGTTATCTTTGACTAATAGACTAAGAAATCAGGAAGGGGGCAAATAGTTTTTCACACCACTGTAGTGTGCAAGTGAGTCGGGAGGTCAGCTGGTATCTCACTATTTTGGCAATTAAACTGCAGGTCATGAAATGCTGCTGAAAACAAAGAAAACCCTGAGAATCCCCCATGAGGAGATGGACTGGCCCAAAACCTGTCGGTTCTGTCAGATTTTAACTGCCTACTTTTTTCGCGATAGTGGTCTTTTAAAGGACAACTGAAGGGAGAGTTATACGGAGGCTGCCATATTTATTTCATTTTAAAGTGAACCTGTCCTGAGGTGAAAATAAACTGATGAGATAAACAATTGTATTTATCCTCCTACTCCTAAAAATGGCTTTTTTAGACATCCCAGGATTTTATTTTATAGTTAATTATTTAGAAAGTAGATTGAATGTTTTGTTGTCTCTGCTCAGTTGCAGTCTATTAAGTGTCCCTAACTGAAATACATGAACTATATTGACCCTCTCTCTCTTTCCCTCTGCCCTCAGAAATATGTAGAAACATTTATTCTGCTAGAAAAAAAACTTTTATGGCTGTAATTTGCTTATCAGTGATGATTACTATATTCCTGACAAGCTACTGACAAGACAAAAGCTGTCACTTCCATCCTTAAAGATGAACTCTTTCAGGCAGCAAAATAAAACAAGTAAAAACAACCTGGTTATTAATATGTTTGGTACTGTACATACACATGTTTATCTCCTCATGTCACATGTCACCTCAGGTACACTTTAAACAATACCAGTTGCCTGGCAGCCCTGCTGGTCTATTTGGCTGCAGTAGTGTCTGGATAACACCAGAAACAAGCATGCAGCTAATCCAGTTAGATTTGACAATAATCTTGTCATCTTTGACAATGTCAGAAACACTTCATCTGCTGCATGCTTGTTCAGGGTCTATGTATAAAAGTATTACAGGCAGTGGATCAGCAGGACTGCCAAGCAACTGGTATTGCTTAAAAGGAAACAAATATGGCAGCCTCCACATAGCTCTCACTACCGTTGGGTTAATATCTCACAGAGAAGGCTACGGAAGTTTCTAGTTTTGTAAGGTGTCTGCTTATAAAGGGGTAAACAGGTTGTTTGCCAGTGGCGTAGCTAAGGAGCTGTGTGCCCCGATGCAAGTTTTACATTGGGGGCCCCCCAAACACTCTATACATAACAATTGATTACTTCTGCAATAAAGGCGTGTTTTTTTTTCTATGCACGACATCTAAAAATGTTAAAAAAAAGGTTAGATTAACAGCATTTTTCATAGTGATTGGTGCTTTAGAAAGTCTTGTTATTTAGTGGCACATAAGTGGTAAATTTACACTTTACATGGAGACAAGACAGCTAATTTAGGCGCAGCCATAGGCCAGGATTTTGGTGCCGCCATCAGGCATGGGCTCACGAGTTGTTATGAGTCCCTGAGGACTTGAATTTGTGATTTAACCCTCCTGGCGGTATAAAAAAATACGCCAGGAGGCAGCGCGGCAGGTTTTTTTTAATTTTTTTTTTCTATATCATGTAGCGAGCCCAGGGCTCGCTACATGATAGCCGCTGCTCAGCGGCATCCCCCCGCCCTCTTCGATCGCCTTCGGCGATCTCCGATCAGGAAATCCCGTTCAAAGAACGGGATTTCCTGGAGGGCTTCCCCCGTCGCCATGGCGACGGGCGGGATGACGTCACCGACGTCACTGACGTCGGGACGTCATTGGGAGTCCCGGGCCACCCCTCGGCGCTGCCTGGCACTGATTGGCCAGGCAGCGCATGGGGTCTGGGGGGGGGGGCGCGCGCCGCACCGGATAGCGGCGATCGGGCGCGCGGCGGCGGCGATCGGGGTGCTGGTGCAGCTAGCAAAGTGCTAGCTGCGTCCAGCAAAAAAAAAATTAAACAAATCGGCCCAGCAGGGCCTGAGCGGCACCCTCCGGCGGCTTACCCCGAACTACGTTCGGGGTTACCGCCAAGAAGGTTAAATGAGGCTTAATTGCCTCAGGTATGTGGCTGTATCTGAAGAGGTTAGTTACCCATAAATCCATGGTCCATGGAAGTGCGCATAGTGAGGCTTGCAACATGTCCAATAGAATGCGTGCAAGCTGTTTGGAGTGCAGGAAGGACCACGTACTTATGGGTAACTAACCCCTTCTCATCCAGCCGCACACCTGAGGCAATTAAGCCTCATTTTAGAGTCAGTCCTTAGGGACTCGTAACAACTTGTGAGCCCATGCCTGGCTGCCATAGGCCAGAATGTGATTTACGGCTATTGCGGTGACAGTGCAAAACGGCACAGGGAAATTTGGACGCACCACGAGCCGCTATAGGCTGTAATATGTATTACGGCTATGGCAGCGCTCAGACAGCAACTTGGGAGCCGTCAAACAACAGAGCCCGAATTACTTTAAAAACAGTCAGAGTCAGAGTCATTCGGACGCAAGCAATAGCTGGCAGCTGAATTACTTCTTTGTCCGAGGCCATGGTGGCCTGGAGAGTTAATAGTAATTGACAACGCCAGGACTTTTACAGGAGCAGGGTGAGACTTTTTCGGCTTTGCCCTGTGCCCATATTTGCTGTTTTTGCATGTATGCTATACTGCTCACTGCCTAATTTGGGCACCGGCAATAACCAAAGCCCAAATTACGATAGAAACTGGGTAATTTGAGTGTGGACAATAGCCGAAGCCTGAATAACACAGATCAGAGCCGGATTAAGGCTAAATGGGGCTCTAAGCAAAGTAACTGATTTGGGCCCCCCACCCCCCCATATTAGAATGGGAAGATGCAGCTGCTGTGTGCACAGTAACATGCCGGACACATCGGGGCAGCTGCTCTACTGGTTGCTATGGGCAACAACCCGCTTTCCTCTGTGGGTGCACAATGCACGGAATAGCAGCGCCAACATGCAGAAGGAGAGATGAATGGCCAGGACGTTGTCACTCGGGGCACCCCTGTAAAGAGGGTACCAGATATCACAGCAGCAGCACTTTCCCCCTGCATCTCCAGCCTGGCAATAGCAGAAAGCTCTGGACACCGCCAACCTGGAATCTCCCCCCCCCCCCCAGACAGAATTACATAACCCCACCACCACCACCACCACCGAACAACCAATTTCCTCCCAAACTAGACAGCCACATCCACCATGCAGCCTCCACCCCCGGGATTCTGGTAGTCCTGCAGAGAAGGGCAGCCACAGTGGGGGAAAATGACAGCACCAGATGACTCACATTCACCTATTGCGATCCAAGCAATAGAGGTCCCGTCATCCGAAGCCCATCTGTCTTCACTAGAGTGCTGCTGCTCTGTTACTACTACTATTACTACTTCCTACTTTCTGTCTGATCTGAGAATCAGGAAGTTCAGAGCAAGCGACGGCACCGTAGAAGAGACAGATGGGTTTCAGATGACGGGATCTCTATCGCTTGGATCATGGATAGGTGAGTGAGCGTTTGCCATCTGTGGCTATCATTCTTGCTGCAGCTGTGGTTCTCTGTGGGAAGGGAGAGAGGAGTGGGCAGTGGCAGAGCGCACAGTAGCAGGAGAGGGACCCAGGAGGAGAGCCCGGCTCTGAAGACAGTCAGCAGCGGGCGGCGTCCTTTGACAGGATAGCGAGGGCTGAATTATGTGCTGATGGGGCCCCTTTGACTCTGAATGGGGGGCCCCAAGCAACTGCTTCTGTTGCCTGGTCGGTAATCTGGCCCTGACACAGATAGATAAAACATTAGGTAGTCTGTAGGGGAATAGATAATAACAAGGGCAAGAGTATAGTTAGATCAGGTTGAGCCGTCTTTTGGCTTCACCTTCGAGTCCAGCTTTACCTGTTTTTGAATGTGCGTGTTGAAAAAGATCTCGCACAAACGTTTTACATGCCTGAGCTGTCAGTGTGCACAGACCTTCAGGACTCTCATACCTGTGGGTTCCATTAGGTTGCAGTCCATACTAGGGGTATATATTACATAATGGATAGTAGGGAAGAGATCAAATTTTTTAATAGTCATTTTTGGATTTAAATCAGGGGCGTAACAATAGGGGATGCAACCCCCTCTAAGGCCGGCTCAGGGCCGTTTTTTGGGGGATGGAGGGGTCGCAGCATGAGGGAAGAGCATTGGATTTCTGCGGGGAGGGGGACAGCCCCCCTCCATCACCTTGGGCTCTCCCTTCTGCGCTCTCCTCCAGCATCTATCACTGGCAGCAGGCAGCAACACATACCTTCCTGCGTTCCACCGCCAGAGGTTCCTCTAAGTGTCTGACGCTACTTCCTGTTTAAACAGAAAGTAGCGTAAAGCACTTAGAGATTGGAGACCTGCGCGGTGGATGAAGGTATGTGTCCTGCCTGCCCGCCTGCTGCCAGTGATAGATGCTGGAGGGGAGTGCAGAAGGAAAGAGCCCGAGGTGAGGGAGGGGGAACTGTCCCCCCTCCCCGCCGATGTCCAATGCTCTCCCCTCATGCTGCGACCCCTCCGGTCCTCAAAAATGGCCTTGAGCCATAAGAGTAGATGAAAAAAAATTAGGGTCTATGTACTGTTATATACTGGATACCACATACAGTACAGCATCAGTATCTGTTCACACATGATAGCACCAGTATATGATTTATATGATTTTTTTTAAATTTTTACTTGGTGTGCGTTGGAAGAGGGGTAGTCTTATATGGCGAGTATATCCTAAACTCTATATTTTAACTGGAAAAGTTGGGGGGTCGTCTTATACGCCCAGTTGCCTTATACGCCGGAATATAAGGTATATGTATGTTTCTACTGAAAAATGTGTTTGACTCTATTCCCGTCATTTATATTGATACATTTTTTGTTTCATATGTTAATATGAAGGAAATGATCTGGGATAGAAAGGACCAGTGTGGTTTGAATGATAAAGCAAGATATTTTTCTTATGAAATCTTTATGGTATATGTGACAAGGGGTGTGATTAGGGGTGTGGCTTAAGTGTCCCTCTGTCTTATCTCAAAAAGTTGGGAGGTATGCTATACTTTTTTAAATAACTTGAAAACAAAAGCAATCTCACCTTATTTACTCTGCCTACTCCTCCATAGCGTACTATGGCAATGGTGCCAGTCAGGTTTATGCTTTGAGCCAAATGCTGGAAATCACTGACTCTTCCTTCATTGGCATAGACAAGCTTTCCCTGTAGAGTAGAAACATAAGAGAACACATAGAATAAGTGCAGTATAACATCACAGGCCACACAGCTAGCGGCACTGCTGGGAATGCATACACATGTTGTATTCTCTAAGTTGTAATGTCTGGGATATCACTGGTGAAACATATACTTTTAGAGGACAACTGTAACAAGAGGGATATGGAGGCTGCAATAGTTATTTCCTTTTAACCAATTCTAGTTACCTGGCAGTCCTGCTGATCCTCTGCCTCTAATACTTTTAGCCATAGACCCTGAACAAGCATGCAGCAGATCATGTGTTTCTGACATTATTGTCAGATCTGACAAGATTAGCTGCATGCTTGTTTCTGGTGTTATTCAGACACTACTGCAGCCAAATAGATCAGCAGGGCTGCCAGGCAGCTGGTATTGTTTAAAAGGAAATAAATAATAAATATAGCAGCTGCCATCTACCTCTTGTTACAGTTGTCCTTTAACTACTTTAGTACCGAGTTAATTGAAAGCTACACCCTATTTTGGTGGGCTCCTGGCTGGCAGGGCGTAGATGTCAATTAGCCGCTGCTGCGAGCATCCGTCGTTTCCGTCGATCTCGCCGCTGAATCCCAACATCTCTCGCCGCATCTCACTGGCTCTGCCTGTCTCTATGACGACAGAGCCCTGTGAGCGAGTCAGGAGCCGATTTCATTGGCTCCTGGCCCTGTCTATCAACGAAAGCAGCTCCCATTGGCTCACATTGGTAGGCAGGGTCAGGAGCCAATGAAAGCGGCTCCTGATCGGCTCACAGGAACTCTGCCATCAAAGAGACGGCAGAGTGGGTGGCCCAGGTTCCCGATGTGCAGCGGTGACAGAGGTTGCGGTGTGTAAGTGCGGAGATTCATCGTTTTCCGTCGGGATTCTGCCCCGTTTCTGTACCAGCGGTCTCTAGTCCTTAAATTGGACCCAAATTAAAAATAATAGATTTCAGAAATAAAATCTATTTTCTAACTTATAATAATAAATAGCAGCCTTTTTTCAGCTGCATGATGACAAATATAAAATATGTTACAATTATTGGAGGAACCCCTCCCTTCCTTTCATATTGCCGGGACAGAATCTGGCAGACTAGTGGAGGAGATAAAAAAACAAAACACAGGCTGCTACTGATGATGTCACAGGGGAGGTGATCTCAGTTTGTGTGAGATTTCACATAGACGACGCCCCTGTGAGGGAGGGTAGCTGATGACAAACGCACCCATGATCTAAAACCTCCTACTAAGCTCAGAAGTAATGGCTGCCACCTGTATAACCCTAGTTATTAAAAGAGAAGGGTGAAAAGCATGCACTGAAATGCTCATAGGCTTGAAGGGGTGTTTATCTTTGTATTTGTCAGAGTGGTGAAACTAAATATTTAGAATTTAAAAAATGTTTGGTTTGGGTCCGCTTTAACCTTTTGGGGACCAAGTACGTTGAATCTACGTCCAGCAGGTGGTGCTACCGTTTTGACTGGACGTTGAATCAACGTCCGCGCTAACGAACCGTCCCGACGCGATCGTGCGCACTGGAAAGGGGAGATTAAGCTGTCATATGACAGCTGACATCTCCCCTCAGTGATCAGCAGCCATCGCGTATGGCTGCTGATCACGTGATCACTACGATCGCCGTCGGATCATAGTGATCAATTTGACAGCTGCAGCGGTAGGGGGGAAAGAAAAGGATCCACTCACCTCCCTGCCGTTCCCGCGACGATCAGCGCTCCCCACCGCTCTTGCCGGCATTTCTGCTCCTCCTGACATCAGCACCGGGTCCCGGAACTGAACGGAAGTAGGAGCGGAGATGCCAGCTGGAGCGGAGGGATCTGCTGCGGCTCGTCGCTGAAGCCTGGAAGGTGAGTGATTGCTGCTGACCAAAGGGGGGGGGGCCTGGCCACACAGGGGGGGAAACAGCCCAGCCAGACCCTGCAGGGATCCGGCTGCCTGACCCCCCAAACGCGCCCCCTCCCCTTCTGCAAAAATGCCTGGTCCTGAAGGGGGGTTAGGCGGTTGGTCCCGAAAGGGTTAAGGGGGCAGAGACTGCTGGTACTTAAGTGGTTAATTTCTCTGACACTGTGACTGTGAGATGGAATCTCTTATAGCTACTTACATTACATTAATAAATATTATGGGCCCTTTCACACAAAACCACACGGTTATCTGAAAATCCTCACACTGATTGCAAGGGCACCATGCACTACAAATCATGGCTCCCCCAATGTTCCCACCTTTACCCCTTACTACCCCCAGTGACCCTCACGACCTTGGGGCCCACCTCACAGAGGTCATAAAACAAGTGTGGCCATCAGGATCTTTACACCCATAACAAGTGTAGCTACAGAGACACCTGATCAGTAGTATACAGTAATCCGCTGTATTGGAGGAAGGGAAGTAATAGTTGGGGACCCCATATAGCTCTGGGCCCCTCAGCAGTTACAAGGGCTGCTACCCCTCTATTTACACCCCTGACAGCATGATTACCATGGTAATCGCGGCACCCCTATTCCACTGATGCTATTGATGTTTTTACCCCAAACATAAATCTATTGCACCGCTGCAATTTTCCCAAGTTTGTGTTTGTGTGGAACTGAAAAGGAGCGCGTGAAAAGCATACCCCCCTATGTGATATACTTGTGATGTCCCTTCATTTGTTTTTGGTTTTTTTCCTAACCGAATCATCCGAAACACACAAATGCAATAGCAGCATGAAATAAAAGACTGCACAAAAATAACCGCACAGGAATGCCTGAGAATCCGCTTGGTGAAAACTTAGATAACTAGAGTTTAAGGTTAAAGAGGACCTCCAGAGTAAATACAAAAATCCAGCAGCCTGCAAGAAAAAGAAAGTTATATTTACCTGAGAAGCCTTGTCCTGCGATGTCCACCCAAAGTCCCTGCATCACCCAACTTCCGGGAACCTGGCCCTGATTCCTCTCTCTCCCCGGAGAAAAACGCCAAGCTATTTACTGTAGTAGTGATGCAGGGACTTCGGGACGGCATCGCGGGACAAGGCTTCTCAGGTAAATATAACTTTATTTTTTTTGCAGGCTGCTGAATTTTTGTATTTAGCATGGAGGTCCTTTTTAACCACTTAAAGACCGGGCTGTTTTACGCTGATCTGTGCTGCGTGGGCTCTCCAGCCCACAGCACAGATCAGCAGGCACGCAGGGCAATCAGACTTCCCCCCCCCTTTTTTCCCCACTAGGGGGATGTCATGCTGCGGGGGTCTGATTGCCGCCGCTCTGTGTGGCTCCTCAAAGCCCCCCTCCGCAGCGATTCCCAGCCTCCCTGTCTTTCCCCCCCTCCCCTCCTTCCTACGAGCGGCACAGGACGGTGATCCATTCTGCGCCGCCTCTGATAGGCTTCAACCTATCAGATGCCGGCGATCCCCGGCCAATCAGAGGTCGGGGATCGCCGATCTCCTTTATGGCGCTGCTGCGCAGCAGTGCCGTATGATGTAAGCACAGGAGATGATGTAAACACAGGGGAGGCTCGCAGGCTGTTCACGGAGACACCCTCCGTGAACTGACATGGAACAGCCGCTCGAACGAGCGGCCGTTTCCATGTAAAACCACAAACGACCAGCCGCTGCCTATCGGCGTTAGGCGGTCGTTATGTGGTTAAGCACCAATGGAATATAATGGCATGCAAGATCTGTCTCCTGGAGCTGAAAGGGAGATCAGTTGAAATTATTCACCAAAGGATCTGCAGTGCACCATCCAACTTTACAAAACTTTATTCAATCTTCATAAAATCATTTAAAAACATGAGATGTGCCGGGTCTCTGACGACGACGCACGGCATTCGAATCTGATGATTCTTCTTCAATTCATCGGACACAATATGTCAGAGACTCGGCACATCCCAGGTTTTTAAATGATTTTATGAAGATTGAATAAAGTTTTGTAAACTTGGATGGTGCGGATCCTTTGGTGAAAATTTAGAAAAAATGCAGTCGCATTGTAGTGCGTTTTTGATTGCGATTTTCAGTGGAAAAGGTCACTAAGGCTCGGTTCCCCCTTGTGCCGGCTCACGTGCGGCCAGCAGGAGCGGTCAGTGTAGTGGCAATGCTGATGGCCTGCTGTGGTCCCGCTGGACGCTCTGCCCATTTATGTTGTTTGGGGGGATATGCCTCTTGGGAGGAGCCGCTGATTTCTAGTTACACACCTGCTAGAATCACAATGGTTATTTGGCCACACCCACCAACTGAAAGATCTTGCTCAAAAAATTCTGCCTTCCTTGGTGCTCAGAGGTGACCCAGATACTCCCTGCATGAGTTTTTGTCTACTTCACACTCCTCATTGGCTTGTCTACAGTATATACAGACTTTCTTTTAAGAACTCTTACTGGCAATTCTTCAGTGTACCTTAACAGTTCCATTGGGAGCAAAGGCTAGAAAGGGTTGCAGAATGGTTGGATCCTTCTGATCATCTGTGAGATCGAGCTCAGATGGACGAGATGTAAACAGGGAGTTTCCGTCTGCGGACACTGTGGATAAAATAGCAGGCCGTCATTGGACATGGTGGAACACTGACCCCAGCCAGGATAAAAATACTCAAAAAGAAATTAAAGGGTGACGCTACCAAGATATTTCTGTTTCAGGTAGGCTGAATGTTCAAGCACCCACTGGCTTCTTGTAAAGCTATTTATCTAGCAATATTGCGACCTGATTGACCATCCAATTCAATACTTTTATCAAATTGGATGAAAATTGGTGATGCAACAGTCAAGCCCGATTGACGATTTGACCGATACTGACCCGAAATCGGCTGAATATATTGATCAAGCAAGCTGGAAAATTTCGGCCGTTGATTACCGTATTTTTTGGACTATAAGACACTTCCGACTATAAGACACTCCTGACCATAAGACGCACCTAAGTTTAAAGGACAAAAACCAGGGGGAAAAATTAAACTAAACCTGGTGCATCCATGGTGAAGGGGCATCTTGTGGATTATTCCCCCTTTGTACCTTATGCCCAGTTGTACCTCTTGTGTCTCCCTGTGTCCTCCTCTGTCCCCCTTGTGTTCACCTCTGTCCTCCTTGTGTCCCCTGTGTCCTCCTCTATGTCCTCAGTTTGTCCCCGTGTCCTCCCCTGCATAGGCACAGTACTGACTGTCTCATACAGTGCGGTGGGTTGGAGGTTCGTATTCGCAGGCATTCACAAGTCAGGAACTCCCTGCATTTGGACTATAAGACGCAGTGACTTTTTTTCCCACTTTTGGGGAGAAAAAGTTAGTATTATAGTCCAAAAAATACAGGTGCACAGCTGCATGCGATATCGTGACGACTGTCAGACGCGACGTACCACCAGTCGCTGTCCCCGCAAATGTAAATGCGCCCTTCTACCATTGATCGTGCATTGCAAATCTCATCTGCTCCAGCTGCGGTAACTCCAGCCCTTTTCCACCTGTCTCCCCACAGCTTTGCCAGGTGCGTGTTACAGTTAGGCTGTATTTAGTGCGTTACCCCTTGTGATGCTGGCCATGAAAAAGTTCTCTTTAGAACCCACAATTCTGGTTAGTGATAGTGTGAGCACTGGGGATCCTCAGTTGGATGCAAATAATGAGTTGATGCAGCATTTTGCTAATTTTGTATGCAAATCTATGCAGCTTGAACATGAATCAATCAATTCCTGCTGAGGTAAAATCTGATTGGTCCATTTTCAAATTGCATACATTTGCATAAAAAAATTGCATAATTCTGCATCAGCTCGAAATTATTTGCATCTCATTGACCATCCCTACCCTAGAAAGCCCATTTAGATGTCCTCCATTGCCCCTTTACAATAGTGGCTTCTGTTTCTCCCGGTAATGCCCACCAATGACCCCTGTTATAGAAATGCCTTAGTATCATTGTTCAGTGTTGTAATGCCTTTACCATATTGAGTGCACAGCGCTGTGTAACTTTATAAATGAAGTTTATAGTTTAAAGTTAGTGCTTTATAAATGAAGTTTACAAATAACAATGAAACGTACGTAGCTGCAGAATCTAACTGTATTGATGGCTCAGGAGAAAGCCAATATGTTCGGGTCATGTGGTTCTATGTACAACAGCAAATAAAATTCTGGGATGTATTAAAAGGGAAATAAAAACTCGAGATGCTAGCATAATATTGCCCCTGTTCAATGCTCTAGTAAGGTCACATCTGGAATATGGAATTCAGTTCTGGGCACATTACAGGAAGGATATTGCAGTATTAGAGCAGGTGCAGAGACGAGCAACAAAATTGGTACGTGGGATGGAAGGTCTCACTTGCCAAGAAAGGTTAGATAAACTGGGTTTATTTAGTCTAGAGAAAAGACGCCTTAGAGGGGATCTAATTAACATGTATAAATACATCAGAGGACAATATAATAGCTTGGCGGATGAGCTTTTTGTCCCTAGGCCTTCTCAAAGGACTAGAGGACATGATCTGCGCATGGAGGAAAAACGTTTAAGCCATTTTTTTAGGAAAGGGTTCTTTACAGTAAGAGTGATTAAGATGTGGAATGCATTGCCACAGGAAGTCGTTATGGCAAACTCTATACCTGCATTTAAAGGGGGCTTAGATGCTTTCCTTGCGTTGAAAGACATTCATGGCTATAATTACTAGGTAATGCCCAGTGGTGTTGATCCAGGGATTTTATCTGATTGCCATCTGGAACCGGGAAGGATTTTTTTCCTTTGGGGATAATTGGACCATGCCTTGTAAGGGTTTGTCACTTCCGCTGGATCAACAGGGATATGTGAGGGAGCAGGCTGGTGTTGTACTTTATTTTCTGGTTGAACTCGATGGACGTATGTCTTTTTTCAGCGCATATAACTATGTAACTATGTACTGGAGTGTAGTCTGTACAGTGCAGGAACGTTTGTCAGGTACTCCGAGGCTTGACCATGCTTAGACTTTGAGGGGCAGGACCGCATATGTCAATTTACTTACACACTTTGACGCTGTTTGCTCTTTCAGGATCTGGAAAGGAGAGGAACACTTTATACCGCTCTTCCTTAGCCTCATCAAGGCCGGATTTCGAGTCACTCCAGCGAGTCAGCATCAGTCGCACCAATTCCTCGTCTGCAGCGCTTGTTGCCACATGGGGGCGCTGAGTAAGGATTCTGCGGAGAGAAACGTACACAGTGTCCAGGGCCTGCCTTGCTTTATGAAACTCTGGGAATGTATTTGCTGAGAAGGAAGTTGAGCAGTTTGCTACACTAAATTGCGCGGTGTAATATGCCTCCTTTGCCCAGTATTGTTAGAGGCTAGGTGCACACTTATCGGACACGCTAGCGTTGTGGAAAACACTGCGTTTTTGCTGCTAATGGAAGTCTATGGGTCGCAAGAAAAAAACGCATATGCTTTTTCTATGCGTGAGTCTTAAAAAACACTGGTTTTGTTGCATAGTATGCAAAAACGCATCAAAAACGCACAGAATGAAAGTCAATGGAAACGCAATGGTATGAGTTTTTATGGTTTTCTTGTAAAAAAAAAAAAATTGTTTTGTGATGTATTTCTGCTTCCTGTTGTCTTCTTAGTTATTTGGCTAAAAAGCAATTGTAAAACGCATGAAAAACACATACAAAACACATATATGCATTGTATATGTGAACCGCGAACGCATTAAACCGCATCTGCGGTAAAAAAAAAAAAAAACCGCTAACGCAAACCCAGCAAAAATAGCACACAACAAAAAAACTCCACATGACTTAAAAAGCAGCCTTTCATGTTATGTGTGCACCTACCCACCTACCCACTTGCCCACCACCAGTGCGTATATCTACGCTCCTTTTTACACCCTTATCCCACCAGGAGCGTAGATATACGCACCTTCCGCCGCTGTCCACGCTCCCGCTCGCCCAGAGATCAATGAACAGGAAAAACTGTTCCTGCTCGTTGATCTCAGCCCCCCAGCAATGATCGGCTGCTTCTATGAGAAGCAGCACGATCATTGTGAAAAAAAAGTTTCCCAGCTTCATTGTCCTTCCTGTAAGCGTACTTCCGTACTTTTTTTTTTGTAATAAAAAGAAAAAAGCAAAACAAAATAAACATAAATAGTTACCTTAGGGACTGAACTCTTTAAATATTGATGTCAAGAGGGTACAACACTGTCACTTTATAAACGATGGGCTTGTAATTAGGGATGGACGCAAAACTGAAAAAATGCACCTTTATTTCCCCAAAAAATATTGGCGCCAAACATTGTGATAGGGACATGATTTAAACGGTGTAATAACCGGGACAAATGGGCAAGTAAATTTCCTGGATTTTAATTACAGTAGCATGCATTATTTAAAAACTATAATGGCCGAAAACTGAAAAAATAATGATTTTTTTCCCACATTTTTTCCTATTTTCACATTAAAACACATTTAGAATAAAATAATTCTTGGCATAATGTCCCACCTAAAGAAAGCCTAATTGGTGGCGAAAAAAACAAGATATAGTTCATTTTATTGCGATTAGTAATAATAAAGTTATAGACGAATGAATGGAAGGAGCGCTGAAAGGTGAAAATTGCTCTGGTGCTCAAGGGGTAAAACCCCTCAGTGGTGAAGTGGTTAAACATGTTCTTGAAGTACCCCTGATCTGCGAAAGGGTTTGATTGCTGTTAGTTCTGTTTTGTGGATGGTGCTGTGACATACAGTCGGGTCCATGAATATATGAAACAGCAACACAATTCTAACATTTTTGGCTTTATACACAACCACAATGGATTTGAAATAAAACGAGCCTGATGTGCTATAACTGCAGACTGTCAACTTTAATTTGATGGTATTTACATCCAAATCAGGTGAACGGTGTAGGCATTACAACAGTTTGCATATGTCCCTCCCACTGTTTAAGGGGTGGTGGTGTTGCGGCGTGCATGCGCATATTTTTACAATACGCTTCCGTGCACTTCTGTATTTCCAAAACAGGAAGTGAGTGCAAGCGTGCATCACTTCCTGTTTGGCTGTGAGCCAGAAGGTGATCACCGCGTATTAATGTGGTAATGCCCCAAGGCATGTTTTTGATGGTGCGGTGCAGTGCGGTCCCCGGACCGCACCTCACCGCCAACGCCATCCGATAGTCTGAAACCAGCCTCAGGCTGTGCATTCGTTATGTACAAACCTATTTCCTAAAAATATTGTGATGTAAAATGGAAAAAAAAACAGATGATGATTTGTACAACATTTAAACCTATGTTTGACTGAAAAGGCACAAAGACAACATATAAAATGTTGACATTTATCATTCATTGTTTTTAGAAAAATACTTTGATTTTTCATTTCAGCAGCATTTGGGACAAGGGCAATTATAGACTAAAAATGCTTTGTAATGCTAAAACAGAGCACACTTGGTAAAAACAACTCACAGCTAATTAGTTCAATTGGCAATAGGTCAGTAGCATGATTTGGCACAGTAAGAACATCCCAGAGATATTCTATTTTCTTTTTTTCAAAAGTTTCCTCCTAAGAGATAATTTTTCATCTTCTGTTTGATCTCTTCCCGCCATGCATTGAAGGGTTAAAATGGTTGGGTTGCACATGCACTCCTGCATTTCGTCAAGGTGCCTGGTAATAAGAGGCAAGAGTTTATGGTTCTAACTGATCACCCCCATAGTGGAGCACTCAGATGAGTGTCCACACCATATCTGAAGAGTAGAGATAAGGTCCCGATTCTTATTAGCTTGGGTGGGGTTGCTTATCAGAGCAATTGGATAGCACCATCAACCCCAGCCCTTATTACTGGGCAACCAAACCAAGCCAGGGGTTATCCAAAGAGCTCACGAGCTTGTCTGCAGTGGGTAGAGCGTTCCCCCTCCTCCCCGAAAAACACTCCACTACTGTTGACAGCCATGGAGTGCTGGTATGATGTAGTATGGATACAGAGGTGCCAGAAGGATAAAAAGATCTAGAACATTTAAAAATGAGGAGGTAATGAACATACGAGACTCTTTATACTTTATATCATTTATAGTCTATCCTGTAAGTACATGCCTACCTTGGAGCAGGCTGGGTGGGCGCACGCCCCACCTCCCTAGGACCTGTCTCTTCCCCTCCTCTCCCCTTCTCCCCCTGTCCCACTTCTCCCCCCTCATACCACTGGGTGCCCCATCGGCATGCTGTGGAATCCCCACTCATGGTCCACCCTTTCATCCCTCACCCTCCCCTCCCTTCTGCCCCTGCCTTTTCCTATTCCCTCCCCTCCCCATGCCCCTTCGCAAGTAGGATCAAGATGGTTTGGCTGTTCTTTTGATTCATAAGCATATAATTTTCCATGCTTTTTAATGCCAAACATCCGTTCTATATAACTCTGTTTATTTGTTCCATGAGATACTCCCCACACGTGGGGAATTCTTGATATTTTGGCTCGTTTGTTAACGGAATTACACTTTAATAAACACCCTTGGAACGAAAAATGAGGAGGTAGAGGTGGACTTACCTCCTCCGGGGAGACACAAGAAAATGCCGATCACTTTTCAGCAAAATAATTAATTTACATACTCCTATAAAATACAACGTGTTTCGCGGGAGTGACCCGCTTCCTCAGGCAATAAAATGGAGCATATACAAAACAGGTCTGGTTCTATGCCAAGCGCCTCTGTGAAGAGAGTGCTGGTAACTAGAGTTGAAGGGACACCCATGCTTACAGGGTTTCCTTCTTATTACTAGCTGCTATGGCTGGGAAGCAGAGTTTGTACATATCAACAAGAAACCCGCCCCACATTTTATTTTTCCATTCCTTGGAGTTGAACATTATCATCACCGTGAAAAGCCTTTGCCTTGCCTGAAATGATCCAGAAGGCTTAGGCGGTCACATAGTGCTGAGTGCTATTGCAACAGCTCACACATGAGATTAATTTCATACAATAAGGTGAATGTGCAGGTTACTACATTTCACAGGAATTCTAACCCGTCAACCCAGACCTTCCCTGTCCTCCTGTGAGCGCCTTATCAAGCCCCTTGTGAACAAGGGCCAACCACAGTTTTTCTATATTAGATCCCATCCTACATTGCTTATCCTCAAAAGTAAAGTAGCGCAAATTTCCAAGTCTTACCTCAAATTTTCTTCAATTCTCTTACTGTCCACCTCATTCATAAACTGCTTGATAAAAGCTTCATCAAGATCTTGAGCAAGTTCCTTCACCCATTTTGGGTCATCACCTGGAATACCAAAATGGCCAATCAGGAGACCAATGGCTAATATGACCCCTGCTCCCAGAACAATGCCCACGATCTTCAGCCAGTTCATGGTTCCTCACAGATTGGAACCCGGTGAAGTCTTATGAAGAGAGGACTCTTTATACTCGCCCTCTGACCAGGAACCCTCAGCACAGATAGTGACTAAGATAAGGATCTTCATGTTTCCTAACCTGGAAATTGTTGCAGTTGGGTTAAAGATTACCAAAATAAATTACAGGATGGCACAGCTAGCCTGATGTCCTTTGCACATTGCCTGTGGAATCAATAAGGAAAACATAGACCATATAGTGATTTGGTAATTAATTTTTATTTTTTTATTATACGCGAGTCCACAAAGAGGCCGGCTTCTTAAGTGGTTTGTTCAAATGTTCTCTTTAATAAACATTTTATTAAAGGACACCCGAGGTGAAAATAAACTAATGAACTAAACGATTGTACCTATCTTCCTTCTCCGAAAAATGACTTTTTAAGATAGTCCACAGTTTTATTTTATGTTTTAATCTACTTTTTAATTTTTAACTGTTTTATTGTTTTTGCTCAATGACACATTCATTAAAGCATGCCAGAGCTAAAATCTATGAACTATTAACCCTTTTTTTTATCTCTTTCTGCACTTAGAAGCCATTTTCTGCTAGGAAAGTGTTTTATAGGTGTTATTTATTATCAGTGAGGTTCAAACTGTAGTCACTTCCTGTCTGAGTCAGCCACTTACATACTTGATATTTAACTCTTTCAGGCAGATAAAGAAAAAAAGAAACACAGCATAGTTATTTGTGTGCTAGGCACTGTACATACCCATGTCTATCTCATCATGTCACATGTCACCTCGGGTATCCTTTAAGCTTGGCTCCTATAGTTTAATAAAAAGGTCATTAAGCATGGCTCCTATAAATTGTATGATGGTGATGGAGCACAAATAAGACTTGCTTCTGACTGCTTTGCAGCCAGTCACTAATAGGGCCTGGCACTGAGGTCACACGTTGTCTGTAGTTACGTTCCCTAAGTCTTTACTGCCACAGTCAACAACTTACTATTGATTTGGCACTTTGTATCTTAGTGCGGGTCTTGGGATGTATTTGTGGGCAAGGAGCTGAATTGGTTGAGAAATTTAGTGACTGTATTGTACAGTATAATCTCGTTATAGTAAACTGATATAGTAAACTGATATATTATTATTTAGTATTTATATAGCATCCACATCTTAAGCAGCGCTGTACAGAGTATATTGTCTTGTCACTAACTGTCCCTCAGAGGGGTTCACTATCTAATCCCTACCATAGTCATATGTCTATGTATGTATTGTGTAGTGTATTTTATTGTAGTCTATGGCCAATTTTTAGGGGGAAGCCAATTATCTTATCTGTAAGTTTTTGGGATGTGGGAGAAACTGGAGTGCCTGGAGGAAACCCACACAGACACTGGGAGAACATACAAATTCCTTGCAGATGTTGACCTGGCTGGGATTCGAACCGGGGACCCAGCGCTACAAGGGGAGAGCGACATCGAATACACCACTGTGCTGCCTTTATAGTAAATATTCGGGTATAGTAAACTAATGTCGAAGTTCCAGTCAAGAACCATCATAAGTACAGTGGTGTGAAAAACTATTTGCCCCCTTCCTGATTTCTTATTCTTTTGCATGTTTGTCACACTTAAATGTTTCTGCTCATCAAAAACCGTTAACTATTAGTCAAAGAAAACATAATTGAACACAAAATGCAGTTTTAAATGATGTTTTTTATTATTTAGTGAGAAAAAAAACTCAAAACCTACATGGCCCTGTAACCTAATAACTGGTTGGGTCACCCTTAGCAGCAATAACTGCAATCTAGTGTTTGCGATAACTTGCAACGAGTCTTTTACAGCGCTCTGGAGGACTTTTGGCCCACTCATCTTTGCAGAATTGTTGTAATTCAGCTTTATTTGAAGGTTTTCTAGCATGAACCGCCTTTTTAAGGTCATGCCACAACATCTCAATAGGATTCAGGTCAGGACTTTGACTAGGCCACTCCAAAGTCTTCATTTTGTTTTTCTTCTGGTGTGTTTTGGGTCATTGTCCTGCTGCAGCACCCAAGATCGCTTCAGCTTGAGTTGAGAAACAGATGGCCGGACATTCTCCTTCAGGATTTTTTGGTAGACAGTAGAATTCATAGTTCCATCTATCACAGCAAGCCTTCCAGGTCCTGAAGCAGCAAAGCAACCCCAGACCATCACACTACCACCACCATATTTTACTGTTGGTATGATGTTCTTTTGCTGAAATGCTGTGTTACTTCTACGCCAGATGTGACGGGACACGCACCCTCCAAAAAGTTCAACTTTTGTCTCGTCGATCCACAAGGTATTTTCCCAAAAGTCTTGGCAATCATTGAGATGTTTTTTAGCAAAATTGAGACGAGCCTTAATGTTCTTTTTGCTTAAAAGTGGTTTGCGCCTTGGATATCTGCCATGCAGACCGTTTTTGCCCAGTCTCTTTCTTATGGTGGAGTCGTGAACACTGACCTTAATTGAGGCAAGTGAGGCCTGCAGTTCTTTAGATGTTGTCCTGGGGTCTTTTGTGGCCTCTCGGATGAGTTTTCTCTGCGCTCTTGGGGTAATATTGGTCGGCCGGCCACTCCTGGGAAGGTTCATCACTGTTCCATGTTTTTGCCATTTGTGGATAATGGCTCTCACTGTGGTTCGCTGGAGTCCCAAAGCTTTAGAAATGGCTTTATAACCTTTACCAGACTGATAGATCTCAATTACAGTACTTTTGTTCTCATTTGTTCCTGGATTTCTTTGGATCTTGGCATGATGTCTAGCTTTTGAGGTGCTTTTGGTCTACTTCTCTGTGTCAGATAGCTCCTATTTAAAGAGAATCTGTACTCTGAAATTCTTACAATAAAAAGCATACCATTCTATTCATTATGTGCTCCTGGTCCCCTCTGTGCTGTTTCTGCCATTCTCTGCTGCAAACCTGGCTTGTAATTGCCAGTTTTAGGCAGTGTTTACAAACAAACTAACCAGCTTCTAATAGGCTCAGCTAAGCAGAGTGTGTTAGTCACACAGAGCCTGCAGGGGGTGTGTACAGCTTCTAGCTAATCACAAGCAGCCCTGCACATTCCAGTCTGACTGCCTCAGCCTGACTGTGCCGACTATAGAGAGAAGATTAGATCATATAACAGAGATAACACAGCTACTGTGCAATTAGGAAAAGCTGCAGTAAGCCAGACCACATTAGAAAAGGCATAGGAACTTATAGCATAGAAGAAATAAAGATAAACAATTTGTTACAGAGTCTCTTTAAGTGATTTCTTGATTGAAACAGGTGTGGCAGTAATCAGGCCTGGGAGTGACTACAGAAATTGAACTCAGGTGTGATATACCACAGTTAAATTATTTTTAAACAAGGGGGGCAATCACTTTTTCACACTGGGCCATGTAGATTTGGAGTTTTTTTTCTCACTAAATAATAAAAACCATCATTTAAAACTGCATTTTGTGTTCAATTATGTTATCTTTGACTAATAGTTAACGGTTTTTGATGAGCAGAAACATTTAATTGTGACAAACATGCAAAAAAATAAGAAATCAGGAAGGGGGCAAATACCGGTAGTTTTTCACAGCACTGTATATGGGAGTAATGCCTGATATAGAAAACTCTGGTTTTGGCCTAAAACCCTGGTATAATAGAATTCCTGTTACAGTAGACCTGTGTTTTGGCCCTTGCAGTATTCTGTATCCAGCTATAGTGGAAAGTGGGCGGGCTCGTGAGGCATACATCAGTCGGAGACCCGTGAACTGTGGTCAACAAATTGTACTCTACTCGCTATCTGCACACTACTCTGGGCCTGCGTGGATTACTTCAAAAGCGCCAGCCAGTGAGACCTATACTTCCTGTGTAAGCTGCTGCCTGATTACTGAGGGAATTGCCTATCATCTTTGACTTGCTTGTGCATGGCTGCAATGCTACAGAATCATCCAGGCTGCACAGAAATGTGGACATAGGAGCAAACTATCAGTACTGTACCTGCATTAACTGGTGAGATCTATGCTTCCTGCGCAAGCTGTTGCATAATCATTGCATGCAAATCCTTGAATAATTGAATGTTGATCTAGCTTAGACACTGCTCGCTGGCTGAACCATTGAAAAGACTGAATTCAGAAATAGTATCATAGCAAACTTCATTTCTGATATACTAAACCACTTTTCCTGGTTCTTTGGAGTTTATCTTAAAGGAATTCTACCGTATTGGTTTTTACTAAACATTGTTTGCCTAGTAAAGTAGTATGTAGAAATATTTTTTTTTTGTATTTTCGAGTCAGATTCTTTTTCCTGGAGAGTCTGGGAAATTTTGACAATTTGCTTTATACACACCTAATATATGGGTATAAACATATTGTATTGGTAGGCCATAGCTCCCAACTGTCCCTCTTTTGGAGGGACAGTCCCTCTTTGGGAGCCCTGTCACTCTTTCCTCCCCATTTGTCCCTCTTTCAGGACTTTGTCCCTCTTTCTATGTAATATATATATATATATATATATATATATATATATATATATATATATATATATATATATATATATATATATATATACACACACACACACACAGTGGGTTGCAAAAGTATTCGGCCCCCCTGAAGTTTTCCACATTTTGTCATATTACTGCCACAAACATGCATCAATTTTATTGGAATTGCACATGATAGACCAATACAAAGTGGTGTACACATGAGAAGTGGCACGAAAACCGTACATGATTTCAAACATTTTTTTACAAATCAATAACTGCAAAGTGGAGTGTGCGTAAATATTCGGCCCCGAGTCAATACTTTGTTGAACCACCTTTTGCTGCAATTACAGCTGCCAGTCTTTTAGTGTATGTCTCTACCAGCTTTGCACATCTAGAGACTGAAATCCTTGCCCATTCTTCTTTGCAAAACAGCTCCAGCTCAGTCAGATTAGATGGACAGCATTTGTGAACAGCAGTTTTCAGATCTTGCCACAGATTCTCGATTGGATTTAGATCTGGACTTTGACTGGGCCATTCAAACACATAGATATGTTTTGTTTTAAACCATTCCATTGTTGCCCTGGCTTTATGTTTAGGGTCATTGTCCTGCTGGAAGGTGAAAGGCAAGTCTTTTGCAGTCTCCAAGAGGTTTTCTTCCAAGTTTGCCCTGTATTTGGCTCCATCCATCTTCCCATCAACTCTGACCAGCTTCCCTGTCCCTGCTGAAGAGATGCACCCCCCGAGCATGATGCTGCCACCACCATATTTGACAGTGGGGATGGTGTGTTCAGAGTGATGTGCAGTGTTAGTTTTCCGCAACACATAGCGTTTTGCATTTTGTCCAAAAATTTCAATTTTGGTCTCATCTGACCAGATCACCTTCTTCCACATGGTTGCTGTGTCCACCACATGGCTTGTGGCAAACTGCAAAGGGGACTTCTTATGCTTTCTGTTAACAATGCCTTTCTTCTTGCCACTCTTCCATAAAGGCCAGTGGCGGCGCCAGAGGGGTGCTTGGGGGTGCTCAAGCACCCCCTAAATTTGTCCAAGCACCCCCAAAGCACCCCCTGGCGTGAACTGACTTCAGGCGTCTAAGAGACGCCAAGTCAGTTCACAGCGGCAGCCCGGAGCAGCAGGCAGGGCTACAGTAAGATGGCCGCCCAAAGCCCTGCTCTGCAGACTTGGAGTCTGCAGTGCAGGGCTTCGGGCGGCCATTTTCCCGTAGCCCTGCTCACCGGGTAATGCAGGCTGCAGGCAGGAAGGAAGAGGATCGTGGGAGCTGAGCTGCGTGCCACAAGGAGGTCGGAAGAGGAGGAGGTCGGAACAGGAGGTCTTCTGACTAGGTGAGTAAATGGGTTTTTCTTTTCTTTTTCAGATGGTGCTGCTGAATGGGGTCAGAACTGCTGAGCATTGTGCATATTGGGGTCATATCTGATAAGGATTGTGCATATTGGGGTCATATCTGATAAGGATTGTGCATATTGGGGTCATATCTGAGAAGGATTGTGCATATTGGGGTCATATCTGATAAGGATTGTGCATATTGGGGTCATATCTGATAACAGTTGTGCATATTATTATTATTATTGATTTATAAAGAGCCAACATATTCCGTGGTGCTGTAAAAAGTAAGAAACAAACATGGGGTACATATTAATACAGACAATGGTGTACACCAATATACAAGATACATAATTAGTGACAAAATACAAAGAATGATACAAAATACAAATTATCGAATTGGTAATGACAGTGATAAAATTAACATGATGAATAAAATGTATAATGGTTACCAAGACACAAAAGGGGGAGAGAACCCTGCCCTTGCGGGCTTACAATCTAAAGGGAATGGGGGGAAACAAGAGGAGGGGTAGTATGCAGCAAATATATAGAGGCAGTGTGTTTTAGGACACCTAGTAGGAGTGCAATTTGCTCTTAGGACAAAGGGAAGTGGCCTAAGGTAGCGCATATTGGGGTCATATCTGAGAACGGTTGTGCATATTGGGGTCATAGCTGATAACGGTTGTGCATAATGGGGTCATATCTGATAACGATTGTGCATATTGGGGTCATATCTGATAACGGTTGTGCATATTGGGGTCATATCTGATAACGGTTGTGCATATTGGGGTCATATCTGATAACGGTTGTGCATATTGGGGTCATATCTGATAACGGTTGTGCATAATGGGGTCATATCTGATAACGGTTGTGCATATTGGGGTCATATCTGATAACGGTTGTGCATTTTGGGGTCATATCTGATAACGATTGTGCATATTGGGGTCATATCTGATAACGATTGTGCATATTGGGGTCATATCTGATAACGATTGTGCATATTGGGGTCATATCTGATAACGATTGTGCATATTGGGGTCATATCTGATAACGATTGTGCATATTGGCGTCATATCTGATAACGATTGTGCATATTGGGGTCATTGAACATGTTTTTTGTTCAAATCTGCTCACATTATGTGAATTTTCTGGGGACAGGGTCACCAAAACTTGGGCCCTCTGTCTTTGCGTTGCACTTTTAAAGGGAACCCGAGGTGAGAATAATATTGAGGCTGCCATATTTATCTCCTTTTAAGTAATACCAGCTGCCTGGCTGCCGTGTTGGTCCTCTGCCTCTAATTCTTACAACCATAGACCCTGAACAAGCATGCAGCAGGTCAGGGGTTTCTGACAATATTGTCAGAACTGACAAGATTAGCTGCATGCTTGTTTCTGGTGTAATTCAGTTCACTACTGCAGCCAATAGATCAGCAGGGCTGCCAGGCAACTAGAATTGTTTAAAAGGAAATAAATATGGTAGCCACCATATCACTCTCACCCTGGGTTCACGTTAAATTACAGTTAGCCCCACCCTCATCCGGTCATGACCACGCCCATTTGTTCGCTGCGGCGCGCGCAGGTTGTAGCCACACCCGTTTTTTGCCGCGGCATGCAAAGCGTGACGCAGGTCGTCAGCTCCCCCGGAAATTGGTCCAGCACCTGCATAGCACCCCCTAAAAAGAATTCCTGGAGCCGCCACTGATAAATACCAACTTTGTGCAGTGCACGACTAATAGTTGTCCTATGGACAGTCTCCCACCTGAGCTGTAGATCTCTGCAGCTCGTCCAGAGTCACCATTGGCCTCTTGACTGCATTTCTGATCAGCGCTCTCCTTGTTTGGCCTGTGAGTTTAGGTGGATGGCCTTGTCCTGGTAGGTTTACAGTTGTGCCATACTCCTTCCATTTCTGAATGATCGCTTGAACAGTGCTTTGTGGGATGTTCAAGGCTTTGGAAATCTTTTTGTAGCCTAAGCCTGCATAATAGTTGGGCGCATAATCCGAAAATCCACGGATATTTGCGGGTATCCAGATCTGAAATACTGAAACTAAGGTGATGACGTCCTGGAGCCAATTAGAGGGCTCCCAGCAGAAGCCCTAGCAACCAATCACAGAGGGGAACCCTGGCCAGCACCACCTGACCTCATTGAGCCAATCAGAGGGCTCCCAGCCTAACCCCTGCCACCCAATCACAGAAAGGAACACTGGCCAGCCCCCCCCCCCTGTATAATGAGGAGGGCTGCCATGATGAGACAGATAGTCCTGGCTTGCTGAATGCTCGCTGAGAGACATGCTCCAGTTCTGGTGGCCTAGCAAGGGCTGTACACAGTTATAAACCTAAAGCTGTTCATTGATTAACCCCTTCACTACTATCACTACTCTATTGTTAAATCGTTAATTAGCTTGATTGATGTCATAGTGTGACAGTCAGTGTGTGCTGCAGTGCTGCTGCAGCAGCTATGTGTCTGTGTGTGTGCTGTGCACACACCAGTCCAGCTGCTGTCTGCCACGTGCAAACACGTGCAAAGTGCCACGTGCAAACATGTGCAAAGTGCCACGTGCAAAGCGCCATGTGCCACTTTGCACGTGGCACTTTGCACGTGTTTGCACATGGCACTTTGCACGTGGAACTTTGCACATGGCACTTGGTTTGCACTTGGCACTTTGCACACAATGGGCCATATGCAATTCACTTTTCACCTGAGTTTTCTCCTAGGTGAAATCTTCACAACATGAAAATAAAATGCTTTTTTAACCACTAGCAAGCAATCAAATGCTCAAAATAATTTTGATAGTACTTTTTCACCTACTTTTTGGTACTTTTTTCCATTGCAAAGTGTTAAAAAGTTATTTTAAATCAAAGATGAAAAAATATCTCCTAGGAGAAAACTCAGGGGAAAAAATGAATTGCATGTGGCCAAATGCGGGCTGCACAACCGCTGTCTGGAGCCTAGGCCTGGTGTTAATTGACAGCCTTATTTTTTTTTGGGGGGGGGGGGGGATTTTAAGTCTCCACATCATCAATTAGTGTTCCCCTTTGCAAAATAATGATGATACATGCCTCATTGACCATAAAAACCCTTTTAAGGCAATTTAAAGGGCACGTCCGGTTTTTCTATCCAGATATCCGAATCCGGCCAGATATCCCGGATACTGGGGTCGGATATCCGATTCGGATTGGAAAATTTTGAACTTGGATATCCGACCCGGATCGGATATCTGGGTATCCAGATCCGAATTAGTTCCAGATAGTGAAAATTGGTATCCGAGCACCCCTGTAAACAGTTTCTAATAACTTGACCAACTCCAGAGTCTGACTTAAAGCCTTGAGTCTTGTCATGTTGTCCCTAACCTTTGGAACGCCTTACCACACCCAGTGAAGACAGCTTCAACCCTGAAGATGTTTAACCCAGGGGTCTCAAACTCAATTTACCTGGGGGGCCGCAGGAGGCAAAGTCAGGATGAGGCTGGGCCGCATAAGGGATTTCACAATCGCGGCGCATCGCCGCCTCTGCCCGCCCCTCTCACTCTTTCTTCACAGAGAGGGGCGGGGAGAGGCGGCGATTGACGTCAGGAGGGGCAGAGCTGAAGCTGAAAGCTCTGCCCCTTCCAGGAAATGCCGGCGGATTGCCCCCCCCCCGGGCGATTTGGGGGCTCTGCAGCCCTCGTTTAGCGGTGGGGATGCGGCGGATTACTTGGGAGCACTGAAGCGAACTATAAGGAAGCTTTTGCCGGCGAGGACCACAAAATATTGTATCGAGGGCCGCAAATGGCCCGCGAGTTTGAGACCCCTGGTTTAACCACTTGAGGACCGTGGGCTTTACCCCCCTTAAAGAGAAACTCCGACCAAGAATTTAACTTTATCCCAATCAGTAGCTGATACCTCCTTTTACATGACAAATCTATTGCATTTCACAAACAGACCATCAGGGGGCGCTGTATGACTGATATTGTGGTGAAACCCCTCCCACAAGAAGCTCTGAATACCGCGGTACTCTGGGCAAACTGCCACAATGTAACAATGTTCACAGACAGGAAATGGCTGTTTACAGCTGTCTGTAACAGCCAGAACAGCTAAAAACAGCTACATAACCTGCCCACAGTAACAATGTCACCATGTAATACATGTCAGAATGTGAATCTGGGAGGGGAAATATTTTACAATGAGCAAACACTGACTAAATAATTTATACATAATTATTGTAAAAATGAAGCACTTTTTTATTACATTATTTTCACTGGAGTTCCTCTTTAAGGACCAGGCACTTTTTTTCCATTCAGACCATTGCAGCTTTCACGGTTTATTGCTCGCTCATACAACCTACCACCTAAATGAATTTTGGCTCCTTTTCTTGTCACTAATAAAGCTTTCTTTTGGTGCTATTTGATTGCTGCTGCGATTTTTACTTTTAATTATATTCATCAAAAAAGACATGAATTTTGGCAAAAAAATGATTTTTTTAACTTTCTGTGCTGACATTTTTCAAATAAAGTAAAATTTCTGTATACATGCAGCGCGAAAAATGTGGACAAACATGTTTTTGATAAAAAAAAAAACCATTCAGCCTATATTTATTGGTTTGGGTAAAAGTTATAGTGTTTACAAACTATGGTGCAAAAAGTGAATTTTCCCATTTTGAAGCATCTCTGCCTTTTCTGACCACCTGACATGTTTCATGAGGGGCTAGAATTCCAGGATAGTATAAATACCCCCCAAATGACCCCATTTTGGAAAGAAGACATCCCAAAGTATTCACTGAGAGGCATAGTGAGTTCATAGAAGATATTATTTTTTGTCACAAGTAAGCGGAAAATGACACTTTGTGACAAAAAAAAAAAAAGTTTCCATTTCTTCTAACTTGCGACAAAAAAAAAAATGAAATCTGCCACGGACTCACTATGCTCCTTTCTGAATACCTTGAAGTGTCTACTTTCCAAAATGGGGTCATTTGTGGGGTGTGTTCACTGTCCTGACATTTAGGGGGTGCTAAATTGTAAGCACCCCTGTAAAGCCTAAAGGTGCTCATTGGACTTTGGGCCCCTTAGCGCAGTTAGGCCGTATTGCCGTGGTATTGCCGTACTCAGGAGAAGTAGTATAATGTGTTTTGGGGTGTATTTTTACACATACCCATGCTGGGTGGGAGAAATATCTATGTAAATGACAATGGTTTGATTTTTTTTTACACACAATTGTCCATTTACAGAGATATTTCTCCCACTCAGCATGGGTATGTGTAAAAATACACCCCAAAACACATTATACTACTTCTCCTGAGTACGGCGATACCACATGTGTGGCACTTTTTTGCACCCTAACTGCGCTAAGGGGCCCAAAGTTCAATGAGTACCTTTAGGATTTCACAGGACATTTTTGTTTCAAGACTACTCCTCACGGTTTAGGGCCCCTAAAATGCCAGGGCAGTATAGGAACCCCACTAATGACCCCATTTTAGAAAGAAGACACCCCAAGGTATTCCGTTAGGAGTATGGCGAGTTCATAGAAGATTTTATTTTTTGTCGCAAATTAGCGGAAATTGATTTTAATTGTTTTTTTTCACAAAGTGTAATTTTCCGCTAATTTGTGACAAAAAATAAAATCTTCTATGAACTCACCATATTCCTAACGGAATACCTTTGGGTGTCTTCTTTCTAGAATGGGGTAATTTGTGGGGTTCCTATACTGCCCTGGCATTTTAGGGGCCCTAAACCGTGAGGAGTAGTCTTGAAACCAAATGTCGCAAAATGACCTGTGAAATCCTAAAGGTACTCATTGGACTTTGGGCCCCTTAGCGTACTTAGGGTGTAAAAAAGTGCCACACATGTGGTACCGCCGTACTCAGGAGAAGTAGTATAATGTGTTTTGTGGTGTATTTTTACACATACCCATGCTAGGTGGGAGAAATATCTCTGTAAATGACAATTGTTTGATTTTTTTTTTTACACACAATTGTCCATTTACAGAGAGATTTCTCCCACCCAGCATGGGTATGTGTAAAAATACACCCCAAAACACATTATACTACTTTTCCTGAGTACAGCGATACCACATGTGTGACACTTTTTTGCAGCCTAGGTGCGCTAAGGGGCCCAACGTCCTATTCACAGGTCATTTTGAGGCATTTGTTTTCTAGACTACTCCTCACGGTTTAGGGCCCCTAAAATGCCAGTGCAGTATAGGAACCCCACAAGTGACCCCATTTTAGAAAGAAGACACCCCAAGGTATTCCGTTAGGTGTATGGCGAGTTCATAGAAAATTTTATTTTTTGTCACAAGTTAGTGAAAAATGACACTTTGTGAAAAAAAAACAATAAAAATCAATTTTCGCTAACTTTTGACAAAAAATAAAATCTTCTATGAACTTGTCATACACCTAACAGAATACCTCGGGTGTCTTTTTTTCTAAAATGGGGTCACTTGTGGGGTTCCTATACCGCCCTGGCATTTTAGGGGCCCAAAACCGTGAGTAGTCTGGAAACCAAATGTCTCAAAATGACTGTTCAGGGGTATAAGCATCTGCAAATTTTGATGACAGGTGGTCTATGAGGGGGCAAATTTTGTGGAACCGGTCATAAGCAGGGTGGCCTTTTAGATGACAGGTTATATTAGGCCTAATCTGATGGATAGTAGTGCTAGGGGGGGTGAATGGAGGTGATTGATGGGTGTCTCAGGGGGTGGTTAGAGGGGAAAATAGATGCAATCAATGCACTGGGGAGGTGATCGGAAGGGGGTCTGAGGGGGATCTGAGGGTTTGGCCGAGTGATCAGGAGCCCACACGGGGGCAAATTAGGGCCTGATCTGATGGGTAGGTGTGCTAGGGGGTGACAGGAGGTGATTGATGGGTGTCTCAAGGTGTGATTAGAGGGGGGAATAGATGCAAGCAATGCACTGGCGAGGTGATCAGGGCTGGGGTCTGAGGGCGTTCTGAGGGTGTGGGCGAGTGATTGAGTGCCCGCAAGGGGCAGATAGGGGTCTAATCTAATGGGTAGCAGTGACAGGGGGTGATTGATGGGTAATTAGTGGGTGTTTAGGGTAGAGAACAGATGTAAACACTGCACTTGGGAGGTGATCGGACGTCGGATCTGCGGGCGATCTATTGGTGTGGGTGGGTGATCAGATTGCCCGCAAGGGGCAGGTTAGGGGCTGATTGATGGGTGGCAGTGACAGGGGGTGATTGATGGGTGGCAGTGACAGGGGGTGATTGATGGGTGATTGACAGGTGATCAGTGGGTTATTACAGGGAAGAACAGATGTAAATATTGCACTGGCGAATTGATAAGGGGGGGTCTGAGGGCAATCTGAGCGTGTAGGCGGGTGATTGGGTGCCCGCAAGGGGCAGATTAGGGTCTGATCTGATGGGTAACAGTGACAGGTGGTGATAGGGGGTTATTGATGGGTAATTAGTGGGTGTTTAGGGTAGAGAACAGATGTAAACACCACACTTGGGAGGTGATCTGACGTCGGATCTGCGGGCGATCTATTGGTGTGGGTGGGTGATCAGATTGCCCGCAAGGGGCAGGTTAGGGGTGGATTGATGGGTGGCAGTGACAGGGGGTGATTGACAGGTGATTGACAGGTGATCAGGGGGATAGATGCATACAGTACACAGGGGGGGGGGGGTCTGGGGAGAATCTGAGGGGTGGGGGGGGGTGATCAGGAGGGGGCGGGGGGGGGAATAAAAAAAAATAGCGTTGACAGATAGTGACAGGGAGTGATTGATGGGTGATTAGGGGGGTGATTGGGTGCAAACAGGGGTCTGGGGGGTGGGCAGGGGGGGGGGGTCTGAGGGGTGCTGTGGGCGATCTGGGGCAGGGGGGGGGGAAATCAGTGTGCTTGGGTGCGACATAGGGTGGCTGCAGCCTGCCCTGGTGGTCCCTCGGACATTGGGACCACCAGGGCAGGAGGCAGCCTGTATAATACACTTTGTAAACATTACAAAGTGTATTATACACTTTGTATGCGGCGATCTGGGTGCTAGTAACCCGCCGGCGTTTCCGAACGGCCGGCGGGTTACAGCGCGAGGTGGGCGGAGCCAGTCCCCGGCGGCCGATCGCGTCACGAATGACGCGATCGCGCCGCCCATGCCCCTACAAGGACCGCCGCCATTTGTCAATACGGCGGTCCTTGCGGGGTCTACTTCCCGGCCTCCAATTGTCTATACGGCGGTCAGGAAGTGGTTAAAGAGACACTGAAGCGGGAAAAAAAAATATGATATAGTGAATTGGTTGTGTACTATGAATAATTACTAGAAGATTAGCAGCAAAGAAAATATTCTCATATTGTTATTTTCAGCTATATAGTGTTTTTTCTAACATTGCATCATTCTCTAATATGTGCAGATTACACAACACTCAGCATTTAAAATGATTCTTTCAGAGCAGGCTGTGAACTAATGACCTCTCCTCTGCCAGAGAAAAAGTATATAGTCCAGGAACAGTTGAGATAATAAAAGTCAGATAACAGCCCTCTCCACGACTTTGAAAGTCGTAGAGATTAGTGGCTTTTTTGCATAGAGATAACAACTGGAGTTTCTTAACTCTTCCTGTACTGGAAACAATTACACTGATGTATCTGATCTTAATGTTTTATTTCTTATCTGTACTACACATACAAATCATAATATCATAATTTTCGCTTCAGTGTCTCTTTAAATCAAAACAAAAAAAAAAAGCCATCTGTTTAGTCTTACATTTAGGATCACATAACTTTTTTCCCCTGTAACACATCACAAACCACAACTACGTACTGATCTCAGACATGTGCTTTGGATCCCACGTTGATGCTGGCGTATGGCACGTGGGGGGCATGCGCAATGGGACACATGTGCAATACGCCGGCAACCACATGGGGTGCGAATGAGGAACAAGAGTGCTGAGACAGTGACAGACAGGTAAGTATTAATGCACAGGCACGGGCGGGGCACATTGGGAGGATGTGGCTGGAGGTGACTGATGAGGTAGTATCACTAGGATGATTCCCAAAAAATGTCATGCTAAAATCGATCGGGAATCTGCCTGCGGTTTATGGCAGGCAACAGAACTATCTCCGATCAGAGAGAGATCTGTCTCTTGGTCGGTTGGCCCCCAAAATTGCTTAATGTGTGGCCACCTTAACTGAATCTTTTACCCTATGTACTGTTTCCAGACTCGACTCCTTGAGAAGAAGATAAACTGACAGCCTGTTTACATTGTTATCACAGATAGGATGTTATTAGGTGATATCCTGTCTGCTCAGTGACATCACTGTGGTGGCATTCTACTGGTTTCCACTCTCCACAATGTCAAAATATTGATTTCCTCTTTCATGAACTAGGCATAGTCAAGGCAAAGCAGGGTATTCCAGCCGACTGCAGCAGCGGGCAGACCCTTCAAAATTCATCTGAAGGCCCGTTTGCCCGATCCATCAGGTGGATCAACTTACTCAACTGTGCAGGTGGCTACGAGTGTACAAGTCATTTGAACAATGTACTTTTGAAAGCAGCCATGTTGTGCAGTACATCGGTGTGCTTGCATGCAGTATGCAAATGGTTTGGTCATGCAGTTGGTTGGTGTGCAGAAAATACAAGTCATGTAAACAGTTTGTCATGGGGTCAGTCATGTCGTGGTGTTGGTTGTGCACTTTGTTGGACGTGTGTATGCACTTCAGTAAAACAAAATGCACTGATGGTTCACCAAAGCAGGTCTACCTCTGATTTCCTCCCAGTCCTTAAAGTGAACCTGAGGTGAAAGTCAAGCCCAGTGGGCGACAGGAGTGGCCTGGGGAGACGACGGCAAGGGACCGAGCAGCATCAAGCGGGCTGTAGGAAGCCCCAGGTGAGTATTAAATCCGAGACTCCTTTCCTGTCAGGTGCGCTATAAGGGTGTTGGTGCATATTTGTAATTTAAACATAAATAGATGCAATAAAAAAAACAGATTGTGATACCATTTTCTGTGGCACCAAAGCAGCATTGAAGAGCTTCAGATTGTGTATCGCTGGCAGCGTTGCAGTGCGGCTCGAGGACTGCACCACACCACTCAAAAAAACAGGCCTTTGAGGATTACTGCGTTAGTATGCGGTAATCCCCTTTAGCCGTGATCCGAACAGGAAGTGACGCATGCTGTCACTTCCTGTTTTGGAGATATGGAAGTGCATTGTAAAAATACGCTTCCACACATGTGAGGCCGCAGCACCAACATTTCGGCAAACCCAGCATCGCCATAGACTTGCATAACTTCTGGTCCCACGTCGCCGCATCAAGGTCAATATCAATGTGATTTTCATAATTATTCCCCAAATTACTCCTCCCTCTGAGTTGGAACAACTCGGAGGAGGAATAGTATTTAACACCACCAGGAATTTGGCTCACCCTGCGCCCAACTTACCGGCGGTGTTACAAAACTTATGCTGTTAAAGAGAACCTAAAGTGAGAATCATATGGAGGCTGCCATATTTATTTCCTTTTAAACAATGCCAGTTGCCTGGCTGCCCTGCTGATTTCTTGGGCTGCAGTAGTGTCTGAATCACATACCTGAATCAAGCATGTGGCTAATCCAGTCTGACTTCAGTCAGAAACACCTGATCTGCTGCATGCTTGCTCAGGGTCTATGGCTAAAAGTATCAGAGGCAGAGGATCAGCAGGGCAGCCAGGCAACTGGTATTGCTTAACCTCCTTAGCGGTAACCCCGAGCTGAGCTCGGGGTAAGCCGCCGCGGAGGATATCTCAGCCCCTGGTGGGGCGATTCTTGTGCTGTAAATTGCTGTACGCGCAGCCAGCACTTTGCTAGCTGCGCGTCCAGCTCGATCGCCGCCGCTCTGCGGCGATCGTCCGCACGCAGCGGCAGAAGAGGGCTCCCCCGCCAGAGCCCTGCGCAGCCCGGACCAATCAGTTCCGGGCAGCGCAAAGGGCTGGATCGGATGGCTCTGACGTCAGGACATCGGCTGACGTCCATGACGTCATTCCGATCGTCGCCATGGCGACAGGAGAAGCCAAACAGGAGATCGCGTTCTATACGCGATCTCCTGTTTACTTTTGTTGCCGGCGGCGATCGGACTAGAGGGACACATGCGCCCTCTAGTGGTGTTTTATGTAGCTACCACTCAGGTAGCTACATGAAACAAAAAAAAATATTTTAAAAAAAGTGCAATGCAGCCTCCTTGCCAGAAAAATTGAACCGCCAAGGAGGTTAAAAGGAAATAAACATGGCAGCTTCCATATCCCTCTCTTTCAGGTGATCACTCCCCATTAGAAAAAAATCACGGCATACAGTATATTCCCTACAAGGACAATAACTAGTCAATTGACTTTATTATGCGTGACATCATAATGTCAGAGATCCATACTGGCTACTCTATGTAAGGTAAAGCTAACATTGAGCTCTGTCTTGAAGGAGACGCCATGGCTCAGAATAGTGTAAAGAATGCCAAACATATGATCACTAAATGTCAGCGTTTGACATTGACACAGGACTTGCTGGACTGCAAAGCTATTTCATATAAAACAACTTTTCCAATATAATGATGAAGAATAACCACGTGTTTTCTACCATATTTCTTTATATAATTTAGAACCAACAATTATCGAGAACAATCTCATGCGGACATCAAATGTATTTTTATTCATTTTTTAATATATTACACACTTGACACCCAATGCAGCTTGCAATCTACTTATACCTAGCGCTCACTGCCACTTGGGAGCCATTAATATTAGCATCTACAGACTATGCCTGCCGCTCGAACCTACCTGATACTATGTGCTTGTCATTGGAATTCCTTGCCTGTGATTTATATCATCTGCAGAATATTTGTTTCTGAGAATTCCGAAGCCAATGTAAATATTGCCTGGTCTCCCACAATGCTCTGTTGAGGGGGAAGGGGGGGAGGAGAATTTGCATATCTAAACAGCCTAGGCTGAGCATCGCTGGAAGGGTGGAGTTACATACCAATATACAGCAATTTATAGATATAGGAAGTGTTTCTGATGATGAAACCACGAAAATTACTGTAAAATTTGGTATCCTAAATAATTTACTGCATCCTGCTATACAGTGGTTTGCAAAGGTGGTGTGCACGTGAGAAGTGGAACGAAAATCATACATGATTCCAAACATTTTTTACAAATCAATAACTGCAAAGTGTTGTGTGTTTAATTATTCAGCCCCCTTTGGTCTGAGTGCTGTCAGTTGCCCACAGACATTGCCTGATGAGTGCTAATGACTAAATAAAGTGCACCTGTGTGTAATCTAATGTCAGTACAAATACAGCGGCTCTGTGATGGCCTCAGAGGTTGTCTAAGAGAATATTGGGAGCAACAACACCATGAAGTCCAAAGAACACACCAGACAGGTCAGGGATAAAGTTATTGAGAAATTTAAAGCAGGCTTAGGCTACAAAAAGATTTCCAAAGCCTTGAACCTCCCACGGAGCACTGTTCAAGCGATCATTCAGAAATGGAAGGAGTATGGCACAACTGTAAACCTACCAAGACAAGGCCGTCCACCTAAACTTACAGGCCGAACAAGGAGAGCGCTAGGGCTGCACGATTTTAGGAAAAAATTGAAATTGCGATTTTTCTCTCAAAAATTGCGATTTCAATTTTTTCACGATTTTTTTCAAATTGAGCTTTAGCACTTAATTCACAATACCCCCAGTATAGTTTAGCCAGGTAGGCGCCTCCAGTATAGTTGCCCCAGTACAGGTTATTTAGGTAGGTGCCTCCAGTATAGGTACTGTGTATATATAGCCAGATCCCACCCCCCTTTAGTGTATATAGGCAGATTCTTCCCCCTCCCTTTAGTGTAAATAGCCAGATCACCCCTTTAGTATACATAGGCACTGTGCTGTCCTCCGGCCCCACCATTTATTTTAATACATGTAATTTTAATACAGTTTCACCTTCAGGGTGATGTTATATTAATTGCATGGCAAACGGAGATAGTGTATGGGGGTGGGGTCTGTGATCTTGCTGGCAGGGGGCTAAACACTCTGGAGTGGACCTGGAGTGTATGAGGGCGGGGGGGCGGAGCCTAGTGGTAGCGGTGTGCTCTGTGCGAGACAGCGGAGCTTCACAGAGCAATGCATGTATGAAGGCTGTGAAGCCTTCTGTGATGTCGCTGCTCGGATTCTGTGATGATGCTGGGGACAGTGCGGACTGTGGTGGAGTGAGAGTCTCATCGGGTATGAGATGCGGCGGGGGCGGATCCAGAGCGGCTTCACCAATCATTGGATCTAGTTGGTGTGACGGCGGTGGCAGGCGCTCCTATAGACAGCAGCCCAGCTCCTCCCATTCCCTGGATCTTCTCATCACGTATGAGCGCAGCAGGGGGGGGGGCGGAACCAGAGTGGCACACAACTTTGCCAATAGCCGGATCTATGTGGTATGACTGCACAGCGGTAGGTGGAGCCGCATGGACCAGCATAGCAGGGAAAGGGGAAAACCGCAGCTATTGACGATCCCAAGATCGTCTTAAAAGGAACCGCGGTTTCGGTTTAAAACCGCGAAATCGTTCAGCCCTAGAGAGCGCTGATCAGAAATGCAGTCAAGAGGCCCATGGTGACTCTGGACAAGCTGCAGAGATCTACTGCTCAGGTGGGGGAATCTGTCCTTAGGATAACTATAAGTCATGCACTGCACAAAGTTGGCCTTTATGGAAGAGTGGCAAGTAGAAAGCCATTGTTAACAGAAAAGCATTAAGTCCCGTTTGCAGTTTGCCACAAGCCATGTAGGGGACACAGCAAACATGTGGAAGTAGGTGCTCTGGTCAGATGAGACCAAAATGGAACTTTTTGGCCAAATTGCAAAATGCTATGTGTGGCAGTAAACTAACACTGCATTTGACTCAGAACACACCATCCCCAGTGTCAAATATGGTGGTGGCAGCATCATGCTCGGAGGGTGCTTCTCTTCAGCAGGGACAGGGAAGCTGGTCAGAGTTGATGGGAAGATGGATGGAGCCAAATACAGCGCAATCTTGGAAGAAAACCTCTTGGAGTCTGCAAAAGACTTGAGACTGGGGCGGAGGTTCACCTTCCAGCAGGACAATGACCCTAAACATAAAGCCAGGGCAACAATGGAATGGTTTAAAACAAAACATGTCTATGTGTTAGAATGGCCCAGTCAAAGTCCAGATCTAAATCCAATCGAGAATCTGTGGCAAGATCTGAAAACTGCTGTTCACAAACGCTGTCCATCTAATCTGACTGGAGCTGTTTTGCAAAGAAGAATGGGCGAGGATTTCAGTCTCTAGATGTGCAAAGCTGATAGAGACATACCCTAAAAGACTGGCAGCTGTAATTGCAGCAAAAGGTGGTTCTACAAAGTATTGACTCAGGGGGCCGAATAATTACGCACACCCCACTTTGCAGTTATTTATGTATTTATTTTTATGTTTGGAATCATGTATGATTTTTGTTCCACTTCTCACGTGTACACCACTTTGTATTGGTCTTTCATGTGGAATTCCAATAAAATTGATTCATGTTTGTGGCAGTAATGTGACAAAATGTGGAAAACTTCAAGGGGGCCGAATACTTTTGCAAACCACTGTATGTCACTACAGGGCCTCTGTAAGCTAATGAATAAGACACAAGCTTAAAGTGGACCTGAACTCTTGCACAGGACATAAAAATGCAACCTGGGTGTATTTAGAAGAGTTTAGCCTGTCTAATTCCCCCTCCTCAGTGACTAATCACAACTGTAGTTTGATCTCTAAGCTGTGTCAGCTCAGGAATCTCGGCAGCCTCGACAGAGCAACTCATTTTTAAACACAAAATTTGCTTCCATTAAAGCAGGAAGTAGACAACACTGCAGCTTTATTGCAAGATTTGTATCAGCTGTAACAAAGAAATGTTTTTCTTTAAAGGTTGTTATGATGCTGCTTGTGTTTTAGACCAGAGAGGAAGTTCTGAGTTCAGGTCCGCTTTAACGAGATACATACAGCAGCCTGCCTGCACTTATCAGACCAGTCCAACCTGCAGCCAGTTATTACTATTATTATACTAATTGCTGCACTGCACTAAAATTATGGTGACAACCTATTTACTAATGGTACTAATGGTGAGTGTATAATAATAGTTCATATAGTACAGCGCTGTACATCGCAAACATACCTGAATGGGCAGTTGTTGCACTGACAACATGAATAAAGTGTATCTTAACTTTCCCAAAGAAGAAAAACAAGTCATCAGATCATTTCTATACTTTAACAAGTTTACATTACAGTGACATCCCTGTGATTACATTGCAGTCTTCTCATGCCACTGCTGTAAACCCTTCAATCAAAAACTGCAACTGAAGTGAGAGGGATATGAAGGCTGCCATATTTATTTCCTTTTAAAGAGACTCCGAAGTCTCTAAAAAATGAGGTTTTTACTTTAAAAACCTCATTAACATTATTGCACCTTTTAAATCGCTGCATCCCCGTAACTGCAAACACCCTAAATCACCCCTAACTCGCCCGGCAAAATCCACCACTTTCTTGGTTGTGGATTTTGCTGCTGCCTCTATGTGTGTCAATCAGCGCTGATCTCCGCCTCTCCCTCGCCCCTCGCAGTGAAGGAAGACTGAGGCAGGGAACACACTTATCTTTCAGTTTTCTGCGCGCGTTTTTCTGCACACCAAGTGTGTTTCTATGCAGGAAAACGCGCACGTTTTTTCACAGCAGCTGATGTAATTGATAGAGAAAACTGACAAAATGTGCAGAGTCATCATGCAGAATGTCAGTTTTTTTTCTGCGCCCGAAAAACATATCATGTGTGAATTAGCCCATTGATTAACATGAGTTCTCAGTTTTTCTGTGCAGAAAACGCATACGAAAACATTCAAGTGTGTTCCCTGCCTGAGAGAGGCGGGGAGAGTCGGCGATCCTTGCTGATTGACGTGCATAGAGGCAGGGCTGCAGCCAAATGCTCTGCCTCTATGCGGAAGGAGCCTGCGATGTACCCCAGAGAGTTTAGGGTGATTTACGGTGTTTTGAGCCCCGGGGATGCAGCGTTTTAAGAGGGGCAATAATGTTAATTAGGTTTTTAAAGTAAAAACCTCAATTTCTGGAGACTTCAGAGTCTCCTTAAGCAATACCAGTTGCCTGGCTGCCCTGCTGTTCCTCTGCCTCTAATACTTTTAGCCATAGACCCTGAACTAGCATGCAGCAGATAAGGTGTTTCTAGCATTATTGTCAGCTGTTAGCTGCATGCTTGTTTCAGGTGCTATGCAGACACTACTGCAGCCAAATAGTGGAAAATCGCTTTGAAAAGTTCTAGATCAGAGCGATTTTCCAAGCGTATGTTACAGAAGCTGTTCAGTTAAAGCTCTACTATAACAAAAAATAAGAAACGCTACACCAAAAAATGTGATTTGAAACTCGCTAGGCACATGCCTAGAATCGCCTAGAAAAAGCACTTCAAAAAGCACTGAGAGTTTGCGATTTCACTAGCGCTTTTTGGTGTACACCGGCCCCCAGAGGCAGAGCGCATAACTGGTACACTATCCAGCCAGTAGCTGATGCCCCCTTTCCCTTGGGAAATCTTTACCTTTTCTGAAATAGATCTTCAGGGGGGTCTCTATGACTGATATTGTGGTGAAACCCTTCCCACAGTGTGATGTCTTGACCATGGTCCTGACAGTTTTCTGTCTGTGAACCTTGTTGCATTGTTGGAAATAATGGCTTTTTCCAACTGCCAAGCAACCAGTATCTCCCGCTGTGCATAGAACTCAGTAACAAACATTCCATACAGATCACCTGGCAGAACTAAAGATGTCATCACGAGGGATACATTTCAAAATGTAAATCAGGAAGAGGAAAGATTTTTACAACGGGCAGGTACTGATCAGGGCTGTGGAGTCGGTACAAAAATTATCAGACTCCAACTCAGACTCCTCAGTTTATGAAACCTCCAACTCCAAGTACCCAAAATTGCTCCGACTTCAACTCATACTCCACAGCCCTTGCAGGGTTAAGGAAGGAGTAGGTACAAAAATCATTGAACTCCAACTCCTCAGTTTATGAAACCTCCGACTCCAGGTACCCAAAAATTTATCTGACTCCAACTGCTCAGCCCTGATACTGACTACATTTATTAATGAATATTGTAAAAATAAGCAATTATTTGTTATTTTCACTAGTTGTAATGTCCAGAAAAAGTTTCACCTACCTGGGGCTTCTGCCAGCCCCTTGCAGCCTCCCTGTGCCTGGTGTCTCTGAATGATTCTCTGGTTCCACGCCGCAGGTCAGTTTTGTTACTGTCGACTAGCCTTGCTAATCGCGAGCTAATCATGAGTAACCACCGTGGTTACTCGTGATTAGCAAGGCTACTGTCGACTTGCTGCGCCTGCACGGCCCTGGCCGCACGCATCGTTAGCGCTCCCGTGCACAGGTGCAATATGAGTAAACCTTGTACTGCGCATGCACAGGACACTCCCGGTGGGGAACACAAAAGAGGAGGTGCGTGGCCAGGGCTGGCAGAAGCCCCAGGTAAGTGAAACTTTTTTTTGGGGGGGGGGAGGGGGGATAGTACAGGTTTCCTTTAAAGTGTACCAGAGACGGTAGTATAGAAAGACACTTACTTTAAGAAATTGATGGAACTATTCCCAGACTTTCTCACATTAGGAATCCACAATGTCAATCGCTGCACACTATGTCACAGCATGCATGCCACAGACTGAGAGGAGCATAACGGAACTGTAAACCTAAAAATGTCCACAGACTGCTTAGCCATTGTCCCCCTACCCCACCCCCTTCCATGTCCCCCTACCCCACCCCCTTCCAAGTCCCCGTTTTCCCCTTGCTTTGGCAATATCTGTATGAATCTTGGTCATGCCAATAAAGCTATCTTTGATTTGAAGATTTGAGTACTTACCCAGGGCTTCCTCCAGCTCCATAAGTAGCACTGAGTCCCTCGCCGTCCTCCCGAGTGCCGCCGTTCTGCGCATGCACGGAGATGCACATGTGCAGAAGACCCAGACTGACGCGACTGAGCCAGTTACCAGAGCTGAATGCAGACAAAACAGTTGCACTCGGGAGGAAAGCGAAGGATTCAGTGCTGATTAGGAGCCTGGAGGAAGCCCAGGTAAGTATCAAATCTTTCTATAATACCGTCTCTGGTTTACTTTAACTGTCCACATCTTTTTCACTTCAGCCCTTTAAACTGCAAGCAGAAAAATGTAAGAAATCAAATTCCGTATAGGCCTTCCTTAGATAGAAATGATGAGTTCCATATGCAGCAATCGATGGACATGTCTTTTTTCAACCCAAATAACTATGCAACTATCATACAGATGCATAACCCCACTCTTCATACAAAGTACTGCCAGCAGCAGCAGCCTGTTCCTGGTATCACATATACATATAGTCTAAATTTATACAACTGAAACTCAGAAGCAGCCACTAAACATCAGAACAGAGCAGGCAGACGTGTTCGTTGAGGAGATGGGAGTGACGTCAGCCTCCCCCCCTCCCCCCAGCTGGAGGTAACCGCCGTCCGCCAAGAAACGAAACACACAACTTGCACCATCTCTCTAACAGCCAGTGACGTCACCAGCTGCGTCACGTGCTCCGAGCACGCCGCCCGCCCGCACTGACAACAGACTGACCACGCCTGCTGCTGCCTATCCGCTGCGCCGCCTGACACAACGCCGCGCCCCCTTACACTAATCCCCGCCCATCGATCCTGGTGCAGCCAGGAAGGAGAAGCGTCTTGTGCTGCTTGGTGAGTAGTTGTGTCGTGGGGGGCAGTGATGGGGGTCCCTGGGGTGGAGCCGGAGTGCTGGGCTATGGGAAGGGAGTTACATGTGGCCCTCTGTGATACTGGTACCCTGCAGCTTCCATCACTTTCTATATGTTGCCACATTAGGCGCCAATGATATCACACCTGTGTGTGTAATATGTGTGGGGTGCCCAGTAATGGGGCAATCTTACTAAAACCATGTAATACAAAGCTAAACTGAGCAACATAGATACATTAGGTCGTCCCTCATATTACATAGAAGGGGGAGATGGCATAGCTCCCAATTGTCCCTCTTTTGGAGGGACCGTCCCTCTTTGTCCCTCTTTCCTCCTCATTTGTCCCTCTTTCAGGACTTTGTCCCTCTTTCTATGTAAATATATATATTTCTCTACTAAAAATGTGTTTGACTCTAAACTTTATTTTCATCCTTTAATTTGATATATTATTAATTTTAAAATGTTACTATGAAGGAAAATAACCCAGGATAGAATGGACCAGTGTGGTTTGAATTATAAAACAACATATTTTTCTTATGAAATATTTATGGTATGTGTAACTAGTGGGTGTGATCAGGGGTGTGGCTTAAGTGTCCCTCTCTCTTATCTCAAAAAGCTGGGAGGTTTGAGATGGTACTATCACGATTGTATCATTAGTGGGCACCTTGTGTGTTGTTTTGTGTGGGCTGATCTGGCAAAATGACACTGGGTAGGTGTCCTAATACATTGATAGTGTATATATTGAATCTTAAAGAGACTGAGGTGAGTCTAAATTTCCTTTTTAACATGCGGTCATGTGAAGCAGTATAACCCCTGCTAAAACGCCGCCTCTCTCAATCTGCCTTCACAGAGAGGGGCGGGGAGAGGTGGAGATCCGTGCGGCGACTGACACGCATGGAGGCAGAGCTGCGGCTCATAGCTCTGCCTCCATGAGCAGCAAAATCCACGACCAAGAAAGTCGTGGATTTTTCTGGGGGGATTTGGGGGGTATTGCCGCGGGATAGCTGCGGTTTAGCAGGGGTTATACTGCTTCACATAACTGCATGGTAAAAAATAAAATTTAGACATACTTCATTGTTCCTTTAAAGGACAACTGTAATGAGGCTGGAGGCTGCCATACATTTCCTTTTAATCAGTACCAGTTGCCTGGCAGCCCTGCTGATCTATTTGGCTGCAGTAGTGTCTGAATCACACCAGAAACAAGCATGCAGCTAATGTCAGAAACGCCTGATCGGCTACATGCTTGTTTAGGGTTTATGGCTAAAGGTATTAGAGGCAGAGGATCAGCATAACAGCCAGGCAACTGGTATTGCTTAAAAGGAAACACATATGACAGCCTCCATATCCCTCACACTTCAGTTGTCCTTTAACCCCCTTGGCGGTATGAAAAATACCGCCAGGGGGCAGCGCAGCAGTTTTTTTTTTATTTTTATTTTTTTAAATCATGTAGCGAGCCCAGGGCTCGCTACATGATAGCCGCTGCTCAGCGGCATCCCCCCAGCCCCGCCGATCGCCTCCGGGATTTCCTGGAGTGCTTCCCCCGTCGCCATGGCGACGGGGCGGGATGACGTCACCGACGTCGGGATGTCATTGGGAGACCCGATCCACCCCTTGGCGCTGCCTGGCACTGATTGGCCAGGCAGCGCAGGGGTCTGGGGGGGGGGGGCGCGCCGCACCGGATAGCGGCGATCGGGCGCGCGGCGGCGGCGATCGGGGTGCTGGCGCAGCTAGCAAAGTGCTAGCTGCGTCCAGCAAAAAAAAAATATGAAAATCGGCCCAGCAGGGCCTGAGCGGCACCCTCCGGCGGCTTACCCCGTGACACACACGGGGTTACCGCTAAGGTGGTTAATAAATCACTTACTGATGTAATGGTATTTTTATAAATTACCACTACCTTTCCTTTAACTTTTCATATCTGATACAGTCTGGTTTAGTGATCTGGTATAACTGGTTTAGGGATCTTGCTGGTAGATAGCTACAGTATACAGATTTGTACTCAAGCGAGACCCCAGCCTCATACACACGCTCAACAGCGGTCTTTAATGCGGTTCGATTCTGAGCTGATTAGATGGTTAGATAATGTCCAACGTGTTTGATCATTTTGCCGGTCGATATGTTATTGAAGTGAATTGAAAAAAGATAAAAACATGTGGAAGATGAGGGAACCCAATGGGAATCTAGCGGCAAAACGATCGTGTGCAGAATCGAGTGCCAGAATCGACCCGTGTATTCCCAGCATTTTGCAGCACAATTGTCAAGCAACAACGACATACACACGCTCAACTGCGGTCTTTTACGCAGCACAATTGTCATACAACTTTTATTGTGAAACAAGTTGAAACAACCAAAAAAATTTATTTTGCTGTTGTTCAAAAAGCTGATAAGAAGTCAATCCTTACAAACACTGGTCCACATGACAATCCAACAGTTGGATTGACTTCTTATCAGCTGTTTGAACAATAGCAAAATACTTTTTTTAGTTTTTTCACAACTAAAGTTTTCTCCTGCTTGTATCAGTACTCAGACGGAAGCCCATATCAGGAAGTGACAATTACAGCGTTACATTTGCAACGGATAGTTGTCCATGCAGATTTACAGGGGAGTCATTCTGTGTGTCATCACTTCCTCGTGATCTCTGGCACTTATCTCTGACCTGTATACACACATGATTGAGGCGGGGTGCACACATAACATAACGTGAAAGGCTGCTTTTCATGGCATGTTTTATGTTAATGCTGTGTGTGTTTTCACGCGTTTTGCACGCGTTTTGCGTGCGTATTAATGTATTTGCAGTTTTGTATGCGTTTTCATATTTCCAGTTATGCAAATCTCTAGGAAGACAACAGGAAGCGGAAATACAGGAAAACATTTTTTGGGGGGGAAAACACATATGAAGACTGCATACCATTGTATTCCCATTGACTTTCATTATGTGCATTTTTGATGCATCTATGAATATTATGCAACAAAACCAGCATTTTTAAAAACGCATATGCGTTTTTTCCTATGGCCCATAGACTTCCATTAGCGACAAAAACGCAGTGTTTTACGCAACGCTATCGTGTCTGCTGTGTGTGCATCCGGCGTAAAGTGATATGGAGGCTGCCATATTTATTTCCTTTCAAACAATACCAGTTGCCTGGCTGTCCTGCTGAACTTCAATAATGTTTGAATCACACACCTGAAACAAGCATGCAGCTAATCTTGTCAGATGTGACAATGTCAGAAATACCTGATCTGCTGCATGCTTGTTCAGGGTCTATGGCTAAAAGTATTAGAGGCAGAAGATCAGTAGGACAGCCAGGCAACTCGTATTGCTTAAAAGGAAATGTGTATGGCAGCCTCCATATCCCTCTCATTACAGTTGCCCTTTAAAATTGTAGTATCGTGTGTTAGAGACAGGCAGGCCCGCATAAACCTCACAGGAGCCTATAGGCACAGATGTCCTGGCACCTTAGACTTCGCCCTCTATAAACCTACAAACAGCGGCACCACAAGTGTGCTGGCTGGCCCAGCTGTCACTTCCTTACATGCCTGTCATAGGTAGCTACAGATGCCTCATAGCATTAGGTAGACAGAGGTACCCTCAATAATAAGCAGTAAGTGGTGGCCTGGACTGAAGGGACATCCGGTCAGAGCAGCTGACTGGCAAACCACAGCCACACATGTAACGCTAATAAAGCTTCTATGCACATCTTATAGAGCGTGGCAGAATCAGCCATGTCTGCAGCAAACCCATCAGCCTTCACAGGAGTTGCTTCTTCGGTGCTGCTGACTTCAATTATCTTTTCCACCAGCGCCATTTCAGTTTCCATCATTTAGGATAAAACAGAAAGGGCCGGTGCACACCAAAGAGCGCTAGCGTAATCGCAAACACTCAGTGCTTTTTGAACTGATTTTTCAGAGTGATTCTAGGCATGTGCCTAGCGATTTTCTAATCATGCCTAGCGGTTTTTAGAGCATTTTGGTGTAGCATGTTTTTATTTTTTTGTTACAGTAGAGCTGGAACTGTACAGCTTCTGTAACAAAAACACTTGGAAAATCGCTGTGATCTAGTGCTTTTCAGAGCGATTTTCCACTTTCCTGTACTTAATATTGAGACTGAATCACCTCAGAAATCAGCAGAAATGCTGCAGGGCCCGCGTTTGCGTTTGGGAGAAAATCACATCGCTCTGGTGTGATCCATCCCATTCAGATACATTAGCCAAGCGCTTTTCAAAGCTCCCAGAAGCGCTCTTGGTGCGCACCAGCCCATAGTCTGCAGAGTATGGCCCTATTTCCACTAAGCCCAAATCTGGAGCAAATCTGCAGCGTTTCCCTGCATTCCAGCTGCACAGGGAGAGGCCTATCTATTCAATGGAGTGCCATCCAGATTGCACTGCGGTGTGAATCTGGACTGCATGCTGCAGATTTCTGCAGCATTTAACCATATCACTATAGCCGAGCATGGCACGGCTCAGGCTGCATTTCCACTTGTGCGGTGCGAATCGGCGCGGTAAAAATTTGCATGCGGATGCGAAATTCGCATGCGGGTCCATGAAAAACGCAAAGGAATCCTGACAAGTGTTAACAGTCCCATTCACTTGTATTGCTATGCGAATTTGCATGCGAAAAACGCATGCGAATTCGCGATAGTGGAAATGAGCCCTTAGCGATTCTGAGCCGGGCCAAATCGGAAACAGCCACAGCTCCCAGTGAAAATAAGCCCTACGGGAAGTCCTTGAAGTGAGCGGAATAAGAAGGCTGACATATTTGAAACCCTTGAAGTGAGAGGAATAAGGAGGCTGACATATTTAAGGCCCTTGGAGTGTGACGAATATGGAGGATGATATAGTTATTTAATGTTAAACAATGCCAGTTGAGCGGAAATAGTCACAGACAATTCATAGCCACAAACTGCTGTTCAATTAATCAACAGATTTAAAGGGAACCTGTAGCGAATCAGCTAATTTTGGCATAGAGCTGCACCATAGGCTGTATTGAGAACTACGGCTATAGCTGCACTCAGTAACTTATTTCCAGGCCGGCACTAGCCAGAGCTCAAATTAGCAAAAAGAGGTAATTTGGCCGTTGGCAATAGCCAGTGCCAGAATTAAGTCTTCCCTTGAGTTGCGCCAACTCAGAGGAAAAACTACTGGCATTAACGCCACCCTGGAGTTTGCCTGCGTCAAGGTGAACCGTCTTTTGGCTTAACCCTGTGCCGAAACTTAGCCACGGCGATTTCATATGTACACACACATAGTTGTAGTCAATGGAACCGACAATCAGTGGCACATCAAGAGCATGCCGTTTTCTAAGAACTGGATTGCACTAGTGGGAAAAGAATACTGAGATACTGAGATTGAAAGTGTTTTTGTGATCAGGAAAATGCACCCCCTCTGAAAATCAGATTGAAATGCACGGAGTACAAACAGGTCCCAACAGTCATAGAGACATTAAGGTTAGGCCTGGGGTACAGGTTACAGCGGCGCTGGGCAAACTACAGCCTGCAAGCCAGATTACGCCCGCGTACGCTGTACATCTGACCCACCGATAGGCAGCCGGACTCCCCTCTACCCCCTTCCCTCCCTGCAGAGTCGCGAGCGGGCGGCAAGCGGTGAACTTACCAGCTCCAATTCCAGCGTCGTCTTCATGGCAACAGGGTGTCCCTTGACTCGCCGTCAGGACGTTGCCAGTGTATTACACGCATGGACCAACATTCCTCAGCAACGATATCCGCATCTTGTTGAGTCCATGCCAGGAAGAATATCGGCTGTGATCAGAGCTAAAGGTGGATCAACTCGTTATTAGATAGTGTCTCTAATTTTCTGCACACTCAGTGTATATGGATGTACCATAAAAATATCATTGCATCACGTTGGGATACGATGATATCGTCCGATGTGGCGGAACGCAACCGATTCGGTGTGAAAGGACCCTAAGCACCCGTTTCCACTTGTGCCGCACATGTCAGCGAGCCGCGCGGTACACAGACGAATCCCATCAGCCGCGCCATGCACGGCTATGGGATTCGCAGCCTCCCGCACAACTTCGGATGGAAAAGCCGGCCGAATCGCTAGCGCAAGCGATTCGGCAAGCGGTGCTATTCATCTCTATGGCAGAGTTTTCCCGTACGGTTTCCGCGCCAGTGGAAACGGGCCCTTAATCAATTTTTTTGTATCCAGCTTGAAAATGGACCATTTGAATCCTGTCGAGGTAGAATTTGAGTAGTTGAATTATTGCAGGTAAGTCTGAATTTTTATACAGTGTTAGTGCCCCAGTCACAAATACACCTGTGCATTATTCTGCCTGCTTTAAAAAGAAACCATAACTAAGAATTGAATTTCATCCCAATCAGTAGCTGATACCCCCATTTACATGAGAAATCTATTCCTTTTCACAAACGGATCATCAGGGGGCTCTCTATAGCTGATATTGTAGTGAAACCCCTCCCACAGTGTGATGTCAGGACCATGGTCCTGGCAGTTACCTGTCTCTGAACCTCATTGCATTGTGGGAAATAGCTGTTTACAGCAATACAATGGGCAAACACTGACTAAATCATTTATACATAATTATTGTAAAAACTAAGCACTTTTCCCATTACATAATTTTCACTGGAGTTCCTCTTTAAAGGGTCAGACACATGATTTGTTTGACAGCCACCAGTTATCCATTTCCTCACAACTAGTTGCAGCCAACTTTCCTTTCAGCAAAAAAAGTCACATTTTGATTGGCAGGGAGTCAGTCAGCTGGTCTGTATTGTATTGAATGAGTGCTGTCTCGGTTGCATAGTTCAGGCTGGCTTTGTTCCTTGATCTCCAGGCTTGGTAAGGACGGTCAGGTGTCAGGAAGTCAAAACCAGGAAGTCCTACCTGTGAGACTGCATCTTACTGTTTCACTAGAGAGGGCTGTGGTGTTTTATTGTGCGTGGCTGGCGTGTCGGACCTGTACAGTAAGCAGCTGCAGGATATTGTAGTGCGTCCCAGGGCTACTCATTGTCACCAGGACAACTCAGAGAAGTTGTGTGAGTGTGATTCCGGCTGTACAGGTAAGTTGTCTGTTTGTATGCCATGACCTTTCCTAGTGACACTTTGTGATTTGTCACACGCCCCATTTCACCAGATCTGTGTAGGCCTAGGTCTGTGGAACACCATGCTTCAGTGATATTAACCTTTAAGGAGCTAGTATTGTTTAGATGACCCAGCGAGGACATCCATAGGGAAATTCCGCTAATGTAATTGGGTGAACGGCACCCTCTCGAACGTGTAGGTGTTAGATAGGTTGTAGTAATAATACGCCAATATTAGAATTTAACCAGTTAGAGTTGTAGACAACGTTGTGATTGGATAACTGTTCCCTATTGATTTTCTCGCTGGGTCAGCTAAACCATCCCGGCTCCCCTTTTAAAATAACTGGTAGGAAGTCCAGTGGCTGACCACATCCTTGGACCCAGAGCCGGATTAAGGCTAAATGGGGCCCTAAGCAAAGTAACTGATTTGGGCCCCCCCCATCATGTCGTAATAGAATCAGAAGATGCAGCTGCACAGCAATATGTCGCACACACCGGGCAGCCGAGCTACTGGTTGCTATGGGCAACAGCACGCTTTCCTCTGTGGGTGCACAATGCAGGGAATAGCAGCGGCAAAATGCAGAGTGAGAGATGAATCGCTGGGACATTTGCACTCAGGGGCTGGGGCACCCCTGTGAAGAAGGCGCCAGATATCACAGCAGCAGCACTTTCCCCCTGCATCTCCAGCCTGGCAATAGCAGAAAGCTCTGGACACTGCCAAACCGGAAGCCGTTCCCCAGACAGAATTACATAACCACTCCCACCACCGAACAACCAATTTCCTCCCAAACTAGACAGCCACCATGCAGCCTCCATCCCAGTGAATACGATAGTCCAGCAGAGAAGGCAGCCGCAGTGGGGGAGAATGACAGCACCAGATGAATCACATTCACCTATTGCGATCCAAGCAATAGAGGTCCCGTCATCCGGAGCCCATCTGTCTCCTCTAGAGTGCTTCCGCTCTGTTACTACTACTACTACTACTTCCTACTTCATGTCTGATCTGAGAATCAGGAAGTTCAGAGCGAGCGGCTGCACTGTAGAAGAGACAGATGGGTTTCAGATGACGGGATCTCTATTGCTTGGATCATGGATAGGTGAGTGAGCGTTTGCCATCTGCTGCTATCATTCTTGCTGCAGCTGTGGTTCTCTGTGGGAAGGGAGGGTGGAGTGGGCAGCGGCAGAGCGCACAGTAGCAGGAGGGGGACCTAGGAGGAGAGCCTGGCTCTGAAGACAATCAGCAGCGCACGGCATCATTTGACAAGACAAGACAAATAACATTTATATCGCGCTTTTCTCCTGGTGGACTCAAAGCGCCAGAGCTGCAGCCACTAGGACGCGCCCTATAGGCAGTAGCAGTGTTAGAGAGACTTGCCTACGGTCTCCTACTGAATAGGTGCTGGCTTACTGAACAGGCAGAGCTGAGATTCGAACCCTGGTCTCCTGTGTCAGCGGCAGAGCCCTTAAAGGGACTCCAAGCAGTGCCTGTGGATATTCCTTTAAGCATACCCACAACTAATTCATTACATCCTCACACCTACCAGCATGATGTTTGTAATTATATCCCCCTGGGTTCCTTATATTTCATTGCATTGTGCTGAATCGAGCTGCTAAAGGCATATAGCAGCCGTTTATATATCATTGGAAAGAGGAGAAAAAGAGCTTTAAAATGATATGCATCTTTCCATAGTTACTGCACTGCTCAGAGTCCCTTTAACCATTATACCTTCCAGCCACCGCTGACTTTGGAGAAAAGTCGTCCTGTGGCCGCGATTTCGATCGCGAAAATATCGAAAACTAAAAGGCATAGAGCAGCTGTTTATATATCATTGGAAAGAGGATAAAGAGAGCTTTAAAATGATATGAATCTTTCCATAGTTACTGCACTGCTCAGAGTCCCTTTAACCATTATACCATCCAGCCACCGCTGACTTTGGAGAAAAGTCGTCCTGTGGCCGCGATTTCAATCGCGAAAATATCGAAAACTAAAAGGCATAGAGCAGCCGTTTAGATATCATTGGAAAGAGGAGAAAGAGAGCTTTAAAATGATATGCATCTTTCCATAGTTACTGCACTGCTCAGAGTCCCTTTAACCATTATACCATCCAGCCACCGCTGACAGGATGGCAAGGGCTGGTTCATGTGCTAATGGGGCCCCTTTGACTATGAATGGGGCCCCAAGCGACTGCTTTTGTTGCCTGGTCGGTAATCCGGCCCTGCTTGGACCATGGACTGTTACTGCTATAGGCTGCAGTTTTCTTAGACAGATGCGGTCTGTGCCTGTGGTCTGAACAGCAGGATGATGCAATACAAGTTCCAGCTGTAGTCACACCCTCAAAATCTGAAACTCGCTCACTGTGCTTAGAGGCTTCTTGTCACATGACAAAAGTTTTGGAAAAGATTTTAGAGCCTTGTTTCACACAAAAAGGGTTACCTCTAAACAGTCTGATTTCTTAGTTGTTTGATGTTTTTTCCTTATGTACCTGGAGATGGAGCTTAAAATTGTTCATCGTTTTTAAAACTCCAACACTTAATACACATTGCTGCACAGGGTATCATAGGGCACACATTGCAGACTTCCATGCATAACACGAATGATCCATTACGCAGGTTGGGAAAAGGTCTGCCAGTGTTTGATGACATTTCTAATTGTCTCTTGGGGTCTAATCTTGGGGATGGTCAAGGAGATTCTAGTAATTCGGAGTTGATGCATAATTATGTTGTTTGGAGGGAGAGACTGCCCAAAGGAAACCTGAAGAGAAATAACTGCATAAAAAGGGAACCTTGCCAAAGTTAAGGGAAAGCTCTGATTAATGCAGAGGATCCCCCCCCCGTCACACTTGCCTCCACCCATCCAACACAAGGACCCCCCCAAACTTCCATGATAAGGGACTTGTTGAAGCGTGTGCGCGGCCGCGCTCTTATTTGTGAACAAGCCCCAGGATTCCTGCGCAGTAGCACTGACCTGCTTGTTTACAAACTGGTGCAAGGCCGAAAAATTCCAGGAGGTCCCTGCATCCAACCGTGGTGATTCCTTGCAGATTTACCATATTTTTCGGACTATAAGACGCTCCTGACCATAAATACTCACCTAAGTTTAGAGGACAAAAACCAGGGGAAAAAAAATATATACTAAATCTGGTGCATCCATGGTGAAGGGACATCTTGTGGATTATGTCCACCTTTGTACCTCACGCCCCCTTGTACCCCTTGTGTCTCCCTGTGTCCTCCTCTGTCCCTCTTGTGTCCTCCTCTATGCCCCTTTGTGTCTGTTTGTCCCCCTGTGTCCTCCTCTGCATGGGCACAGTACAGGGAGTCCCCGAGATTGCGGCAGGTTGGAGGGTCATATTGGCAGCGTTCACAAGTCAGTATCTCTCTGCATTTGGACTATAAGACGCAGTGACTTTTTCTCCCCACTTTTGGGGGAGAAAAAGTGAGTCTTAAGGTCCGTACACACGCCGGACTTTAGGCAACGACGGGTCCGTCGTTGCCTCCCGCTGGGTGGGCGTGCCAGCGACAGTCCGGCGTGTGTACGCTCTGTCGTCAGACTGATACGGCTGTTCCTGAGCGATCCGCCCGGCGGATCGCTCAGAAACAGCCGTATCAGTCTGACGACAGAGCGTACACACGCCGGACTGTCACTGGCACGCCCACCCAGCGGGAGGCAACGACGGACCCGTCGTTGCCAAAAGTCCGGCGTGTGTACGGACCTTTACAGTCCAAAAAATACAGTAATTCAATAGCTGGGATTCGTTTCTCCACAATGTCAGTCAATCGATCAATTTTTTTATTTTTAATCCATTGTAAACAAAAAACTTTAAAAGAATCGGTCGGATTGGATGGAAAATTTTATGCAATTGGAGGTGGGACAAGACCATTGATAGACCAATGGCCCATAGCTGTGCACAGCATTAAACAGTGCAACTCTGCAGTTCCATTGATTTTCAATAGATTCCCTACTGGAATGGACTGGAAATTGATGTGCAGTGTGTGGTAGGAATCCATTCCTCTTGAATTGATTCCCTTCAGCAATGAATCAAATGTTTTGGAACATTGAGTAGAAATCTATAAGTATATGGTAGGCCTGAAAGATAAATCGAATTTAAACCGAAATCGTGATCACTAAGATCACAATTTCGGAATCGTCAAAGCGGAAATTATCGCGATCACGTCATTTTCACATGGGGAAGTTTGAAGAAGTGGCTTCAAACTTCCCCAAAGTCCCGCTGCGTGCGGCCCGCAGTATCAGCAGCGTTGGACATACCTTCCGCACGAGTCCAACGCTGTCTGTCCTCTATCGTGGTCTGTCGGCTCTTGTGCTTGGTAAAACTCCAGGTTCCTGTATGTCACATGACATACAAGAAGTATTCCATGCATTAGAGCCTGCAGGAGGCGAAGTGGATAAACATGCATCGCTGGACTTGTGCTGGAAGCCATGTCCAGAACTGATGCAGGAGGCACAGAGAGACACAGAGTGGGTACAGAGACAGAGCGGGGACAAAGAGAGACACAGAGGGGGCACAGAGAGAAACAGGGAAAAGAGACACAAAGGGGGCGAGAGAGACCCATAAGAGGCAAAGGGGGCACAAAGAGAGACAAGGGGACAGAGGGGGAACAAAGCTTGATTTGAAGGAAATCGTGAGTTGAATCGAAATCGCAATTTCAGACAGAAATCGCTCAATTCAATTTTTTCCTAAAATCATTCAGGCCTAATGTATGGCCAGTTTTAGAAGTGTACTTCTGTAAGATCGGAAGTATAAAGCAGGCAGAAGTTAATAATACTCAGCTTTATGGCTGAGCATAAAAATTTGAATTTACTGTTTTTTTCTGACTATAAGACGCACCTCTTGTGTCTCCTTGTGTACTCCTCTGTCCCCCTTGTGTTTACCTTGTGTCCTCCTCTATGCCCCTTTGTGTCCTCTGTTTGTCCCCCTGTGTCGTCCTCTGCCTGGGCACAGTACAGGGAGTCCCCGACATTGCGGTGGGTTGGGGGTTCGTATTGGCAGCGTTCTCAACTCAGGAACTCCCTGCATTTGGACTATGATACAGTGACTTTTTCCCCCCACTTCTGTTGTGAGAGGACTGATCTCTGAAGTGTCATTGGATTTGGCTTGGAATAGGCATTCCATTTACAATTTACACCTTTTTAGAGATGTTTTGCCCTTCCCAGTCGATCCAGAGTAGAAGCACTAAATACTCTCTCCAGCCACCCGACCAACTCACCTGTCTAGTGTGGCTCTGTAATATAACCAGACTGACACATCATTGCATTCTAGCGGTTCTGGAGGTGTGTTTAGCTTTCAGGGACAACAAACAGATGATTTGCGTATTCAGTAGTGATGCATTATGGGAGACCTCAAAACTCAGGCCAACCTGAATAATCGCAAATGCATTCTGTTTTAATGAGGCAAATATCTGTTTTGCATAGCATTTTAGTAAGGAGGCGTTTTGGTCTCTTTCAGCCCCTTACACACTCCTAGGAGTTCTGGTTCACCATGAGCTCGCTGGGTAATCTGTACCTCTGTGTAAATGAGTCATGGGATAGCTAGGGAAACAGGTTATGTGGCCAATAGCTTCAGACCTAGTTCACAGTGCCTAGTTGCACTGCAGAGTAATTCTACATGTCAACCCACTGCCCCTACTATTCTATGGGGCTGTTCACAGTACTGCGTTGTAACTGACCATGTTATTCTAACTTGCTGCATGCAGGCTTTATATTAAAGTCAATGTCCAGTCTCCGTTGCAGTTCTTACTCATTTTAACACGAACGTTATGCAACTGACCAGTGTGCGCCTAGTCTCAAGGAGAATAGGGTTATCCTAAAGCGGATCCGAACTATAACAAGTAACTTGTCTATATATCTTATCTAAAGTTTAGATTGTTTACACAGCAAATCTAGCTGAAAACAGCTTCAACAGTTTGATTATTTCTTCCTGTGATACAATGAGAGCAGACATATTCTGCTTGTGATCATTACACACAGGCAAGCTGCTCTGCATCTCCAGCCCTCAGCCTGTGAAAATTTCACTCTCCTCCTCCCTCCTCCCCTCTGCCTATGAAATCTCTGGCTAGAAACACCTCCTCCTGCCCAGACTGAGCTCCCATAAGCACTTGCTACATGGCTCTCAGAGTGCCAAGGCACTGGAGAAGCTGTGGGCGAGGCTTGTTTAGTTTATAGGAAATTAGAGTATTAAAACAAAACAAAAAAAGTATTTGGCTTGAGGAATGCCCTATAAACTATATGAAAGGAACACAATTATGCAATGAGTAAAAGTTTATCTCGGATCCACTTTAAATGGCAATAGAATAGATAGACTCTGCCTAGAATAAAATGCATGTTATTATTGAAACAGTAAGAGGTCTATACATCCTGTAAAAATCTTTTTAACCTTTCTATGATTGAAATCTTTGTCCTGTTTGACTCCACTTACTTACTGACAGAACGTAGATTTCAACTTCCCCAACACTACCGCCGATCATGCTGAATTTCTCGTCCGATTTCATTGGCTCCTGACCCCGTCATCACTGTGAGAAAATCTCATTGTATGTATCGTGTAGTGTATGTATCGTAGTTTAGGGCAATTTTTTAGGGGGAAGCCAGTTAACCTAATTTTTTATTTTTTGGGGGATGTGGGAGGAAACAGGAGAGCCCGGAGGAAACCCACACACTGGGAGAATATACAAACTCCGGGCAGATAGTACCCTGGCTGGTATTCAAACCGGGGACCCAGCGCTGCAAGGCAAGAGTTCTAACCACTACGCCTCCGTAGAGAAGCGATGGTTGTTGCTGTTCACAGAAGCATCATTTAATGGTGGGATGGGTTGAGTTGCATATGTGTGAGAGTAATACCTGCCTGAAGGCCTGCTCCATATCTTCTTGCTTGAAAATCCTGACAAGTGTCCCACTCTTCTGGAGGACACATGAGACTTGCAGAAGAAGTGAAGGGCAGAGTGATGCTGAAGCAAGTGATGTCACAATGTAATGTTTAGGAAAGAAGGCACAGAGAAGGTTTTAAGATAGGTGTGTATCGCTTTCATACATGCACCTCCACCATATGACCATGGGATGAGTTCTACTTTAACCTCCGATGTGCGTACATCTCCGCTCCGCCATCAGTCTCCCATCGGCGATTGCCGCTAGGAGACTGTTAGACGGTGAAACAGCCGTCTAGTAGCAGTGTACAGCGCTGCGATCTACAGCAGTGCTATACTGGGGACAGCCGTGTGACACGGCTGTCACCCTGGGGGACACAGGAGTGGTCCACGATCACTGTAGTTGGCTGAATGAGGGAGGGTGGTGAAAATTAAAAAAAAAAAAAAATCACTTGTGTGCTGTGTTGTGCGGCCATGCAGCGAGGCCTTAAAGCTGCAGTGGCCTAGTTTGTGAAAAATGGCCTGGTCTTTAGGGGGGGTTTAAAGTGAACCTTAACTCTAGAAAAAAATGAGTTTCACTTACCTGGGGCATCTGCCAGCCCCCTGCAGCCATCCTGTGCCCTCGCAGTCACTCATGGCTCCTCCGGTCCCCTGCCACCAGCTAGTTTCATTTTTGCCGACTCGGAGTCGGTGGGCTGCCATGCGTACCTTTGCACACATTCCTGCTGTGCAGGAAGCTATCACGACATTAACACGTAAGCGTACGCGCATTGCACCTGGAACGCGTACAAATGTACTTGTTAATGTCCGCAATAGCTTCCTGCACCAGCGGGAATGCGTGCAAATGTACGCATGGCGGCCCGCCAGCTCCGAGTCGGCAAGAACTAAACTAGCTGGCGACGGGGGGCTTGAGGAGCCATGAGTGATTGCGAGGGCAAAGGATGGCTGCAGGGGGCTGGTAGATGCCCCAGGTAAGTGAAACTCATTTTTTTTTTTTGAGTTAAGGTTCCCTTTAAGCCCGTGGTCCTTAAGTGGTTAAAGTGACATTGAAGCAAAAAAAAAGTATGATACAGTTTAATGAATGGTATGTGTAGTACCGATAATTAATAGAACTAGCAAAGAAAAGTCTCATATTTATTTTCACTTGTATAGCTTTTTTATGACATTGCATCATTCTGTTACAGTTGAAGCTTACAAACTACACTCTGTATTTTAAACTATGAAACAGAGCAGAGCTAATGACCCTTTGAACTTCTCTGCAGTAAAATCTGAAACAAGAAACATTGAGAGATGGGTTGAGATAAGTGCTTTAGAAAACAGCACTGTAGCTGACTAAGCTCAGAGAAGCTCTTTTGCATAGATAAGTGAAGTTTCGTATTGCTTCCTGTACTGGAAACAATGTGAGACTCATATCTTTGCTACTAATGTTCTATTTCTTAGCTGTACTACACATACAAGTCATTATCTCATATATTTCCACTTCAGATCCCCTTTAAAGGGAAGGTTCAAGCAAAAAAAAAAAAATGAGATTCACTTACCTGGGGCTTCTACCAGCCCCATGTAGCCATCCTGTGCCCTCGTAGTCATTCACTGCTGCTCCAGTTCCCCGCTGGCAGCTTTCTGACCTCGGAGGTCAGGGCCACATTGCATACATTTTTACGCATTCCAGCTAGTGCAGGAACAAAAATTTACGCGTTTCACCACTAACGCGTAAAAATGTATGTGTTAATGTTCATGCACTAGCGGGAATGCGTAAAAATGTACGCAATTCGGCCCTGACCTCCGAGGTCAGAAAGCTGCCAGCGGGGGACTGGAGCAGCAGTGAATGACTACGAGGGCACAGGATGGCTGCATGGGGCTGGTAGAAGCCCCAGGTAAGTGAATCTCATTTTTTTTTTTTTGCTTGGACCTTCCCTTTAACCCTCTGCAATCACAAGGACAGTCTGTGGTGACCTCAGAGGAAGTCATGTGCGGTAGAACAAAACTGCAATAGTGTCAGGATGCAAAGGAGGAAATGAAACTGTACCTCAGCTCTTTGCTCCAATCTGCAGTACTGACTAATTTCACTGGTTCTGTACCGCCTCCTCCCAGAGTAAGCATGTCTGGACTAATATGAGCATGATGATGCGATTAGTTGTACCTCATCATGTTTTATAATACATTTTTGCCCTCTCTACTACCCCTGTACCTAACACTTAAGCCATGTACACACCTATGAGGCATGTCGCCCTGCGGGGATCGGAACCTGATCATTGCAGTGTCAACACTATACAGATGTGTTGCTACCCTGTAGGCTAGCGACATGTCCTGTTATGTGGGGAAGCAGAGTGCCGGCAAAGCGATGTGGGAGTGATGTCAGACTACAGGCCGGGTGAGAAAGGAGGACAGTGCTCTTGGCTGATGATGGCCAAATAGATCCACTGGGCTGATCACTGGTGGGGGGGGGGGGGGGGGGGGATTCAGGGGCCAATGTACACACACTAGATCAGTGATGGCTAACCTTGGCACTTCAGCTGTGGTGGAACTACAAGTCCCATGAGGCATTGCAGTACTCTGACAGCTCTAAGCATAACTCGGGGAGGCAGAGGCATGATGGGATTTGTAGTTTTGTCACAGTTTGTTTGGAGTGCCAAGGTTAGCCATCACTGCACTAGATTCTTGGCAGAGGCGGTTGTTATCAGATACTAACCGCGTGCCCCTCTTCTAATCTAGCATGTGTACGAAGCTTAACTGGGGCCGATTGCTGTCTGGCCGCTCTACTGCGCAGGCGCAAGTCGCCTGCGCAGTAGAGCGGTCCCGACAGAGATCAGCTATTTTCACCTATCTCCGTGCGAAGAGCCGTAACAGCGCCGCCGCTGGAGCCAGGAAAGGTAAATAAATCGGCTCTTGTCGGGGGAGGATTCCAGGACACTTCGGGAGAGCCAGTGCTGGACTGCCTGCAGCTACAGGGGAGGGGGAAGCCTCATTGGGACCCTGAGGCTTCCACCTCTCGAGGTGAGTACCCCCCAGGGGAACTTTTATTTGTTACAGGTTCTCTTTAACAACTGGAAGGTCTTCTGTAAAAGCAGTAGTGTCAGGAAGATGGAGAGCAGCATGCAGAGCAGGAGCAAAATAAGTTAGCTCTCTGTTGCGGCCTGTGCCCACCAACATGCAGGTTGGCAAAACTGTATTGTGTACTTGCCAGCTTATGGGAAAATTAGGGATCAGAATGGTTTTTGACAATAGTATCGGTGGCATTGAAGAGCGGTTGAGTAAACTGAGCCTTATCCTTATTTTCTTAACCTTTTTCACATGTGCCTTTACTGTCGCATATATGTGCACCTGTAAGCAGTGTCTATTTATTCTTCTTTATTAATAGGTGTGTGTGTGGGTCTATTTATTCGTGTGTGTGGTGTGTGTGTTTTTTTTCTCCCTTTTTTAGGTTTTCTTTGCAAGCATTGATAAGCTGAATAAGGTTTTACGTGGCGTGGACAAGCCATCTAGATTGACAGAGCGTGATGTGTGGCCATTGCTTCATATAAAGCTAATGGTGAAGCATGGATGCCAGCTCAGCGTCGCTGCCTCCAAGCATGCTATAATTACCAGCTAGTATTCTGGCCACAGCCTGCTGTGCACAGTGACGGGGAATGCAGATGATTGGCTGTGTGTTATGGGCCCCGTCCGCTGCTTCTATTTTCACTTCACGACTGCTTGTTTGTCTGGTTACTCCAGTTTCCCAGGACTTTAAAGAGAACCTGTCACAGATAGGATCTTGTGGTAATCTCCATCTCTACTCAGTTGCGTGCAAAGTACGGTAATTTAAAGAGGAACTGTACTGAAAATAACATAATGAATAACATTACTTTATATATATATATATATATATTTATGAATTTAGTCAGTATTTGCCCATTGTACAATCTTTCCTCTCTCTGATTTACTATAATATCACAGGTGGTGACGTCTTTAGTCCTGTCAGGTGATCTCTGCTGAATGTTTGACTGTGAGTTCTATGCGCAGGGGGTGATATTGCTTGATTGGCAGTTGAAAAATAAAAAAAAAGTTATTTCCCACAATGCAAAAAGGTTCACAGACAGGAAACTGTCAGGGCCATGGCGGATTGGACAGTGGCCGGGGGTGCACATTGGCCCATGTGACCATAGTAAACATGGACCACGTGATGATGGCGCGTATGCGCATGTCTGGATGGCGTCACAGAGCGATTGCACGGCCTGGAGGGAAGCGCCGATCGGACACAGAATCTATTGACTCTGTTGCTCAGGGATGTACCTGCGGTGGCGAGGCGAGCACTTTTACAGCAGAGCGAGCGACAACTATGAATTGTCGGATCATGTAGGAACTTAAGTCATCTGGCCAATAGGTTTGAAATGCAGGTTTAAGTGACAGATTGCCCAAACCGGGCATGTCTTTGAACGTCAGTTAGGGTGTGTGCTCATTTCCTCAGTATATATGGTGGTAGTCACACTGTTATTGTTGTGTATGTCAGTCTGCTAATGCCTTGACAAAGTGGACCGCATTGGCCCCGAAACGATCGTCGGTGTAGACGACTGTTGATGTCTTACATGTGTGCATATGGAACAATAAACACAGTTTGTTCCTGAAGTCTGTGTGCAGATCCCTCTTTGGATTACTGGAGTAACGGTTCTTTTGATTGAAGGGCCATGGTCATGGCATCACACTGTGGGAGGGGTTTCACCACAATATCAGCCACACAGACCCCCCTGATGATCTATTTGGGAAAAAGTTAAGATTTATCATGGGAATATAAAGCTGCTGATGGGCATAAAATTTAATATTGGCTTAAAGTTCCTCTTTAAAGAGAATCTTAAGCAAGATTAAAACTCGCTTTTCACCTTATATTCAACAGGGGCATGTTTGCCCCAGCTAAAACGCCGCTATCCCGCGGCAGAACGGGGGGTCCTTACCCCCCAAATCCCCTCCGTAGTGCCCAGGGATCGCTTCCTGTCGAGGCAGGGCTAATGGCCGCAGCCTCTCAGCGCGTCTATCAGCGCTGATCGCCGCCTCTCCCCCGCCCCTCTCAGTCTTCCTTCACTGAGAGAGGCGGGGGAGAGGCGGAGTTCCGCCGCTGATAGACACGCATGGAGGCAGAGCTACAGCAGAATGCTCTGCCTCCAGGAGCAGCAAAATCTACAACCAAGTTGATCGTGGATTTTGCAGGGGGGGGGATTTGGGGGGTAAAGACCCCTCGTTCTGCCGAGGGAGAGCGGCGTTTTAGCTGGGGCAAGCATGCCCATGTTAAATATAAGGTAAAAAGCGAGTTTTAATCTCGCTTCAGAGTCTCTTTAATACAATGTTGGATGTAGGTAAGTGATTCTTTGACTTCCTTTAGAGGAAGGTTGACTGGAAGGCCATCTTCATCGTCACCTCATCCCAAATGTAGCGTTCACAATGCTCTGCGGTGAATAATGCAATCTACGGTGCCAATACCATGACCCTTCCCACCCCTCCCACAGGAGACAATGCTGGGTTGGGCAGGAGACTCCTGATTTTTTTTTTTTTTTAATAAATCGCTATAATATTCTGTACAACGATACATAGTGCAGTGTTGACAGTTTGGGTGACAGTACATTAATAGTGCTTATCTTGCTATAGGAATGTCCGATAAAAAACATTTATAAAGCAAAGTGTAATGACAGTGCCACTACGTTTTTTTTGTTTGTTTGTTTTTTAAATTTTAAAGGGCACCTAAGACAAGGGGGATTTAAAAAGAAATTATACCTCCACCCCCCTACAGGCTCATTGCTCCCTCGCCCCTCCCCCTGCAATTCAGCACAGAAAGTCCTTTGGTGAGGTGCGTCCTCCCAGCCCCACATGTCCGTTGCCCAGAGTGTTCCGCACAGGTGGACATGGTAAGCTTTTGAGGTTTTGTAGCCGGGTCCAAAGACTGAGCCTTGGAGAACACCAAGGCACTCGCATGATTTTGAAGCTTATAGAAGAAGGATACTGGGGTGATGGCAGAATAATGAGGAGGGGGCTATGGAGGTTTTTCTTTATGTTGTAGTATTGGAAGAACAGTTAATTGTGTGTTGGTTCAAGTAAAAATGGAGCAGAGTGGAGTGGGAAAGGTTGAACCGCTTGGTCAGTGGATGAATGGGCATGGAGTAAGTTAGATGGGCAGGGCAAGTGAACAGATAGGGGGAGGAGATGAGAGAAGGGAGGAAACTTTCAGGCAGGAGTTCACCACTGGCCCGCAGGGGAGGCACATATACTCCGGGGGAGACGGGCCGAGGGTCCATCTGTCATCAGAAAATCGAACACTTACCGTCGCACAGCTGATCAAGCCCTTGGGATTTCCAGCATGCCTGATTCATACATTAAACTGATTTAGTCCAGAAGCGATCGATCGGGTGGCCATGTTGCAACATTGACATCTGGCACATTCGATTTATGATTTAATCGGCTGTATATCAGCGCCCTAGAGGTGCCTATACATTACTTCACTTGAAGGCTGATCGACCATTATTGAATCGAATGAAAATCTGTCCTGCCATATCATGCCCAGACGATGCCACCAATCTTGGCCCGACATGCTCGATCGAGTGTGTGACGGTAATGGCGTGCAATGATCTCGTAACAAGAAAGCAACAGAAACCCTTGCTCGCTGTCCCCCTTAATGTTTTATATCCCTCCTGGTGCCCCTTCAGTTATACTTTGCCTGGCACACCGTTTGTGCTGCCGCCGCCCTCGCATTCGGGCCCCACATGCATTTGCTTTTGGGCATCACATGGCTATGGGCATGTAGCACATGGGGTGCATGTGACATCACACCGCCCCATGTGCTATAATGTCGGCAACCACATTGAGCTGCAAATGGGCATGTACGAGGACAGCGGCAGAGCGCATGGTAGTAGGTAAAGTATAACTGCAGGGGCACTGGGGACAGGATGGGACATAAAACATTAGGGGGGGCAGCAGGCGTGGTGGTGTCACAAGGCCATATACTGCGGGACTCAGCCCGCTGTTTATGATCGCCTACAGATCACTCTCCCATCAGAGAAAGATCTGTCTCTTGGTCACTCGGTCACCAAAATTGCTAGATGCAATTTAGAGTTTTTTTTTCAAAAGATGTAAAATGTTTAGTTGCTTCCTCCTGAGCTAATCTCATAACAAGAGAGATCTGTACACGTCCAAAATGATAGCGTGTGTTGCCGGTCAGACTAGGAGTCCCCTTCCACTATATATAGTACATTGGGAGAACGAGCGATTCAAACATCGGGCCTCGATGAACACTGGCCTGCTGTCATTTTGCATTTCAGAGTCACACTAATTATATTAGGTTACAGCGTTAAATGGGAAGTGACTGAGGGCTAGGCCAAGCCTGTCACATGGCAGACTGGAAGTTCCAGTTCTGGAGGTAAACAGATACCTCATGTACATGTTTGGGATGAAAGATGTGAGCTGGACTTGACAACAGAATGCCGGTCGAAAGTAAACTACCTTACTTTACTTGATATTGCTTTTGTAAATGTTATGTTAGTAGAACCTCCTGTGGAACGAGTACTGTTATTATTGATATTGTTAAAGTGTTCCTCCAGGCACAGAAATGGGACAGTACTCCATTCATCCCAATAGAGCCGTATCCAGCCCTGTGATATCTTATCCCGCTTCCTCTGCTTTTACCTTCCACACTCTGTTGGTGTCCCCCAAGGATCTGTCCTTGACCCCATGTTCTTCTTTCTCTACCTCCACTCTCGCAAAACTTATTTCTTCCTTTAGTTTCCAGTGCACTTGTGTTTTGATGACCTCTCAGATCTAGCTGAGCAACCCTGATCTCTCTACCTTAGTGTTATGGTGACGGCATACCCTGTTAATCTTGGCGCCAGTGGTAGGCATGGGCTCTCTCGAGGTTGAGTTTAAGTGGCTACAGTCCTTTACCAGAGCACCCTGCACAAGTTGGTAGGACACCACCCCTAGTGGGCGATGGACTACTTTGCTGCCTGTTAGCCACCAAGTATCAGCCCTGGGTTTGCCCCACCGTTGACGAAGACAACATATGGTATCCAGATGCACGGCAGGTGCTAGCGGGAGTGAGGAAGAAGCAAAGTCAAAGGACAAACCAAGTTCAGGGCAGAGAGCAGCCTGATGAGGTCAAAGACAAGACACAAATTGGGGTGGGTGGCAACCAAAGATATTCCAATAACAGGGCAAACATCAGGACAGGCGGAGAGCAAGCCAGGTCAAGAACAAGCCGGGATCACAACAGTAGAACTAAAGCTGGCCATTTACACATCAATTTTCCCATTTGAGTCCTAGAAGATTCTGGCCGAGGAGGAGGAGGGAAGACCTCCTCCTCCAACACTACTGAGCATGTGCGCACAGTCTAACGCGGCTTAGCCGCGCATAACGCCGTAGCATGCTGCACATTCAACTGACGTCCTGCGTTACAATGTAACGCAACGTGGGCACTGTGAACAGCCCATTGATTTTTCATTGCTGTGCGGTGGGCTGTGCTACAGGCTGCACTAATGTGCGCCTGTAACGTCTCACTGTGAAAGCAGCCTAAAAGGAAAAATCCATATCTTTCTCAGTTTAGCTTCCCTTTAAGGGCTGGAACCCACAGGAGCGCTTTTAGCAGCGTTTTGGCAGCACTGCGATACGCTAGCAGTTTGCCAAAACGCTGTGCTAATGTTAATGGATGGGGCAACTTCCACAGGAGCGTTTGCGTTTCTCAGAAACGCAAACGCAGGACCTGCAGCATTTTGGGAGCGCTAGCGCTTCAATGTAAAGTATTGAAACGCTAGTGGAAACGCTCAGCAAAACCTAAACTGAGCGGTTCTGCTAGCGTTTTGCGGTGCAGCGCAATGTAACAAAATGAAAAATTATTCACACGACCAATCAGGATAAAACCGCAAACCGCAAAACGCTACGCACCCGCTGGGCAAAAAAATACAATGTTGCAAAACGCGACCGCAAACGCGCATGAATCCGCTTGCAAACCGCTGTTACAAATTGCTAGCGGTTGCGTTTAGCGTTTGCGGTTTGCAGTGGGTTCCAGGCCTAAAGGTGGCCACACACTATACAATTTTTTTAAATATCTGTTCATTTCAAGAATTACAATCAATTTCTCTGACTGATTGTAACACTTCAAAAATCTGTCCAATGTACCACACACCTATGTTACATTTTTTCTCAATTATGATAAAAATGATTGGAAACTCTGAGAAAATTGCTTGGGTGTATATATTAATAAACTGACAATCTACCACACACACCATTCAATTTTCATAAAAATTGATTAAAAAAACCAGCCCTCCGATCAACTTTTATCGAATAAAAATGAGAAATCCGATCGGATTTCTTGCTGGAATGAAAAAAAAAAAAGCTTTCGGTTTTTTTTTTGGGGGGGGGGGGGGGGGGAATCCGATCTTATTAATCGAAGTGCTGTAAAATCGGATCATTTTATTGTATCGTGGTAAGATTCTTTATTTAGAGCTTTTATAAAAGAAAAATGTAAATGGGACACTGAGGGGTGATATGCCCTGCCAGCTAACAGTAGTGGTACAAGTTCAGCACTCTCGCCCCCAAAAAAATTCAGCCAGGTGACCTGAAAAATAGCCGGGTTGGCGTTATGGGGGATGCAGTGCCGGCGTTGTGTCTGATTACGCTGCCTGTGGATTTGCGCTGCCCCGCATGCGCAGTAGGAGACTGTGCGGCCATATTTCCTATTTCAGAATGCTGCTGATGGTAACATAATAAATATCTCCGCTTCCACACAGCCTACACTCCTCAAATTTTCAGGGTAGGGAGGGGAGCCCCCAAACTACCTCTATACCAAATTGCAGCCCCCGAGCCACACTGGTTCCCGAGATAGGTTTCTCTAATCTATCTCCTGAACCAGCGAGGCTCGGGGGCTGCAATTTGGCATATAGGTAGTACAGGGGATCCTCTCCCTTCCCTGAAAATTTGAGGAGTGTAGGATGTGCGGAAGCGGAGATATTTATTATGTTACCATCAGCAGCATAATTAACTTCACACTGAGCATGTGTGCTACTCAGTGTGGAGGGGAGCTTCCGGGCAGCGCGATCAGACATTACACCGGCGCAGCTCTGCTTACAGCATAGGATGAGGAGGTGAGCCGATGACAGCAGCAGGGTGCTCACCAAAATTAGCCGGGTGGAGAACCTTAATAAAAGAGCCTGGCGAGCACCATGAACTATACTGTACATAGAACATGGCTGCTTATAAGTGTCAGTTGGACCTCTAGGCGTACACGAGTAAAAATGGAGTTGGCAAGTGTTTAAGAGTAGTTCCATGTCATAGCTAATTGACCCAGCCCAGGTTTGCTGGATTAGCCATGTTGTCTCCACTGTGGATATGCCATAGTAAATGTATTATTAAAGAGACACTGAAGTGAAAAAAATGATATAATTTGTATGTGTAGTACAGCTAAGAAATAAAACATTAGGAGCAGAGACATACGTCTAACATTGTCTCCAGTACAGGAAGAGTTAAGAAACTCCAGTTATCTATGCAAAAGAGCTATTGAGCTCCACGACTTTCAAAGTCCCAGAGAGCTCTGTCTTCTGAAGCTTGTTATCTCAACTGTCAGTCATTGTATCTTATTTTTCTCTGCAGAGAAGGGTTCAAAAGTTCACTAGCCTGCTCTGTAAAATCATTTAGAATGCTGAGTGTTGTGTAAACTGCAAATATTAGAGAATGATGCAATGTTATAGAAAACACGATATAACTGAAAATAAAAATATGAGAATATTTTCTTTGCTACTAATGTTCTAGTAATTATCTAGTAACAACCAATTCATTATATCATACTGTCATTTTTTTCACTTCGGTGTCTCTTTAAGTATTATGTATCTGTATAGCATTGACGACATCTGCATTGCTATATAAAATAAATACACAATTTAAAGTGTACCTGAGATGGGGGAACAAGCTCTGTTTTTACTTATCTGGGGCTTCTTCCAGCCCCTGTAACCTTATGGGTCCCTCAGTTTGCCCCCCAGCTTGTGCCCCACTGAAAGCTTGTTGACTATATCAGTTGCAGGCTACTGCAAATGCACAGGAGCCCATGATCGGTTATCTTACAGGAGTACGTTTACAGGAAAAAAAAAAGTGCAATACGGCCGAATTGCATCTTTCAACACAGTCCACAGCAGGCTGAGGGGGGGGGGGGGGGGAATAGTAATTAATGGTGCCTGGGACTTATGCAGGAGCAGGGTGAGCGTTTTTTTTTTTGGCTTCAACCATCGCCCAAATTTCTTTGCACCGTTTTTGGATGTATGCAACCAAAGGACCTGTAAAGCTGTGGGGGTTGGAATAAACTCCTAAGTGAAATAGAACTTGTTCCCCCTTCTCAGGTTTACTGAAAAGGACATCTGACCTGAGAGGGATATGGAGGCTGCCAATTTTATTTCCTTTTAAACAATGCTCATTGCCTGGCTGTCCTGCTGATCCTCTGCCTCTAATACTTTTAATAATAGACCCTGAACAAGCATGCAGATCAGACGTTTGACCTACCGTAAGTTGAACTGCATTTTTCAGCTGTGTGATTCAAACCCAACTGGTGCATGAAAGATCAGCAGGGCTGCCAGGCAGCTGGTATTAAATATGACTGCCTCCATATCACTCTCAGGTCAGATTGTATTTAATCCTTTAGCAGCAAATTTATGTAAAGTCTTGAAAGTGCTCCAGGCCAGTTTATTTTAGCACAATTTTTTTATTTATTTGTTACATTTTATTCTTTCTAATTAGTACTGCTGTCATGTTTATTTATGGCTTTTTGCCATTAGGGGGCAGTGTGAGGCAGTAACAGAGGGCTTCTGCTTTCAGTTTCTATATGTTCTGCTAGTAGAGAGAGATCAAAGCATTCCAAGAATTTACAGCACAATGAGGTCTGCCGATTCAGGTCTAAAGCAGTGCACTGATCTCAAACAAAATAACTCTTATTGAAGCTGCTAATGAGTTAAGTGACACTGTAAAAACTTACATTAATAAAATGTTTCCATTCCTAGATAACCTGCCCTGGAGTGATCGGTAAGATGCGGACTTTGGCCCTTCTCCTGACTTTTGGATTAGCACTGTCTGCCGGAGAAGAAACTAATACCTCTAATGCACCAAAGCTATTACTGGTATCATTTGATGGATTCCGGGCAGACTATCTATTAAACTACTCCATGCCTAATCTAACAGACTTCATCAGTGGTGGCGTGTTGGTGAAAGAGGTGAAAAACATCTTCATTACCAAGACCTTCCCCAATCATTATACCATTGTGACCGGTCTGTATGCAGAAAGCCATGGCATTGTGGCCAACTCCATGTATGACCCCACCACAAAGAAGATCTTCAACCTGTCCGATTTGGCCTCAAAGATGGATCCTTTTTGGTGGAATGAAGCCACACCCATCTGGGTGACCAACCAACGGGCAGGCCGGCAGAGCGGCTCGGCCATGTGGCCTGGCAGCGATGTGAAGATACAGAACAACAGCCTCAGTAACTTTTTGCCGTACAACTCCAGTGTCCCCTTCGAGACGCGAGTGGACAGCATCATTGGCTGGTTTACAAAGCCAAAGGATCCAATCAACTTTGCAACACTATACTTTGAACAACCTGACGGCAGAGGGCACAAGTATGGACCTGAGGACAAGGAGAACATGACCAAAGTGCTGAAGGCCGTGGATGAGGATATTGGGTATTTGATGTTGAAACTGAAAGAAGCAAAGCTTTGGGATACGGTCAATGTAATTATCACTAGTGACCACGGGATGGCTCAGTGCTCGCCGGACAGAGTTATTGCGCTAGATGAGTGCATTGGTCGTGGAAACTACACGGTGGTGGACATCTCCACGATTGCTGCAGTTGTGCCGCTTACAGGTAATAGTGATGTAAGCTGCTAATTTCTTACATTAAAGGATCTATACACAATGCCTGGCATGGGTAACCTTCCCCACAATGCAGAGTAGCATAGCATTGCAGTTTAAAATGTTCTGCTCCAGTACTGCATTGGATCCTTTCTGTACTTCCTGGCAGTTGCACACTTTATGCTTGCATACCTCCAGCTCCTGATCACATGACATGCATTTGAAGCCGGAGGTATGCAGCATAGCGCATGTGGCTGTCAGGAAGATCAGAGGAAACCCGAAGCAGCCCTGGAGCAGGTAAATATTAAAGCAAATCCAAAGTGGGCAATTTTATAACAAAAAGAAAACATACCTGATTCGGGGGGCTAGTCGGATCAGGTAGCCTCAATTCCCACAGCTCTCCACCACTCCTGTGTCCAGCAATCCATGACTTTCACTTTCAGTAACCTCTGGGGTCACGACGCCACAAGCTCTGCTCTGCGTGTCTCATCATAGAGCAGAGTGCAGGGAGGCAGAACCGGCCATTGGCAGCTGAGGAAGGGGTGTTAAGAACGCCCCCAGCAAACATTTTGGAGGAGTTTCTCTCCTACAAGGGACGCCACTTCCCATCAGGATTGCCGACAAACTGCATGCCGGCAATTTTGAGGGAGTTTACAGAATGGTGGAGGAGGGGCAGAGAGCGGTGCATAGGGGACACGAAGGCATGTCACGGACCAGGGAACATGCCTCTGTGTTCCATCTGCCCCCCCCCATTTGCCACCTTCTGCTACTCGAGCCCTTATAGCCCTCATGCCCCCAAAGGGTCACTATAGTTACAGCACTTAGGGCTCGTTTCCACAGGGATAGTGCTTCAAATGCGGCTACCTAGCCGCATCGCATCACTTCCGCTGGCGTCCGTGTCACTTCCGCATGCGGAAGTCAGCTGATTAGATGGGACGCCGATGCGGCCGTGTGAGAATCTGCTGCATGCTGCAGATTCCCGGATCGCTCCACACAACACGCACTCAGTGGAAACTCTTCCATTGCCGTGCATGTGTTTCAGCACACCTGTAGCCACATTGCACCGAGTCTAATGAAAACGGTCCCTTGGAGTCTGTTCTATAAATGTTAAATCTTAATAAACAATGTGGCCCGTGAGTATATTTTAGATTTTGGCCCCTTACATGATTGGGTGTGACACCCCTGCTCTAAAGAGAAGGATCCTTACTTTATTCCTGTTCTTGGATGCTTACATCCACCATAAAGAATGAGTCCTTCCTGGCTGTGTTTGCTTTGGAACTGCATGAAGCAGAGACCAGGGCAGGGCAGGATAGAGGCACACAGAGCTGATGAGTTAGTCACACACTATTTGCATGCTGCCTTTCTGAATACAATTCAGTCACAGGATTACAGCCAGTAAGGACGGTCTCTGTATGCTGGATACAGCTCTCCATAGCAATGGCCACAGATAGAACTGCTCTCTGCAAATGTCATTTTCTTCACGAAAGGTATGCAAATATGGGAAAAAAAGCCTTTGTATTGCTATTTGCAGGTAATTACTAGAAATATACAGCAGAGTACCCGGCATCGGCAGAGATCGCCTGATGCCGGATACATTTGCTTGCCAGTTGCTTGCCTAAAAAGCACTAACCTCCCCCCTAAATACTCACCGAGCCTCCAGCGACGTGTTGCAGCCTTCCTGCAGCAACTAGCGGGCTCTTTCTGGCTTCTTCCGTGCACGCAAGCCAGTGTGTCACCTGACCTGCATGGTCATTGCATGCACGGAAGCCACTAGGAGCCCTCTAGCCGCTACAGGAAGGCTGCTACACGTCGCTGGAGGCTCGGAAGTATGTAAAAAGCCTCAAAACTCGCCGAAAGCAAAGTCCCCGTTATCTCTCAGGCATGCCAGTTAGTTGAGACACCTGGTTGCCTGAGGTCCAGATAATGAGGACTTTGCTGTATGTGGTATTTAGAATTTCAGTAAGGGCTTGCTCACATCTAGGGCATTTTCAGCTTTTTTTTACGCTCCGGCTATTTTCAAAATCACCCTAAAAACGCTTGTGCAATGATTCCCTATGAGAGTGTTCACATCTGAGCGGATCATTTCCGATCCGCTCACCAAAGCAATGCCTGTACCATTTTTGCAGCGATTTGCCTCAATGGCAGGTATAGGGAAATCGCAAAGCGCTTGAAAAATTGCTTTGTATAGAGATTTCCCCGGCGCTTTTATGAATACATTGCATTTATTCATTTCCGGGTCACAGAGTTCACTTTCTGCCTTGCGTGATAAAACACGCTTAGAAAAGCGCTTTACAAAAAGCGCAACACGCAGGTATGCGCTAAAAATAATTGAGCACAAAATTGCAAAACGCTGGCATCGGCGATTGTGATTTTAGATGTGAACAAGGCCTTAACTTTGATAGTTGTCCTTTCCAAGAAGTTCTGAATCAGGATGATGCCATTCATTGGCTAACTTAGATGTGAATAAAAAGTAAGCTTTCAGCTAATAAGCCTTCCTCAGACTATGTTCCTGTATACTGACAATATGTTAAAACACACAGCTTATATACACTGGACATTAAAAGGAGAAACATTATTTTGCAAACCTCAATAAATGTCATTAGATGCCTGAATTACAACATCAGGAGGGTCGCACAGGGATTCTAGCTAATTTATGACAAAAAGAGAAGACCACTTGTTTGCTAAAAGTGAGCCTGAACCCTTGCACAGGACAGAAGGAAAACAGAGAGAATGCACCCTGTATGTATTTAGAGAGTTTAGCCTGTCTAATCCCCCCCCCCCCTCATCTGTGACTAATCACCACTGTAATTTGATCTCTCACCAGTGTCAGCTGGCTGCCTTGGCAGAGAACCTTATTTGTAAACACAGGATGTTAACCCTATTGTTCTCGGTAAATGTAATTTTCTTCAGGAGAGCATTTCATGTTTCTCCTTTTGTTTCAGAAATAGCATACTTGTACCACCTGCTGACAAATTGCAGCCATCATATGAACGTCTACCTGAAGGAAGAGATACCGGAACGTTACCACTACATGAACAATGCCCGGATACAGCCCCTCCTCCTGGTGGCGGATGAGGGATGGACAATCGTGCAGAATAGATCTACACCGATCAGCTGTAAGATGTTCAACATCACTCATCCTTTTATATGTGTAATTGTGGTATCCTTATGCTAGGCACACACCATACAATTTTCTGGCAGTTACCTGTCAGATTGATTGTTTCCAACAAGTCCAATCTGATTTTCCGATCAATTTTTCCATGAAGTGAACGGAAAATCGATCGAAAATCATATCAGCCGTGTTGGAAATAAGTGATCTGGCAGGTAAAATAATGTATTTTGAGGTGTTTTACAACTGTGGCACTTGTCAAGTGAATTTTTAGGAAGGGTGAAAGATGAGAAATAAAAGGGTGACATAAGTAATAAAATGTATTGCTGTATCAATAGTGGCACAACCAAAATGCCCAAATTGTCAGGAATCTTAAGGGGAAAGTGAAGTGGTTAAGGACCGTCTTGCGCCAAAAATGCAATACAGCCGCACTGCAAATGTGACTTTTAGTATGGAAATATTTCTTTTTTTGCAATTTGCTATTCTCTTTTCATCAGCCTCAATCTTAAAACACAGACAGGCTCAGTCTTAACCACTTAATGACCAGCTAACGCCGATAGGCGGCGCCTGGTCGTTAGTGGTATTACACAGAAACGGCCGTTTCATGTCAGTTCACAGAGGGTGTCTCCGTGAATTGCCTGCGAGCTTCCGATCGCGGCTCGCAGGCTAACTGTAAACACGCGGGGAAGAAATCCCCGCTGTTTACATCAATACGGCGTTGCTGCGCAGCAGTGCCGTAAAGGAGATCGGCGATCCCCGGCCTCTGATTGGCCGGGGATTGCCGCCGTCTGATAGGCTAATGCCTATTGGAGGCGGTACAGGATGGATCGCCGTTCTGTGGCGCCCAGATCCAGAGGGATCTGGGCTCGGCCACACGGAGCAGCGGCGATCAGTCCCCCCCAGCAGGTCATCCCCCTAGTGGGGAAAAAAAGGGGGGGGGGGGGGAGTCTGATCGCCCTGCCTTTAACATGATCTGTGCTGCGGGCTGGAGAGCCCACGCAGCACAGATCTGAGCGAAACAGCCCGATCCTTAAGTGGTTAATGCTGCAGGACTGGGGGTTGTCTCAGGGTTAAATATTTAGCAGATCAGCCCGTATTTCATTCAGGCAGGTGATCACTCCGCCTCCCCCCCTCCCTCACAGAATTGCGTCTGTGGCTGGTCCTTTCAAATTCCTGCTGATGCTCTGCCTTGCCGGTACCTGCCTCCAGCTCGGGAGCTGCGGCCTAGTTGGTGGCTGCTGAGCTGAGGGCAGGTCGTGGCAATACAGACAGAGGTTTCCAAAGAGCTTTGGCAGACTTTAGAAGAATGGCCGCAACTGCTTTCCCTATGGGGGGGGCGTCACCTGTGTCCCAATTACGTTGGATGAGGTACATAATTAAGGGCTGGTTCACACGGATGGCATGTGTCGAAGGTGGCTGAAAGCCACCTTGTCCTGTGACGTTTCGTTCAGGGGGCGGCGCTATGGCGATCGTCTGCATTCTGTCGCAAGACATGGCGGCTAGGTGACCCTAGAAGCCACATGAGGCTTCTAGGGTCGCCTGAAACGACAGGGAAAATTGGGATCGCCGGTAATCGCGGGATGTTAACTGAATGGGAGCATTTAACCAACGAGTCCTGGATGCTTGGCGGTAAAAGCCGACAAGCATCTGTGTGAACCGGCCCTAACCTTGAGACCAGTCCCCCCCCCGATCCTGCACCATTAAAGTGTACCAGAGCTCACTATACCAAAAAGATTTATACATAGCTGGTGCTTCCTCAAGCCCCATCCACTTGGATCGCTCCCACCCCGCTGTCCTCCGATGTCTGCTGCTCCGGTACTGGGTTCCCGCACCGTCAGTTGGAGCCAGTCTGACATAAGAGAAGTTGCTGGAGAGATGGGGAGATATGCAAAGAGCGCACTTCTCCTGTGTAGACTGGCTCCGACTGACGGAAGTCGGAGTGGTTTTCTTTCAGACCGGGCCTGGCATGACAGGCTCTGCCTTTGTATGCTGAAGGTACTCTTTAAACTTATTTTCAAATATTGATGTAGGTCTTTCCTTGTGTATTGCAGTGGGAAATCATGGCTACGACAACCTTCTTCCCAGCATGCACCCTTTGCTGGCCGCCCATGGTCCGGCATTCCAGAAGAACTATAAGGTGAACAGCATAAACAGCGTGGACATCTACCCCATGATGTGTCACATTCTCAAACTGAAGCCGGAACCCAACAACGGGACGCTGACCAGCGTCAAGTGCATGCTGTCCGACCAGTGGTGCATCCAGCTCCCAGAAGCCATTGGTATCGTCATGGGAGCCATCATGGTGCTCACCACACTGACTTGTATCGTTATCATGATGAGGAAGAAGATGCCGTCCACTGCCCGGCCCTTCACTCGACTGCAGTTCCAAGAAGACGACGATCCTTTAATCGGGTGATACAGAAATCTAAAGCAAACCTGTGATTTCAAAAAAGGGAAAAGTCACATACCATACTTACCTCAGTAAAGGGAAGCCTCCAGATCCTCCAGAGTCTTCCTACATCCTCCAGACCACGCCTCTCACTGGAAACCTCTGACAGATCGCAGCTCCTGTCGGTGAACGAGTGGTGCGGCCTCACTGCATAGCCACAGGACGGCTCACGCCTGCACTGTAGCATAAAGCCACTCATACTCAGCAAGCCCAGTGGCTCCGTGTTGTGCGACTGCGCAGTCGCTAGCTGCTTGCACACTGTGAACCTGCTCTGTCAACAAGCCCCTGTCGATGTGGTTCAGAGGGTCCCAGTGCTGTAACGCTGAGGTGAAGGGGGATGGGGGAAGACTCTGGGTCAGAACTGTCCAACCTCATGGACGGGGGTGTGTCTAGCACTGGATTTTTCAGCTGGATGGGGCATTGCATCAATGTCCTGGCTTCAGGGGCGGAGCCAAGTGCAAACCGAAGGTAAGCCTCCCAGAGAAGGTGGCCTGACACAAAAAATAGTTTGTGCAAGTGAGTTTGTCCCCAGGGCCACATTCGGTCTCCAGGCCACCAGTTGGACAGCCTTGCTCTGGGTTATCCAGAGGCTTCCTTCTGCTAAGGTGAGTAACTTTTGCCTTTTCTAAAGTCACAGGTACCCTTTAAGCACAGAATAGGAGAAGAAAATACGCACTTTGAGCACTATCTATAGATATATATGGCCTTAAACACTGCAACTACAGGAAACCTGTCATGTACACAACTGTAGGCAGCATAGTACAAATAATTGGATCCTCCTTGACAGCTGATATGCCGTAATACTCTACGAGTGTGTACATCACAGGCTGTCTCCAAAGGGAACGTAGAGTATTTTAGAATATATTCGTTTTACTTACTGGGTTTAGAACCATATAAATGTATATTAGTGGGAACCCATAGAAAGTATGTTACCCACCAAGTTTCTGTTGCTACTAGCGCCACCTGCTGGTCTGGCTGGTAAAGTAGTGAAAGCAGTGCAAGTGCCTTGGTTTACTGCAGCAGTTCCTACCATTACAGAAGACCCTTATCACGACACGTTTGTGTATGTATATATATATATATATATATATATATATATATATATATATATATATATATATATATATATATATATATATATATATATATATCTTCTAAGGAATCTCAAAATGCCTCCTTACCAATTCTTATATCCTCCCCTCTTCCTCAGGAACCTCACTGCTTCCCTTATTATGAAGCTCCACCTCCCCACTAGAGATGAGTTATGATAGGCTGTCACTCAGCACAGAGGCTGAACTTAAGCTAACACCGCCATGTCCATGTGACTAAACGGGTGTGGTTCAGACTGATCTAGTGTAAACGGGCAGCTGTAAGTCACTGAGAAGGAGATGAAGGTCTAGAAACTGGTACAGCAGGTCGTGTTTTTTTTTTTTTTTTTTTTTTTTTTTTTTTTACTACCATGTTTTTGTACTAAAACGTTTATAAGCTTGTTTACATTAAAATGCCGTTTTAGTAAATGTAGAAGTGTACATAGAAATGTGCCTTAACTGAGGCTTTCAGCCCCATTGTTCAGTATGTAGCCGGTCTTCTCTTTACTACACAGCAGTGAACCAGGAACTTTTTAGTATGTGTAAAGCTTGCCAGTCAGACCAGCATTTTCATCTGTTATATTTCGTATTTTTCTGATTTAAAAAAAAACCAAAACATAAATTAAATTGTTAACCTCTTAAAGGGACTCTTAAGCCAGGAATAAAACATCAGTCCCGTGCCCTCGCCGTCACTCACGGAGCCTCCGGTCCCCCGCCGCCAGCTAGTTTTGTTTTTGCTGACAGGGAGTCGGCAGGCTTTCTGCACCTGCGCAGGCCAGGCCATGCATATCCTTCTTCATGTTCCTGTCCTCAATAGCATGCTGCACAGGCGCAGGACACTTGCGGACGGGAAAGCAAAGAAAAATACGTGTGGCCAGGCCTGTTGGTCCTGTCAGCGAAAATGAAACTAGCTTCCAGCGGGGGACCAGAGGCTCTGTGAGTGACTGCGAGGGCACAGGACGGCTGGTAGAAGCCCCAGGAAAGTAAAACTGATTTTTTATACCTGGCCTAAGTGTCCCTTTAAGGGCCAGAGCTGTCCTTTCCCTCTGTAATTACTGTGATTGGCTCACAGTGATCACAGGGTCAGGAGCCAATGAAATCGCCTTGTGGCCTGAATACAGAGTTCTGCTGTCACTATGATGGTACAGCAAGCAGGCTGCAGCATTGCTGGATAGGTGAGAGCGACGGGATCATTGACATCTATGCCCTGGCCACAAACATCTAGACTTCAGCTAGCTACTTCCAGAAGAGGTTAAATAATCTACATTTGTTTAGTGCTAAACCTAATTAGCAAAATAGAAAAATAACTGTACGTTTCCCGTTCTACGGTTATTTCCATCCAAAAGTTACATTATCAGCAGTTGATGTATGTCGCAGTTTGTCTTTATTGAATACCTCTTGGGGTTATGGCACTGAAGCAGCCTGGTCTCCCAACAAGTCTTCCTGCTTTCTCTGAAATGTAGAATCTCAGGAGTGTGCAGCAGTAAGAGCAATGTTCTGTGTGTGGGAGGGGCTTAGTTTTAGACGCTCTTATTGTCTCCGCCTACCAGCCTGCGTCCTCTGCTGACTCACTTTTGGATGGACGTAGTCTTTTTATAGCTCTGGTTTGTGTATATTTTTTTCATAAAAATAGGATTATTAAAAAAAGTGTAATATACAGTAAATATAAGAATTTTAATTTTGTCTACAAGTGTTAAGTGTAAACATTTGCAGCCTCTTTTTCTGCTTTCACCGCCCTCTGCAGTGAGGATTGTGATGCCAGCTGCTATCGCTGCTACAGCCACGCCTCCCTAGTGACTGGAAGCTCATCCATTGGTTGTAAATGAGAGCCACACCTCCCTAGTAACTGGCAACCTATCCATTGCTTGTCACTGCTAAAGCCACATTATCCAAATTATCCATTGGTTTTTACAACCAATTTATTAGTTGCCAGTTACTAAGGAGACATGGTTGTGCTCGTGATAACTAATGGATAGGTTGCCAGTTTCTAGGGAAACGCCTCCCTAGTAACTGGCAACCTATCCAATGGTTGGCACTGCTGTAACCACACCTCCCTAGTAACTGGCAACCTATCCATTAATTGTCAATGGCAAAGCCACCCCTCCATAGCAACTGACAAACTCTGTTAGCTGTCACTGGCTCTGCCATTCCTCCCTAGTAACTGGCAACCTTATATGTTAGTTGTCACTGGCACAGCCATGCCTCCCTAGTAACTGGCAACCTATCTGTTAGTTTTCACTGGCATAGCCCTGCCTCCTTAGTGACTGACAATGTCTCCGTTAGTTGTCACTGGCACAGCCATGCCTCCCTAGTAACTGGCAACCTATCCGTTGTCACTGGCATAGTCTTGCCTCCTTAGTGACTGGCAACCTATCCGTTAGTTGTCACTGGCATAGTCCTGCCTCCTTAGTGACTGGCAACCTATCCGTTAGTTGTCACTGGCATAGTCCTGCCTCCTTAGTGACTGGCAACCTATCCATTAGTTGTCACTGGCATAGCGCTGCCTCCTTAGTGACTGATAATGTCTCCTTTAGTTGTCACTGGCACAGCCACACCTCCCTAGTAACTGGCATCCTATCTGTTAGTTGTCACTGGCACAGCCACACCTCCCTAGTAACTGGCATCCTATCTGTTAGTTGTCACTGGCACAGCCACACCTCCCATATAACTGGCAATCTGTGCATTGTTTGCCTTTACCATGGCCACACCTCCCTGGTGACTGGCAACCTTTCTATTGGTTGGCACTGTCATCACTACACCTCCCTGGAAACCTATCCATTTGTTGTCACTTCTAAAAGAGTTGCATCTTCTTATAGTTTCTCCCGCCTCACAAATTAACCAGACTTGACACTGCTGGGGAGGGATGGTCAGTGAGAAACAAATAATTCTGAGTTGATTCTGATTTAATGCAAACGTATTTAGCTCAAAAATTGATCAGTTGAATGCCATAGCTGCCGCATTTGATTGCTCTATCTTCAGGATGCATACATTTGTATAATCGTGGGCATCAGAGGCAAAGCAGGAAGGGGAGGAGCTGCAAGTTGTCACCAAAAGGGGGCTGAACAGATATATTTGTTTTCGTTTTTTTTGCAAAAAGAGAAGCAAATTTATATTTCATAATTGAATTTAATTCTGTGAAGGGCAAGAAATATGCCTATATTAGGGCTTCAGCGGTACTAGTTTTATAAGAATGTATTGTTTATACGCAACTGTGTTTTGGTGGTACACTTTCTGTGCATCTATGTGCCGCTCTGTTGGATGCGCCAGCATAGGTAGCTGCTAGGACTGGACAAGAACTTTGTCCCGTCGGCCTGTATTATGCACTATAGACAATAAAATATACCTTGTGTACTCGCCCTACTGTGTAAGCAACCAAATTGTTGTCCTACAGAGGTCACCTCTGGTAAAAAAAAGGACAAGGACTAACATGACTCTGTCTTAATGATGGTGGATCAGAGGGGCCTCAGACTTAAAAACTTACCTGATCCGACTTAATTGGGACACAGGTTACCCCCAGACCCCCCCCCCCCCCCCCTCCTTGGGAATGCGGTTGCGATTATGTTTCACAGCACTCCAGTTTTTTCCTACATCACAAAACCATAAAAATAGGTTAATTAGCTTCCCCCTCAGTTGGCCCTAGACTACGATGGACATATGACTATATGTCAGGGATTGTATTGTGAGCTCCTCTGAGGGACAGCTAGTGACTTGACTATATACTCTGTAAAGTGCTGCAGAAGATGGGAGGTAGGTGGAGTGTCCTTAGGCCAGACCACTGTGTTGACGTGTCAGACCAACTGCAGTAGGGAGAGGGTGGGGGGCGGGAAAGAAAATCCATATCCTGGCTCTCTTCTTTCCAGCTGTAGACCCTTCCCATTGACCCAACTATGCTCAAACTCTAAAGAGCACTAGAAGAGAGAAGGGCAGGCTGGCTCTGCTGGCATCCCAGGATCCTCTGTGGAAGGGTCAGAGAGTGACTACTGCAAAACCTCTTCCTTGCCTCAGGAAACCATTAGAACGTGTGTGCAAGGCAGCATTCACCACACACCGTTTCAAAATCCTGGCCAATGTCATAACATGGGTGACCTGCAGAGGTCCAGGCTGGGAGATGCTAAATGTGTTTCCCTCTATTTCTTTATTTTTATTTATTTTATTTTTTTTTGGGGGGGGGGGGGGTTGTAGTGGAGGGAGGCTATATTCACTCCATTCATTTATACAGGAAATGGTACATTTTACGAATGGCGATTTACAAAATCAAATCTGGTTGTTTTAAGAAAGTGGTGGTTTGATTTATATTAATGGAGACAGCCTCCATCGGTATGTATCTGTCTTGCAGATGAGGGGTTTTCCATAGTCTTGCTGTGTTCCTAAAGAGGCTCTCCGAGAGTCAATACTTTACAGCCCTAGGTTTATCAGTCGAATTCCATGATCAGCGGTTATAGTTATGAATAGTGTGAAGTGAGTGCTATCTCCTAGCCTAGCCCTGAGGATGGATCGGGTATTGTGTTCTGGTCGTTGGGCCTCTGCTGCCCTCTGTGGAAGTTATTTGCCAGTACAACTGTCCGGTGGCTTAGGTTAGTGATTGGTCTGTGTAGAGAAATAAGACAAAGCTTCCGTCAGCCGCCCCGCTAATCGTGTGTATCGCAGCAATTAGGATAGACATGAAGGCAAACCTAACACATGACTGAGGTGAGGGAAAGTTGCTGACCACCTGTAGCTGTGAGGAGAGTCACATGATAGTTGAGCGACCAATGAAAGCACAGAGCCAGAAATGCAACGGATCTTTAAAGAGTACCTCCAGTAGAATAGAGAGAGCCTGTCGTGTCAAACTAATAATGCAGGGTTAGGCACTTACCTAATCTGCTGTAATTCAATCAGTCAGGTGAGTGCTCCGCCCCCTCTTGGAAATGCGGGTGTGGCAGGTTTTTTCAGATCTAGACTCTGGCCACCCCCATCTTCATAACTACAGCCTAATTGGTGGCTGCCAAGCAGGAGGCGGGCCGCAGCGGAGCAGGCGGAGGTTTTGGAAGACTTCGGAAACGTAGTCGTGACTGTATTGCTCAGGAGGGGGGTGGAACGTCACTTGTGTAAGAATTATAGCCGATCAGATAAGTAAGTAACCCCCCTCCTGAGAGCCTAACATGACAGACTCTGTCTTTTATACTGGAGGTAGCCTTTAAAGGGAACCTTAACTGAGCGGGATATGGTTGATTCCTTCTAAACAATACCAGTTGCCTGGCTGTCCTGCTGATCTCTTTGGCTGCAATAGTGGCTGTATCACACACCTGAAACAAGCATGCAGCTAATCCAGTCTGACTTCAGTCAGAGCACCTGATCTGCATGCTTGTTGAGGGGCTATGGCTGAAAGTATTAGACACATAGGATCAGCAGGTGATTCAGGCAACTGGTATTATTTAAAAGGAAGAATCCATATCCTTCTCAATTTAGGTTCCCTTTAACTTTAGAAAATAGAAGCTGATTGGTTAGTTATCTACAAATGCCTGAACACTGGCAGCTAAAATGAAATAAGGAGCACATCTATAATGCGTATACTGTATGCAGTGCAGAGCTGTGTTTCTTTATTATAGTGAAGGACGTGGCAAGTTTACTTAAATGTTTTGTGGACAGTTTCACTGATTTTCTTACCTCTTATCCCCACCTCACTCCTCAATAAGTTAAATAGAACGTCATTATTTTAACCATTCTTTTATTCCGGTGCATTAGAGCCACAGTTGTTCGATCTCTGCACATTCAGAAAAACATCTGTGTGGGAGTGTATTTTTCTCTCCCTCTTCACCTTTGTCTGTGGACCTATCACTGGTACAGCAAATAAGAGGCAGAGAAATGCGATTTCAGAATAGGCATGTGGAGGGCGATACCATCCCGTTTGTGCGGGTTGGAGGCGCTGTTTATTGGAGTGTTGCCTCTGGACTTGCAATGAACACAAGTCACCACAAGAGGACGCCATTTATGGAGCTTAATTATAAAGCGGACCTGAACTCAGAAGTTCGTCTCTGCCCTAAAAGATAAGCAACATCGTAATAACCTTTAAAGAAAAAACATACTTTCTGTGTTACAGCTGCTATAAATCCTACAATGAATCTGCAGTGTGTCTACTTCCTTCTTTCATGGAAGCAGACATAGGGTTAACATCCAGTGTTTATAAATGAACTGTTCTGCCGAGGCAGTTATCTGACACAGCTGAGCGATCAAATTACAGTTGTGATTAGTCACAGATGAAGGGAAATTAGACGGGCTAAATACACACAGGGTGCATTTCTCTGTGTTTCCCTTCTGTCCTGTGCAGAGTTCAGGTCCGCGTTACCTGTAATTATTGTGCCTCCACTCCAGGGACTGTAGAAGCAGCATTGTGACATAACGGTAGTACTGATTTTGGGGTGTGTAATCTGGTGTTTGGGAATTGCACTGTTCTGGGTGTAGATTGTTATTGTGTGTGTTTTTCATTTCTGTAATTTTCTCTTTACCGGAAATTGTATAAAATGACCGTTTAATAGCTTTATTAGTAGAAACAACATAGTAAAAATGTCCTATTTTCCTAAATCTGCTGATGTATTATATTTTTTTGTAATAAATTATTTGATCTGTTGTTTGTGTGTTGTATTTATTAAACTGTCTTAGTGGTGTGAATGTATTGGCCTGTGTGCAGGGCTGGATTTACCATAAGGCACTGAAGGCACGTGCCTATAGGCGTCTGGTGATGGAAAGGTGGCTCAGTCCTCTCCCCAAGTCCCTCCCTCCCTTCTTCCCTATGCAGAGTCCCGAGCGAAGTGTAAATGAGAGGTTACTCACACAGCTCTCTGCATTCCACTGACCAGATCTCCTTTCAGTCAGGGGCACCTCTAGCTACCCAATACTTGGGGTGAACTCTAGCTTATTAATACCAATGTTAGCTCTGGCGGTAACAGGCAAGGGAAGTAAGAGAGGGGTGACAGCTGGACCAGCCAGCACACTTGTGGTGCGGTTTGGCGGGTGTTTGTAGGCTCGTGGAGGGCAGAGTCTAGGGTGCCAGGACATCTGTGCCTATAGGCTCCAGTGATGTATATCCGGACCTGCCTGTGAGTGTGGAACATCTTGCCAGTATTCAGGTGCCCATACATCTAGCAGATCGACCATGAGACAGGTCAGTCTCTGATCAGATCTGTGACATCACACACACACCTGGTGCAATATGGTGGAGGCTGTGGTAATGGGGCTGTCAGTGGAGGACACTGGGGCAGGTGGGAATTTAAGGAAAGGGGGGACACAGTGGTGAGCCACACTACTTATCTACAGGGTACGGCCCATCTAGCCCGCCGCCTCTATGGAGTCCACCATTTTCTCAATGGACCGGCCGCCTCCACTGAATTTTGTATTTCCAGGTAGTGTCGCGTGCACACCCCAATGCATGCTGGGAGATGTAGTCTGGGGATGCTCTCATCCACGGACTACATCTCCCACTATGCATTTCAGCACACAAGACACTGGCCTTAATTCACTAAGATCATGCTTGAGATAAGGCAAAAGAAAACTTACCACCACACAGTGAGAGAGTTATCTTATCTCTTTATTCCATAAGTTACCTCCTCTGTAGTTATTGTCACATAGTTAATAAACAGTCTGTCTTTAACTCTGGAGTTATTTTAAGGATTGAAGAATTAACTTAAAGACAGAAGAGTTAACTTTAGGTTTGCCTGAGGTACAATGTTTCCTGAATACGACATGCCTCATCACCGTGGTGATCACTCTAGTAACGTTACTAAAGACAGGAGATAAGCTTAGTGAATTGAGGCCAGTGTCTGGATTTACAAAATTCAAATTCAGCAGACGCAGCGGGACCGTTTAGATGGCCAATCCCGTACGGGTCGGGGGCCAGAGGAGCAGCACCCCATAGGTTAGTAGTGATGCTCACCCCAACTCCCCCTCCCTCTCAATGGCACACTCCATTATGAACCTCCCTTTATGGGCAGATTTATTCAAGAAAAGAAGAAAAATCCTGTTGCTGAATTTTGGATAATTTTGTGCTTACTGGGCGCTGTTCTTTTTCAGTTAGCAGATATGCTTCATTTTTTTTTTCCTTGTAGTGCAATTCATTTTTTAACCACTAGATGTCAGACTTGTATTGGACTCCCATAGTATACATTCATTTTCACTGCACTATATGCATGTTACATTGCAGGTGGGTGATTTTGTATTTGGGGCTCCAGACGAGGATAAGGTAGTAGGATCTGTTTCACGTGGACACAACGTTACCAGCAGGCCTATGGTACTGGTGCAATCATCAGCCTCTGGAAGAATTGGAGGTGGGATCCTGGATTCATTACAGATGGTGAAAGGTATCTGTTATGGTTATGCAAATATTAGGAGGGATAGAGTATGGCTTTGACTTTTGCAGTGAAGCATGCACTGTATGCTTCACTGAATGCATTGCACCACATCTAAAATGCGCAGTGCTACTTTTCCCCTCTGTTGCAATCTTGCTTTTGCAGGATGTGCAACACAGCGCCCCACTGTGAACTTAGCCTAAATGATTAGCCACTTCAGTACCAGTGGTCTCTGGCCCATTAAGGACCAGAGACCACTGGCACCAAAAACCATCTTCTGACCCATCGCTGCTACCGCTGTAAACTACACACCCGTTTCCTCAGCCCACCTGCTCCGCCGTCTGTATGATGACAGAGCACTGTGAGCTGGTTAACAATCTGCCGTGCCAGTCAGCTGTCACAGGGGAGAGATCAAATTACAACTTGTGAGTAGTCACAAATAAGGGGGAATTAGACAGGCTAAACTCTCTAAATACATACAGGGTGCATTTCTGTTTTCCTTCTGTCCTGTACAAGAGTTCAGGTCCACTTTAAAGAGAACCAGAGAAGAAGCATCCTCATGTATTTTACCATATATATCAGTGGGAACATTAGAGAAAACGCCTACCATGCTCTCTGTTCCATTCTTCACTGCTCAGCTTGCTTCTTATCAACCCTGATAAAATCCCCGACTGAGCATTCAGTCTGGCTTTGGTCAGGGATATTTATAGCTCAGTCTGTGTTCTCTGGTATCTTTTCAAGTCCAAGCCTGCCCCCTGCTGGCTCTGCTCAGGAATCATAGGTGAGTCATTATAACAAAGCCAGACTGAATGCTCAGTCGGGGATTTTATCAGGGCTGATTAGAAGCAAGCTGTGCAGTGCAGAATGAAACAGAGAGCAGGGTAGGTGTTTTCTCTAATGTTCCCACTGATCTATACGGTAAAATACATGAGGGTGCTTCGTCTCTGGTTCACTTTAAGGACCAGAGCCTGCTGGTTTGAATAAATGGTGCTTACCGATGTCACACTGCACTGACCCTCTGTTCACGCTGCTGTCCCATTGATGTAGCCCCCTCGCTCTGCCGTCGGTATGACAGCAGAGCTCCCTGAGATGGTCAGGAGTCTATTTCATTGGCTCCTGACCCTGTGATCAATGTGAGGCAATGGGATGGCTCACAGTGATCACAGGGTCAAGAGCCAATGAATTCGACTCCTGACCATCTCAGGGAACTCTGCTGTCATAGCGACAGCAGAGCGAGGGGGCTACCGCAACAAGAGACTGGCTCGATCAGCAGGAGCGTGCAGTGGGGTGATCGGCGAGCGTGAGGCCTGGTAACTGCTCTCTGCTGCTTGGTAACTTCACTGAGCACACAGTTCAACTGCCCGTGTGAAAGGGTTCTTACTTGTGTCATTCAATCCAAATGTCTGATCTGACAGATTATTTCAGATTTATTTTACAGAAGCATTTGTATTCAGGGGCATAACAATGGCCTCTACAACCACCAGCATCATGGGATAACATAAATAAGCCCCTCACTTGGCTTCTGTCTTGTTTTCAGCTGGCTGGCCTGTGTGCTGTACTGGGCTGGCGGTTATACTGGGCTTGCTGGTGGTGATGCTGACCCAGCCTGGGACCGGTAGGTAGGTAGGTATGGGGTCCTCAGTATAGGTAGATGGGTATGGGGTCCTCAGTATCGGTAGGTAGGTATGGGGTCCTCAGTATAGGTAGGTGGGTATGGGGTTCTCCAGTATAGGTAGGTGGGTATGGGGTCCTCCAGTATAGGTAGGTGGGTATGGGGTCCTCAGTATAGGTAGGTATGGGGTCCTGAGTATAGGTGGGTAGGTATAGGGGCCTTCAGTATAGGTGGGTAGGTATGGGGTCCTCAGTATAGGTAGGTAGGTGGGTGGGTATGGGGTCCTCAGTATAGGTAGGTGGGTATGGGGCCTTCAGTATAGGTAGGTGGGTAGGTATGGGGCCTTCAATATAGGTAGGTGGGTATGGGGCCTTCAATATAGGTAGGTGGGTATGGGGCCTTCAGTATAGGTAAATGGGTATAGGAGCCTTCAGTATAGGTAGGTAGGTATGGGGCCTTCAGTATAGGTAGGTGGGTATGGGGTCCTCAGTATAGGTAGGTATGGGGTCCTGAGTATAGGTGGGTAGGTATAGGGGCCTTCAGTATAGGTGGGTAGGTATAGGGGCCTTCAGTATAGGTGGGTAGGTATGGGGTCCTCCAGTATAGGTAGGTGGGTATGGGGTCCTCAGTATAGGTAGGTATGGGGTCCTGAGTATAGGTAGGTAGGTATAGGGGCCTTCAGTATAGGTGGGTAGGTATGAGGTCCTCAGTACAAGTAGGTAGGTATGGGGTCCTCAGTATAGGTAGGTGGGTATGAGGTCCTCAGTATAGGTAGGTGGGTATGGGGTCCTCAGTATAGGTAGGTGGGTATGGGGGCCTTCAGTATAGGTAGGTAGGTATGGGGTCCTCAGTATAGGTAGGTAGGTATAGATGCCTTCAGTATATATAGCTAGGTATAGGGGTCTTCAGTATAGGTAGGTAGGTATAGGTATGTTCATTGTAGGTAGTAGGTATAGGAGCTTTCAGTATAGGTAGGTATGGGGTCCTCAGTATAGGTAGGTGGGTAGGTATGGGGCCTTCAATATAGGTAGGTGGGTATGGGGTTCTCCAGTATAGGTAGGTGGGTATGGGGTCCTCAGTATAGGTAGGTGGGTATGAGGTCCTCAGTATAGGTAGGTGGGTATGAGGTCCTCAGTATAGGTAGGTATAGGGGCCTTCAGTATAGGTGGGTAGGTATGAGGTCCTCAGTACAAGTAGGTAGGTATGGGGACCTCAGTATAGGTAGGTGGGTATGAGGTCCTCAGTATAGGTAGGTGGGTATGGGGTCCTCAGTGTAGGTGGGTGGGTATGAGGTCCTCAGTATAGGTAGGTGAGTGGGTATGGGGTCCTCAGTATAGGTAGGTAGGTGAGTGGGTATGGGGTCCTCAGTATAGGTAGGTAGGTGAGTGGGTATGGGGTCCTCAGTATAGGTAGGTGGGTATGAGGTCCTCAGTATAGGTAGGTGGGTATGAGGTCCTCAGTATAGGTAGGTAGGTATGGGGTTCTCAATATAGGTAGATAGGTATAGGGGCCTTCAGTATAGGTAGGTGGGTATGAGGTCCTCAGTATGGGTAGGTGGGTATGGGGTCCTCAGTATGGGTAGGTGGGTATGGGGTCCTCAGTATAGGTAGGTATAGGGTCCTCAGTATAGGTAGGTGAGTGGGTATGAGGTCCTCAGTATAGGTAGGTGAGTGGGTATGGGGTCCTCAGTATAGGTAGGTAGGTATGAGGTCCTCAGTGTAGGTAGGTACTGCTCACTAAACACGTAGTTCGGCCGCAGTGATGGGGGGGAAGGGGGGGGGGGAGAGGGTGATGGCCAACAAATCTCTTTGAGGGAGGGGGGCGGGGGCTTGGCACAATCTAGTTCCAACCCTGCCAGTATTATAAAAACATCCTGTGTATCTTCCTGTAGGTGTCACAATAAGGAGGCAGAGCCAAACTCCTAAATAATCACAATTTATTTCTTCTACTCAAATTGTAACTATTCATACAAAACACCATACTCTGGGGATTATACAAATGTACAAAAATGCATTTGTTTCAACACATCTTCTCCAGATCTAATAACGATCTCTCTGGTGGTCGGGCTGCGGTGAAATAATGGTGATCTGTAGTGTGGAAACAAGCGGTGGCCGTCTGCCAGAGATAAGCATTTCCACTGGATGAAAATGTTGGGCAAATTTATGCAGTTTGGAATTGGGCCAATCAAAAACGGCTACTGCTTTTGATTGGTCCAATTTAAAGTGGCATAGATTTGCATAAAGTAAGCATGAAATTGGTATCAGCTCCAAATAATGACACCGCATTGATATTCTCTACCGTGTGCATGGTGGCCAGTCTGCTGTGCCGAGGATCTGCCGCTAGCTGAATATGAGCTCCCGCAGGATAGTGTGATGGTGAAATGGGAGAAAACACAGTCAAGTCTTCTGAAGGGGAAGGGGGGGGGGGGGGGAAATGAAAAACAAGACAAAAAACCTCCTAGGCACTTCTGCCCGGTCACCTAATCAAGCGCAATAGAAAGTATATGGCAGTGGTCTCACTGCCATGATTGATGCTGATCACAAAACGCGTGACATGCAGCATTTTGCCGCGATTCTGGAGTGATCGTGGTACAGTGCTTAAAGCGTTGATCGTGATTGCTCTTAGTGTGAGCAGTGATTTTACAGTTGCCTGGCATCCTGCTTATCTATTTGGCTGCAGTAGTGTCTGAATCACACCGGAAACAAGCATGCAGCTAATCTCATATGTGACAATAATGTCAGAAACACCTGATCTGCTGCATGCTTGTTCAGGGTCTATGGCTAAAAGTATTAGAGGCAGAGGATAACCTCTCACTTCAGTTCCTTTTAAAGGGTAAGTGAATTAATTCAAACAATATCCATGAGTAAACTCCCTCCTCCAATGTGGCTTGATTTCACAGTTGCAGCTCCTTTCAGTAGTAGTACCTGCTATTGTCTGTTAAGGAGCAATTGAAGTGAGAAGAATATGGAGGCTGTCATATTTATTTTCTTTTAAACAATACCAGTTGCCTTGTTCTCCTGCTGATCTATTTGGCTGCAGTAGTGTCTTAATCACATGAGAAACAAGCATGCAGCTAATCTTGTCAGATCTGACGGTACTTATCCATTAGCCGGGCGCAGGTGGCGCTAATTACGATTCCCCTCCAGGCCGCCATGGATAGTAGGGAAAGATGTAACTCTGGTGGAGTTTTGTCGCCACCTAGAGGATGCACCCGGCTAACGGATAAGTACCGATCTGACAGTAATGTCAGAAACACCTGATCTGCTGCATGCTTGTTCAGGGGCTATGGCTAATAGTATTAGAGGCAGAGGATCAGCAGGACAGCCAGGCAACTGGTATTGCTTAACAGGAAATAAATGACAGCCTCTATATCCTTCTTGCTTCAGTTGTCCTGGAACCTGTGGTGAGTTTGACATTTTTTATTTCCTTTTAAACCATGCACATTGCCTGGCTGTCCTGCTGATCCTCTGCCTCTAATGTTGGGTACACACAATTCAATTTCCTGTCCGATCGACCCGTAATCTGATGGGAAGTTGTATCATGTGTACATGTACCGATCATGACGGAAATAATCGTCCAATCCCGTCACTAGGATGGGTAATTGCCTCGTGTGTTTTTAACCAGCCTGGCGGTATGGACGAGCTCAGCTCGTCCATCACCGCCGGAGGCTGCCGCTCAGGCCCTGCTGGGCCGATTTTCTTCAAATAAAGAGCAGCACACGCAGCCGGCACTTTGCCAGCCGCGTGTGCTGCCTGACCGCCGCCGCTCTGCGAGCAGCGGCGAAAGAGGGTCCCCCCAGCCGCCTGAGTCCAGCGTAGCCGGAACAAAAAGTTCCGGCCAGCGCTAAAGGCTGGATCGGAGGCGGCTGACGTCCATGACGTCACTCCGCTCGTCGCTATGGCGACGATCTAAGCAAAACAAGGAAGGCCGTTCATTGCGGCCTTCCTTGTTTATTCTGGGCGCCGGAGGCGATCGGAAGAACGCCTCCGGAGCGCCCTCTAGTGGGCTTTCATGCAGCCAACTGTCAGTTGGCTGCATGAAATAGTTTTTTTTTATTAAAAAAAAACCCTCCCGCAGCCTCCCTGGCGATCTTATCAGAACGCCAGGGTGGTTAAAGTGGACTTGAACTCAGAACTTCCTCTCTGCTCTAAAAGATAAGCAACAGCATAATAACCTTTACAGAAAAACAATTTTGTTACAGCTGATACAAATCCTGCAATAAATCTGCAGTGTGTGTACTTCCTGCTTTCATGGAAGCAAATATAGCATTCACATCCTGTGTTTACAAATTAGCTGCTCTGCTGACGCAGCCAGCTGACACAGCTGAGAGATCAAATAACAGTTGTGATTAATCACAGATGAGGGGGAATTAGACAGGCTAAACTCTCTAAATACATACAGGAGGCATTTCTACGTTTTCCTTCTGTCCTGTGCAAGCGTTCAGGTCCACTTTAACATAATGCCTTCACCCATAGACCCTGAACAAGCATGCAGATCAGATGTGTCTGATAAAAATCTGACACGATTAGCCGCATGCCAGTTTCAGGAGGGCGATTCAGACACTACTGAAGTCATAGAGATTAGCTGGACTGCCAGGGAACATGACAGCCTCCATAACACTCTCACCTCGGGTTCCTTTTAACAAATAATTCACATCAGTTGCTGCTCCCCCTGGTCATCCCTGCTGCCAGTGGTACTGTTTCAAATACCTAGTGGTATTACAAGTTCATTTGTTTTGTGACAACAGGTTCTCTTTAAAATGACTTGCACACCACAGAGGTAACTACATTAGCCACTTCCTGTGTTTCTGGAATGTTGCCTTGTCATAATCTAGCGCTGTTGTCTTCACTTGCAACTCCCACAGCCAAAGCCCCCCTATAAATACAGGAGATGCCTCTGCCTATAGTTACTGGGGATTCGTATTCTAAGTGGGGTTCTCTTTTAACAGCAGTATAGAGGTGGCCAGCATGTCTGAGAGAAGAATTATTTCACCCACATTCAGGTTTATTCAATAAACAGGTTAAAAAGCTGAACACTGAGGGAGAGTTGCAAATAACAGAATGTTCCCTGAAATTGGAGCAAAGCATGATGGGTTGTGATTGACTGCTGTGAGTATAACAGAGCTCGTAGACCAGAAACCTAATGCTGGCCACACACACACAGATTTCCATGCAATCTTCTTTAGGCCCTTTTTCCACAGGCGGCTGGACAGCTCTTTTGTCGGGCAGGTTGGCTCCTGCCTATAAGCCCCATTCTGCTGAAGCAGGTGGCTTGGGAGCATAGCGCCAAAACTAGTCACTGCTATAGCCATAATGCTATAGTCTGTGAGGTGCGTAAGGGTAATTCCGGGTTACGTTGGAATCGCCAGACCCTTAATTACTTTTCCCTCCAAGGTGCGATGACTCAAAAGGGGAATAGTATTTAAAGACCACCTCCAGTCAAAAAAAGGTCTGAATGGCAATACATATATGTAGTCTAAGCACTGTGTACAGCTAGATGAACATATAAAGTTTATATCTGGTACATCATATTGGATAGATCAGACTCACATTTATATGTGTAAGCAGCACTTCCTTATTCCTCCTGAAACTGAAGGCATTGTGCCCACCTCTTCAGCCTGGTTCCCTCCCCTGCTCCTCCCTCCTCTGCTGTCTGCCTGGATCAAATTACTTCTCTTTTCACAGTGTGTAGGAGAGAAAAGACACAGGAAAACTGCTGGAGCTTATCTTGTCTGTCTGCTATAATTCTTATTTCAGATGTCTGTCTAGATTAGATTAAATGGACATGAGGGGTGGAGTCATGACATCAATTCCCCAGCAGAGTGAGCCATCATTCTGCTCACCCTGTGGCCAGCTCACTGGCGACATACGAATACGTACCCCTTTCAGCAATTACATGCAGCCCATTGGTAGGCTTTTGTACCACCACGACACGCGGAGATGGTACACGGTGCCCAAAAGTGCCGGGCCGGGGGAACCGGAGCAGCTAATGGGCAGTGAATTCACCGCCTTCAGCTAACTGTGGAAAAGAGGCCCGAACAATTATTCTAAACCAATCGAAAAAATGGTAGAATGATTTGTTTGGCTGTTTCTAGACAATTTGATTAGATCAGAATCTCTTTTGGGCAGCAGAGGATTAGCAGAAGAAGCTGATCTTGACTATTTCAGGTGACCAAAGTTTAAAGTGAACCTCCAGACTAAAAATATACTCAGCAGCACTGAAAAGGCTTGGCGTTTAACAGTTGCACAGCATCAGAAATTTGTTTTTCTTACCCAAGCCTAGTTTCTAGCTGCACAGAAGCTAAACTCCGGCCCATGAAAAAAATCTCCCTGGGCATTTTTCCCCTGATGCTTTGCAAAGCATGATGGGATTTCTGATGTTTTCGTTCTGCTGTTTTGGCTCAAAGTTGCTTCTTTAAATTTTGAATTTGAGATCTAAAGCCTAGCGCGCGTAGCTGTGAGGGGTGATAAGGACACAGGACAGTTGGAACTGTGTCTCATGCTCCCTGTCACCTCCTTTCAACCAAAAAGATGGCTGGCCTCATGAAATCACAAACATTTGCCTGTTCTTTTAAAACAGGGTGGGTAAGAGATTATATTACCTATCTATTTTAATTAACATAACTAATGTAACTTAATGACAGTATGTTTCTTGAGACTGAAGTTCCCCTTTAAGTTACCTTGAAGTAAACTTGGGCAATATAAACTAAGCATGTCATTATAAGCTGGTGGGCACAGAGAGCGCAATGAGCTCCTGAACTTTGTTTTGTCAGTGAAGACAACCTTTACTTTAAAGGACCAACCAGGAGGCTAGAAAGGACGGTTTGATCATGCAGTTTTAACTGTAGCTAACATAAACTGCTCTGTTTGTGCATGTTATCTTCATACACTGATCGGACACATTATTTAAAACACAGTTCAAGTATATAACAAAACTGAAAAAAAAGTCCAATGCATGGAGGCCCTAACCTCAAAATTTACAGAATCTAAAGGATTTGCTGGTGGCATCTCAGTGCCAGGCACCATAGGACACCACCAGAGGTCTTGTGTAGACCATGGAGGCCCCAACCTCAATGTACAGAATGTGAAGGATTTGCTGGTGGCATCTCAGTGCCAGGCACCATAGGACACTACCAGAGGTCTTGTGTAGACCATAGAGGCCCCAACCTCAATGTACAGAATGTGAAGGATTTGCTGGTGGCATCTCAGCGCCAGGCACCATAGGACACCACCAGAGGTCTTGTGTAGACCATGGAGGCCCCAATCTCAATGTACAGAATGTGAAGGATTTGCTGGTGACCTCTCAGTGCCAGGCACCATAGGACTCCACCAGAGGTCTTGTGTAGACCACGCCTCAATAGGCCAGAGCTGTTTTGACAGCAAAAGGGGGACCTACACAACGTTAGGCGGCCTTTTCAATGTTTCAGCCAAACAATGTTAGTTCAATTTATATTGCTCAGGTTTTCTTCAGGGTCAGATTAATCCAGTCTGTGTGGCTTCTGGCAGCCGATCTTCCATTTGGTCTTCCACGGTGCATTGAGAAATGGACATGATTGACAGAAAATGTCAAGTTCTCCTGCATTGTGTAGCATAAGACAGGAAGTGGGTGTGACACAAGATCATGTGATGGTGGCCAACAAATCAGAGCCTTACAAATGTATCACGTGACATGTTTGCCAGCAGTGTGGTTTCACCTACAAGAGACATCGTGTAGGAGAATTTGATTATCTTTAACCGATTGCTACAATTCTTCTTTCAGACATGATGCCAACATTCTTCGTGTGTCTAGAGAAGGGGACACCTCGGCTACATCTTTTATATAGTCACACGCTAACATTACCGCGTGGCAACAGCCTTCCTATAAAAATTAGGAAAAAAAAAAAAAAAAGAGAACTATTCCCTAAAGGAGAGAACGATATAAATCTGTGTAATGGAGGGCGATTGGTAACACTGTCCCCAGGTTGCAGGTCAGTTGGCCTTGGTTGGTGGTGGGCCAGGACGCCGCGTGGGGATGATTCGAGGTTTGGGTGAATTCTTTGGATCTTCTTCGTCCTCCAAGTCGCTGTCGCACACGTGAACCACAACGCTGGGGGTGGAGTCTGTTCCTGCATGAAGCTCGTACTTCTGGCCTGCAGGAAATCAAACACAGCAAAGTTAAAGTGAGCTTGTAATTAAATAATTCAAAAAATATGAAAATAAACGCAAAGTGACTATTGGAGGCTGTTCTCGAAGGGATATCGAACAAAAAACAGTAAAGATTTGCAGATTGTACAAGGCTGGTCATCCAATCACTTAGTCATTTGTAGGCACATTACCGCAGCTTGAAAACGAAAAAATCATATTCCATCGTGGTGGGATTTGATTGGTCCATTTTCTAGTTTATTATTATATACCGTATTTTTCGCTGTATAAGACGCTCTGGAATATAAGACGCACCTAGATTTAGAGGGCAAAAACCAGGGGAAAAATATAAACTAAACCTGGTGCGTCCATATTTCAGGAGCATCTTGTACATGTTCTCCCCCAAATGGTGTTCTCCTATGTCCCCATATCTCCTCCTGTATCCCCCATGTCTCCCCCAAGTGTCCTCCTGTCTCCCCCAAGTGTCCGCCTGTCTCCTACAAATGTCCTCCTTTCTCCCCCAAGTGTCCTCCTTTCTCCCCCAAGTGTCCTCCTTTCTCCCCCAAGTGTCCTCCTTTCTCCCCCAAGTGTCCTACTGTCTCCCCCAAGTGTCCTCCTTTCTCCTCCAAGTGTCCTCCTTTCTCCCCCAAGTGTCCTCCTGTCTCCTCCAAGTGTCCTCCTGTCTCCCCCAAGTGTCCTCTTGTCTCCCCCAAGTGTCCTCTTGTCTCCCCCAAGTGTCCTCTTGTCTCCCCCAAGTGTCCTCTTGTCTCCTCCAAGTGTCCTCTTGTCTCCTCCAAGTGTCCTCCTTTCTCCCCCAAGTGTCCTCCTGTCTCCTCCAAGTGTCCTCCTGTCTCCCCCAAGTGTCCTCCTGTCTCCCCCAAGTTTCCTCCTGTCTCCCCCAAGTGTCCTCCTGTCACCCCCAAGGTGGACACAATAAGGCACAGGGGAACACAAAGGAGACAGAAGGGAGCACAAATGGGGATAAAAGTAGGCAAATAGAGGGGCACAGCAGCGGCAGAGGGGGACACTAGAGGCAAAGAAGGGCACTGAAGGCCAAGGGGGTATAGAGAAGACACAGGATACAGAAGTGGAATCAGAAGGTGACAGAAGTGGAATACCGTTCCGACTTCAGAACAGATTCAGGTTAAGAACGAACCCACAGTCCCTACCTTGTTTGTTAACGGGGGGACTACCTGTATTTTCGCCTCACTGCCCATTCCTATGTGTTACACCTGCCACATAAGCCTTTTTACAACAGGTGCCTTTGTTATTAGGAGCTGACTTATTCCCAGGAATACAGGATGCCCGCGTGTTTTATCTCAATGTTCTGACGCGGGAAACGTGCTGAAATCTTAATATCATGTAACGATAGATAACAGGTCTGCCACCGGCTCCACAACGGATCTAATTGAATTGTTGGACAGCTCCACGAAAACCATTAGCGATGTAATTGGCAGGGCGAGAGTATTAGATATCCCATTCCTACTTACTGTGCTGAGGCTACGTGCAGCGCGGCCTGATCCCAGGGAGGTAATGAGAGGAGCGTGTCCTGCTGGCTGCCTCTCTATCACACAGGCAGTCAGTGCGGCACGTAGGACTCTGCAGGGAGACTGCTCTGCGTGTACAGAGGCTGGGCGCACTGCAGGGGGCGCTGCTCCTGCTTTACTAATGGCTAAGGGGAGTCTGTGTCATGCAGCAAGCCTAGACTGGAATTTTCTGTCTAAATGTTTGCTATTCGATGGCAAGGATTTGCAACCCCTACAAGGCCACTTTCAGAAGGGAGACTGAAGCCGGTTTTACACTTGAAATGTGCGTTTACGGGCGTAGCGATGCCCCGCCCCATTGCACAAAGCCACAAACCTATGTCCCTGTGGCAGAGTGCGCCACCAGGATCATATGCATCGCGCCGTCCCCCACCCCCCCCAAATGCCCATTGTCCAGTGCTGGACAGGAAGTACGTCACCGGCATTCCCCGTCGTATTTTTCATTGTTACGGGAAGTTTTTCATAAAAACGGAGGTGCGGTAAATCACTGCATTACTCCCTATGCACAAAGACTGCGTCATTTTATGAATATTTTAAGGACTGAAGGTGGCCATACACTTATAGATTTGCAGATTCGACCATCATATAGATTTCTGTCAGATGCCTTTCAAGTCAATTTTCTGACAGGAATCTATCTGATGTGTGTCACACACTAGGAACAGGAAATCTATCTAAATGCAGTATTGGACCATTAGATCCAATGCAACTCTATGGGCCATCGATCTGCTGCCAGCATCATATCGACTTAGATTTTCCTTTCAGTCAGATAGATCAAATCAATCAAAATCAATTGGAATCGACTGCAAATCGATCAGCTGATTTTCAATCGATCGATGGCTAAAATCGATCAGTGCATGGGCCGGTTTTTGGTGGGTCCTCAAGTGGTTCCTTAACCACTTGAGGACCCACCCTTTACCATCCCTTAAGGACCAGTGATCTGGGTGGGCTCTACAGCCCCCAGCACAGATCAAACACCAGGCAGAGAGATCAGATCACCCCCCTTTTTTCCCCACTAGGGGGATGATGTGCTGGGGGGGGTACGATCTCTCCTGCCTGCGTGTGGCTGGCAGGGGGGGGGGCACCTCAAAGCCCCCCTCCGCGGTGAAATTCCGTTTCCCCCTCTCCTACCTGGCCCCCTGGTGATCGGGGCTGCACAGGACGCTATCCGTCCTGTGCAGCCTGTGACAGGACGTCCCCTGTCACGTGGCGGCGATCCCCGGCCGCTGATTGGCCGGGGATCGCCGATCTGCCTTACGGCGCTGCTGCGCAGCAGCGCCATACAATGTAAACAAAGCGGATTATTTCCGCTTGTGTTTACATTTAGCCTGCGAGCCGCGATCGGCGGCCCGCAGGCTATTCACGGAGCCCCCCCTGCCGTGAATTGAAAGGAAGCAGCCGCTCGCGCGAGCGGCTGCTTCCTGATTAATTAGCCTGCAGCCGGCGACGCAGAACTGCGTCGCTGGTCCTGCAGCTGGCACTTTGCCGACGCGCGGTATGAGTGCGCGGTCGGCAAGTGGTTAAAGAATATTAATCAGGGGTGAAGAAAGAATTTACACTGAGCAAACCCTGACTAAATAATTTATAAATAAATGTTTAAAAAAAGCAAAGCAATGTATTAACTACCTTAGGACTGCGTCACACCAATGGGCATGACCGCAGCTGCAGCCCCAGGAGACCGCCTAACACCAATTGGCGTCTGGCTACTGCAGGAGATCGCGTGCGCTAATGCGCACACATCTCCGCGTGGAAGGCCTTCAGTCTTCCAGCAACTGTTAGACGGCGAAACCGCCTAATAACTTTGCACAGCGCTGCGTTCTCCTGGGACACAGGAGAGCGATCGGCTCTCATAGGCGGAAGCCTAAGACAGCTGATCGCCATGATTGGCTGGCTAGGGGGAGGGAGGGGTTTTAGAAAAAAAATAGAAGAATTTATTAAAAAATAAAGAACATACAGTGGGTTGCAAAAGTATTCGGCCCCCTTGAAGTTTTCCACATTTTGTCACATTACTGCCACAAACATGAATCAATTTTATTGGAATTCCACATGAAAGACCAACACAAAGTGGTGTACACGTGAGAAGTGGAACGAAAATCATACATGATTCCAAACTTTTTTTTACAAATAAATAACCGCAAAGTGGTGTGTGCATAATTATTCGGCCCCATTTGATCTGAGTGTAGTCAGTTGCCTATAGACATTGCCTGATGAGTGCTAATGACTAAATAGAGTGCACCTGTGTGTAATCTAATGTCAGTACAAATACAGCTGCTCTGTGATGGCCTCAGAGGTTGTCTAAGAGAATATTGGGAGCAACAACACCGTGAAGTCCAAAGAACACACAAGACAGGTCAGGGATCAAGTTATTGAGAAATCTAAAGCAGGCTTAGGATACAAAAAGATTTCCAAAGCCTTGAACATCCCACGGAGCACTGTTCAAGCGATCATTTATAAATGGAAGGAGTATGGCACAACTGTAAACCTACCAAGACAAGGCTATCCACCTAAACTCACAGGCCGAACAAGGAGAGCGCTGATCAGAAATGCAGTCAAGAGGCCCATGGTGACTCTGGACGAGTTGCAGAGATCTACAGCTCAGGTGGGAGACTCTGTCCATAGGACAACTATTAGTCATGCACTGTACAAAGTTGGCCTTTATGGAAGAGTGGCAAGAAGAAAGGCATTGTTAACAGAAAGCATAAGAAGTCCCGTTTGCAGTTTGCCACAAGCCATGTGGGGGACACAGCAACCATGTGGAAGAAGGTGCTCTGGTCAGATGAGACCAAAATAGAACTTTTTGGCCAAAATGCAAAATGCTATGTTTGGCGGAAAACTAACACTACACATCACTCTGAACACACCATCCCCACTGTCAAATATGGTGGTGGCAGCACCATGCTCGCGGGGTGCATCTTCAGCAGGGACAGGGAAGCTGGTCAGAGTTGATGGGAAGATGGATGGAGCCAAATACAGGGCAATCTTGGAAGAAAACCTCTTGGAGACTGCAAAAGACTTGAGACTGGGGCGGAGGTTCACCTTCCAGCAGGACAATGACCCTAAACATAAAGCCAGGGCAACAATGGAATGGTTTAAAACAAAACATATCAATGTTTTAGAATGTCCCAGTCAAAGTCCAGATCTAAATCCAATCGAGAATCTGTGGCAAGATCTGAAAATTGCTGTTCACAAACGCTGTCCATCTAATCTGACTGAGCTGGAGCTGTTTTGCAAAGAAGAATGGGCAAGGATTTCAGTCTCTAGATGTGCAAAGCTGGTAGAGACATACCCTAAAAGACTGGCAGCTGTAATTGCAGCAAAAGGTGGTTCTACAAAGTATTGACTCAGGGGGCCGAATAATTACGCACACACCCCACTTTGCAGTTATTTATTTGTAAAAAATGTTTGGAATGATGTATGATTTTCGATTCACTTCTCACATGTACACCACTTTGTATTGGTCTTTCACGTGGAATTCCAATAAAATTGATGCATGTTTGTGGCAGTAATGTGACAAAATGTGGAAAACTTCAAGGGGGCCGAATACTTTTGCAACCCACTGTAAATATTTACAAAACTTGTGTGCTGAGTTGTGCGGCCCTGCAGCAAGCGCTTAAACCTGCAGTGGCCCTTTAAGTAAAAAATGGCCTGGTCTTTAGCACTGTGGTCCTCAAATGGTTAATTATCTCATATTCTGTAAAGTCAACAGTCTTCAGTGAAACTGACACCATTATCCCATTGCCTGGCTGCCACACTGGCATATTCTTCTGACTGTGTGCCTGGAATTATTTATAATCCCGCCCAGCTCTCTCTGGAAACACAACGTAAGTGTCTTGTTTTTGTTGTTAGGTGTAAGCAGAGTATTTGTTTAGATACAGAATCTGAGCGGCGCACCTTGATGACACGTGAGGACCTGTCACGTTGTGGTCTTCTGTGCCTCGTGCCATCATCTTGTGCTTTGTAGTAATCTCACCCAATAGACCCAGAATGGATGAGGTCACCTGGAGTCCAAGCCGTCTAGGGAGTGGTGAATGAATGAAGTGTATGAGTCACCATTCATCTTCAGCCTGATGGATGGCTCTGTGCTGACTGTTGGTGTGGAGAGTTGTAGAGATTTGCTCTTTAGCTCTGGTAAAGTGTGTACCCAGGGCCGCTTTTAGTATCAATGGGGCCCCAGGGCAAAATTAGCCCACCCCTCCACCCCAAAAAGTGACATTAGGGGCCCTTAGATGCAACCAAATTTTCCTCCTGGGCCCCTGAGCTGGCTGCTGACTCACCTCCCAAATTAACTGAACTCCCTGAGGCCCCTGCAGAGTCTTTGGCAATGTAGTGTCTCACCTCTCCTGCCAGCACAGCTGAGACGCTAGAAAGACTTTGCAGAGGCCACAGGAAGCAACAGTTAGGATGGGGGGGGGGGGGCATCTTGGAACCCCTACAGGCTCTGGGGCCCTGGGGCGATTGCCTCCTTTGCCTCTATGGTAGTGCCGGACCTGTGTGTACCCCTTTATAAGAAAGATACTCAAATCGGTTGTGTCAAGAACCCCCCCCCCCCCCACCCCTCCAAAAAAAGAAAAGTGTAGTATATTGAGGACATGGTGAATGACAGACTGGAAATAAGTAAACCGCTGGAAGATGGGTTGTGGAAAAGCAAACCATTAGTAATTGCAGAACTACAGGTAGAGAAAATTGTAAGGCCGTCCCACTTGGGTTGATTGCGTGTGTGGAAACAAAGTATGAAGGCCGCTTTCCCAAAAAAAGCTCTTAACCTTTTAGCAGCCGATTTATTTAGAGACTTGCAAGTGCCCCAGGCCAATTTATTTTAGCACAAATTTTTTTCTTCTTTGTTAGATTTCCTAGCTTCTAATTAGTACTGCTGTAATGTGTATTTATGGCCACTTGTCACTAGGGGGCAGTGTGAGTTGATAAAAGAGGACTTCTGCTTTCAGTTTCTATGTTTTATGCTTGGAGAGAGAGAGATCAATGCAAGCCAAGAATTTACAGCACGACCAGTTTTGCCAACAAAAGCAGTGCATGTTACCAGGTTAATTCGCGTGCTGTCCAAAGTAGGAAGCTACACTCCTTTTTAGATGTTAATTATTTTCATTTTTTGGGGGTCCACTTCCAACTATTTCTTTCATGAAAGAAGACATTTCCTTGTTTAGCCCCTCACACACTTCTAGGGGTTCTGATTTACCATGAGCTTGCTGGGCAATCTGTAACATTCGAAATACCTCACTGTGTTCTGGGTTGAGCCCACGATGAGGGAAGCAATAGAAAAACAAACGGCCTGCAGCATCTTCCAGTTTATATTTATGGAAATAATGTCATTTAGACTTAACGGTTCCTTCAGCAAGTGGAGGCGTCTGCAGGCCGGAGCCTTATCTAGAGTAATGCAGAACTACGGTAACAAGTCCAATGCCATTTATAGCTCTGCCAATCCTGCCCCGTCGTATCCTTGAGGAAGAGAGGCATTTATGTCATCATGACTGGGGGGAAAGGTGGGGTGTCACAGCTGATAATCTGGAATGGGGCCTCCTGCAGTCTCAGAAGTGAAGGGCGGGGGGGGGGGGGGGGGGGGGGGGAGTAGAATGAGATCCATGGTAATTGAAGCAAATGATTATGAGGGAACGGTTGCCTTGTAAAAGAGGAAATGATTTGCTCGGTCTCTGCTCTGCTGCCCCGCAGGTCCCATCTCATTTCTCAGCTGACGTCAGCACTGCCAGCCAGCACCAATGGCCAATTTGGTCTCTGATGGCCACAAGCGACTCGGTGGCTGTGCAGACACAAAAGGGATGCGTCGCTGCGCACGGTCAGGAGATGACCCCCCTCTTGCTGCTCACAGGCTAATAAAAGCCTTCTAAATGTCACAGTCGCTTCCTGATCAAATCTTCTGCCTCACAGTATCTTTAATCCACAGAGAGAGAGATTGCACTGACGCTTCTTCCCAGTTTTAAAGAATGCGAAACAAATGCTTATCTCTCCCCATCATGCACGGTTTCCTCAGAACATCACTGATTGCCCAAATCACAGCAGCCCACCACAGTGACAAAAAGAGGCAGCTAAATGGAAAATTGATGTTCTCCAGCCTCGGCATGTGAGTGCGTGGAGACGCCCCTCCCCACCGGAGCGTGACTGACTGTTCCATACATACCAAAGTTTAGCTGTCTCATCACCTTCCTGTTATCTGCTGCCCTGAGTGGCCTTATTTAACCCCTTCTAAACCAAGTGCAAGTCCCATGTAATATGGGGACCCAACAGGTATTAAATAATATGAACAGATTGTGTAAGGCCTTGTTCACATCTAAAATCACAATCGCTGACGCCAGCGTTTTGCGATTTTGTGAGTGATTTTTTTTTTAAAAGCCTCCTGGCGCTTACCTGCACGTGAGGTTTTTTTTTACAGCTCTTTTCTAAGCGGTTTTGCAGAGCGATTTGTTTTTTTTACTTCCTGACACAAGGCAGGAAGTGAACTCTTTGACCCGGAAAAGAATAAATACAATGTATTTATTCTTAAAAGCGCTGGGGAAATCGCTATACAAAGCATTTTTTCAAGTACTTTGCCATATCCCTATACCTGCCATTATAGGCAAACCGACCAGAAGATGGTACAATTAGCGCTTTGGTGAGCGGATCGGAATCGAATTGCTCATGTGTGAACACTCTCATAAGGATCAATACACAAGCACTTTTAGGGCAATTTTGAAAATCGCTGGCGCTTAAAAAAAACACAAAAGCACCCTAAGGGCCCTTTTCCACCAGCGCGTTTGCGCTGGCTGAATCACAAAAACGCAAACCGCTAGCGATTTTACAATCGCTACGGTTTGCTTTTTAACATAGGAATCGCGGTAGGTCATTTCCACTACCGCAATTCGTTTTTGCCGGGAACGTGAACGCGCGGCGGAGCGATAATTGCCGCGATTCTGCTATGCAGTGCATAGCATAGCAAAATCGCGGCCGCGAACGTCGGGGAATCGCCGGTAATTGCGATTCAGCAATCGCTAGCGTTCAGCGTGAACGCTAGCGATTGCTAGTGGAAAAGGGCCCTTAGTGTGAGCAAGCCCTAAGTGAGCCCTTATACTGAATGGAAGTGGTAAAATTGGCTAGGCGTTGGCCAATCAAAATTGGATGTGTGTACGCACCTTCAGACTGCCTGAAAATCAATACAAGTCTCCAGGAAGCGTATTCTACAACCAATTTTATTGTAGCATGTATTCACACGGGTGCTGACTGCACTGTCTGGTGTGCAGGTGCCATCAGGAGCAGAATCTAAACATCTGTATATGAAGCAGCTATGAGATTACAGAACAGTAAAGACACCTATCATATACCGGGTGCAGCTGTGTTCTTTGTTAAAATGCATTACAGTCTACCTTGTAAAGTAATACAGAAGCGAAGAAAGAAAAAGTTTGATACTTACCTATTATTAATATTTATATAGCGCCGACATCTTCTGCAGCGCTGTACAGACTATATTGTCTTGTCACTTAAAGAGGAACTGTCACGAAAATCTTAAAATTTAAAACTCATACAAATAAGAAGTACATTTCTTCCAGAGTAAAATGAGCCATACATTACTTTTCTCCTATGTTGCTGCCACTTACAGTAAGTAGTAGAAATCTGACATTACCGACAGGTTTTGGGTTAGTCCATCTTTTCATGTGGGATTCTCAGTATGTCCTTTATTCTATACAAAGACATTTCCTGATAAAGATTTATGCAATGATGCTGGCCAGCTTCCCTGCCCACTTCCCACTTTTTTGTCAGTTGGACGGAGCAACTGCCATTTACTAAGTGCTTTTAAAAATAAAGAAAACCCTGAGAACCCCCCATGAGAAGATGGGCTAGTCCAAAACCTTTCGGTAATGTCAGAATTCTACTACTTACTGTAAGTGACAGCAACATAGGAGAAAAGCAATGTATGGCTCATTTTACTCTAGAAAAAAAATACTTCTTATTTGTGTGTGTTTATATGTATTTTAAATTATAAGATTTTCGTGACAGAGGTCCTTTAACTGTCCCTCAGAGGGGCTCCCTACCATAGTCATATGTCTATGTATTTATTGTGTAGTGTATGTATTGTAGTCTAGGGCCAATTTAGGGGGAAGCCAATTAACTTATCTGTATGTTTTTGGGATGTGGGAGGAAACCGGAGTGCCCAGGGGGAACCCACATAGACACAGGGAGAACATACAAACTCCATGCAGAAAGAGCCCTGGCTGGGATTCGAATGGGGGACCCATTGCTGCAAGGCAAGAGCACTAACCTCTACACCAACATGCTGCCCATGTAGTGTGAAGGCTCTGGATCCTTTAGGGCATTACTAGTCCTCGATCAGTCCCCTCATTTCAGTGACGTCGCCCCCAACTGGGCGAATACGCCTTTGAGGATCCTCTGAAGGCTTCGGAAACAACTGTGTTCCTGAGTGTAGACCGGCTGCTCCGCGCAAGCACAAGCGTATAGACAGTACGAAGCCGCCCATCTACGGCAGCACTCGGGGGATGGTAAACAGGAATGGGGGATATCGCTGGAATGAGGATACCGAGAGGGGACAGGGAAGGCTCTATGAGATCCAGAGCCTTCTCTCTTCATAGGTCACTATCTGACTTCTTTTTGTTTTAATTTTGCTACAGATTTGCTGTAAAGAAGATAAATGTGGCCATACATCAGGTGACTTGGCAGATGATCGACCATCCGATTCGATTATTATAATCGGATAAAAATCGGTGCCCCCAAGTGCATGTTTGACCGACAATGCGACCAATTATGGGCCGAAATTGGTCACATTAATTGGTCGGACATGCTGCAAGATGTGAGGCCAACTTGCACGACGCATGCGCATTACCTGTCCGCTTGCTCCGGGCTCCCTCCGCTGTCCATACACACGTGCACAACGTGGTTGCCTAGTAATATGGGTGCGTCTTACATCACACGCGCCCTTACTAGGCAACCAAGTGATGCACATATATATGGACAGCGGAGGGAGCCTGGAGTAAGCCAAGGCTGCGGACAGGTAATATATAACATGTGCTGAGCATCAGGGGCCACATTTAACATTAGGAGGACAGCGGCAGGTCAGTGAGGCGGTCGGATGCGGCGTCACAAGGCCGATTCCTGATAAATTTCAGCATGGATTCGGCAATTGCTGCATGGGCAGCCGACAGATCTCTCTCTAATCAGAATTGATTAGAGAGCGATTTGTCTCTTGGTCGAATCTGCCCGACATCGCTAGATGTATGGCTAGCTTAAAGTGTACCAGAGCTCAATTAAATAAAAATATATATACATACCTGGGGTCTCCTCCAGCCTCATCCGCTCGTATCGCTCCCATGCCGCCGTCCTCCACTGCCCGCAGCTTTGGTACCTGTCACTTCCATCAGTTGGAGCCAGTCTACGCAGAAGAAGTGCGCCCTCTACTGGAGACATACGCTGCTGGAGACATACACAAAGAGCGCACTTCTCTTACGTTAGACTGGCTCCGACTGACAGAAGTGATGGGACCCGGTTCCCGAAGCTGTGGGCAGCGGAGGACGGCGGCGTGGGAGCGATCCAAGCGGATGGGGCTGGAGGAAGCCCCAGGTAATGTATACATATATTTATATTTAATGGAGTTTAGCAGTTACATGTCTGCTGTGCTAAAGTATCCCAGCCTATGGGGGTCTTCAGTACACTGCAGAGTGGCTTCCTGGCACAGCTCACACCTACAGAGTCACACCAGGACCCGAGGGGGCTGACAAGCCTTTGTATGCTTCATACAATTCCACACACTGTTTTGGAACATTTGAAAACTTAAATGTTACTACGGCAACAGCAGCAAGGACGTCACCTCAGGCGAAATGACTTCAGTGCCGGTAATCCAGTCATGCCGGCACTGAGCGCCGCTTTATCCATTGTCATTCTGTTAGTCACCCTGCAGTGACTTTCGCAGTCGGGTCGATAATTCTGCAACTTTATCTAAAGGATGGCATTATAAACCGCATTAAATAGAATCACTGCTGGATGACCGTGTGTGATGATCAGTCTGCTACTAGACGGTTATGATGCAGGCTTTAAAGGACATCCAAGTTGAAAATAAACTGGTGAGTGAAACAATAGTTTCTACCCTTCTTCTCCTAAAAATGACTTTTTTAGATATCCCATTTTAATTTATACTTAACCTCCTTGCCGGTCTAATTCCCGGCGTCAAGGGGGCAGCGCAGAACTTTTTTTTAATTTATTTTTTTCTCAAATCATGTAGCGAGCCCAGGTCTCGCTACATGATAGCCGCTGAGCGGCGGCATCCCCCCACCCACTCCGATCGCCTTCGGCGATCAGAGTAAGCAGGAAATCCCGTTCAGAACGGGATTTCCTGCAGGGCTTTCCCGGGCGCCATGGCGACCGGGCGGGATGACGTCACCAACGTCATGGACGTCACAGGAAATCCCGATCCACCCCTCAGCGCTGCCTGGCACTAATTGGCCAGGCTGCGCAGGGGTCTGGGGAGAGGGGGGGGGGGGGGGCGGCTCGGCGACGAGCGGCGGCGATCGAATGTTACAAGCAACTAGCAAAGTGTTAGCTGCATGTAACAAAAAAAATTATGCAGATCGGCCCAGCGGGGCCTGAGAAATCCTCCTGCGCAGGTTACCCCGAGCTGAGCTTGGGATAACCGGCAAGGAGGTTAAATCTAGTTTTTAAGTTTATACTGTTTCTGTCTCATGACACATGCATTGAAGTATGCCAGAGCTAAAATCTATGAACTAATGACCCTTTTTATCTCTTTCCTGCTCTCAGAAGCCATTTACTGCCGGGAAAATGTTTTATGGCTGTCATTTCTTTTCATTGAGGGTTATGCTATAGTCCGACCAGGTCCCGGCCCAGACAGAAACTGTCACGTGCAAGAGAATGCCAAGAGTGTGCAAAGCAGTAATCAAAGCAAAAGGGGGCTACTTTGAAGAACCTAGAATATGACATATTTTCAGTTGTTTCACACTGTTTGGTTATGCAATATACTTCCACATGTGCTAATTCATAGTTTGGATGCCTACAGGAAGTGTTTCTGATGCTGAAACCATGACAAATACAGTAGAAGTGGGTGACCTGTATAAATTCATCTTTACCATGGACCTGAACTCAAAACTCTCTGCTCTAAATAGCCTTTAACGAAAAAATATTTCTTTATTACAGCTGATACAAATCCTGCAATACAATTGCAGTGTGTCTACTTCCTGCTTTCATGGAAGCAGACATAGGCTTAACATTCTGTATTTTAAAATTAGCTGCCCTGCCATGGCAGTCAGCTGACACAGATCAAACTACACCAGTGATTATTCGCAGATGAGGGGGAAATAGACAGGCAAAACTCTCTAAATACATACAGGGCGCATTTCTCTGTTTTCCTTCTGTCCTGTGCAAGAGCTCAGGTCCACTTTAAAGTGACACTGAAACAAAAAAAGTATAATGAATTGTATGTGTAGTACGGATAATTAACAGAACATTAGTAGCAAAGAGAAGAGTCTCATTTTTATTTTCATTTTTTTTTTTATAACATGGATCATTCTCTAATATTTGACGTTTACAAACTACACTCTGCATTTTAAACTATGAAACAGAGCAAAGCTAATGAGCCTTTGAATTTCTCTGCAGTAAAATCGTATCTGAAGTTGTCTTTCATGGTTTCGTTGATGTATAAGTGCTTCAGAAAATAGCACTGCTCTCTGACTAAATTAGTGGCAGAGCTCAGAGAAGCTCTTTAGCACAGATAACAAGTGACGTTTTTTAACTGTTCCTGAACTGTAAACAATATGAGACTTATATCTGTGCTACGAATGTTCTATTTCTTAGCTGTGCTATACATACAATTCCTTATAGCATAAGTTTATTTTCACTTCAGATTCCCTTTAATAGCTGTTGAGTTGCAGAGCGTCTCTCTTTTTGCTTCGAGTTGAAGATCAGTAAAACAGCGACGGTCACAGTGGTATATCTGCAGCCGATCAGTGAATGGACTGGCTCAGCGATGATGATGTCAGACACAAGTGACGAGGACAAGAGCTGACAGGACACGCTAGAACTTGTCCTTCTCCATTTGAGTAGCCGCAGGATTCCCCAGCATTCATTAGACGACATGATTCCTCCGCAGGGGACCCGGTACAGTTATGATGCACACGGCAACACGTCACTGGCCTTCGCTTCACCGCCGACGCGTTCTGACTCATGCTGTACGCTAGTGACATGAGGCATGCGGGCAAATCCCTCACGTACTGCCTAGAACTGTAATTACTGATATTTAATACCAAATTAACAACTCGTCTGTAATCCCCATGGCGTGATATATCAAGGGACATTTAGCTAGCAGTCAGAGTGCAGATATGGTGTCTTTTTCTCCTTAAAGGACACAACGAGCAAACTAAAACTAAAAAAAGCCACTTACCTGGGGCTTCCTCCTGTGCCCTCGCCGCAGCTCCAGTGGTTCCCTGCCGGTGGCCCCCTCCAGTGCAAGATGTCCACTGCGCCCGCGTGAGCAGCTCTCAGAGTCACGCTGACGTCATCCGGACTTGTAGTAGTTCCGCGCCTGTGCAGTACTGCCAGGATGACGTAAGTGCGACTCAGTAAGCCGCACGCTGGAGTGGAGGAAGATGCCAACCTCGCCAGGTCAGAATTGCTAGGGTTGCTATTTTAAGATAGGAATTGCGGAAGGTATTTTCCACTACCGCAATTTGATTAATACAAAAGCGCAATTGTTTTCGGGAGCAATTGTTATCCACGATTTTGCAATGCAAGCGTATTGCATATGCAAAATAGCAAAAAAATTAGTGACTTTAGCAATGCCAGCGATTGTGATTTTTCATTAATTTAGTTACGCAATTCCGATTTTACATATGCAATACACTTGCATTGCAAAATCGCTTTCAGAATCGCTCCAGAAAGAGATTGCGCTTTGTAAAAAAAATCAAATCGCGGTAGTGGAAAATACCTACCGCGATTCCTATGTTAAAGTAGCAACCCTAGCGATTTAAAAATCTCTAGCGTTTTGCGATTTTGCTGAATAGCAGTTCAGTGGAAAAGGGCCCTAAAGGACCTTTTCCACTAGGAAGCGTGTTCGCAAGCGCACTGCCTGCGATTGTGCAACCAGCAATTTCCACTTGCCATGACTGCACCGTGAAGCCCGCGGAAACAAAACTTAATCGCACCACAAATCGCGCAGGCCAGCGACTGCAATACTGGCAAAAAATGAAATGGAAAATTAGCACAGCAATTTATAGGTAAATCGTGATGCTGTTGCGATCGGCAAAATGGCTGCGGTTCACTTTTTGAAGCGGATCATAGCAGGTGTAGAAAGAGCTCTAAAGCTGCAGCAGTCCGCTGTTAACTCCTCAGTTCACACAAATACATTTTTGAAAAAGACTGATTAGCTGCGGAAGCCACACACAAAAGGAAAATTTTGGACAAAAAGCAATTAAGGAGGACCTGTAAATCTGTTTCTGGAATGAAAGGGAAACTATAACCAAGGATTGATCTTTATGCCAATCAGTAGCTGATACCCCCTTTCCCATGAGAAATCTCTTTTCTTAGGGCTCGTTTCCACTATTGCGTTGCGAAATCGCTGCGGCAAATTCGCATGCAGATGCGAAGTCGCATGAAAATTCGCATGGATGACGATGTATGCGAATTTAACCATGGCAATGCCGGTGTGCTTTTTTCATTGATTTCATGCGAATTCGCATTAAAATTCGCATACCAAAACAGCATGCGAATTTCCTATTAAATACATTAGCAGCGATTCGCATGCATTCCACTCGCAGGCGAATTCTGCGGTTCTTTTGTGCGTTTTTTCACCGCTGAAAAAAACGCACCTCAACAACGCTACAGGCCCATCCACTTGCATTACATGTGCGAATCCGCATGCGTTGGACGCATGCAGATTCGCGATCGTGGAAACGAGCCCTTATAGATCATCACCGGGCTTTGCATGGCAGAAATGTGTGAAATTTTTTCCCTCTTTTAGGACTTAGATCTGTGTAAATATATGTATTTTCCTACTGAAAAACTGTGTTTATTTGACTCTAAACTGTATTCCCATACTTTAAATTCTTATTTCAAAAGTTAATATGAAGAAAAATCAACCAGAATAGAAAGACCAGTATGGATTGAATTATAAAACAACATATTTTTCTTATGAAATCTTTATGGTATGCAGGACTAGGGGTGTGCCAGGGGTGTGATTAGGGGTGTGGCTTAAGTGTCCCTCTTTCTGATCTCAAAAAGTTGGGAGGTATGCGCATGCGTGTCCATTGCTTATTAGTATATAAGATGCTCAATCATATTAGCACAAGTCTTACCTGGGCCAAGCTTGGCGACTGCATATAGAAGGTCGTAATTGATGACGGGCGTGGCGTCGTCTATGGGCTGCCAGCCAACAGGGGGCGATACAGGTGGTGAGATGAGGAACTGTTTAGCGGGCTGTGGCGGCGCCAGGTGGAGTTTGTCTCCGTCTTTCTCGGCTGTTTGTACCTGTGACAGGAAGTGACAGATCGGTTACACTCCTCAATGACAGACGGGATCACGCCACACAGTTACCACAAGGTGAGAACGTCACAGACAGGAACCAGCTCTAAATGTAAAATATGTCATCTTTCAGACTAGAAACGGAATGAGAACACCTGTTTGGTCACTGTGGAGTAGAAACACAACCTCACTTCCTTCAAGGCCCATAACTAACCCCATAAGCACCAGCAGTTATTGTGCATCACGTCAAAAGGGAAACGCAGCTAAACCTATCAGTGCTGAGAAATGGTAGAACTTTAAAGGGACTCCAAGCAGTGCAGAAACTATGGAAAGATGCATATCATTTTAAAGCTCTCTTTCTCCTCTTTCCAAGGATATATAAACCGCCGCCCTACGCCTTTTAGATTTCGCTATTTTCGCGATCGACATTGCCGCGATTTGCCGCAGAATGGAGCTGCTGACTTTAGGAAAAAGTCACCCTGTGTAATACAATGTAACTATGGAAAGATGGATATCATTTTAAAGCTCTCTTTCTCCTCTTTCTGACGACACATAAATCGCCGCCCTACGCCTTTTAGTTTTCTCTATTTTCGCGATCGAAATCACGGCCGCGGCAATTTTGATCGCGAAAATAGCGAAAACTAAAAGGCGTAGGGCGGCGGTTTATATATCATTGAAAAGAGGAGAAAGAGAGCTTTAAAATGATATGCATCTTTCCATAGTTTCTGCACTGCTCGGAGTCCCTTTAAAGGGATCCGAGGTGAACTTTTACTCATTGCATAATTGTGTTCCTTTCATATTGTTTATAGGGCATTCCTCAAGCCAAATACTTTTTTTTGCTTTGTTTTAATACTCTAATTCCCTATGAACTAAACAAGCCTCGCCCCCAGAGCTTTGTGTAGCAAGGGCTTATGGGAGCTCAGTCTGGGCAGGAGGAGGAGGAGGTTACTAGCCATTGATTTCAGAGGCAGAGGGGAGGAGGGAAGAGAAGAGGGGACTGAATTTACACACAGGCAAGCTGATAGCATCTCCAGCCCTCAGCCTGTGACAATGTGACAAACAGAACATGGCTGCCCTCATTGTACCACAGGAATAAATAATCATAAACTATTGAAGCTGTTTGCAGCTGGATATGCTGTGTAAACGATCTAAACTTTAGATTACATATATAGACAAGTTACTTGTTATAGTTAGTTTTTCATCTCGGATCCGCTTTAAAGGGAACCTGTAGTGAGAGGAATATAGATGCTGTCATATTCATTCTCTAGCAATGCCAGTTGCCTGACTTCTGTGCAGATGCTCTGCCTGTAAAGCCCTAGTACACACATCCAATTTTGATTGGTCAGTTTTACCACTTCAATATAGTATGATAGCTTACCTACACAATCTGTTCATAGTATTCAAAATCAGTTGGCCTTCATGCTACATAGAGGTGACTGGCCAATACAAATTGTATGTGTGCATCGGGCTTTGCACTATAAGTCACTGGCCCAGAATGAGCAGGCAGATGAGATGCTGTGACTCTGGTGTGACTCCACTGGCTGCATGCTTGTTGCAGGTGTGGGACTCAAACACAAATAAAGCTAAAAGCCCAGCATGACAGCCAGGCAACTGACATTTTTTTTTAATCAGGGAATGAAGATGGCAGCCTCCATATACTTCTAACGTCAGGGTTCCTTATAATGCTATTAAAATAAACGATCATTCCATTTCAGTCTATTCAGCCAGTTCCTGGGCCTGGCATCCAGTGGTGCTCAAATACCCCTTTTTAAAATTCGAGTTTGGTCGAATTCGAATAGTAAATTATTCGAGGTCAGTCGAATATTCGAGTCGAATAATTTTTACTATTCGATTCGACCTCGGACTTCGAGCTCACTATTCGAGTCGGTATTCGAGCTCATTATTCGAGCTGACTATTCGAATTGGCCTTAAATAGCTTCCAACACTTGTTTTGAGGGTGAATGATGCAAGAAACATCTTTTTTTCCAAGTAACAACAGCAAGTGATTATGTGGGGATGTTCCTTTAAAAAAAAAAAGGTGGAAAGAGAAGTTGTGTCCATAATTTTGTTCAGTACTGTATATACTTCTTCTTCTTCTTCTTTATCTTTTATATCTTCTTCTTCTTCTTCTATATCTTCTTCTATATCTTCTTCTTCTTCTTCTATATTGTCTTCTTCTTCTTCTTCTTCTTCTTCTTCTTCTTCATCTTCTTCTTCTTCATCTTCATCTTCATCTTCTTCTTCTTCTTCTTCATCTTCTTCTTCTTCATCTTCTTCTTCTTCTCCATCTTCTTCATCTTCTTCATCTTCTTCTCCTTCTTCTTCTTCTCCTTCTTCTTCTTCTCCTTCTTTTTCTATATCGTCTTCTTCTTCTTCACTTATTTCTCTTTTCAAATTTTTTTTTAAAGAAATGCAGCTATTTTTGAGCGTAACAAATAGCTGGTGGCGCACGCATGTTGGAAGCGCCATTGTATGTGCTCCCTGGCAGTGGAAACACACAGACAGCAGGAGGTAAATTCAGCAGCAGGAGGAGGAGGATGAGTGTGTGGCAGCAGGCAGTCAATGAGGCAGGCAGCGTGACATAATAGCCCTGGTACCTAGCGGTGATACCAGGGCTGTAAATAAACACAGCAGGCAGTAGGTCCCAGACAGCGGTCGTGCAGCCCACATCGTGTCCAATACACAACTGGGACAACACAGTTTTCAACCCGGGCACCTCTGAAAAATTAAACCTTTTTTTTTTTTTTTTTATGGTTTTTTGGTTTTGTTTGTAAAACAAATTACACAGATATATAGCTATTTTTTGACGTAATAGCTGGTGGCAGAGTGGCAGCGGAATGTAATTCTGTGTACCCTGGCAGTGGGAAACACAGACCGACAGCAGCAGCAGCAGGAGGAATGGAGGAGTAATGTGAGCAGCTATTGTTTGACGTAATAGCTGGTGGCAGAGTGGCAGCAGAATGTAATTCTGTGTACCCTGGCAGTGGGAAACACAGACAGACAGCAGCAGCAGCAGGAGGAATGGAGGAGTAGTGTGAGTGTGGCAGCAGGCAGGCAGCGTGACATAATAGCCCTGGTACCTAGCGGGTGATACCAGGGCTGTAAATAAACACAACAGGAGGTCCCAGACAGTGGTCGTGCAGCCCACATCGTGTCCAATACACAACTGGGACAACACAGTTTTCAACCCGGGCACCTCAGAAAAATTAAACCTTTTTTTTTTTTTATGGTTTTGTAGTTTTGGTTTTACAACCAATTACACAGATATAGCTATTTTTTGACGTAATAGCTGGTGGCAGAGTGGCAGCAGAATGTAAATCTGTGTACCCTGGCAGTGGGAAACACAGACAGACAGCAGAAGGGCAGTACACAGCAGCCCACTGTAGTTGTAAAATGTGTGGCTGCAGGCGACGTAATAGTCAAAGTGAACCAGGCTGGCTTAGTGAGCAGGAGCCAGGAGGTGGTAAAGGGTGGTAAGGCACATTAACGATGGTTCTAAGTTCCGGCAGCCAGTTCATGTCCCCCTCTCGCCGACAACAGGGGCCAGGAACTCGCCTTCCACCCACGCCTGGTTCATCTTGAGAAACGTCAGTCTGTCCACAGACTTGTGAGACAGACGTGAGCATTTCTCGGTGACCACGCCACCAGCTGCACTGAAGCAGCGCTCGGACAGCACGCTGGAAGGGGGGCAGGACAGCACTTCCAGGGCGTACTGCGCCAGCTCACTCCAGATCTCCAGGCGCTTGACCCAATACTCCATGGGATCAACAGGGGCATCGCTGTCAAGCCCGCTGTAGGACCCCATGTAGTCAGCCACCATGCGGGTCAGGCGCTGGCTGTGACCGGAGGAGGATGCTGCTGCATGCACCTCCTCTCTAGTCACTGCTGCCGGAGCCTCTACAGTCCTGTAGAGCTCGTGGCTGAGAGACAGCAGGTCTGTGGGGCGCTTGCTGCTGGATGCAGGCACCTGCTGCTGCCTCTGTGCTGGCTGGACAGTGGGGGTGGAAGGCTGGGGGAAGGCTTCCTCCAAGCGCTCAACAAGGGCCTGCTGCAAGCTCCTTATTTGTTGCGCTGGGTCTCCTCCTGCAGGCGGCAGGAACTGGCTCAACTTCCCCTTGAGGCGCGGGTCCAACATCATGCTGATCCAGATGTCCTCCCTCTGCTTCATCTGGATCACCCTGGGGTCCCTGCGCAGGCACGTCAGCATGTGCGCTGCCATTGGGAAGAGGCGGGCCACGTCTGCTGGCACATCGACGGCAGTGATGTCCTCCTCATCCTCCTCCTCTGCCGCCTCATCCTCTCTCCACCCCCGCACCAACTCAGCTGCACTGTGCTGATCCCCCTCATCAGCAGCAAGGTTAGGGACCTCCACCAAGTCCTCCTCCTCCTCCCCCTCAGAGGTGGACTGTGCAGCTGCTTGCCGCTCCTGCTGGTCCAAGGCTGCCGCTCCCTGTTCCAGCAAAGCATCGAGGGCCCTGTTCAGCAGACAAACCAGGGGCACCCACTCGCAGACCATAGCATGGTCCCTGCTCACCATGTTAGTGGCCTGCAGAAAGGGAGCCAGCACTAAGCACACCTGCTGCATGTGCCTCCAGTCATCATCGGGGACGATGGACGGGATGTTGCTGGTCTTGTCCCTTCTCTGAGCGGCGGAAACAGTGGCCTGGGCAAGGTACTGGTTGACAGCGTGCTTCTGTTCAACCAGACGCTCCAACATCGCCAGGGTGGAGTTCCAGCGAGTCGGAACGTCAAGGATCAGCCGATGGCGTGGCAGCTCCAGCTCCTTTTGCACGTCTTCCAGGCTCGCACAGGCTGCAGCCGAGCGCCGGAAGTGACGCACAACGTTCCTTGCCGTTTCCAGCAGTTCGCCCATCCCCTGGTAGGTGCGCAAGAACTTCTGCACCACCAGGTTCAGCACGTGGGCAAGACAGGGGATGTGGGTCAGGTTTCCCCTGTCTATTGCGGCAACCAGATTGGCCCCATTGTCGGCCACCACCTCTCCGACTCTGAGGCCTCTGGGGGTCAGCCAAATCCTCTCCTGCTCCTGGAGTTTGGCCAACACATGGGTTGCCGTCAGCTTGGTCTTCTCAAGGCTGACCAAGTGCAGCAGCGCTTGGCAGTGGCGGGCCTTCACGCTGCTGCTGAGGCGGGGGGGTTGGCCAGGTGTGCTGGAGGATGGCAGAGGATCGGAGGAACCTGCTGCAGTTCCCCCGACCCTGCGGGGTGGCACCACCCACTGTGTTGCTGCTGCTGCTGTGCCCGCTGCTGCTCTCCCATTCTCACCCCCTTCCACCAAGCTGACCCAGTGGACAGTGAAGGACAGGTAGCGGCCTGTCCCGAAGCGGCTGCTCCAGGAGTCCATGGTGACGTGGACCCTTTCACCAAACGCGTGCTCCAGCCCTTGCTCCACATTGGCCATCACAAAGCGGTGCAGTGCAGGAATGGCCTTGCGGGCGAAGAAGTGTCTGCTGGGGAGCTGCCAGTCTGGGGCTGCGCAAGCAAGCAGCGCACGAATGTCGCTCCCCTCCTGCACGAGCGTGTACGGCAGGAGTTGGGAGCACATGGCCCGTGCCAGCAAGCCGTTCAGCTGCCGCACGCGACGGCTGCTGGGAGGCAGAGCCCTAACCACCCCCTGGAAGGACTCGCTCAAAAGGCTCTGGCGTGGCCTTTTGCTGGCACGGGAATCAGCAGACACAGCAGAGGAGGCCACTGAGGACTGGCTGCCAGAACAGGCCTCAGTGTCGGCGGCAGGAGTTGCAGAGGGGGGAGGAGCAGTGCGTTTCCGCACTCCTGCTGGTGCTGCTGGAGGAGCAGGAGGGCGGGTGGCTGCTGCTGCTGCTGCTGCTGCTGCTGAAGGCTGTGCAGTGATGGGTGTGGTGCCACTGCCAGCACCAGATGCCTTCAGCCTCTGGAACTCCTCATGCTGGTGGAAATGTTTCACAGCAAGGTGGTTGATGAGCGAGCTGGTGCTGAACTTTAAGGGGTCTGCACCTCTGCTCAACTTCCGCTGACAGTGGTTGCAAGTGGCGTACTTGCTGTACACTGTGGGCATGGTGAAAAAGCGCCAGATTGGTGACAAAAACAACCCCCTACGGCATGGAACCGCTGCTGCCTGTCTCCCTGTGGTGGTTGGGGGGGGGGGGGGGGGGCTTGGGTGCGGCTGGTGGTGGTACTGGCAGATGCTGCTGCTGCTGCTGCTGAGCCTGAAACAACAGCAGGCTGGGGGACCTGCCTACTGCTGCCAATGCTTGCAATGATGCGCCTCCTTGCAAGGCCCACAAGTGCATCCTCCTCCTCCTCCTCAGAGCTGCTGATGACGACATCCCCTGGAGCTGGTGGCACCCAGTCTCTGTCTGTCACCGTGTCATCATCATCCTCCCCCTCCTGAAACATGTCCTGCTGGGATGATGACCCCCCCAAACTCCTCTACTGATGCATTAATGGGCTGCTTGACTGTCGCCACAGTCTTGCTGTCCAATCCCTCATCCCCCAAAGTGCCCATCAGCATCTCCTCCTCCAAATCGCCAACAACAGCAGACAATTGACTCATCATGCCTGGGGTCAAAAGAGTGCTGAGTGACAGGTCGGCGACTGACGGTGAACTGGCCTCCTCCCCAGGCCCTGCTGGGCGGCTGCTGCGAACAGGGGTGGTGGTGGTGGTGGTGAGGGTGGAGGCCTCGGATGCAGAGCTGATGGCGGGCTGCTCATCCTCCGTCATCAGTTGCACCACAGTGTCTGCATCCTTTTCCTCAATGGGACGTTTCCGACTCGGCTGGAGGAAAATCGGAGCAGGTGCTACACGCTGCTGCTGCTGTGTCTCTGCAGCGTGAGTTGCAGATGCTCCTGCTGGGCGGCGCCCAAGGCGTCCACGGCCAGTGGCTATAGGAGGAATGTTAGCCACTGACGCTGCTGCTGCGGAACAGTGCATGGTGGCGCGGCCGCGCCCGCGGCTTGCCACAATGCTGCTCCCTCTCCTCCTGATTCCCTTGCTGCCCTTCCCCTTGCCCAAACCGCGGTGGCTGCCACTTCCAGACATCTTCGATGTTTTGGGCGTAAACACAAAAGTTTTTTAAAAGGGCGGGTGAAAAGTGGGGTACTTTAATGGAGTGGGTTGGTGGGTGAGGTGACTGAGTGAGTGTCTAGTACAGTAAGTAAGTAGTAACAGAGTCAGTAAGTACAACTAGAAGTTACAATAATCAGTAGTAATAATCACAAGGAAATAGAGTGTGTGTACACAGACAGTGAGTGAGTGCACGCACACGCAGGAGCTAGCCTATGAACAGTGACTGAGTGTCCCTACTAGTACAGTAAGTAGTAACAGTAAGTACAACCAGAAATTACAATAATCAATCAGTAATCAGAAGGAAATAGAGTGTGTGTACAGTACACAGACAGTGAGTGCACGCACACGCAGGAGTTAGTAGCCTATGAACAGTGACAGTGAGTGTCCTAGTACAGTTACAGTATATAACTATTCAGAAGGAAATAGAGTGTGTGTACAGTACACAGACAGTGAGTGCACGCACACGCAGGAGCTAGTAGCCTATGAACAGTGACAGTGAGTGTCCTAGTACAGTTACAGTATATAACTATTCAGAAGGAAATAGAGTGTGTGTACACTACAGTACACAGACAGTGAGTGCACGCACACGCAGGAGCTAGTAGCCTATGAACAGTGTCAGTGAGTGAGTGTCCTAGTACAGTTACAGTATATAACTATTCAGAAGGAAATAGAGTGTGTGTACAGTACACAGACAGTGAGTGCACGCACACGCAGGAGCTAGTAGCCTATGGACAGTGACAGTGAGTGTCCTAGTACAGTTACAGTATATAACTATTCAGAAGGAAATAGAGTGTGTGTACACTACAGTACACAGACAGTGAGTGCACGCACACGCAGGAGCTAGTAGCCAATGAACAGTGTCAGTGAGTGAGTGTCCTAGTACAGTTACAGTATATAACTATTCAGAAGGAAATAGAGTGTGTGTACAGTACACAGACAGTGAGTGCACGCACACGCAGGAGCTAGTAGCCTATGAACAGTGACAGTGAGTGTCCTAGTACAGTTACAGTATATAACTATTCAGAAGGAAATAGAGTGTGTGTACAGTACACAGACAGTGAGTGCACGCACACGCAGGAGCTAGTAGCCTATAAACAGTGACAGTGAGTGTCCTAGTACAGTTACAGTATATAACTATTCAGAAGGAAATAGAGTGTGTGTACACTACAGTACACAGACAGTGAGTGCACGCACACGCAGGAGCTAGTAGCCTATGAACAGTGTCAGTGAGTGAGTGTCCTAGTACAGTTACAGTATATAACTATTCAGAAGGAAATAGAGTGTGTGTACAGTACACAGACAGTGAGTGCACGCACACGCAGGAGCTAGTAGCCTATGAACAGTGTCAGTGAGTGAGTGTCCTAGTACAGTTACAGTATATAACTATTCAGAAGGAAATAGAGTGTGTGTACAGTACACAGACAGTGAGTGCATGCACACGCAGGAGCTAGTAGCCTATGAACAGTGACAGTCAGTGAGTGTCCTAGTACAGTTACAGTATATAACTATTCAGAAGGAAAAAGAGTGTGTGTACAGTACACAGACAGTGAGTGCACGCACACGCAGGAGCTAGTAGCCTATGAACAGTGTCAGTAAGTGAGTGTCCTAGTACAGTTACAGTATATAACTATTCAGAAGGAAATAGAGTGTGTGTACACTACAGTACACAGACAGTGAGTGCACGCACACGCAGGAGCTAGTAGCCTATGAACAGTGTCAGTGAGTGAGTGTCCTAGTACAGTTACAGTATATAACTATTCAGAAGGAAATAGAGTGTGTGTACACTACAGTACACAGACAGTGAGTGCACGCACACGCAGGAGCTAGTAGCCTATGAACAGTGACAGTCAGTGAGTGTCCTAGTACAGTTACAGTATATAACTATTCAGAAGGAAAAAGAGTGTGTGTACAGTACACAGACAGTGAGTGCACGCACACGCAGGAGCTAGTAGCCTATGAACAGTGACTGAGTGAGTGTCCTAGTACAGTTACAGTATATAACTACAATACAAAATACAATCAATCAGTACTAAAGGACAGCAGAAATACTGGTATAGATGAGAAATAAACAGAGGACAGGAGAGAACAGCTGCCCACACAGGCAAGGCCCTGAGGCCTAAAGCTGTAAGCCTGCAGCAGCTGTCTGAGTCTCTCTCTATGTAACACAAAAGCTACTAACTAAAATACAATGTCTATCTAACTAACAACAATATAGGTGTATATAGGAGGTGTATGTGAGCAAAAACGCTAGGTAAATGACCACAATAAAGCTCTTGCTAAGCCAACGCACAAAGGAGCAGATCTCTCTCTGTGCAAAGTCGGGCAAGGACGGAGAAACGGAACATGGCGGCCGCTATTTATAGGGTAGGGGCTGGCCAGGGTCCCCCTCAGTGATTGGCTGCCGTCAGAGGGCCTGGGAGCCCTCTGATTGGCTCTAAGGACATCAATCTGGGCTATGACGCTATTCGAGCTCGGTATTCGAGCTCGAATAGCGCTGTTAGCTCGAATAGCGCGAATAGTGAATGGGCTATTCGAGTTCACTCGAATAGCCCATTCGAATAGCTCCAGCTATTCGGAGCTCGAATACCGAGCTCGAATAGCTGAAAAAGAGCTCGAATATTCGAGCTACTCGAATATTCGAGCTCTGCTGAGCACCACTGCTGGCATCCACAACTACAGTACTCTGTCAGGAGTACAAGGTGGCCAAAATGAACTGTCAGGATGTGGGGGGACTCCCTGGACTGAGCTCCACCGTGCAAAGCAATCCGCAGCAGAAGTGGCAGCTCCCTTACTCCGCAGGCGGCTGCAGCGATTAGTGATGTCATCTCTACCTCATGGCTTCCACTAGTGCTGGCTTCTGCTGACTGTGTCATTGTACTTGACTGGCACTAGAGGGAAGCCGTGAGAGAATGAAGGCATTGCTGCTAATTCTGCTGCGGATTACTCTGCACGGGGGGAACACAGGAGGGGCGAGGACACAGAGGGGGACAGAGGAGGACACTATGGGGACAGAGAAGGACACTCCAAGGACACAGGGACACAAGGGGGACAGAGGAGGATACAAGGGGTACAGAGGAGGACACAAGGGGGGCAGAGGAGGACACAAGGGGGGCAGAGGAGGACACAAGGGGGACAGAGGAGGACACAAGGGGGACAGAGGAGGTCACAAGGGCAGCAGAGGAGGACACAAGGGGTACAGAGGACACTCCGATGACACAAGGGAGACAGAGGAGGACACAAGGAGGACAGAGGAGAACACAGGAGGACACAAAAGGTACAAGGGAAAAATAAGATACAGCGGGGACATAATATTTGGGGGAGAAGCTCCATAAGACGTCCTCTGCACCATGAACGCACCAGGTTTAGTACACAGTATATATTTTTCCTGGGTTTTTTTGTCCTTTTAAACCTGGGTGTTATAGTCAGGAGTGTCTTATGGTCTGAAAAGTACAGTAGTAATAATAATATGGTAACACATTAGAGTAAAGTACTGAAGATGCTGGTGCCATATCAATAAATAAAAACTATCAGCTCACATTATTACAAACACAAGAACTTATCTATACGATTCATGAAGAAGCAATCGACAAATCTCTAATAATGTTAAAAAACAGCCACCTCCTTTTAGGTGGAAAAGGCTGTTCAAGTGAACAAAGCTGCAAAATAACAATGTCAAGCCCTTCCCATTAAGGAGTCTGACCTTTGTGACAACCAATCAAAGCTGTTTCTTCCAGAAGGAAGTAAAATTCTCTTCTTCTCTCATTGCTCAACAAGACCCAGATGAGCCAATCAGTGGCAAGCAGAAAGGCCTAGTGCACACCAGAGCGTTTCGGCTGCGGTTTGCGATCCGCTTGGGTAATGTATTTCAATGGGCTGGTGCATACCAGAGTGGGAGGCGTTTTGCAGAAACGCATACTCCCGGGCTGCTGCAGATTTTGGATTGCGGATGCGTTTCTGCCTCAATGTTAAGTATAGGAAAACCGCAAACCGCTCTGAAAAACTGCACTTCAGAGCGGTTTGCCAGGCGTTTTTTGTTACAGTAGCTGTTCAGTAACAGCTTTACTGTAACAATACATAAAATCTACTACCTAGGTTCTCAATGTGTGGTACGCGTACCCCAGGGGGTACTTCTGATGGTTCCAGGGGGTACTCAGGCTTGATATACTTCACCAAAAATAACCAATTTAGAATTTTAGAAAATGATACATCATATTTAAACAACATCAAATTAGTATTTTAGCTAGTTAAAAGCAATAGTAAATGCTTGGAAATTGTTTAGAACCAATTATCATGTAGTACGATTAAATATATATTTGTCAAGGGGTACTTGTGATAATGTTTACTATGCTAGGTGAGTACAGGGTTTTAAAAGGGGTACATACCAATAAAATGTTGAGAAACACTGATCTACTACACCAAAACCACTACACAAAACCGCAAAATGCTAGCTGAAACGCTACAGAAAAAGAAGAAAAACGTTTCAAAATCTGCTAGCATTTTGCGGATCTGCTAGCGGTTTTTGGTGTGCACCAGGCCTTCGAGTCGAAACAATTTCGGGTACCTGGAGTCGGAGGTTTCATAAACTGAGAAGTCGGAGTCTTTCTTTATCATTTTTTTACCAACTCCACAGCCCTGCTTATAATTACTCATACAGTAGAATCCCTTTATAATACACTCCAAGGAACCAGGAAAAGTAGTTTGCTATGTCAGAAGTTTACTATATCAGAATTGGTCATACATTGGCCTCAATTCACTAAGCAGTTTAGACTAGTCTACAAATGGTTTTTAGTCTGCTGATGGTTTGGTGTAATGTTTTAGACCTGTTTTTAGACCTGGTCTAACATTAAGTAATTACACAATTCGCAAAGGCAAGCAAGCAGTAACCACACCCACTTTTTCTGCCAGATTAGGCCAGCTGATTTCTGTAGGTAAAGTAATTCTGTGAGGTATTTTAGATGTGAGGCTGGAACCTTTTGAATTAACTATGCAGGAGTTTAATTGTATGCAGAGAGCTCATCGGAGGAGAAGGACGTCAGTCATAGTTACTCGTTTGTGAATTGCATCTTTTGATCATTTCCCCTGCTTTACCCTCCTAATTACCAAATGGTTTAGACCAGGTCTAAAAACAGGTCTATAACATTTGGTAACAGTGAATTCCCCTTTGATGCAACTGACCAAACCATCAGTAGACTAAAAAACATCTGTAGACTAGTCTAAACTGCTGTGAATTGAGGCCATAGTATAGTTATACAGAGGCATTTGCTGGGACCTGAAGACTGAGTTTACTATATCCAGAGAAGGCGAAAGCTCACTGTTTATTCATCTCTAAGTTAGCTAATAAATGGTATCATCCTGATTCAAAACTCCTTGCTATATCCAGAGATTAACTATATCAGAGTTACTATAACGAGATTCTACTGTAATTACCATTTTTTGCCATAATTTCCGTTTTGCACTGCAGGCGTTCTCCTCCAATCAAGGAGTTCTCTGTGCGTCACACCTCAGTGATGGGCGGAGCAGCTTTACCTGTGCAAAGTATAGCTTTAGCTTCTTCCCTCGGAACTGTGTCTCATGGAGCTCTATCCTGGCTTGTGCTGCCGCTTTGGGATTGCTGAAGTTTATCCGCACCCGCCGGAAGCTCTTAAATAACTGTAAGGTGACACAATCGTCGTACAATCGGAACAGGGATTCAAACTTCTCCTGAAAGAAACAAATCACAACAAAGAAACTTAAAACTAAAAATAAACCCAAATAAGATAATCCAATGTGATAGCCCAAATGATGCGGAACAAAACAAACTTCCCTGGACAGATCAGCAAAAATGGATTCTTTCTGGGGAGGCGGGATCAGTGATGAGTTTCACAATTACAACAAAGCTTTATTGGAAGTTATTCAATGAACAGTACAAACAAATAATGTCTAAACGCCATACATTTAACCTCCCTGGCGGTACGCAGTTGTAGAGGCTACGTCTGCGGGAGGATTATTTCAAATAAAAGTTGCGCTATATGTCCAAGCTAGCACTTTGCTAGCTAATTATGTCCCCCAAGGCCCTTGGCACCGCTCTGATCCCCCCGATCGCCGTCGGCAATATTTACCTGTCCAAGATCCCGCGAGAGCCGCAGCTTCACGATCCAGCTTCACTCGTTGCTATGGCGATTAGCGGACATGATGTCATCTACGTCATGCGCAGTCCCGATCCTCCCCATAGCGAAGCCTGGAGCTGAAGGCTGCAGCTGCGCCATTGCAGGATCCCTGGGGGGGGTACGTATTACGGCAGTGATCGGGGGTGATCGGTGGGGACCGGAGGCACTTGGGGGACATAATTAGCTAGCAAAGTGCTAACTGAAGAATATAGCGCAATTTTTATTTTTACCGCCAGGGAGGTTCAAAAAGGCACCTGGAATAAAAATCAGCTACTGATTGGTATGAAGTTCAATCCTTGGTTACGGTTTCTCTTCAACCTAAACCTACTCACACACAGAACCCTCCCTCTTCCGATGCCTAACCCTAAAAGTTTCATGTTGTTTTCCAGTACAGGAAGAGTTAAAGAGGAACTTCAGTGAAAATAATGTAATAAAAAAGTGCTTCATTTTTACAATAAATTATGTATAAATGATTTAGTCAGTGTTTGCTCATAGTAAAATCTTTCCTCCTCCTGATTTACATTCTGACATTTATCATATAGTGACATTTTTACTGCTGGCAGGTGATGTCAGTGGAAGGAGATGTTGCTTGCTTTTTTGGCAGTTGGAAACAGCTGTAAACAGCTATTTCCCACAATGCAATGAGGTTCACAGACAGGAAACTGTCAGGACAATGGTTATGACATCATTTGTGGGAGTGGTTTCACCACAATATCAGCCATACACAGCCCCCTGATGGGCAGGACGTATGGAGCTCTCGTCATTGCCAATTAGCAGGCATAAGTTTGTAGCGCTCGCTATCTTACTCTGATAAGGCACGTTAACTCTGATAAGGCATGGTAACTCTGGTAAGGCACGCTATTTGTTAGGGCCCGTTCACACTGCACGCGTTTCCAGCCGCGTTTTGGAAACGCGTGCAGGTGGCCGATACGCACGACATCAGACATTGCATAGAGTGCAATGTCTGATGTTCACACTGCATGCGTTCCGGACCTGTGCGGTCCGGGAACGCATGCTGCATGCAGATTTTGCTAAAACGCGTGGCTGTCCCATTCACTTTTCAGTGATGGGATCAGCCACGCAACGCACACAAACGCGGATGGCCATGCGTTCGTACGCGTTGCGGTCCGCACGCGTTCCGCACGCATGGCCATCCGCATTTGTGATCTGAACAGGCCCTTATAGTGAATCAACCCCAGAGTGTGGTTTCTAAACTGCAAATATGACAGCATGATATAAATAAAGCTATATAACAGAAAACAAAAATATGAGACCCTTTTCTTTGCTACTAATGTTCTAGTAATTATCCGTACCACACATACAATTCATCTCATACGTTTATTTTCCCTTCAGTGTCACTTTAAGTGGAAGGGGGTAGAAGGAGCAATGCTATTTATCACCAAGGGAGGCAGAGGCGTAGCAATAGGGGTTGCAGAGGTTGCGACCACATCGGGGCCCTTGGGCCAGAGGGGCCCCGAAGGACCCTCCCTCAACTTCAGTATTAGCTCTCTATTGGTCCTGAGCTCATAATAATGACTTCTATAGATACTTTGAATAGTGGTAATTATTAATAAACTGTTCCCCATCCTCTTCTTGCACCTCTGACACTGTGGTTGCCATTGGCAGGTTTTGGTGCACTGTATCAATTGAAACGTATAGAGTGTTTGGGGGGCCCCAATGTAAAACTTGCATCAGGGCCCACAGCTCCTTAGCTATGCCACTGAAGGGAGGTAATACTAGGTTTAGAGGAGGAATATGTATTTGGCACCAGGGTGTGTTGCACTAGGATATGAGGGAAATATATATTTTGCCCTGAGGTGCTGTGTTAGGTTTTGGAGGCGGTATTTTATGCCAGTTATTTTTGCTAGATTTTGGTAGTAGGAGTGGCTTGGTGTAGGAGCTGTCAGGGTCATAGCTCATAGGTAGCCAGAGCTATCCTCAGCTTTAAGTTGCTAGAGGTGCCCCCAACTGAAGGGAGATCCAGTCAGCGGATTGCTAGGAGAAAAATAGGAGAAAAATGTCTAATCTCTGTAATTCTCTGTAAATTAAATTTTCAGGATTTTACAACTAAAAAAGTACCAAGAAGTTGGTGAAGAGGTACTATCAAAATTATTTTGATTCTTACTTGTTTAAAGAGACACTGAAGCGGAAAAAAAAATATGATATAATGAATTGGTTGTGTACTATGAATAATTACTAGAAGATTAGCAGCAAAGAAAATATTCTCATACTTTTATTTTCAGGTATATAGTGTTTTTTCTAACATTGAACAATTCTATAATATGTGCAGATTACACATTCTACTCAGCATTCAAAATGAGTCTTTCAGAGCAGTCTGTGAAGTAATGACCTCTCCTCTAGCAGAGGAAAAGTAAACAGTTCACTTACAGTTGAGATAATAAAAGTCAGATAACAGCCCTCTCCAGAGAGTTAATGGCTTGTTTGCATAGAGATAACAACTGGAGTTTCTCAACTCTTCCTGTACTGGAAACAATTAGACTGATGTATCTGATCTTAATGTTTTATTTCTTAGCTGTACTACACATAAAAATCATAATATCATCATTTTTTTTTTCGCTTCAGTGTCTCTTTAAATAGCATTTCATGACAACTTATGAAAATATCACCTGGGAGAAAACTCAGGTGAAAAAGTGAATTGTATATGGCCCCAGGACTCTACATAGGTAACGAGGGAGGGAGGCACTAGAGGCGTAGAGATAGGGCTGGTGCACGCCAAGAGTGCTTCTGATCGCTTTTCAAATCGCAAGGGCTTTGAAAAGCGTTTGGCTACTGTAACCCTATGAGGGTGTTCCCACAGCAGCGTTGTGATATTTTTTTTTAATTGCAATCGTGCTGTATGTAGCATTTATAGGAGTGATTCAGCTTGAATGAATGTGCAAACATGCTCATTCGTTCACCAATCACTCTGAAAATTGCTTTACAAAATCCCAAATCGCTAAGCGCTAGCAATTGCGATTTTGGTGTGCACTAGCCCTGAGTCAGCTTATCATCATCGGGTGCCTGTAGGCACTTGCCTACAGTGCCTTATGTTAAATCCAGCCCTGGACAGAGCCCATAAACAAAAATACGCGGTAATGAGCGGTCAGAGATGAAATGACCAGGGCAGAATGTATACGGAGGCTATTGAGTCGCATGGAGGGTGTTTACCCAAATCCACACTTGTTCTAGCCTAGAGCACCCTATTAACAAGGCGAGGAACGTGCATTTTCATAAAGGGTTGGGAATAAAAAGCACTAGTGTTCCTCTTACGACAGGTTGTCATTATATTGAACAGGAAGCAAGGCTGTAATTTTCGGCATGTTCCTGGCTGCGGAGCACTCAGGAGTCACAGTGTGCCTGTCAGCCCCGCTACCTGGTGACGTCAGCTCTGTACGAGAGGGAATGAGAGAAGTAATAGCGCATCAATGACTGGAACAGCTTGTTCTGAGACTTCTGCACGCAGGGTCAGGTAATGGCACTTCCACAGAGCTTAGACTAATGCTACTGCTGGAAAAACAGCCGCCAGACCACCGGAGCTGCAGCACACAACATCCCTAAAGAGGACCTGTTATTGAAGCCCTGACCTGAATCGTGCAGGCGGTCGACAAAGTCAGACCTCGGGACCTCAATGCATGCAGATCAGCAATGCACTGGCCTCTCCTGCTTACCGTACCTCTAGGGCTGTTTTCCACTGAAAATCGCAAGATGTAAATGCAATGAGTTTCTTTGTGATATAAGGGCCGGTTCACACTTGTTTAGGAACCATAATCGTGTTTTATGTTTTTGATGCATTATGACGCAGAGAAAATCGGAGTCACGGATCCCAATGTTAAAAATAGCGTCCATCTTCACTCTGGTCAAAAAAAGGGATCCGTGGGATTCTGTGCATGAAAACTGAATGGAGAATCCTGACTTTGCACTTTTTCCCGGAGCCCAGATCCCCATGGAGGCAATGAAAGGCAACACAAAAACGCATCCCCCTTTACACAGAGAACTTTGCACTAGTGATGGGTCGTTCGCGAACGAGCCAGCTCTAAGAGCCGGCTCTTTGCTGCGAACGACAAGAGCCGGTTCCCAGTTTTGAAAGAGCCGATGCCTCAGCCGCCCCACACAGCTCTGATTTGCTGTGTAATAAAGGGCGCTGAGGCATGCTGGGAGATGTAGTCCTCCTCTTGCAGCTTGTAGGGGCGGAACAGAGCAGTAGCAGGAGGGATTGCCGAGTCAGAGAAGCAGTCTGGAGTTGTCATGGAGACGGGGGCGGGGCTTTTACTCCGATTCTGAGTGGTGTCTGGTGAATTTTAATGAAGAGCCGATTCAGAGCCATAAGAGCCGGCTCTTTAATGGGAGCCGATTCAGAAGAGCCGATTCTCCGAGAAGAGCCGGAATTCCCATCACTACTTTGCACACAAAACGGATGCCAAAGCGGATTGCCTACTGCCTGCTCCTCCCCTCAGCGTCATCTTTACACAGGAAGGAAGGACACATTTTTGACATTTGTTTAAACGGACTGGAAATGTATGCTGCAAAAGCACAACATTTTGAACAATCGTTTAAAATGCATTCCGATCTGCAACCTCACAAGTGTGGACCCAGCCTTACGTTGCAGTTTTTTCTGCGTTTTGCAGTTTCCACTGGATGCTAGGAACAGCAGAAATGCTAAACAATGCAACAAGCATTGGGGAAAATTGGATGGTGCTTGCATCACAATGCTTGGTTTACACATAAAAAAGTGTCTAGTCCAGTCCTGTTAGTTTTTGACAGTGGGCATCAGTTTTGTATGAGTTTCTATGGCTGTGTTCACACAAAAAAGGTGTACATTTCTGGTCCAGTCAGGTAAAACTGATAGAAAACTGATGCAAAAATGATGCATAACTGACAGGACAGTACTGGACTGGACCTGAAATGTACGGATTTAAGTGTGAACCGAGCTTTATGTAAAAATAACCACACAACTAACATTATATACCAGGTGCCCTTGTGTTCTGGGCTTGGAAAACTATATCTGTGCTCCTGGCGATTGGAGCATGATAGGGGGGGTGCATGGCCAGGACTGCACATACGCAGTGGCCCACAACCCAGCTGGGTTGTGGTTGCCCCAGTGATAGAATGGAGGGGCCCGGACTGAAAGGGAGAAAGCTAACGGACTACAGGTGGCTGGAGGAAGCCACAGGCAAGTACAAATCCTTGCGCTTCCTTTGTCTCAGGTTTACTTTAAAGGAAATCTTGTCGAATTAAAAAAGGAGTTTAACCTACCAGGGGCTTTTTGCAGCCCCCTGGAGTCGTACTGTGCCCACGCTGTCCGCCAGCAGCGGTGACCCCCACAAAGCTGGCCGGCCACACGCCACCTCACCATGCTCCCACAGCAGGGAGTGTTCTGCACATGCACAGTACGCAAAATTTGCTACTGCGCATAGCACTGCCGGGCATGGGAGCGTGATTAGGGTGCGCGTGTCTCAGGGCCGCGCATGCGCAGTAGCGGGGGTAGCTGCTGATGGCCAGTGGGACTCAGAGGGACGTCGTGGGCACAGGACGACTCCAGGGGGCTGGAGGAAGCTGCAGGTAGGTACAAATCATTGTGCTATGTTTGTCTCAGGAAAGGGGGGGGGGGGGGTTGCGCATCCCTAAAAAGCGAAGTGTGCAGGTAGCTTATTAGAGAAGCTGCACATGTGAGCTGTTGGTCATTTCAGATGCAGCCTGTTGTAGTACGCGCTGGCCCTCTCCTCGCTGTCCATTAAAATGTAAGTTACACAATTTTGCTTAGCTGCTCCCAGGGTTATACATATGTTGATTTAAACTTCGGTTAGGCCACTTGCCCGGAGGTCTACCTCACCGTGGTGCAAGTGTCCAGTATATTATGCTTTGTATGCAAACTATAGTGGAAGCCAAAGTTCCTCCATAGCATAATAAATGTAGCATTTGTTTTTGGACGCAGGGCATGCATTTTCAGCCTAATAGAGGTGGTGCATGCCTGAACGATTAACCAGTCAATTGCAGCATGTTTTTAGGGATGCGCAACCCCCCCCCCCCCCCTTTTCCTAATTTTGCTAGTATGTAACTACCAGGTTAGCTTCTCCCAGCCCATATTCCTGAGTTTCCTGTTTGCATGGTAAGTAATAGTAGTTGTGCATATGTTTTGCATCTGATTTTAATGCAAAGTGTGCATATAGCTTATTAGAGGTGCTGCACATGTGTACTGCTGGTCATTTCAGATGCAGCCTGTTGCGGTATGCGCTGGCCCTCTCCTCGCTATCTTTGTCTCAGGTTTACTTTAACAGTGGTTTTGAGGTAGTGGGGATGACTTGAGGACCAAACAGATTACGTTGAACATGAATCCCTGCGAAAACATTATCAGTTCTCCGGAACCCCTCTGTCCCTGTGTATGAGGCACTTCTGGCGTGCAGCGTGCACAGAGGAGAACGCAAGGTCATCCCATCTAGACTGCAATCTGACTGTTTTCCCGAGGGAGCGGTAAATATCACACGCGCACAGATGCCGCCCTGAGAGGCAGTATTTACCCATTATCCACTGATAAGTGCCGACACAACAACTTGACATTTTAGATCTCAACCTTTGCCCAAAGTTTCAGCTCTTCTCTGAAAGTACTTTCTGTTCTTGACAAACAAGCAGAAGGAAGCTGCGAGGTCAGGATGATCCTCTTCTACGGCAAATCAGCCAGCAGCTGAGCATTAACTCGCGAGCGAGGCCACGGGGCTCCAGGGATGTGGTATAAAACCCTCCTCCCGTCTTCCTATTAGGACATCAGCACAATCTTCACCTTATGCTTCCCCCGGACTAACATCCCAGTGCTGCCATGGCAACAGGAAACAAGCTGGGACGAGGACGTGATGGGGGCATGATGGCCTGACCTGCAAGACGTTTCATCAGATCGGGCGTTCAATACCAATAACCTTTGTCATCTATGCTTTTTAAAATACTTGTGTCCTTCGAAATGTGTACAAAAAAGTGTGGATACCACTTCACTCCACACGGTCCCTGAACCCGGTTAGCAAAAACTTGGCAACAACATAATAAAAAAGAGATGGTCCGCACTTGTCCGTCGCGACTACGATATAGCTGGTCACATCCAGAAATCCATATATTACACAGCTGTATGATATACTGTATTTTTTGGACTATAAAACTCACTTTTTCTCCCCCAAAAGTGGAGAAAAAAGTCACTGCATCTTATAGTCCAAATGCAGAGAGTTCCTGATTTGTGAACGACTGTCAATACAAACCTCCAACCCGCTGCAATGTCGGGGACTCCCTGTACGGTGCCCATGCAGAGGAGGACACAGGGGACAAACAGAGGACACAAAGGGGCATAGAGGAGGACACAAGGCAGACACAAAGGGGCATAGAGGAGGACACAAGGCAGACACAAAGGGGCATAGAGGAGGACACAAGGCAGACACAAAGGGGCATAGAGGAGGACGCAAGGCGGACACAAAGGGGCATAGAGGAGGACGCAAGGGGGAAACAGGACGCCACAAGGGGGACAGAAGAGGACACAAGGAGACACAAGACGTACAAGGGGGAATGAGGTACTAAGGGGGCATAAGCCACAAGATGCCCCTTCACCATGAATGCTCCAGGTTTAGCATATTTTTTCCCCTGGTTACTGTCCTCTAAACCTAGGTGCGTCTTATGGTCATGAGCGTATTATAGTCCGAAAAATACTGTATATAGATTTCTGGATAAGTCCAGCAATAAAGTAGTCTTATTCAATAACACATTTGCACGCTGGTATTGCTTTAAATGTACCTGGTAGTTCGCCTCCTCTGTAAAGAGTATCTGTAACATAAAAAGTTCCCCTGGGGGGTACTCAACTCGATAGGTCCTCCTCCGTCCCACAGTGGCAGCGATCGAGCTCCCCGAATGGCGCGGATGTAAATATTTATCTTCCCGTCTCCAGCGCAGCGGCAGTAGCGGCATTCGGATCGGAAATACCCAAACGCGGTCGGTTCCGCTCTACTGCACAGGTGCAAGTCTCCTGCGTCTGTGCAGTAGAGCAGACCCGACTGAGATCGGCTGTTTCCGAGCACAACAGCGCTCCCGCTGGAACCAGAAAAGGGAAATATTGCACAGCCTGACAAATTGTCGGCTGTGCATTCCGTGGGCTGCAGCGAGACCGCCGTGGGACACAGGAGAACGGGGGAATCCTCGATAGGGTCCAGAAGCTTCCCCCTACCGAGGTGCCCTGCCCCCCCCCCCCCCACACACACACACACAATTCACTGAAAATTTGGTGTGGCTAGTCACAAGGCTTATTATTTAGCCACTAGTGACCTAAGCCTGTTTTAAAACGGGCTGAAGGTCTGTCACCACCGCAAGTGCGCACCCACCTACCGCACGCACAGCCCGCCAAGCGCAGTAGTGCAAAAGCACTGACACAGGTACAGGATGCAGGGCCACGTGCCTTTCATTAGTTAGGATGTTATTGGCATTGTTATTACTACAGCATAATATATCAGCACCGAGATACTAGCAGTAATGATGTTGCCAAAACCAACTGTGAAGACGTGTGATTGTCATAGCAGCATTATACAGTGGGATGCAAAAGTTTGGCCAACATTGTTAATCGTCATGATTTTCCTGTATAAATCGTTGGTTACTACGATAAAAAATGTCAGTTAAATATATCATATAGGAGACACACACAGTGATATTTGAGAAGTGAAATGAAGTTTATTGGATTTACAGAAAGTGTGCAATAATTGTTTAAACAAAATTAGGCAGGTGCATACATTTGGGCACCACCAAAAAGAAATGAAATCAATATTTAGCAGATTCTCCTTTTGCAGACATTACAGCCTCTGAACATTTTTTGTAGGTTCCAATGAGAGTCTAGATTCTGCTTGAAGGTATTTTGATCATCTAGTACATTCAGGTTTGATGGCTTCCGAGCATGGACAGCTCTCTTTAACTCACACCACAGATTTTCAATTATATTCAGGTCTGGGAACTGAGATGGCCATTCCAGAACGTTGTACTTGTTCCTCTGCATGAATGCCTTAGTGGATTTTGAGCAGTGTTTTGTTGAAAGATCCAGCCCTGGGACAGCTTCAGCTTTGTCACTGATTCCTGGGCATTGGTCTTCAGAATCTGCTGATACTGAATGGAATCCATGCGTCCCTCATCTTTGACAAGATTCCCAGTCCCTGCACTGGCCACACAGCCCCACAGCATGATGGAACCACCACCATATTTTACTGTAGGTGGCAGGTGTTTTTCTTGGAATGCTGTGTTGTTTTTTCTCCATGCATAAAGCCCCTTGTTATGCCCAAATAACTCAATTTTAGTTTCATCAGTCCACAGCACCTTATTCCAAAATTAAGCTGGCTTGTCCAAATGTGCTTTAGCATACCTCTATTTGTGCTGTAGGTGAAGAAAAGGCTTCCTCTGCATCTCTCTCGCATACAGCATCTCCTTGTGTAAAGTGCGCCGAATGGTTGAACGATGCACAGTGACTCCAGCTGCAGCAAGATGATGGTGTAGGTCTTTGGTGCAGGTCTGTGGGTTAACTCTGACTGTTCTCACCATTCGTTGCTTCTGTTCATCCAAGATTTTTCTTGGTCTGCCACTTCGAGCCTTAACTTGAACTGAGCCTGTGGTCTTCCATTTCCTCAGTATGTTCCTAACTGTGGAAACAAACAGCTGAAATCTCTGAGACAGCTTTCTGTATCCTTCCCCTAAACCATGATGGTGAACAATCTTTGTCTTCAGGTCATTTGAGAGTTGTTTTGAGACCCCCGAGTGGCTTCAAAGAAAATTAAAAGATGAGGGAAACTTACAATTGACCTCCTTAAATACTCTTTCTCATAATTGGATTCACCTGTGTGTGTAGGACAGGGGTCACTGAGCTTACCAAGCCAATTTGAGTTCCAATAATTAGTTTTAAAGGTTTTGGAATCAATAAAATGACAACAGTGCCCAAATGTATGCACCTGCCCAATTTTATTTAAACAATTATTGCACACTTTCTGTAAATCCAATAAACTTAATTTCACTTTTCAAATATCACTGTGTGTGTCTCCTATATGATATATTTAACTGACATTTTTTATATTAACAACCAACGATTATATATACAGGAAAAATATTAATGATTAACAAGTATGCCCAAACGTTCACATCCCACTGTATCATCTCTAGGCTCACTGGTGGGACAGGAACTGATCCAAGTGGTTCAAAGATTTTGTTTAGAAACCACTATACAAATCAGGTGAATGAAGAGTATTCTTGCGCCAAAGTACTGTGCGCATGTCCCTTCTGGACTAAAAGAGACGCATCAGGAACAACAACAACAATAGTAATATTGTTGACTCCTAGTATTTATTACCTTGGGATCATGTTCTGAGTAATGTGGTTATGAATGTTCTGTTGTTGCCACAGTGACCACAAAGCCTAGATGCATGTGTGGAGTGTGTGGTGTCTATATGTGTGTGTAGTGTGTAGGTGGTGTGTGTGTTTGTGGTGTTGTGTGTGTGTGTGTGTGTGTGGAGTGTGAGTGTGTGTGTGTGGTGTGTGTGTTTGCGGTGTTTTTGTGGTGTTGTGTGTGTTTGTGGTGTTGTGTATGTGTGGAGTGTGTGTGTGTGTGTGAGGTGTGTGTGGAGTGTGTGTGTGTGTGTATGTGTGTGTGAGGTGTGTGTGGAGTGTGTTTTTGTGGTGTTGTTTGTGTGTGTATGTGTGGAGTGTGGGTGAGTGTGTGTGTTGGTGGTGTGTGTGTGGTATGTATGTGTGGTGTGTGTGTGTGTGTGTGTAATGTGGTGTGTGTGTGTGTGTGTGTGTGTGTTGTGTGTGTAATGTGGTGTGTGTGTGTGTGTGTGTAATGTGTGTAATGTGTGTGTGTGTGTGTGTGTGTGTGTGTGTGTGTGTGTGTGTGTGTGTGTTGTGTGTGTAATGTGGTGTGTGTGTGTGTGTGTGTTTGTGTGTCCCAGGCAACTTGCTCTAATCCAGCAATCTGTATGCATGACCCATTCGCAGCGGCACTAATTTCTCCCACTATCTGAGGTCCGTACTCTGGGCTCTCCCCGCCCCTCCCGGTGGTGAGGGTGATTGTATTCCCCCTCTTCGCAGCTCATTTACATATCACCCAGGGAGAGCCGGCAGCGGCTCACGATTTTTCTACTGCAGTCGCAAGCAAAGAAATTCATACGAGAGGATAATTGACTTCATTAGGCTTGTGATTGCCCTGGAGAGGCAGCCAAGCAGAACAGGCAGCGCATACAATGGAAGCGGCAGATAAAATCGGGACAAACGCTGTTCAAAGAAAGAGGCGGATGTGCTGTAACCCCTAGCAACCAGTTATTATCTCCACATAAGAGCCGCCAGAATCCTGGAAGATGACTGCTGATTGCTGGATTTGGATTACTCCATCTCGCTTCTTATCTCCTTCAGCAGCATTTTACTGCTGTCACTAGGCATAGATGGTGCTCAGTCTGGGTAATAAGAGATCTTCAGTTACAAATCCGTCAGGCAATATCAACCATTTTACTACCTTGTAACCTTACATTCGCTACCATAGAAGAATGGACTATTCCGATCAATATTCTATCGATTGTTTGGCCAAAATCCATAGTTGAAGGCCCTGCTTTGTAAAAGGTTTTAGTTATAGTCAGTCTTCATCAAACCCGATATCGAATCTATTAAAAACAATACATAGTGTATGTCTGTATGTCTGCCATAAAGCTATATATGAGAGCATTCGAATTCGGCTAATAAAAACTGCCTCTGGCAAGAGTCTAGCGTGTGTAAGGGCTGGTTCACACTATGGTCTTAACCTGCCTGGCGTTCTGATAAGATCGCCAGGGAGGCTGCGGGAGGTTTTTTTTTAAATAAAAAAAAAACTATTTCATGCAGCCAACTGAAAGTTGGCTGCATGAAAGCCCACTAGAGGGCGCTCCGGAGGCGTTCTTCCGATCGCCTCCGGCGCCCAGAATAAACAAGGAAGGCCGCAATGAGCGGCCTTCCTTTTTTTGCTTACATCGTCGCCATAGCGACGAGCGGAGTGACGTCATGGACGTCAGCCGACGTCCTGACGTCAGCCGCCTCCGATCCAGCCCTTAGCGCTGGCCGGAACTTTTTGTTCCGGCTACGCTGGGCTCAGGCGGCTGGGGGGACCCTCTTTCGCCGCTGCTCGCGGCGGATCGCCGCAGAGCGGCGGCGATCAGGCAGCACACGCGGCTGGCAAAGTGCCGGCTGCATGTGCTGCTTTTTACTTGAGCCAAATCGGCCCAGCAGGGCCTGAGCGGCAGGCTCCGGCGGTACTGGACGAGCTGAGCTCGTCCAGACCGCTCAGCAGGTTAATTCACTAAACCGTGCTAACTCATATCACGGCTGCGCTAGCATTTTGCCGTAACGGTTTTGATGCGAAAATGTGTGATTGCGCATGAACATTTTTGATTTAACTAAAATTGCAAATGCGCTACCTGTACCATTTTCTGAGCGCGTTGGTTAAATGGAAGGTATAGGGAAATCTCAAAGCACTTGAAAAAACGCTTTGTATAGAGATTTCCCGAGAGCTTTTATGCATAAATACATTGTATTTATTCATTTCCGGGTCAAAGATTTAACTTCCTGACTGACGTCAGGAAGTGAAAAAAATGATTTGCTCTGCAAAAGCGTTATGTGCAAAGCGCAGGGTAAAGTGCTTTAAAGTGAACCAGAGAGGAAGCACCCTCATGTATTTTACCATATATATCAGTGGGAACATTACAGAAAACACCTACCCTGCTCTCTGTTTCATTCCTCACTGCTCAGCCTGCTTGTTAGCCGCTCTGATAAAATCCCCGACTGAGCATTCAGTCTGGCTTTGCTATGACTCAGCTATATTGATTTCTGAGCAGAGCCACAAGGGGGCAGGCTTGGGCTTGAAAAGACATAACAGAAGACAGACTCGGCTATAATGATTCCTGAGCAAAGCCAGACTAAATGCTCAGTCGGGGATTTTATCAGGGCTGGTAACAAGCAGGCTGAGCAGTGAAGAATGAAACAGAGAGCAGGGTAGGTGTTTTCTCTACGGTTCCCACTGATATATATGGCAAAATACATGAGAGTGCTTCATCTCTGGTTCACTTTAAAAACTCTCAATAAATCGCTCAGTTCTTGCTATAGCGCTGGCGATTTATAATGTGAACATAGCCTAATGGTGCACACCTCCATGCCCACAGAAAGCCACACTGTCACCCTCTTACCCCACCATAGTAACAGATGCTTCGCTAGCCTGCAGGCTAGCTGCTGTAGAGTTCTACTTCAAAGGACAACTAAAGTGAGAGGGATATCAAGGCTGCCACATTTATTTCCTTTTAAAAAATGCACACTGCCTGGCCGTCCTGCTGACCCTCTGCCTCTAACACTTTTAGCCATAGACCCTAAACAAGCATGTCAATGTTTGACTCAAGTTTGACTGCATGCTTGGTTCAGGGGTGTGATTCAGATACTACTGAAGCATGAAACAACGGCAGGACTGCCAGGCAACTGGTATCGTTATTAGGAAATAAATATGGCAGCCTCCATATCTCTCTCACTCTATGCATCCTTTAAACCGGACCTGAGCTCAGAAGTTCCTCTCTGCTCTAAGGGCCCGTTTCCACTTGTGCCGCATGCGTCAGTGAGACGCACGGCGGCACCTCCGGGTCTGCGGGAACGCAGGCGAATCCCAGAAGCCGTGCGCGGCTATGGGACTCCCAGCCTCACGCGTGAAAACTGTGGGCAGTGTTGGCCGAATCGCTAGGGTAAGCGATTCGGCCGGCGGCACCATAGTTTCCTATGGCAGAGTTTCCCCGCGAGATTTGCCTGCGGGGAAACTCTGCGGATTCGGAGCGGTTTGTGGAAACGGGCCCTAAAAGATACACAACAGCATAATAACTTTTACAGAAAAACATTTCTTTGTTACAGCTGATACAAATCCTGCAATAAATCTGCGGTGTCTACTTCCTGCTTTCATGGAAGCAGACATAGTGTTAACATCCTGTGTTTACAAATTAGCTGCTCTTCTGAGGCAGCCAGTTAACAGCTGAGAGATCAAATTACACGCGAGATTAGTTGCAGATGAGGAGAGAATTAGACAGGCTAAACTCTCTATATACATACAGGTGCATTTCTCTATGTTTTCCTTCTGTCTAGTGCCAGAGTTCAGGTGCACTTAACCCTCCTGGCGGTCTATTAGAAACCGACAGGGGGCTGCGCAGCACTATTTTTTTTTTTTTAAATCATGTAGCGAGCCTAGGGCTCGCTACATGATAACCGCTGTACAGCGGCATCCCCCCGCCTCCGGCGATCTTTGATCAGGAAATCCTGTTCAAAGAACGGGATTTCCTGAAGGGCTTCCCCCGTCGCCATGGCGACGGGGCGGGATGACGTCACCGACGTCATGGACTTAGTGACGTCTAAGGGAGTCCTGATCCACCCCTCAGCGCTGCCTGGCACTGATTGGCCAGGCAGCGCACGGGGTGGGGGGGGGGGGGCACGGCGATCAGTGGCGATCCAGCGCGGAGCGGCAGCGATCGGAATGCACACGCAGCTAGCAAAGTGCTAGCTGCGTGTTGCAGAAAAAAAAGTGAGCAAATCGGCCCAGCAGGGCCTGAGAAATCCTCCTGCACGGCATAGCCTGAGCTCAGCTCGGGCTTACCACCAGGAAGGTTAAAGGACACCCGAAGCGAAAATAAACTAATGCAATAAATGATTGTATCTATCTTCTTTCTCCTAAAAATGACTTTTTAGATATTCCAGTTTTATTTTATGTTTAAATCTACTTTTTTTAAGTTTTAACTGTTTTATTGTTTTTGCTCAATGACACACTCATTGAAGTATGCCAGAGCTAAAATATATGACCTATTGACCCTTTTTATTTCTTTCCTGCTCTCAGAAGCCATTTCCTGCTAGGAAAGTGTTTTATAGTTGGAATTTCTTATCAGTGAGGGTCACACTGTAGTCACTTCCTGTCTGAGTCAGGACTGAGTCAGCAACTTGCATACATGATATTTAACTCTTTCAGACAGAGAAAGAAAAAAAGGAACACAGCATAGTTATTAGTGTGCTTGACACTGTATATACCCATGTCTATCTCATCATGTCACACGTCACACGTCACTTCGGGTATCCTTTAAGAAGGACTTGTGCTCCCAAACTCACCTCTGCTGTAGAGTTCTACTTCAAAGGACAACTGAACTGAGAGGGATATGGAGGCTGCCATATTTATTTCATTTAAGAAAAAATACACATTGCCTGGCTGCGCTGCTGATTTCAGGTGGGTGATTTAGACCCATGATGGATCAGGCAACTGGTATTATTTAAAAACAAATAAATATGGCAGCCTCCATATACCTTTCACTTTATGTTATCATGCCTCCTCCCCCCCAAGAGAACGGGTGTGATGAAGGGATCATGGTACGCCCTCACACAGCGGCTCGTGCCTGAAATATTGTGTTATGAAGATGACAAAGATACGCCAGGAAGACAGAATGTACGAGCCACAGCAGCCAATGATTAGCGGGCTACGGCTTGCCGTCCAGGCAACGGTGGTGAGAGTGTAAGGAACGACACTTGGCGCGCATCAAATTCATTAGAACAATTGATTGGTTTGTCTTGTCCTTGTTATGAAAATCAATCATGTGCAGACAGATAATAGCTGGCAGGTTATTCCAGACATCTCTGATAAGAAGATGTGCAGCAGGACTCCCCTGGGGACGGCAGCAGCAGGTGGATGGGATGTGCGCTGTGTGTGTGTCTTGCGTGTGCAACTCAGACACTACTGAGCTGAAGACAGCCAGACAACTGGCAATCTGTAGAAAGAGACAGCTGGTCGTACATCACCCCATGTATGACCAGATCGACCATTAGATAGATCCCTCTCAGATCGAATCTGATCCACTGCTTGGCCACACTACACACCATTTCCAATAGATTTAGTGGAATGGAGTCGGTACAAAAATCATCCGACTCGAAACCTCGGTTCATGAAACCTTGGATTCGGACTCCGACTACTGGTACCCAGAACTGCTCAGACTCCTTGACTTCAACTCTTAGGGCTCATTCACACTGCAAATCGTGTGCAGTACACCATCCGTTTTTGGAAAGTTCCTGCGTTGAGTATTCATGCGTTGTCATGCGTTTTATATGCGTTTTGTATGCGTTGCGTTGCGTTGCGAAATTTGAAACATCTAGCATTTGAAGCAGTAGCCAATCAGTGATGAGCAGAGTTGTCCTATGATTTTCTTTTATTGACGCTTCTCTGTCGTCCAGAAAGGATGTGGCGCAGAGGAAGCTGTCAAGTTGAATTGTGGGAGTACAATTAGCATAGCGCGGCCGCTGTACCGCATGTAATCGCATGCACTGTGCGATTACTTGCGCTGCCCATAGACAACCATTGTGGTCCGTGTCACATGCGCTTCAATGCGTCAAGCGTTACGATGTCTCTTGACACGTTGTAACGCAGCGCATTAAATCGTTCAGTTCAGTGTGAATGGTACAATGAAAGTCTATGGACTTTCTGTACCATAGCAAAGCGCAGCGTTAGTACGTTGCGCTACAGTACGCTAAAACGCAGGCAGTGTGAATGAGCCCTTAATCAACCGACTCCAACTCCGACTCCTTAGTTCATGAAACTTCCGACTGACTCCAGGTACCCAGAACTGTTCCGACTCCAATACCTCTGCTCCACCCTCCTTGCAGGGCTATGGTGTAGGTACAAAAACAGTTTTCTCCCCAGGCTCTTTTAGCTGAGTGCTCCACCCGGCTAATTTTAGGGAGCACCCGGCTGTCATCGGCTTGACTACTTATCCTACTCCTATGCTGTAAGTAGACTTGCACCGCCCCGGCATTCCCCCGGTAGCACCCCACCCAGCTACTTTTTCATGCCACCCGGCTGGATAAAAATTCTGGGGAGAACACTGATAAATCATCGGACTTCAACTCCGACTCCTCAGTTTATGAAACCACCGACTCCGGCTCCAGCGACCCAAAAATTACTCTGCCTGCAACTCTACAGCCCTGAATCTTGGCATGAAATCTGTTGGAAATTACCCTCACGCCACCATCGGCGAAGCCCTCCTAAGATATTTATTTGTTGCGGTGGGACGCGGCAGGAGCATTTCATCCCCACAACAATGCAAAAGATCAGTGTAAAACCGGCCTTAAAGTGACACTTAAGCCAAAGAAAAAAAATCAGTTTTACTAACCTGGGGCTTCTACCAGCCCCCTGCAGCCATCCTGTGCCCTCGCAGTCACTCACAGATCCTCCAGTCCCCCGCCACCAGCTAGTTTCAATTCACAGACAGGGCCGACAGGCCTGGCCACGCGTAGCCTTCTTCGTGTTCCCGTCCTCAATAGCTCTATTGCAGACGGGAACACGAAGAAGGAGACGCGTGGCTAGGCCTACGCAGTGCTCCAGCGGCCGAAATCGCAGCGGGGGACAGGAGGATCCATGCGTGACTGCGAGGGCACAGGACAGCTGCAGGGGGCTGGTAGAAGCCCCAGGTAAGTTAAACTGTTTTTTTTATTTTACCTAAGGCTTAAAGAGGAACTCCAGTGAAAATAATGTAATATAAAAGTGCTTCTTTTTACAATAATTATGTATAAATGATTTAGTCAGTGTTTGCTCATTGTAAAAGCTTTCCTCTCCCGGATTTACATTCTGACATTTATCACATGGTGACATTTTTACTGCTGGCAGGTGATGTCCTTGGAAGTAGCTGCTGCTTGCTTTTTTGGCAGTTGGAAACAGCTGTAAACATCTATTTCCCACAATGTAACGAGGGTTCACAGACAGGAAACTGCCAAGACCATGGTCTTCACAGTTTCCTGTGGGAGGGGTTTCACCACAAATTCAGCCATGCAGAGCCCCCTGATGATCCGTTTGTGAAAAGGAATAGATTTCTCATGTAAAAGGGGGTATCAGCTACTGATTGAGATGAAGTTCAATTCTTGGTCACAGTTTCTCTTTAAGAATCCCTTTAAGGATCTCCCTTCACTGGTGCCTAGTCCGATCCTTCCTTCTCGGCCATATCCGCCTTCGTCAGAGCTGGAGGGAAATTCATGATTTTATTATGTGCCTGCAACTTTTACATTCTACCGTATTTCCCCTAAAGTAAGACATCCCCTGAGAATAAGACTTAGCAGGAATTCCTAGCATGCTTGAAATATAAGACATCCCCCGAATGTAAGCCCTAGCAGCAGCCCACATGACACCAGCAAGTCACGCTCAATACAAAGCCTGGATACAGGAGAGCAGCAGTATAATGTGAGTTCTACAGTCCTGTTGTATATGTGTCAGGCAATTTGTGTTTTTCTTGGAGCCAGCCCTCCTGATCTGTCCTGATAAACATCAGCAGCACTTCTCCTCTTCCGTTAAAGACTCGTACACACGCACTACGGCCGCCAACAACGGGCCCGTCAGACCCTCCTGCTGGGCGGACTTTTAGCTGACAGTAGCGCGTGTGTATGCGCTGTCGGCAGACTGATCAAGCTGTTTCTGAACGATCTGCTCAGCGGATCGTTCAGAAACAGCCTTATCAGTCCGCCGACAACACGTACACACGCACTACTGTTGGCTGAACGTCCGCCCAGCGTGAGGGTCTGATAGACCCGTCGTTGCCGCATGTAATGCGTGTACGCACCTTAAGACACACAGCTTATCCTATCATACCTCTGACAGAGTTCTCTGCCTGCAAGAAATAGACTCTTACCCACATGATCAGCAGAATCAAATTATTGAAAGTGAGAGCCAATATCTGTAAACCACAAGCGCTGTGTATGCAGCTTGTGTTTCAGCATGGCATGCAGTATATACATTTTGTATAGGAAAACTAACAGTGTTTCCCCCAAAAATAAGACATCCTCTGAAAATAAGCCCTAGCACATCTTTTGGAGCAAAAATTAATATAAGACAGTGTCTTATTTTCGGGGAAACACGATAGTAAGTGCAATATGGTCTTGTGAATTGAAATAAAAAAAAAAAAAAAAAAGGTTTACTGCACTTTATTCTCCTTCTTAGATCCCCATAACTGACCCCCAGTATTGGAGCTGGGCTCCCTGCTACCTCAGAAATTGTTCCTGCTGGTCAGTTTGCGCTGTAGCACAGGTATTACTGTACTATCAATTCCTTTTAAATGGTTCCAGATGTTGTTCGTAATTGAAATCTGCAGTTACCAGGCAGCAGTGAACAGTTACCAGGCAGCAGCGAGCAGTTACCAGGCAGCAGCGAGCAGTTACCAGGCAGCAGCGAGCAGTTACCAGGCAGCAGCGAGCAGTTACCAGGCAGCAGTGAGCAGTTACCAGGCAGCAGTGAGCAGTTACCAGGCAGCAGTGAGCAGTTACCAGGCAGCAGTGAGCAGTTACCAGGCAGCAGTGAGCAGTTACCAGGCAGCAGTGAACAGTTACCAGGCAGCAGTGAACAGTTACCAGGCAGCAGTGAACAGTTACCAGGCAGCAGTGAACAGTTACCAGGCAGCAGCAAGCAGTTACCAGGCAGCAGTGAGCAGTTACCAGGCAGCAGTGAGCAGTTACCAGGCAGCAGCAAGCAGTTACCAGGCAGCAGTGAGCAGATACCAGGCAGCAACAAGCAGTTACCAGGCAGCAGCAAGCAGTTACCAGGCAGCAGCGAGCAGTTACCGGGCAGCAGTGAGCAGTTACCAGGCAGCAGCAAGCAGTTACCAGGCAGCAGTGAGTTGTTACCGGGCAGCAGCGAGCAGTTACCAGGCAGCAGTGAGCAGTTACCAGGCAGCAGTGAGCAGTTGTTTGTAGTTTGAGAGGCATTAGTTTGAGAGGCTGTAGTTTGAGAGGCATTTCACTGCCTATAAACAGTCCGTGGAAAAGAGGCCTAAGGCCTTTTTTCCACGGACCGTTGAACTGTGTGCTCAGCAAGCAGTTGCCAGACAGCAGTGAGCAGTTACCAGGCAGCAGTCAGCAGTTGTGAGAGTCTGAGAGGCATTTCACTGCCTATCAACTGCCCGTAGAAAAGAGGCCTTAGAGGCGGAGCATCAGCACAGAAGTCAGGCAACTGGCATTGTTTATTAGAGAATAAGGATGGCAGCCTCCGTACTCCTCTCACTACAGGTTCCCTTTAAGAAACAGTGGGAAGTATATATTTCTAACATTACTGAAGCAGACTTCATAATACATTGTAGCTAGTTTGCTATCAGGGTTATTTTCCGTTAGCCGGGCGCATCCTCTAGGTGGCGATAGAACTCCAGCAGAGTTAAATCTTTCCCTACTGTCCATGGCAGCCTGGAGGGGGAATAGTAATTATCGCCACCTAGAGGATGCACCCGGCTAACGGATAAGTACCGCTATCAGTATGAGCCTTATTTTACAAAGGCTGGAGGGCCAGCAATCCTGGACTTTTTATTTTTTAAGTCTACTAGTAGGTGGCCAGGGTTTGAAATTTTAGCCTGGGTCATATCAGAGGATAGTAGGAATTGCTACAAAATAAGTGAAATAGAAGCAAAAGCTGTAGCAAACGTGCTTATAAAGGGAGAATTTCTGTAATAAATCAAGAACACCATTCAAAAAACACCTTTTGAGCCAAGCAGCTGCAGTCATGCTATGTCATTTCATCTAACCTTTCAGCAATCTTCACTATGATCTAATATGACACAGGTGAGGATCTGCCACTTGACACGTCGCGGTCTACTGAATCACCAACGCTCTCTTCTTCTCTCCAAACATTGTAATTCAGCACCACGGTAACAGCTTATACTCTCCATGCTGCAGGAGAGGTACCAGCATCATGAAAGAAGAAGACTAAAATCAGCAATGCCTGGAAATTACATATCAGAGCCCCACTTTAATGTGATATGGAGGCTGCCATATTTATTCCCTTTTAAACAATAGCAGTTGCCTTGCAGCCATGCTGATCTATTTGGCTGCAGTAGTGTCTGCATAATACCAGAAACAAGCATGCAGCTAATCTTATCAGACCTGACAATAACATCAAAAACACCTGGGGCTTGATTCACAAAGCGGTGCTAACCTACTTAGCACGTCTAAAGTCTTTAGATGCGCTAACCGGGGTGCTAAGTAGGTTAGCACCGGATTTCTCAATCAGATCGTGCGCTAACTTTGTGTGCGCAAAGTTTTACGCGTGCAAAGTTTTACGCGCGCTAAGCATAGGCTTCAATGGACACTTCGCGCGGAGCGCCCTGTGCAGTACGCGCATAAAGTTTTACGCGCATAAAGTTTTGCGCGCGTAAAGTTTTATGCGCGAAAAGCTTGTTTAGACGTGCTAAGGGGGTTTTCACAGGCGTGCTAACAGTTAGCACCGTTTTGTGAATCAAGCCCCTGATCTGCTGTATGCTTGTTCAGGGTCTACGGCTGATCCTCTGCCTCTAATACTTTTAGCCAGACAGCCAGGCAACTGGTATTGCTTAAAATGAAATAAATATGGCCGCCTCCATATCACTTTCACCTTGGGGTCACTTTAAGCCATTTTAAGGACACCTGAAGAGAGAGGAATATGGAGGCTGCAATATATATTTTCTTTTATCTAACATGGTTGCCCAGCAGACCCGCTGATCATTCTGGCATCAGTAGAGTCTGAATCACACACCTGAAACAAGCATGTAACAAATCCAGTCAAATCATTCAGAAACATCAGTTCTGCTTGTGCAGGGTCTATGGCTAAAACTAATATTAGCAGGACAGCCAGGCAATTTGCATGGTTTAAATGGAAACACTGCAAATATGTCACTCTCCGTATCGCTGTCACTTCAGGTGTGCTTTAATGCTTCTTGTACTGAAATCATCTATCAATTTCTCACATGCAGTTGCCTGGGAGCCCTGCTGATCTATCTGGCCTCAGTAGAGTATGAATCACACACCTGAAACAAGCATATGGCAAATCCAGTCCAACTTTAGTCAGAAACATCTGATCTGCATGCTTGTAGATGGTCTATGGCTAATAGTATTAGAGGCAGGGAATCAACAGGACAGCCAGGCAATGTGCGTTGTTTAAAAGGAAATAACTATGCCAGCCTCCATATATCTCTCACTTCAGGTGTCCTTAAGCATACTTAATCATACACACACACTAAAGCACCGCTACAATTCTCTGTGGCACTACAAATCCCAGCACACCCGGCCTTGCAAAAAGCCGGCACATTACCTTCACGTTCTGGTTGGTGAAAACCTCCATGTCGACCGCACATGCCACCAGCGAGGTGACATCGAAGTCCACGCTACGGGCGGGCATGGCGGGGGCGTAGTTTGGCGCCAGCGAAAAGCCAGAAGCTGAACAGAAAGCTTCGGAACGATTTTTAGACCTCGTCTGTGAATGGCGAGCTTGATCGTTAGACCTCGTCTGCTTGGAAAGGATCGTTAGACCTTGTCTATGAATGGCAAGCTTGGGAGCAATCGTTAGACCTCGTCAGCGAGCTTGAGAGCGATCGTTAGACCTCGTCTGTGAATGGCAAGTTTGGGAGCAATCGTTAGACCTTGGCAGCGAGCTTGGGAGCGAACGTGAGACCTTGTCTGTGAATGGTGAGCTTGGGAGCGATCGTTAGATCTTGTCAGTGTGCTTGGGAGCGATCGTTAGACCTCGTCCGCTGCTTGGGAACAATCGTTAGACCTCGTCAGTGAGCTTGGAAATGATCGTTAGACCTCGTCTATGAATGGTGAGCTTGGGAGCGATCGTTAGATCTCGTCAGTGAGCTTGAGAATGATCGTTAGACCTCGTCCGCTGCTTGGAAATAATCGTTAGACCTCATCTGTGAACGGCGAGCTTGATCGTTAGATCCCGTCCGCTGTCCTGCAGGTCAGCTGTTCCCAGCACAGAACTCTTCGGGGCTCGGTGACAATGCCTGCCTGTCACAGCTGTTCCGCTCTCCTCTGTGCGTGTGGCCACAGTGAGCGAGGGGAGCATAGTAACAGTCTGTCTCTCCCAGCAGTGACATCACCAGCAGCACTGACATAAGAGAGGTCTATTTTCTGAAGCCTTTTAGCTGCAGGCGAGTGCAGCGGAGCAAACGCAACACGATTATGTACTAAACTTGAATCCTACCAGGACTCTGCAGTCACTGACAACGCAGTCACTGCTCTGACCTAACGGGAGACCGCGGCATACCAGAGGGCACAGCGTGCTATATATGTGCTCATTCCCATGTGTTCAGCCTCCACACGCAAACACAGCTAGGAAACAGGACAACGCATTCACCTGATCGTATGTATGCAGCGTACTGATACCAACCAGATTACAGTGGACCTGAACTCTTGTACAGAATGGAAGGAAAACATAGAGAAATGCACCCTGTATGTATTTAGAGAGTTTAGCCTGTCTAATTCCCCCTCATCTGTGACTAAACACCACTGTAATTTGATCTCTTAGCTGTGTCAGCTGGCTGCCTCGGCAGAGCAGCTAATTTGTAAACAGAGGAGGTTAACCCCATGTCTTCTTCCATGAAAGCAGGTAGTAGACACACTGCAGATTTATTGTAGGATTTGTATCAGCTGTAACAAAGACATGTTTTTCTTTAGTTATTATGCTGTTGCTTATCTTTTAGAGCAGAGAGGAAGATCTGAGTTCAGGTCCGCTTTAAAGAGGCACTGTAGTGACCCACAGTAAAATGCAGTAAATTATTCAGGCCACCCACTTTTATAGTAATTTTCCTAGTTTCAGCATTAGAAACACTTCCTATATTTACATATGACTATATTGGTAAGTAGCCCCGCCCACCGAGTGATCTTTAGCCTAGGCTGATTAGATATGCAGAATTCTTGAACCCCCCAGAGCATTCTGGGAGACCAGGTACATTTTGCACTGGCTTTGGAAAGTCAGGAAACAAACATTCCGCAGAGATCACCTGACAGGAAGACCACCTGTGATACATTTGATACATTTCAGAATGTTAGGGAAAGGAAAGATTTTACAATGGGCAAACACTGACTAAATCATTTATGAATAAATATTGTAAAAAAATATATATTCATTACGTTATTTTCACTGCAGTTCCTCTTTAATGTATTATTTTATTTCCTGGTATAACAAATTATAGTGATAGATTTGAAGAAAGCAATAGAGATACATTTGGAGACTGGCATCCAGTGCCAGGCTGGGAATCAGGGCATCTCATCCAATCATTGCTACCAATCATGAGCAAGCTGCCGATTATTATTAGTATTATTTATATAGCACTAACATTTTCCGCAGCGCTGTACAGAGTATAGTGTCACTTGATTTTCCCTCAGAGGGGCTCACAATCTAATCATGTGTGTATCATGTAGTGTATGTATCATAGTCTAGGGCCAATTTAGGGGGAAGCCAATTAACGTATCTGTATGTTTTGGGGATGTGGGAGGAAACTGGAGTGCCCAGAGGAAACCCACACAGACATAGGAAGAACATACGAACTCCTTGCAGATAGTGCCCTCCCTGGGATTCAAACCATGGACCCATCGCTGCAAGGCAAAAGCGCTAACCAATACGCCACCGTGCTGCCTGTGCTCGTTTTACCGCGCTGGCGAACGCAAACCATCGCAAGTCCTCTTCCGCAGCTTTCATGAGGAGTCCCAAAGGTGTCTTTTACCAGTTGCTCAAATAACTTCAAGATGGGGACAGCAGTGGAAGAAAGGCACGGAGAGAGAGCACCAGGAAGGCTCTATGAGGGTATCAGGCAAAACAGGCGCATGCGTCTTCTGGACAAATTGGGCGTGGCAATAGACTTCAATTGAAAATATCGTCAAGCCGGCGCCAAAAGGGTAATTTGGGCGCCAAGCTACGCCCGATAATTATCATGTTTTGCGTGTTTTTTCTCTGATTTGAAGCCGGCAACAAAGGGCTTTTTTTTGGGGGGGGGGGCAGGTGGGCATCAGGAAGGCGGTTTGTGCAGAAGGGAAACTTATGATTAGGCACCACCATTGAGTCTTTGGGTGAGGCACCATCAGGTGGGTCTAAGGGTTAGGCAGCACCAGGGGGGGTCTAAGGGTTAGGCAGCACAAGGGGGGGTCTTAGGGTTCGGCACCACTGGGGGAGGGGGTCTTAGGGTTAGGTACCACTTGGGCACTTGGGGTACTTAGGGTTAGGCTTTGGTAGTGGAGGGTTCTGCATGAGAGTAGGGTTAGGTTTAGCTATGGTAAAATATTGGTAACAATTACCAATATTTTACTAACAAAAATTAACACTTTAAAAAGTACTGTTACATTGACCAATATTATACTATCGGCCCGGTTCCGGCACCAGTTTTCCATGGCACCTGAAATTTACGTACGCCTTTATGGGACCCAGAGACTTCCTCTCCATAGGTGAGTATTTGACTTTTTTCCCAGCGTCGCTTCAGATTTGATTCATGTTTTGTGTTGTCTTCCTGCCTGTCAGAATTACTGATATAGTCAGGCGCTTGTGCAGGAAGAGACGAGGTGACAAGGCCAAGCACTCCAGGGCAGCAGGGAGCTGACAATGATTGTATAATGGACAAGGATTTCCCTGGCTGTGGCCTGTCAGTGGCTATTCTTGTCCTGTGAATGCACTTAGAGGCATTGCAATTATTGACCCTTCTTCCAGATCATTACAGGCTGAGAAAATGACCCTCACTGCTTTCCATACTGGATATATTAACCCAGCCATATTTAGGGTTGCCAGGTCGGCTGATGGAGAAAACCGGACAGGGGGTGGAGTTAGGGGCGGAGTCAGAAGCGCACTTTTATGTAGAGTGGGGCTAAGCAATGGGCTTTTTAAAAAATGTTTTTTACAGTATTTATATCGCACTGACATCTTCTGCAGCACATTACAGAGTACATAGCCATGTCACTAACTGTCCTCACCAGTACATGCACATAAGAGACCACTTTTCACCAGTAAATGCACATAATAAGAGACCGCTTTTCACCAGTAAATGCACATAATAAGAGACAGAGCAGAAAACTTTTACAAAACTGGAAAACTATGCAAATAATGCAATGCATTTATGGCGTTTTTGCACAGTGAAGTGGTCGATTTCTTGCGGGAAGTTTTAAAATTTATTTATTTTTTCCCACCAAAATTTTTTATTGAGAACAATAAAGTGGACATACATAGGCATAAAGTTAAAATATAAATCTGTGCATACATGTATGTACACATTTTGAGCAAATATAACAAATATAACAGTATAACAGTATAAATTGTGTTGTACAATAGTATGAATTCAAGTGTAAAGTATAGTAAGCAGCGGGCTCAGGCGAGATTGAATGAGATTGAAAGTCACGCCTGGACTATACGGAGGGGAGATAGAGCGGAGCCAATGCACACAAAGAGCGGAAATACAACCAGAGAATTATGGGTCACTCACTCACCATATCTCCAGACTCCTGACCTTACCTTGCTTCCTTCGCAGATGCAGAATCGCATTGCAAATGACGTGAGTGACGCACGTCATGCGTGCGTTGGCAACGCAGCGTTGGCGTTGCCGTAGCAACGTCGGGAAGCGCGGGCTCGGGGGCGGTACATAAGCTGGCGTAACTTACGCCGCGTAAGCTGGCTGGCTGTGCCTTTGACTGACAGCCAGGCAGCGAATCAGCGGTCGCGCAGCGCTGGCGGACGGGTGGCGGCAAGTGGCAAAAGGCATAAAACCGGACATCTTAATTGTCCGGTTTAACATGCCTTTTTGGACAGGACACAGCGGCCAAAAACCGGACTGTCCGGTCTAAAACCGGACACCTGGCAACCCTAGCCATATTAGGTACTGGTCACTAGCAAAAGAGAGAGCTGTAATATTTCCCAGCACATCTATTAGAGGAAATCATAGTCCACCACAGCCAATAGCCAGCTACAGGAAATACTCCACAATTATTGGTCAGCTTTGCTTTGGCCGTCAACTATTTCATGCCTAGCCGGTAACTCTGTCTGAGTGACCAGAGCATGGAGACACAGCAGTGGGAAAATTTGTAAAATAAATGTGTGTGGACTGCCCATTAACGGTACAATTTTTTCATCAGATGCGATCTTGCAGCACGCTTTTTACAATCGAAAGTAATCAGAAGATAATTATCGATTAGGGCATTTCCTCTCCCGTTTAGATCCTAAAATCCAACATTTGGATCTATTACTTTTCCTGCTTTAAAGTGTAACTGTCGGGCATAAAAGCAAAAATCCATTCTTTATTTTTATCTGGTAAACAAGTAATAAGGATGCTAACCAGGCAATCCAAAAGGTAAAATCTCTATTACTTTTCTTGTTGATAAATGATCATTCCCCAGTTTACCTGACTCTTATTTGGTACACGCAAAATTTGGTACGCAAAAAGGAAGTTGCAGGGCATGCTGGGTTGTCCTTTTTTGCTTCTCTATTTCCCCTCAGACTTAACTAATGCAGCCTGATTGGCTGAAGCCTCTTTGCCTCCTCTTTTAGGGGCTGCACCCATGTCACCGAGTGGGTTTTGCACTACTACTGTTGTGTGTGTTTATTTATTTATTTATTTTGTTTTTTGTTTCATTGGACTTCCTTTTTGAAATGTCATTGTATTTATGGAGCATTATCATTTTTCCTGCACTGTCTTGTTTTTCTCACTGCCAGCGGGCCCTGTTGCTGCTAAAACCAATTCCGGGCATGACCCAGTCATGCTTGGTGAAATAAAACATTCTGATTCCCCTCCCACACCTCTGTTCCTCTCTGATTGGCCAATATTTCTCATGCTGAGACAATGAACTTTCTATAGTGGAGGACGAGCAATTCATAAACAATCAGGCAGAGGAGAGTAAGGGAGGAAATGACATCAGGATTGGCTTCAAAATAGCCACACTTAAAATTGGAAATGCCAATCACTAAAATCAACATGTGGACAGTGCAATACATCTGTTATGTAAGTGGAACAAGCATTTATCTACTTAGATATGTGTTTTGTTTTTTTCTGAGATAGTATGGCTGACAGCTCCTCTTTAATCAGCCATAGAAGCGTTTTACAACGTGAAGTGGAAATTCACTGATGCTGAATATTATGTAAAAAGCATCTGTTAAGTTTGAAAAGGAAGGCAGATGATAATAAGATAATGCTGTATTTATTCAGACAATTGCAGGTGATAGGCGTCCAGTACAAGAAGCCATGCAAGCTGTCACTGCCAGGTGGAATCCATCATTGTATCCAAACTATAGACAAAGACCTTTGTATGGCGTGTTATTCACAGAGCTGACAGCGCTGTCACACACAGGCCTCCTGCATGACAATAGTGACACTGAGGACTTCTAAAGATGCAGAGGTGAGCAGAGACACCCAGGACCACAAGCATGAGACTGCCAGTTCCACATGTAGACAGCCCTGGTCCATTTATAACCAAGCCACTCATCGTGTTATACAGTGGAATGCAAAAGTTTGAGCAACCTTGTTAATCGTCAAGATTTTCCTGTATAAATCTTGGTTGTTACGATAAAAAATGTCAGTTAAATATATCATATAGGAGACCTACACAGTGATATTTGAGAAATAAAATGAAGTTTATTGGATTTATAGAAAGTTTGCAATATTTATCTAAATAAAATTAGGCAGGTGCATACATTTGGGCACAACAAAAAAGAAATGAAATCGATATTTAGTAGATCCTCTTTTTTCAGAAATGACAGCCTCTAAATGCTTTCTGTAGGCTCCAATGAGAGTCTGGATTCTGCTTGAAGGTATTTTGGACCATTCCTCTTTACAAAACATCTCTAGCTCATTCAGGTTTGATGGCTTCTGAGCATGGACAGCTCTCTAACTCACACCACAGATTTTCAATTATATTCAGGTCTGGGGACTAAGATGGCCATTCCAGAATGTTGTACTTGTTCCTCTGCATGAATACCTTAGTGGATTTTGAGCAGTGTTTTGGGTTGTTGTCTTGTTGAAAGATCCAGCCCCGACGCAGTTTCAGCTTTGTCACTGATTCCTGGACATTGGTCTCCAGAATCTGCTGATACTGAGTGGAATCCATGCATCCCTTAACTTCGACAAGATTCCCAGTCCCTGCACTAGCCACACAGCCCCACAGCATCATGGAACCACCACCATGTTTTACTGTAGGTGGCAGGTGTTTTTCTTGGAATGCTGTGTTGTTTTTCCACCATGCATATTCTCCTTGTTATGCCCAAATAACTCAATTTTAGTTTAGTTTAATCAGTCCACAGCACCTTAATTCCAAAATGAAGCCGGCTTGTCCAAATGTGCTTAGCATAGCTTAAGCGGCTCTGTTTGTGCTGTGGGTGGAGAAAAGGCTTCCTCTGCATCACACTCGCATACAGCGTCTCCTTGTGTAAAGTGCGCCGAATGGTTGAACGAAGCACAGAGACTCCATCTGCAGCAAGATGATGTTGTAGGTCTTTGGTGCTGGTCTGTGGGTTGACTCTGACTGTTCTCATAATTCGTCGTTTCTGTCTATCCGAGATTTTTCTTGGTCTGCCACTTCGAGCCTTAATTTGAACTGAGCCTGTGGTCTTCCATTTCCTTAATATGTTCCTAACTGTGGCAACAGACAGTTGAAATCTCTGAGACAGCTTTCTGTACCCTTCCCCTAAACCCTTATGGTGAATAATCTTTGTTTTCAGGTCATTTGAGAGTTGTTTTGAGACCCCCATGTTGCTACTCTTCAGAGAAAATTAAAAGAGGAGGGAAACTTACAATTGACCCCCTTAAATACTCTTTCTTATAATTGGATTCCCCTGTGTATGTAGGTCAGGGGTCACTGAGCTTACCAAGCCAATTTGAGTTCCAATAATTAGTTCTAAAGGTTTTGGAATCAATAAAACGACAACAGTGCCCACATTTATGCACCTGCCTAATTTTATTTAAACAGTTATTGGAAACTTTCTGTAAATCCAATAAACTTCATTTCACTTCTCAAATATCACTGTGTGTGTCTCCTATATGATATATTTAACTGAAAATTTTTATTGTAACAACCAACGATTTACACAGGAAAATCATGACGATTAACAAGGTTGCCCAAACTTTTGCAAGCCACTGTAACATGCACCTAATAACCTATGATCCACATGGCTGCCCTTGTGTGCGTGTAACAGACCCCACTGTACACCTCAACCGGTGTATAATAACCCTTCAGGTGAGCCCAGGGCCCATCGGAAAATATGAATCGAGCCCACCCCACAGAGAAGAAAGATATCAATCCAAGGTCTGGGGAAGATCATTGGAAAAAGCGACCTGGAGATGCACTATGGCATAAGCCCTAAAAATAATAGGACAAAACAGAGAAAAGGCTAAGAAAAGTAGAAGAAAGGAAAACATTAAAGACTGTTCCAACTTTCCTCTTATTCCCACTGTTCTTCTTAACATACCCTGCAAATGTTGTGTTTCTAACACGTTCGGGGAAAGTCTGCGGCCATTAACCCATTTCCCACCCTCAACACAAGAACTTTATAGGACAACTGAAGTGAGAGGTATATGGAGGCTGCCATGTTTATTTCCTTTTAATCAATTCCCGTTGCCTGGCAGCCCTGCTGATCCTCTGCCTCTAATACTGTTAGCCATAGCCCCTGAACAAGCATGCAGCAGATCAGGTGTTTCAGACTTTAAAGTCAGATATGACAAGACTAGCTACATGCTTGTTTCTGGTGTGATTCAGACACTACTGCAGAAAAATAGACCAGCAGGGCTGCCAGGCAACTGGTATTGATTAAAAGGAAATAAATATGGCAGCCTCTGTATACCTCTTACTTCAGTTCCCCTTTAAAATACCCTGCAAATTTAGTGTTTCTAACACGTTCGGGGAAACCCATTTCCCACCCTCAACACAAGAACTTTAAAGGACAACTGAAGTGAGAGGGATATGGAGGCTGCCATGTTTATTTCCTTTTAAGCAATACCAGTTGCCTGGCAGCCCTGTGGATCCTCTGCATCTAATACTTTTAGCCACAGCCCCTGAACAAGCAAGCAGCAGATCAGGTGTTTCTGACATTATTGTCAGATCTGACAAGATTAGCTGCATGCTTGTTTCTGGTGTGATTCAGAGACTACTGCAGCCAAATAGACCAACAGGGCTGCTGCTATTGGTTAAAAGGAAATAAATATGGCAGCTTCCATATTCCTCTCACTTCAGTTCCCCTTTTGGTGTTTTTAGCACGTAAGGGGGCTTTGCTATTAACCGCTAAAGTCGGCAGCTGTTTGCCTGTCACTAAAGTCTATAGAGCCCGACACGAACTACCACTTTGCGAACATTTGCGGTAAATTCGCATATAGAACATTTGATGTTCGATACATCACTAGTCCTGACCTGGACAAAAACTGTCACTTGCATACCTGATCATTAACTCTTTCAGGCAGAGAAAGAAAAAAAAAAAAGGAAATTTAAATTGATCAGAATGTTGGATTTTATGTCCCCTCCTCCCCATGCCCCGCCTCCTGGCACAGACACCAGCATTGTGCCTCTGAGATTGTTTCTCTTTTCTTGAAAGTTTTTACCTGTCAATATTTCCATAATTAGTTTACGTGAAGAGGATCTGCTTTTCATAATTCTTCCTTCAGCGTTTTAATAAGTGGGTTTTTCGGTCTCTGGTGGTTCTGGGTCTCCATGAGCTCTGGGTATTCTGTAGTACTGTACTTTTGTCACAGAAAATTAAATTACAGAAGTTGAAAAATGCCTGTGAAAATGTTAAATAGCATTGGTGCCCTCTACGGGCAGTCATGAAAATGACTATCCAAAGAAACAGTCTTGCATGTTATATTCTCTAAGGCATACTTGTCAAACTCCGACCCATGGGCCAAATGTGGCCCTCAGAGGCATCAGATTTGGCCCTGAGATGGTTTCTCCACTTTGCATTATGTTTGGCCCACTCTAGACCACCAGAGAAGCTATATTGGATGGTAAGCCCCAGATCACCAGGGAAGCCATATGGGGAGGGGAAAAGCACTAGATACCAGTGAACTGTATTGGGAAGGAAGGGGAGCCACTAGACACCAGGGAACTGTATGAGGAAAGAAGGGGGGTCACTAGACACTAGGAAACTGTATAGGGGAGGGAGAGAAGACATCTAAACGTTATGGAATTGTATAGGGGAGGAAGTGAAAGCCACTAAACACCAGAGAACTGTATAGGGGAGAGAGGGAGGACCACTAAACATCAGGGAATTGTATAGATAAAGGGCACTAGACATCAGGGAACAGTATAGGAGAAGAAGGGTGGTTGGCTGGTGTAATGGTTAAGGGCTCTGCCTCTGACACAGGAGATCTGGGTTCGAATCTCGGCTCTGCCTGTTCAGTAAGCCTGCGCCTATTCAGTAAGGAGTTTCTTGGGCAAGTCTGCCTAACACTGCTACTGCCTATAGAGCGCGTCCTAGTGGCTGCAGCTCTGGGCTTTGAGTCCGCCAGGAGAAAAGCGCAATACAAATGTTATTTGTCTTGTCTAGTTTTGCGTTCTATTTAACAGCTACTCTACAGCTATATCCCAAGTTTTGTTAAAATGCATCTCTCGAGAACATTAAAAAAAAAAAAAGGTACTTTAATGCTTCAGGGCATAGTCATAGTGGGAGGTTGCGTTGTAATGCAAAAAAAAAAGGGTATTAACGCTACGTTACCATGGCATACAGTACATACAGTGAAGCATACAGGCAATGAAAAGTATGCCTCTCTGTATATGTGTAACGTCTGCATTTAGAGGTAGCACACTGCAAGCAGTGAGTATCCATAACGCAACATTTTGCAAAGCGATGTTAACGTCACACTGTGAATGTCACATAGGCTTAACATTACAGTGTGTTATCCTGTGTTATAATGACTTTACAATGCAGGACAATAACGTCCCACTGTGAATGCGCCCTGAAAGTTAGGATGTCCCAACACATTGGCCTCGATTCATAAAAGGCTTTGTGATAAAAAAAACTCTCGTCGGGAAAATACTGCATTCAGTATTTTAGACTTTTGTATGCTAATTCATAAACATTTTCACAGCTGCAATAGAAATGCGGGGATTTACCGAACTGAGCTGTGGTAACATGAGGAATGTCGCTGGCTGATTTGTTACATTTGGCTGTTCTGCAGAGACAGCATTACAATAAAAAAGGCATCCCAGCTTCAGTTTAGATGTGCATGTTTAGTTTTACTGCCTCTCATTGCCCTGAATCTGCTCTGTATCGGGCTATTAGCCTTTCTAAACATTCTATTTAATTGCCACAGCGCAGAAGAACTTCAAGAAACGTTACACATGCCACGCTTGATATTCATCTCCAGCAGTGTTGCCAACTCATCCCTTTAATTACTGACACATCTAAGTTATACAGGTTCTGGGGCTACTTACACATTATCAGTGCCTTAACTGCATCTACCTAGCCACGAAACCTGTATAATTCATATGTGTCAGTAATTAACGGGATGAGTTGGCAACAGAGATTCTCCAGCAAATATACATCTGAAAAACAGGTACCCAAGAGGTTAAAAACACAGCCTAGGGTATTCAGGGAAGCCTTGTTTGCTCTGATCGCTCTGCTGCTGCCTGTGTCTGACTGCCAGTGATGCTCAAATCTGAACTTTGGGTGAATCCGGATAGTTCTATCTGGATTTCACCCAAATACCTGTGCGGGGTGGGCGGGGAGGTCAATCTTACCTGTTTGACGTCTTCTTCGGTCCGTCTCTCGGCGCCTCCCACGATGCGGTCCAAGGAGAAAGTGTTTGTACTCATGTGACGCTCGTGGAGCGCATCGTGGGAGGCGCCAGGGAAGGACGAAGAAGACGTCAGACAGATAAGATTGACACCCCCGCCCAGCCCACACAGGTATACTGGGTGATATCCGGATAACAACTATCCCGGTTCACCCAAAGTTCGGATTTGAGCATCACTGCTCACTGCTTCTGCTGAGTCTCCATTAATCCCTGCACTTATCGCTGTCTTATCACCTCTTCAAAGCAGGCGGTATTCTTCATGCCATTACCGCCTGCTCTAATCTTTATGAACTGACATTTACTGACATGTGTTGAGATAATCACCGCATAAGGCGATAATTTGCCTCACTTCTCAGGAATGTCAGCTTTTCATGCGGTAACTGCTTTTATGATTGACATTTTGCTAAGTGGTTGGTAAAGTCAGCTGTTTTATGCTTTACTACATGCGGAAATGCTTTCTGAATCAAGGCCATTGTCTGTTTAATAAGATAAACTGAAACTCTGTATCAGCTGGGTTTCGGTGCACAGATCTGCCCCTTGCAGAAAATAGCACTGGCCTTCTCTATATCAGTCACTGAAAAGGTAGAGAGGTCTTCTTCTACAACGTGGCAGGGCTACACGCTGGAACCCAATAGATATGGGGCTCCGGTGAATCTTAATATACCTACAACATACTGGGGCACTCATGTTGGCAATGACAGGCCGTGATGGCTCACAGGTAAGAGTGTCAGCTTCCTGGCCAGGAGCTTTCTGTTCCCAAAAGCAAATGCCATCTTAATATAGCTTTGAAATTCCAAAGCTTTGACAGTGATCCAATGCCTTTTCTGTTACATACTTTCAATCATCAATACTGTTATATTCAAATTAGAGGCGTCGGAGTCAAGTCGGGAGTCGGAGGAATCATAAACTGAGGAGGCAGAGTTGGAATAGGTGGATTTTTGTACCGACTCCACAGCCTTGTGTCAGGCTTCTTTTACAGTGCGACATTAAAGTCGCACATTAGAAAATGTTTTAACGCAGACTAACACACAGCAATACTAAGTCTGTGCAACATTCACAGTGCACACGTTGCGTTTGTGTGTAACGTGTAGCGTTGTTAGAAAGTGCTGCATGCTGTGCGCTATACACGTTATTAGCTGTGTTGGACTGTTTGCACATGCTCAGTAATGACCTGGAAGCATACTTTTCATTGCCTGTATGCTCTACTGTATGCGACGATAACGGGGCATAGAGTTGCGTTGTGACATTTTTGTTAGTTTGCGTTGCGACTTTAACGTCAAAACGCAACGTCCCACTGTGTAAGAGGCCTAAATCATTATTCAAGTTTTTTATGTCAATTGTTTGCTTAACCACCTGCCTAGGTTCTGCTTTATATCCCCGTTAAAGGGAATCTGAAGTGAAAATAAACTTATAATATAATGATTTGTATATGTATAGCTAAAGGTGGCCATACACTGGTCGATTTGCCATCAGATCGACCAACAGATAGATCCCTCTCTGATCGAATCAGATCAGAGAGGGATCGTATGGCTGCCTTTACTGCAAACAGATTGTGAATCAATTTCAGCCTGAAACCGATTCACCATCTGCTGGGCTGCCGCTGCCCCCTTCCCCCGCATACATTACCTGCTCCGCCGGCGCATGTCCCCGCTGTCACCGCTGCTCCTTCTCTGCTGGGTTCCGGCAGGCTTCACTTCTTCCTGTCCGGGGAAGTTTAAACAGTAGAGGGCGCTCTACTGTTTAAACTTCCTGTCGGGACAGGAAATAAGTGAAGCCAGCCGAAACCCGGAACCCAGCGGAGAAGGAGAAGCGGTGACAGCGGGGACTTGCGCCGGCGGAGCAGGTAATGTATGCAGGGGGGGCAGCGGCAGGCTTCACTTCTTCCTGTCCGGGGAAGTTTAAACAGTAGAGGGCGCTCTACTGTTTAAACTTCCTGTCGGGACAGGAAAAAGTGAAGCCTGCCGGAACCCAGCAGAGAAGGAGCAGCGGTGACAGCTGGGACACACGCCGGTGGAGCAGGTAATGTATTGCCGCCAGCGTGGGCCGCAGGACATTGGAACGCCGCTATCGACGCACTCCCGACCCGCCGGCGATCGAGCGAAATCTTCCGCACGGACGGATCGATGGGAATGATCGATTTCGGACGGAAATTGATCATTCGGTCAGCGTTTGCGCAACGATTTCACAGCAGATTCAATCACAGTGATCAAATCTGCTGTATATCTGCAGAAAAACAGTTAGGTGTATGGGCCCCTTTAGAAATAAAACATTAGGAGCAGAGACATAAGGAAGAGTTAAGAAACTTCAGTTGTTATCTATGCAAAAGAGTTTCTGTGAGCTCTGGGACTTTATAAAGACGTGGACAGCACTGTCTTTTGAAGCTCTTAACTCAACTGTCTCTCATTGTTTCCTCTTTGCTTATGGTTTTTCTGCAGAGAAAAGTTCAAAGGGTCAGTAGCCTGCTCTGTGAAATCATTTAAAATGCTGATTTTATTGTGGAAACTGCAATTATTAGAGAATGATGCAATGTTATAAAGAAAAAGGCTATATACCTGAAAATAAAAATATGACACTAATTTCTTTGCTACTAATGTTCTATTCATTATCTGTATTACACAACCAAATCATTATATCATGAGTTTTTTTTCTCTTCAGTGTCACTTTGAGTTCATTATTACAAACGTTGCCCCTCTACGGATGAACCAAAACAAAATAGTACAGTAAAACCTTGGATTGAGAGTAACTTGGTTTTAGTGCGTGTTTAACTTACAAGGAACGTCTTGATATACAAACAAAAATGTTTAAGCGTACCACGTTATCAAAACTGAGACAATGTTTATTCTCCCTTTGGCATTGCAGGATTGTACTTAACTGTATTTACTATGAGTGTAGGGACCGTATAATGTCACATTTCAGTAAAATCTTTTAAAGAAGGCAAAAATAACGATCATTGGATTAGTCCCTTGTTAGGCCCCGTTCACATCTGAGCGGGAATCACTCAATTCCCGCTCACCGCAAACCGCTAGCGGTTTTTAAAATTGCTTAGCACATGCAGTGTTCTCACTGATTAACGATAATCGCAAACACGTTACATGCAGCATTTTGGTGGCGATTCTTGAGTGATCGCAATTAGCATGTATAGAACCGCTAATCGCGATCACTCCCAAAACGCTACAGTGTCCAGTGATTGTTCCGCGTTATTCATTGAAAAATTACTCTCCTAAAACGCTAGAGGTAATCGCTAGCGTTTTGTGATTTTAGATGTGAACAGGACCTTAAAGCCACACAAAAAAAAAGAAGGTTGAGGCGAGCCAACATATGGCAATAATTCTGTTATAGGGAAAGTCTTGTGTACATTTTTATTGTATACAGTACAGTACTTTGTATTAAAGTGGACCCAAATTAAAAATACAAGATTTCAGAAATAAAATCTATTTTCTAAATTATAATAATAAATAGCAGCCTTTTTTCAGCTGCATGATGACAAATATAAAATATTTTACATTTATTGGAGGAACCCCTCCCTTCCTTTCATATTGCCGGGACAGAATCCGGCAAACTGGTGGAGTAGGTGGTGTCCGGCAAAGGAGGAATTGCTAATGGCTGAGACCTGTATAACTCTAGTTATGAAAAGAGAAGGGTGAAAAGCATGCACTGAAATGCTCATAGGCTTGAAGGAGTGTTTATTTATCTTTGTATACGTCAGAGTGGTGCAACTAAATATTTTAAATTAAAAAAATGTTTGGTTTGGGTCCGCTTTAAATATTTCTCTATAATCACTTGAGTTTACAGTAATCCTCATGGGGGAATTCACTTTGATATAAGAGTGCTTTGGATTGCCAGCATGTTTCCAGAGCGAATTATGCTTGCAAACCAAGGTTCATCTGTATGTAAATAAATAACTGCCACAAAGAACAAGCATTTAATGAACTCCATCAATATTACATCAATGAGGGTTTTAAACACTAGATGGCAGCATTGTTTAAGTTCTTCTGTTGGTAAGTATGGTATGCATAGAAGTTGCCCTAATAAAGAACATCTAGGGAACAAGCAAAGCTGGAAAACATTGGAATTCAGATAAAGCTTTCACTGTCCCTGTCCCTAAATGTTGCCCACTTTCAGTGCTGTGCTAGCAGTTATTTGGCTCTTTCTTTGTTGAACAGAGGCAATTAAAGTGTACCTTAGTATCTATTTTGTTTTTTAAATGTCCCAGGTTTGCTTCAACAAATCCAACAATTACAGACTTTCATCTCAGTCAACACAGCAAGTGGTATAGAAATGTTTTTTGGAAGGTCATTCTTTTAACTGTGGCTAAAACATTACAACTCTCTAGGCACACAAAAAAAGGCAGCTTGAAGTGAGTTTTCAGAGGTCTACATTTGCTGCAGTGGACAGAAATTAGGTCAGAGAACTGGCTGAGCTGCCCAGAGGTATCCGAACCACAGAACTGGCTGGACAGACATAAATCAAACTCAACAGTACTTAAAAGAGTGACCCATCTCCAACTTAGCCCAACAAGGTTTTTAGGAGGCATCCAATATCATATAAGTAACATATGTACTAGAAGAATAAAAAAAGAGGTGTCTTACCTCCTCAGAATGATAGACACCAACAAATGGAAAATATTTTTTATTCAAGCATGATTACAATGTTGACAACACATTTTGCAGGTCCCTGCCTGCTTTCTTGGGTCCTGATAGGGACCCACGCAATGCGTTGTGAACATAGTAATTAGGCTTGAATAAAAAAAAAACATTTTCCAACTTTGGTGTCCATTCTTCTGAGAAGGTAAGACATCTCTTTTTACTCTTATAGTTTAGTGCATATGTTAATTGATAATGGGCCCCTCCTAAAAACCTCATTGTATTATCTAGTAAACGTCCTAAGGAAGTGATAGTTGTGCCGCGAGTAAGGGACTTTCTGACACGGGGCCAGATTATGCTCTACCAGGAAATGTCCGCAAAAAGAGATAACACTCCTCTTTCCAAATGGCAATACTTTCAAATAAGACACTTCTTGCAATCCCTGTGTAAAAATTCTGCATGGTCCCCTGATCTGACATATTTTGAAAAACTATTGCTATGTACTGAGCCACATAGACACCTGGTTTCACAAATCTACCAAATGCTTGTCTCAACAATGATTCCATCTAAAATTAAATTTCAGGAGGCTTGGGAGAGAGACCTAGGCATGGGGTTAGACGAGGAGCAATGGCAGAAAATATTTCTGTTTAATCATAAAGGCTCACTGAATGTTAACATTCAGGAATTGGGCTTCAAGATCTTGTCAAGATGGTATAGAACACCTCAGATATTGCATAAGATTTTCCCCACCTCTCCAGATACATGTTGGAGATGTGGTTCAACTGGAAGTGATATTCTACACATTTTCTGGACTTGTCCTAAGATTGTCCCATTCTGGACTGAAATACATCGCCTGATAGAAAAAATATCATGCGATAAAATTGCCTTTGCTCCTGGTCGGCTCCTACTTCATGATACTCCAGATCCAATCAAAGTATACAAAAAATCAATTGTTATTCATTTGATCAACGCAGCCAGGGCCATGATTCCCCTTTTACGGAAATCTCCTCACGCACCCTCGGTTAGATCATGGCTGAAAAGAGTAGATAGTATAGAGACCATGGAACATATGATGCTTTTGTCACAAGACAAGGCGGAGCGTTATACCCTGACTTGGTCATCTTGGAATGAATTCCAATGCACGGAGGAATACAAACGATATATGAGTAATAACTAAATATAGCATCTACCTTTCCCATCTTCCTACATCTCCCTATATACTTCTCTTCCCATCGTGAGAGATGAGGCTTATTTCATAAGGCCTGTTCCGGATGAAGCGCCATGGGCAACTAGTTCTATATAGAGGTATTCTTAGTGTCTAAGCCTCTATATGATTTTTTCTTGTAAATTTAAACATTAGTATCTTCCAAGTACTATGAATATACTAAGAGGTATGTTCTTTGTATCCTGTTATAACAAGTGATGACCCTGTTTACTAAGCGTTATACCAAGCTACGGTTGTACTTAATGTATGAAAATCTATGTTGTGCTTGTAATGCAGATTTGTACTATTAAGTTTCCAATAAACTTCAATTGCAAAAAAAAAAAAGGAAGTGATAGTTCCTCTTACTTGTAGTTCATCTACAATTAGGAAAGACACAATGAGAGCGACCATCCAGGTCCTTGAAGACTGATATGACCGAGCGGGGACATTTATTTCACTGTAGGCACATAGGATGCATCATATAATACACTCACATGTCTGTCCTACTACATCTGACCTAATGGTACTGCATTATCAGGCTCCTGGTTTCCTCTTATTCTATAAGCACCAAGATTCCAAGCTTGGTAAATTAAGGGACCAAAATTCCAGATACAATTTCCTACTTGAATCCCCTTTGTCTGCCCACATCCTCCGCTGTATGGACATCATGGCTGCGGCTTCTTGCATCTAGCATTTTAGTGGGTACAGGAACACGAGAATTGATATAGAGAATAAAGCCAGCCAATAGCAAGGGATGCAGACTCACCTGCAAGGGATGATGGTCTACTGGCCACTGGATTCACTGCTGATGAGAAATCCCAAGTTGCAAACCTTCTGCCTCTCCCTGAGCTGATTAGGTGACTCTGCTGCTTGGAGATTGACCAGAGATCAGAGAGATTATGCAGATGATGGTGATAACAGAAGCTGGCTGAAGGAGCAACTATGGCAGACTGAGGTCAGGGCTGTAAGCAATCAGGCTCAAAAGATGACAAGGGCAAGGGGTCAAACAAGGATCAGGGCTGCCTCCAGTCAAGCAATATCAAGCTTTCAGAGGTTAGCAACAGGAAGGCCAAGTCAAGGCAGAAAATCATGGACAGTCAGGAAAACCGGGTTGTGACCAAAAGATGACCAAGAATAGTCAAACTGGGTCCAGAAAAAGGACTATCAGCAGTCCTACCAGGAGGGTTTTTATACAGTTAAAGAGTACCTAAAGTGACATTTAACATAAGGAGATAAACATATGTACATATAGTGCTAACCCTATTAAGACATAATCTGAAGTTCGGTAAGAATTGAACTTGAGTTCTTATCTATGCAAAAGAGCTTGTCGAATAGCTTGCACACAGGACTGCAGCTGTTAACTCACCCTTGACGCCGCCACTATCAGCCGAATGGAGGGAGTAGCTGGAAAGCACAATGGAGGGGAGCGCACAAAGGTGGCTACAAGGGCAAGTTAACCCCCAGGACCGCAGTCCGCTGTGCTTGAAATGAGTGTTCAGTTCTGATACCTTCGTAACAGCGATCTGCTGCGGAACACTCATCTCTACTTCACAGGATATGAGATTGTAAGGAGAACAGAGGCACCAACAGACTTAAATATATCTAAAAACTTTAAAATTCCTCCGGAGGCGGTGGTGGACTCATCTCTCCGAAGCAGACATGATACTGACGGTTTTAGTACAAACACATTTATTTATATACTCCAACATGCAGCGCAACGCGTTTCACGGGTATATTCCCGCTTCTTCAGGCAATAATTAACAGGAGTACGCACAGTGCAGTCTTTAGGTCACGATAAGCTGCTCACAGTGACCTAAAGACTGCACTGTGTGTACTCCTGTTAATTATTGCCTGAAGCGGGAATATACCCGTGAAACGCGTTGCGCTGTATGATGGAGTATATAAATAAATGTGTTTGTACTAAAACCGTCAGTATCATGTCTGCTTCGGGGAGATGAGTCCACCACCGCCTCCCGAGGAATTTTAAAGTTTTTAGATATATTTTATTCTGTTGGCGCCTCTGTTCTCCTTACAATATCAGCATCCACCCCTGGTGGAGGGGTTGATTTCCCGTTCTTCTCCTAATCTACAGAGAGCGACATCTTAATCCTGAGTGAGGACAGGCCTAATCTCCTTACCTGCCTACACAGTGGTTGCCTAATTGGTAACCCTGACTTGTGAGTATATCCATCATATACTTTTCCATTTACCCATCACCCAACTTACTACACTATATTGGGCTCTCGGTGTCCCTTCTTTTTCTTTCACAGGATATGAACTCAAGTTCCCTTTAAATCGAACCTGAACTCAGAATGTCCTCTCGACTCTAAAAGATACACAACAGCATGATAACCTTTAAACAAAAAACCATTTGTTTTTTACAGCTGTTACAAATCCTGCAATAAATCTACACTGATTCTACTTCCTGATTCATGGAAGCAGACATATTGTTAAAAGCTTGTTCTTTCAAATTAGCTTATCTGCCATCTATGCTGTGCCAGTCATGTGACACATGGAATAGATCAAATTACAACTTGTGGTGTTAGTAACAAATGAGGGGGAATTAAACAGGCTAAACACTCTGAATACATACAGGGTGCATTTCTGAATGTTTTCCTTCTGTCCTGTGCAAGAGTTCAGGTCCACTTTAAGAGCTTTTAAAGTGATAGCGCTATCGTGGCTGAGACGTCAGCATCACTTTACAGCCTCTTGCCTGCCACTTCTATAGGATGATAACCCCGTGCCCAGCGAGATAGTGACATCCCTAAATGGAAAGCAGCATCTGATAAAAGCTAGATAGGAGACGTATAGCGCCAGGGCAGACATTCCACGCTGGGCCTGGGAATAGTGACATCATTCAGCCGCAGGGAGGTCACTTTCCACCAGGCTGGGGTCACCCTATTAATAAAACAAAAGAAAAAGTGTTCATAGCCCTAAAAATAGAGGCAGATCAGATGAGGCAGAGTATGATCCCGTGTGAAAAGGAAGCCCTATTCCCATTAATATGATCCTCCACACACAACCTGTCCTGCTGTGAGCCTATTTATACTGCCTGCAAAGGCTTCTGGGACAGCAAACTGCACAACAGCAACACTGGAGGGAGCTGCTCTCACAATACACCAGCCAGTTCCAGGGAATCATTCAGAGGGTTATTTATAGTCATACAGTATTGTGTATGCATTGTTAGGAACTTGCCAGGAAAGAAATGAGAACTGCAGTCGCTACATTTTTCTTTTTAAAGGAGAAAACATTGTGGTTTTCAGGCTTACCCAGACTTTACTGCTGTCAGCCGTGGCGTCCAGCCTACAACACTCCAGTAGTTATTGTGCCGTCCCCACAGTGCCGGTGTTATCATTTGTGCAAAGGGGGAAATTGTCCCAGGGCCCATCATGGGCCCCATATGTCTATGTATGTTTCATGTAGTGCATGTATCATAGTCTAGGGCCAATTTAGGGGGAAGCCAATTAACTTATCTGTATGGTTTTGGGAGAAAACCAGAGTGCCCGGAGGAAACCCACGCAGACACGTGGAGCACATACAAACTTTGTGAAAACAGTGCCCTGGTTGGGATTCGAACCGGGGACCCAGCGCTGCAAGGTGAGAGTGCTAACCACGACACCACTGTGCTGCCCTAACCACTACACCACTGTGCTGCCGTAACCACTACACCACTGTGCTGCCCTAACCACTACACCACCGTGCTGCCCTAACCACTACACCACCGTGCTGCCCTAACCACACCACCGTGCTGCCCTAACCACTACACCACCGTGCTGCCCTAACCACTACACCACCGTGCTGCCCTAACCACTACACCACTGTGCTGCCCTAACTACTACACCACTGTGCTGCCCTAACCACTACACCTCCGTGCTGCCCTAACCACTACACCACCGTGCTGCCCTAACCACTACACCACCGTGCTGCCCTAACCACTACACCACCGTGCTGCCCTAACCACCACACCACCGTGCTGCCCTAACCACGACACCCCTGTGCTGCCCTAACCACGACACCCCTGTGCTGCCCTAACCACGACACCCCTGTGCTGCCCTAACCACGACACCACCGTGCTGCCCTAACCACGACACCACCGTGCTGCCCTAACCACGACACCACCGTGCTGCCCTAACCACGACACCACCGTGCTGCCCTAACCACTACACCACCGTGCTGCCCTAACCACTACACCACCGTGCTGCCCTAACCACTACACCACCGTGCTGCCCTAACCACTACACCACCGTGCTCCCTAACCACTACACCACCGTGCTGCCCTAACCACTACACCACCGTGCAGCCCTAACCACTACACCACCGTGCTGCCCTAACCACTACACCACTGTGCTGCCCTAACCACTACACCACAGTGCTGCCCTAACCACTACACCACTGTGCTGCCCTAACCACTACACCACTGTGCTGCCCTAACCACTACACCACTGTGCTGCCCAGCATATGTATGTTACAAATACACCTCTTGTTTTGCTATGGGCGACTACACCGCTTTTATACTTCAATTTCCTTGCTGTAACGATCGGTGTAACACAGAGAGGGTCTGATTATTGGTGATCTGCAGTATCACCAAGAATACAGATATATACCTGATTATTGACGAGCTGCAGTATCACCAATAATCAGATATATTACTAACCTCTGGACACCTGAGAGATATGAGTGTTTGGTGCAACAGTAATACTTTGAGAACAATATCAGGAGGACAGGTACAAAGGCAGTAAGGAATACTGCTAGAGTATGAGTACCTTCCAGCAGCCTGAGAATCTCCCGCAGGGAGGAGTCAGACTGGGAGAGGGAAGGACCAGAGCGTGAGTGACACCAATAGGAGGATGTCACTGATTGATCTGTGAACTATCTCTTAACTGGGGAGATAGTTCTCAAGGTCGGACAAGCCAGGTCGGCAACACACGGACATACAAAGTACAAAGACAGGAGGCTGATTCGGTAATCCTAAGGCAAGCAGGGTTTGGCAACAGAGTATCAGATATAGCGAAGTACCAAATCAGTGAACAGAAGAGTGGTCAGGAAAGCAGAAGGTCATAACAGATAATAAACAATGCCTAGTCTTGGGTGTGAGCTCCGTGATCATTAACACCCTGAAACTAGTCTGAAGTATAACAGAATGGTAACACAAGTCCCTAATCTTTGGGTGTGAGGTCCTTGATCATCAACACCCTGGAACTAGTCTGAGGTATAACAGAATGATAATACAGATTCCTAATCTTTGGGTGTGAGGTCCTTGGGATCATCAACACCCTGGAACTAGTCTGAGGTATAACAGAATGATAATACAGATTCCTAATCTTGGGTGTGAGGTCCTTGATCATCAACACCCTGGAACTAGTCTGAGGTATAACAGAATGATAACACAGATTCTGACAATAAGGTCTGAGTGCTTCCACGTATTGATCGCAACGGCAGACAACCAGAGAATGACCAGCACCCAGTATATATAGCCCAGCGCTCTCCAGCGCCTCCCCTAAGTGCTGGACCAATGGGAACTGGTACAATCGTCAGCTGACCGGCTTGGTCAGCTGACTCCCTTCTGGCTGTCATAAAAGTTCTGCCTCTCAACGCGCGCGCGCGTCCTTCTGAACCTGTGTGGACTATCAGTCCCAGCCACACCAGACATGTCTTGCGTACCACCCGCCGCGCTGGATGCGGAAACCGCCGCACCGCTATCAAGGCATGCGGCGGTTTCTCCGCGTTCGGCCATACTAGCAGATGTAGGCCCACGCGTGCAGACCGCCGCGTTGGACGCGGAAACAGCCGCCTTACTCTGAGCGCACGCGGCGGCTTTTCCGCATTTTCTCACACTTGCTCTGGTCTCTTCCATGGGGTCTTTACTTCCTGCTGGGAATTGTAGTAGTGCAGCGGTCGGCGGTGTAGACGCAGTGCACGGCTGCAAGTGCTAACCACTACACCACCATAGTGGCTAGTAATAAGTAATACTTAGAATCCCCATGAGGAGATGGAAAAATTAAAAATCGATCAGTCAGATGTTCAGTGCCTACATGGGAAAACTGTAATTTGCAGTGCATTATACTGTGTGAGTAATGTGCATTTATATGTATGTAGTTTCAATTTTACAATTTTTCACAATAGTGGTCCTTTAATTCACCACTCCATCCTCGCAATACTTCCTCCTTCACATGGGAAGTGTCAGGGGATGGAGCGCATCACACAGGTAGATTAACCCTCCCTGCCATGGCCCCATCTCGGACACGAGCGGGTATAGTTTCACTCTCATGCCTACTGTTCAGTAGTGCTGGTCAATGAGAGTCTTTTCATTCCAAATTGAATTATCTGAAAGAAACTCACAATCATTAGCATTATCCTGACCATCCCTAGTGATCAGTAATGCAGTTATAACCCATTAGGGCACATTCACACTTAAAGTGAACCAGAGACGAAGCACCCTCATGTATTTTACCATATATATCAGTGGGAACATTAGAGAAAACACCTACCCTGCTCTCTGTTTCATCCTTCACTGCTCAGCCTGCTTGTTATCAGCCCCGATAAAATCCCTGAGCATTCAGTCTGGCTTTGCTCAGGAATCATTATAGCCGAGTCTGTCTTCTCTGATGTCTTTTCATGCCCAAGTCTGCCCCCTGCTGGCTCTGCTATAATGACTCAGCTATAATGATTCCTGAGCAAAGCCAGACTGAATGCTCAGTCGGGGATTTTATCAGGGCTGATAACAGGCAGGCTGAACAGTGAATAATGAAACAGAAAGCAGGGTAGGTGTCTTCTCTAAAGGATACCCAAGGTGACATGTGACATGATGAGATAGACATGTGTATGTACAGTGCCAAGCACACAAATAACTGTGCTGTGTTAAATGTTTTCTTTCTCTGCCCAAAAGAGTTAAACATCAGGTATGCAAGTGACGGCTTCTGTCCGGGTTGGGACTGGGTCGGACTATAGCGTAACCCTCACTGATAAGAAATTCCAGCCATAAAACACTTTACAGTCAGTAACTGGCTTCTGAGAGCAGGAAAGAGATAAAAGAGTCAATAGTTCATAGACTTGAGCTCTGGCATACTTCAATTAAGGTGTCATTGAGCAGAGAGTAAAAACGTAAAAAAAAACTAGATTTAAATACAAAGTAAAACTGTGGAGTATCTACAAAAAGTCATTTTTAGGATGAAGAGGATAGACACAATGGTTTATCTCATCAGTTTATTTTCACCTCGGATGTCCTTTAATGTTCCCACTGATATATATGGTAAAATACATGAGGGTGCTTCGTTTCTGGTTCTCTTTAAAAGCGCAAAACAGTAGTGCTTCTGTTTTGGGCAAGTGATTTTACCGCAATGTGTATAAAGAGACACCTCTATGGAAAATTACGGCAAATGGATCCGTGTGCAAAGATAGTTGTATATAGTGTGATGCAGCCACACTCCTTGTCTCACAGCTGCAATTTTTGCACACGGAGCCTTTTGCTGCAATTTTCCATAGAGGTTTCTCTTTATACACGGGCAGCAGATATTAGTATGGTTGTTTGTTGTGACATTGATCCCTCTTTCTTTGGAAAATTGGGTCTATATTAGGTACATGTCCCCACTGTGATTCTGCCAGATATGGTCATTTAGATAGGTTAAAATTTAGTATTCATGCAAAATGTTTCACCATGCATGCTGCTTCTAGAAACTGAATGTATATATTGAGGTCTGCTATTTGTTGTTTTAAAGTGAACCTTAAGCCAGAAAAAAAAATGAGTTTTACTCACCTGGGGCTTCTACCAGCCCCCTGCAGCAGTCCTGTGCCCTCGCAGCCACTCACTCATCCTCTGGTCCCCCGCTGCCAGCTAGTTTCGTTTTTGCCTACAGGCCCGTCAGGACTGGCCATGCGTAGATTTTTCCGCATTCCCGACTGTAATTAGCGCTATTGCGGGCCGCAACGCGTACAAAAATACGCGTTTCCGCATATCTATGCGTGCGTAATGCCGCAACGCGTATTTTTGTACGCATTGCGGCCCGCAGTAGTGCTAATTACAGTCGGGAATGCGGAAAAATCTACGCATTGCCAGTCCTGACGGGCCTGTCTGCAAAAACGAAACTAGCTGGAAGCGGGGGACCAGAGGATTAGTGAGTGGCTGCGAGGGCACAGGACTGCTGCAGGGGGCTGGTAGAAGCCCCAGGTGAGTAAAACTCATTTATTTTTCTGGCTTAAAGGGGAACTGAAGAGAGAGGTATATGGAGGCTGTCATGTTTATTTCCTTTTAGACAATACCAGTTGCCTGGCAGCCCTGCTGATCCTCTGCCTCTAGTACTATTAGCCATAGCCCCTGAACAAGCATGCAGCAGATCAGGTGTTTCAGTGGTTCAGACTTATACGTCTGATCTGACAAGACTAGCTGCATGCTTGTTTCTGGTTTTAATCAGATACTACTGCAGAGAAATAGACCAGCAGGGCTGCCAGGCAACTGGTATTGATTAAAAGGAAATAAACATGACAGCCTCCATATACCTCTCTCTTCAGTTCCCCTTTAAGTGTCTCTTTAAGCACTTTTTTTGGTCTGAGGAAGCGGGCTCAGACTCACGAAACGTGTTGCCTGTGCTTAATAAATACCCTTTGTGTTTACAAAGTTCTCGTTAATACTGAGGTAAGCCACCTCAATTTTTTTTCCATTTTAATTGCTTTTATAAGTTTTATACACACCAGGGCGCCTCTTTCCCCTATTGTGTTTCATCAGCTTGCAACACTCAATTTGCATCAGACTTCAGCAGAAATCTGTTCACAAATATCCCAAACAGCCTCAGCTGCTAGCTTTGTACCTCTCAATGCAGTACAAAGCTATGCAGGCATCAATCCACTCAAGGCTCCTCTCTGTATGCGATCAATAAATACTACTGCCTTTACCAATTAATTTTTGATTGCTAATTCGATCAAAGTAAATTATTATTATGATTTTTTTATTTCGCCAGCATCTTCCATGGTGCTGAACAACGTATAGGTATAAAAATAGGATATAAACAATATAATGGTTAACACAACAACACAATGGTGGATTGCGGCTGCTGCAGTGAACAAATCAATGACAGATTTTTCCACAGGGGTGGACGATACATACGCACATTACACAGCATTGAGAGACAGAAGGATAAGACAGCACTGACCAATTAGCTAGACCAACAACGTTTCCACAATCATTATACTAACGAATTTTTTACCGATGGGTTGTGGACAACAGCAATAAACTGCAAGATTACCAACGATAGGATCGTTAAGTGAAGAAGGATGCAGGAGGAAGTTCCATAGACATTAACAGAAACATTGTTTAAAAATGTATACACACAAGGGATGTTGAAAAAAAACAGATCAGATTTGATCCGTCATGACGGTCTTTCAAAATGCAAGAGCATCGTCATATATCGGCAATCTGTAACCGCCCGTTAACCATTTTTTCTTTGAAAGATAATTACACGATGTCAGTTGGAACGATCTTTCGTCTGTCATTTGGACTATTACAGTCCAAAGGGTTACGGAATAGGACAGCAAGTGAAAGGAAGCTGTGTATGAGATGCTAAAATGGTGGTCAGTGGCCGAAGTGTCCTAAGTGAGAGAGTATGCTTGCCTGAAGAGGTGAGTTTCCAAATTGTGCCTAAAAGGGTGTGGGTGAGTGGCGGATGTTTCGAGGGAGGGAGTCCCAGAGGAGACGAGAGGATCGAGAAAAGTCTTGTAAGTGGGAGTGAGTAGAGGTGACCAGAGAGGAACACAGGAGAATATTGTTAGCAGGGATGCTCATCTGGATCCGGGTACGGTACCCGACCATTTTTACGCTATCCGGGTCGGATCCAGATCCAGATACCTGGGCCAATATCTGGATAGCTCTATGCAGGTATCTGGCCGCATAATCCGGATACCTGCGGGTACCCGACAGATATCCGGATCTGGGTACTGTAACAAGGGAGATGATGTCATTGAGCCAATCAGAGGGCTCCCAGCCAATCAGAGGGCTCCCAGCAGAAGCCCTAGCAACCAATCACAGAGGGGAACTCTGGCCAGCCCCACCTGACCTCATTGAGCCAATCAGAGGCCTCCCAGCCTAAGCCCTGGCACCCAATCACAGAAGGGAACCCTGGCCAGCCCCCCTGTGTAATAAGGATGAGACAGATCGTCCTTGCTTGTATGGCTGGCTGGCTGGCTGGTCACTGATAGAGATGCGAAGTTCGGATCTTTTCAATGATCCGGATGATTCGAATCGGATCATTGAAAGGATCCGGATCTTTGATCCGAATCTCGGATCATTTTACTACGGAAGCATTCGGGGGTGAAATGAATAGCAGGACAGGTCTTTCCCTGCGGTGGACAGAGAAGGGGAGGGGGGTGGACACACAGAGAAGGGGAGAAGATGGACAGAGGGCAGGGAGTGGACAGAGAAGGGAGGAGAGACGAGCAGAGAGCAGAAATGTTTGTTTGCACACAATACCCACATGCTGCAATCATATGCTTTACATATATTTCATCTGTATACTTTGAATGCAAACGTCACACAGTGAAAGAAAGCATTCCCCAAAGCATTCCCAGAAGTGAAGTGCAGCTGTTTAGAGCAGTGCAGGAGGATCATATTGCCCTGCAATCACAGTGCCTGCAAAGTTACTGAGCTGTGCTGAGCTGAGCCAAAAGCTTCCAATGTGTTCACTGTGCACAACTACGGAACAGACAGCCTATAATGAGCAGCACATTATAGCCAGTATGTGTGCTCTACACATATCTGGCAGTGGCACCAATGTCCCCTCTCTCTCATCTACCTGTCCCTGCAAGGCTGGCTCCCCTCCAACAGAGCGATCCATCTCTGCTCAGCTTCCAGGACCCCGCTGCCCGCTGAGAGGCGGGGGGTGTCGCTCCTGGCCCCGCCCCTTTTGCGATCCGAATCACTCATTTTGATGATTCGGATAATTCGACTCATAAAAGAGATTCGGATCAAAGATCCAAATCGTTCATGATCCGGACAACACTAGTCACTGACAGACTTGCTCCAGTGCTGTTGGCTTAGAAAGTGCTGCCTGTATACAGTGATAAACCTAAAGCTTTGAGTGCTAAACACCTTTACTACATTATTGTTCTATTGTTTTTTTAGCTAGCTAGTGTAATTGTTTGATTTCATTCACTGAGTTAGGTCCTGTCTCTGTCTGTGTGTGCTGTGCAGGCCAGCAGGACAGTATAGGTTAGGGAATAGGAGTACTGTGTTATTGTATTGTATTATATAGTTAGTTAGTACTGCAGTTAGTTGTTAGAAAGAGTAGTACTGTGTTAGCTTACTACAGATTACTGCAGTGCTGCTGTGCTGAGCATTGTCAGTGTGACAGTTAGACAGATAGTGTGCACTGTCAGTCCTCTACTCTACGGTCTGTCACTCCATGCTGATTTGATTTAAAGTCCAACCCCGATATCATTAAAGTAAAAGTACCCCACATCATCTGGTGACATCATCACGTATAAGTTGTACTATGTCTGCTGGCACCGGCAGCCGGGGGAGGGGCAGCAAGGGCAAGAGGACAGGGAGCAACATTACGGCCACCCTCAGAAGGTCTGCCATGTCAGTGTTGACCCCAGCGGGCAGCCTACCCTCAGTCAGCAAACTTTTTGATCCAGGCGCCACGATTGAACTCAGGGCTGTTAGCCGCAAGGAGTTTGAGGAGGATGTTCTGGGTTTTGAGGAGGGGGGGGTTATGACGTTGATGATGGGATGAAGGACCGTGACTACCATCCACAGGATGGGGATGTCAGCTCTGACTCTGAGGAGGAGGATGCATCGGTGGGTTTGGCACGGAGGATCAGCATTGCAGACAGTGGAATGCGGGACCCACTACATCCTTCTGCCGCTACCACCAGCCGCACCACTCAACCCTCAACCGCCACAGGGAAAAAAAACGCAGCATCCCATTCAGGCCGCAGGGGGATCTTCACCTCCCCAATCCGGCGTTTTTTCACTCTGCCCTCATTGGACAGCAAGTTTGCCATATGCAATGTGTGCAAACTACAGATGAGCAGAGGTTGTGACCCCTACAAATATGGCACCTCCAGCTTCATCACCCATCTGGCCAAAAAACATGTTGTTGAGCAAGAGGAGTTCAAGAGGCTGAAGCAAGCTGGCGTTGGCTCCCACCGCCACGGTGCCACAGGCCACTGCTGCTGATACCACCACCTAAATTCAACCCAAAACACAATTGCGGTGTCATTTTTTGGAGGTGTCTGGGCTGAAAACTGTCATGTCTCAGTTGTGCGATTGGAATGTGGACACAATGTGGGCTGCACGACCGCTGTCTGGAACCAGTCCTGATGTTAATTGACAGCTTTTTTTTTTTTTTCATTTTATGTCCACCAAATAATAAATTAGTGTTTTCCTTTAAAAAAAAAACATGAGCTATTTAACCTTCCTGGCGGTTGATTTTTTGTGCCAAATTGGCAGAAATCTGTTTTTTTTTATTTTTATTTTTTTGTTTCATGTAAAGCTACCATAGTGGTAGCTATATGAAACACCACTAGAGGGCGCATGTGTCCCTCTAGTGCGATCGTCGCCGGCATCTATAGCAAACAGGGGAACGCGTATATAACGCGCTCCCGTTTGGCTTCTCCTGTCGCCATGGCGACGATCGGAATGACGTCATGGACGTCAGCCGACGTCCTGACGTCACGAGCCTCAGATCCAGCCCATAGCGCTGCCCGGAACTCATTGGTCCGGGCAGCGCAGGGCTCTGGCGGGGGGGGCCCTCTTCCGCCACTGCGTGCGGGCGATCGCCGCAGAGCGGCGGCGATCAAGCTGTGCGCGCGGCTAGCAAAGTGCTAGATGCGCGCACAGCACTTTAAATGGGGCGAATCGCCCCACCAGGGGCTGAGATATCTTCCTGCGCGGCAGGAAGGTTAAAGGACACTTCCGGTTTTTCTATCCAGATACCCGAATAGGTCGGGTACCCGCGGGTAATTTGGTCGGATACCCGAATTCACTCGGGTATCCACAAGGTCGGATCCGGGTACCCGAATCGAATCCAAATATCTGGGTACCCGGATCCGGGCGGGTATTAAAAAGTACTACCCGAGCAACCCTGATTGTTAGTAGGGCAGATATTGTGTGGAAATAAGTTTATTTAAAGAGAAAACATTACCAAGAATAGAACTTCATCCCAATACCCTGATACCCCCTTTCCCATGAGAAATCTACTCCTTTTCTCAAATGGATCATCAGGGGGCTCTGAATGGCTGATATTGTGGTGAAACCTCTCCCACAGTGGAATGTCAGGACCATGGTCCTGACAGTTTCCTGTTTGTGAACCTTGTTGCATTGTGGGAAATAACAGCTGTTTCCAACTACCAAAAAAGCAAGCAGCATCTCCTTCCACTGACATCACCTGCCAGCAGTAAAAATGTCACCAAATGATAAATGTCACAAAGTAAATCAGGCTGAGGAAATATTTTACAATAGGCAAACACTGACTAAATCATTTATACATAATTATTGTAAAACTTAAGCACTTTTGTTCATTACGCTATTTTCACTGGAGTTCCTCTTTAAAATTGAGTCTTGTGTTTGAGTCAAATGTCCTATCAATTAAAAAAGAGAAACCCTGTAGGGTATGGCCTGCTTTGGCAACAGTGCAGAATAAAGATACGCAATCCCTCAGCCTACACTGAGAACTACACAGCCCCCCCCCCCCCCCACACACACACACACACGTACACGCTAACACAATGTGGCACTTACTAGAGTCTATTTACATCTACATTCCTGAATAGAACTGAGGGCAAGTCCGGCATGTCTAGTAAAATGTATAAGAAAGCAACAACATATCCTGCAGTGATGCAAAGCTGCAGCCTGCTCTATCACAGGGGAAATAATCCTGCTCTACATTAATCAGTTACTGCGGAATAGAGAACGACCCACATTATACAATATAAACACAAATCCTGATTGTTTTCCCTAAGAAGCACTACAGGCAACTGTCCTGCATTACTCGATGCCCCATAACTGTAATTGTCATTTACACCTATTAAAAACTCATTCGCTCCAAAGTCTCCCAGTGCTCATGAGAGTCAATGAGAGTCAGCATCTTCTGCACACTCCACACTGGCCTCAGTTCACTAGGGGCTGTTCTCACACTTCTGGCCAGAGAGTTGATTATTCAGGTATACCGTATTTTTCAGACCATAAGATGCTGACGTGACGCTGGCGTACGTACGCCACTAGTGTAACAGTAACCGCCTGGACCAATGCGGGAGAAGAAGACGGAGGCCACGTGAACAGGGCACTCTGAGCAGTACAGCAGCAGACAGCCGCTGTGGACAGCCATGTTTTGAATGCAGGATTAGCATCTTTATCACTTAATACACTCAGACCAGTTGCTGTTGAAATTTGATTTTTATTGTGACAATCCCGCTTCAAAGGGAACTAAGCAACCTTTCTTTCTTTCTAATTATCCACCCCCCTCTGTTGATGAAAAGGTATTGTGTTAACAACGTGACGTAAAACTTTAAATGTAAAAATAAATGGTAAAATGGAAGGTTTTTTTAATAATGAGATATATTGTTGGCATGTATTTTTAATGTGCTAATGAGATGCCTGGGTGCTTAAAATGGTGCTCGGTTCACTTTAAGGTCCGGTGCATCTAAAGGTTTGAAAAACATGGCAAGTGGTCTGCATTAGCCATTCCTGCTTCTGTTCTGTGACAACATTCAAAAGTAAAAGGCATTCCTGGCATCCCTTTAGATGTGCATGCATGCCACTAAAGGGGCAAGTTCTTAAAACTTTTATACACCCATTAATGAATTTCCCACCTTTTCATACTCACATATATTTACAGATCAATAGTTTATTAAAGCATACCCGAAGGGACATGTGACAAATGATTAGATAAACATACAGACAAATAGTACTATCCCTACTAAGAAATTAGAAGTTCCTATCCTTTTTTCTAGTACAGGAAGAGTTAAAAAGCTTGAGTTGCTATCTATGCAAAAAAAAAAAATAGTCAACAGCTTGTCCAATTCAGTATGGTTTCCATAGTAAACAGTAAATAGAAGCAGAACAGCTGAGAAGCAGTGAGATAAGGATTCTAATAAGGTTTTACTGCAGCAAAGTTCAAAAGGTCATTCGTTCTGTAACAGCAGCAGTGACAGTCTGAAGCAATCTTAACAATAAAGTTATAAAACTGAAAATAAAAATATGAGACTCATTTCTTTGCTAATAATGCTCCATTTATCATCCATAGTACACATAAAACTCCTAATCTCATAAGTTTATTTTCAATTCAGGTTCACTATTACACCTGTACCAAAACATTCTCCCTCTGGGGGATACTTACCAGGGGAGGGGAAGCCTTTGTATCCCATGAGGCTTCCCTGTCCTCTGTGGCCTGGGGAAATCCAGCTGCGACTCCCCCAAAGCTTCCTCGACAAAGCCTGACAAAAAGTGCACAGGTGCGGCAATTCTTACCTATGGTGATCCTGCGCAGGTGCAGTAGTGGCTCTTGGTTCAGGCTAAGGCGGACATAGCCAAGGCTGATCGATCCGCTCTACTGCGCAGGCGCAAAGAACTCATGTCTGCGCAGTAGAGTAGATCGATCGGCTATTTCCCCCTTAGCCCGAATGAAGAGTCGCTAGAGCACCTGCGCTGGATCGCGGTAGGTAAATATTTACCTCGCCGCTTTTTGGGGGGTCGCAGCGCTGCATTGCCGGGACGGAGGAGGATGGCGGAAGCCTCATTAAGATCCAGAGGCTTCCCTCTCCCGAGGTAAGTATCTCCCAGAGTGTTTTTTTGGTACAGGTTTTCTTTAGGCTGCTTTCACAGTGGGACGTTACAGGCGCATGTTAGAGCAGCCTGTAATGCAGCTCAACTCACAGTAATGAAAAATCAATGGGCTGTTCACAGTGCCCACATTGCGTTACAGTGTAACGCTGCACGTTCTATAAAAGTGCAGCATGCTGTGCGTTATACACGGTTTTAGCCGCGTTAGACTGTTTGCACATGCTCAGTAATGTTGTTTTATTGAATACACATGAATCATTCTCTGCCTGCTAGCAATGATTCATATGAATCATTCACTGCCTGCTAGCAATGATTCATATGAATCATTCTCAGTTCTCTGCCTACTAGCAATGATTCATATGAATCATTGCCGGTTCTCTGCCTGCTAGCAATGATTCATATGAATCATTGCCGGTTCTCTGCCTGCTAGCAATGATTCATATGAAACATTGCCGGTTCTCTGCCTGCTAGCAATGATTCATATGAATCATTGCCGGTTCTCTGCCTGCTAGCAATGATTCATATGAATCATTGCCGGTTCTCTGCCTGCTAGCAATGATTCATATGAATCATTCTCAGTTCTCTGCCTGCTAGCAATGATTCATATGAATCATTGCCGGTTCTCTGCCTGCTAGCAATGATTCATATGCATGCACCGTTTTCGTTCTATCACTATCAAACGAAAACGGCCCACCAAGAGCCGCATAACGCGGCTTTATGTAGCGTCCACCTTTAGCAGCACCATGCGTTGCGTTAGGGGAACCTTATGCGACCTTAACGTCCCCTGCAACGCAACGTCCAAGCGTGAAAGAGCCTTTAAGCCTGTTTTTTCATCCTAAGTTTTCTCCTAGGTGATATCACACCTTATAAATAAAATGTCTTTTAAGCCGCCAGCAAGCAACAAAATACTAAGTATAATTTTCACAGTACTTTTTATACCTACTTGTTTTTTTGCAATTTTTGATTTGCAGAGTGCTGAAAAGCTGAACAATGACTGTATCTTCTTATGGCCCATACTCGAGCAACTTTTTGTGCCTGACGCCAGCACACGTGAGCGTGTGGGCGACAGGCCGGCGACAGCTCCTCGCCCGGTCCCTCCGCGTACACACGCGGAAGAGGGACCAGCGGCGCGACGGAAGCTGTCGCCGACGTTCCTCCTCCCCCTGCCGGAAGCTCCGTATACCTCAATGGAGGTTGCTGTCGCTAGTCCGCGTACTCACGCGGACTAGCGACAGATGCAGCGGAGTTGCGGCGGCGACTGTCGCCAGGCGATTGAACAGTTCAATCACCTGGCGACATCAGCGACGGGCGACAGTTCGGGGTGCGCGCCCGTGCAACGGCGCATACTCACGGGCGACCTGTTGCTGCAACACGCGCGCGCCGCGTGTTGCGGCGACAATTGTAGCCCGTGAGTATGGGCCATAAGACAGTGATCTGCAAACTTGGCTCTCCAGCTGTTAAGGAACTACAAGTCCCACAATGCATTGCAGGAGTCTGACAGCCAGTCATGATTCATAAAGACAAATGCATTGTGGGACTTGTAGTTCCTTAACAGCTGGAGAGCCAAGTTTGCAGATCACTGTCCTAAGAGGGAAAAAAAAGTGAATGAAATAATAAGGGCCCAAAGAGACAAGAGCTGGCAGTAGGGAGTGGCAGAGGGTCTAAGAACTGGTGCAGCAGTGTTTTCTTATTCTAAAACTGTATTCAAAAATTGCAATGTTTCTACTGAATGTTTTATAAAAAGAGGATGTAGCCGGCACCAACATTAGCTCTTAAACTTTTTATTAAAGACTGTCATATGTATATAGATGGCAAAATATACAAAACAGCGACGTTTCGGAGCGTTCAGCTTGCTCCTTTCTCAAGCCATGACAGTCTCAAAGTGCTACAATAATAATCACGTTTATATACCACATCACAAATTTAAACTATCCAATAACAAGGCTTACAGACCTCACAAGCCAATCCCCATCCGTTATAGCAAAAACGGACCTGATGGGGAACTTATGTATATATAGTTTGACCAATGGTAGGTGTAACTCACCCTAGATGTGCGTCTGCCCCGCCTGACATGCCGGACTCGGTACAGCCTCCTAGCCACATCCGGGAGATGGTAACTCCCCCTGGTCAGCGGACCTGATGGGGAACATCCGGGCGGGACGAAGATGTAACGTCATAGCGTTACCAGGGAGACGAGAGGGAAGCACACGGAGCTCTCCATGTACTTCCCAAATGCGGAAGGATGACGTCACCGCGTAACGCCGGCTGGTCATGTGGAAATAATCCACCAATCAGCCGGCCCTGCGTCTCCCTGACTGGCAACAGCGGCGCCGAGCTGGCCGCGTTGTCATAGAGATGGAGAGGAGGCTGTAGCAGCATAGTCATAGGGGGCAGGCACACACACACATGCAGAGAAGCATCATACTAAAGGAGCAGATAAACGCACCAATACACAGCACAGTAGAGAACACATATGGAGATAATAACATCGCCCCAGATACACAGCATATAGATAACATAAGGCCAGGAACATAAGTAGTAATGTATAACATGAGAAATTACATGAATGGTGTTAGATCATATTCCCGATTCATGCCGCGGGGCTCTAGGGTATCCAAAGTGCGAATCCAGAAAGCCTCACGGAGCAACAGACGCCTGTTTCTATCACCACCTCGTTTTAGCAAGGGCACGCTGTCAAAACGAGCCCTTGCTAAACGAGGTGGTGATAGAAACAGGCGTCTGTTGCTCCGTGAGGCTTTCTGGATTCGCACTTTGGATACCCTAGAGCCCCGCGGCATGAATCGGGAATATGATCTAACACCATTCATGTAATTTCTCATGTTATACATTACTACTTATGTTCCTGGCCTTATGTTATCTATATGCTGTGTATCTGGGGCGATGTTATTATCTCCATATGTGTTCTCTACTGTGCTGTGTATTGGTGCGTTTATCTGCTCCTTTAGTATGATGCTTCTCTGCATGTGTGTGTGTGCCTGCCCCCTACGACTATGCTGCTACAGCCTCCTCTCCATCTCTATGACAACGCGGCCAGCTCGGCGCCGCTGTTGCCAGTCAGGGAGACGCAGGGCCGGCTGATTGGTGGATTATTTCCACATGACCAGCCGGCGTTACGCGGTGACGTCATCCTTCCGCATTTGGGAAGTACATGGAGAGCTCCGTGTGCTTCCCTCTCGTCTCCCTGGTAACGCTATGACGTTACATCTTCGTCCCGCCCGGATGTTCCCCATCAGGTCCGCTGACCAGGGGGAGTTACCATCTCCCGGATGTGGCTAGGAGGCTGTACCGAGTCCGGCATGTCAGGCGGGGCAGACGCACATCTAGGGTGAGTTACACCTACCATTGGTCAAACTATATATACATAAGTTCCCCATCAGGTCCGTTTTTGCTATAACGGATGGGGATTGGCTTGTGAGGTCTGTAAGCCTTGTTATTGGATAGTTTAAATTTGTGATGTGGTATATAAACGTGATTATTATTGTAGCACTTTGAGACTGTCATGGCTTGAGAAAGGAGCAAGCTGAACGCTCCGAAACGTCGCTGTTTTGTATATTTTGCCATCTATATACATATGACAGTCTTTAATAAAAAGTTTAAGAGCTAATGTTGGTGCCGGCTACATCCTCTTTTTACATGCTGCTCAAGTGGTGATTGAGCTTGCCTGGGCACATCTACGTATATTTTTGTGGGGTTGTGCATTTCTTCAAAAACTTCAACTGCTGTTACCACTTGAATTGCACCCCCTTCTTTTTGCATCATGGATCCAGTGGATATGGAGACACTCACCTTTGCCTTTACACAACAAGCCACGGCAGAGATAGTATCTGCTGCTACCGCTGAAGTTGCTTTCCTTAGTGCGGCAGATGAACGAGGCCTTAGGAGACAACTGGAGAAGATCCAAAAAACTAGGATCGCTTTTGAACTACATGCTGCAACACTTGCAGAATACCACCGACTGGGACGTATTCCCAGAGGCATCAGGGCTCATGTAAGCCCCATCATGTTTCCTACCGATACAGCCTTCTGCCAAACATGGTCCTTGATCTGGAACCGAGCTGCCTTTGACGCCATGGTTCTCACCATGTCACGTATACAATTGGAAATTCCCAAACTGGATAAACAAATCTCCGACCTTAAATCCAAACTTCAAAGCATTTTATCGGATGACCAGTGGTCGAAGTTCTTAGATGACTTTGCCAAATACTGTCACACAGTAAAAACCCAGATTGAGACCATCAAGCGGCAAAAGTTTCAAAGGGACGAAGCTGACTACACGACGGGTTACGTCTATGTCTGGCAACAGCCGTATAAACGCCCCATGAGACCTCAAAAACCTCGTAATCCCAAAGGCATACCTAAACCTAATATACCTCCCACTGATCCTAACCTGGGGGGATCCTCGGATTTTCTCCCTGTGAGTACGCCAGAGGATTCCACGGACAATCTCTCAAGTCAGGACGAACAAGGCGGGGGGGCAGACGCAGGAAACATAAAGGAAAGACTTCGTCAGCGGCCCAAGCAGAGGCCGGACCCGTCCACAACATAGTGGTTAACATTTCTTCTCACCAACTAACAGATGCACAGCTGACCTTGTTGAACAAGGGACTCTCCTTTGCCCCCACCCATTGGCCTGACCCTCTGGGACTTGATATCGAACTGCAACGCTTCTTCCGACGTATCAAATTGAAACATTATTTTTCACAGTCCCGTTTTATCTCCACTGCTGCTGTGTCTCACAATGATGATCCTAGTATGCTAAGATTGGGTGATACTACTTTGAGACTCCCTAGTAAATTCAATCCTCCATCGTGTCAGGTGATTGATATTTTTGCTACTAAGGTACAGACGGAGGTGGATCAATTGATACGATCTAATTACATTGGTCTGAAAGTACGTCACAATTTGTCAGCAACAGAAAGACAAGCTTTGAAGGAACTTTCCTCATTGGATTCTATTACTATTAAGCCGGCTGACAAAGGGGGCGCAGTGGTAGTAATGGACACTTTGGACTATTTAGATGAAGCTATGAGACAACTTAGGGATGCGTCCACTTACTCTTTGCTACCCTGCGACCCCCTATCAGACGTTAAACGTAGGATTGACCAATTATTGGATCAAGCTGTTACATCAGGTGTTATTGATGACAAACTCAGTAACTTTTTGAAAATTCAACATCCACGGACCCCTTGTCTGTACCTATGCCCAAAGATACACAAGAGGCTACAGTCACCTCCAGGTCGGCCCATAGTGGCCGGCATTGATTCCATCTTATCCCCTCTTGCCAAATACTTGGACTTTCTACTTAGACCGTTTGTGATTGCACAAAAGTCATATATCAGAGATACGTCCATGTTCTTGGAATTTATCTCTACCATGGATAATATACCCGCAGACAGTTTGTTGGTGACGCTGGACGTGGAGAGCCTCTACACCTCCATCCCGCATGATGGGGGTGTGGAGGCTGTCCAGCATGCACTATTTATTGCCTCTGACTTTGATGAGCATCAGACTAGATTTATTGTGGAGCTACTGAGGATTGTATTAACCTGTAATTATTTCATATTTAATGACAAATTCTATTTACAGGTACGCGGAACGGCGATGGGGTCCAATGTGGCCCCGTCCTACGCAAACATATATATGAACCAGTATGAAGAGTCTTTTGTGTATAACAATGTATTGTTCAAAAAATATGCCCTTTGTTGGCTACGATATATTGATGATGTGTTTTGCGTGTGGGCGGGGCCACGTTGGACCCTTGACCAATTTGTGGGTGAATTACATGTACAGTGTGATTCCATCAGACTCACATCTCATTGTGATGACAAACAAATTAATTTCTTAGACACTTTGGTTATGTTCTCTGATGGTGTTCTTCACACTGACTTATACGTTAAGCCCACTGACAGGAATGCTATCCTGTCATACAAGAGCTTTCATCCTATTAACACCATAAGGTCTATACCCCAGTCCCAATTTAGAAGGGTCAATCGCATAGTGGGTGATGACACTCGGAGAGAAATCCGGTTTAATGAGATATCTCAGAAATTTTTAGCTAGACATTACCCTGAGGACCTGGTTGCAGAGGCGCGCAGGACGGCTGTGTGTACATCCAAGAGACCTGGGAGAGATGCTGGTAGTCGCATCCCTTTTGTTTCTCAATATAATGTCCTAAGTGTGGACATAGCACGCATAATTAAAAAACATTGGCCCTCTTTAGGCCTAGCATTTCCCCAGGTCTCTGAATTCCATATCCCTCCTCTTTTTTCATACAAAAGGGCCCCCACTTTGAGGGACCAACTGACCCATGCTGATATGGGGTCACTTGTTAGGCCCCCTGAGGGATCTAGAAAAGGCATGTACCCTTGCCTTAACTGTGTCCACTGCAACTCGGTCATCAGGAGTGATGTCTTTACTCACCCTAGATCAGGTAAAAAATATCATATTAGGGGTACCTACAATTGTGACTCAAGATTTGTAGTATACATTCTAAAATGTCCTTGTGGCCTCATATATGTAGGAGAGACCACTCAAAAATTTAAAGTTAGACTGTCAGCACATAAGCATGCAATCCGAGAACGCCTCGTGGACCAACCGGTTGCCTGTCATTTTTTTCAGTGCAAACATACTGTTAGTCAGCTGCGCTGTCAAATTATTGACAGCGTGCCCTTGCTAAAACGAGGTGGTGATAGAAACAGGCGTCTGTTGCTCCGTGAGGCTTTCTGGATTCGCACTTTGGATACCCTAGAGCCCCGCGGCATGAATCGGGAATATGATCTAACACCATTCATGTAATTTCTCATGTTATACATTACTACTTATGTTCCTGGCCTTATGTTATCTATATGCTGTGTATCTGGGGCGATGTTATTATCTCCATATGTGTTCTCTACTGTGCTGTGTATTGGTGCGTTTATCTGCTCCTTTAGTATGATGCTTCTCTGCATGTGTGTGTGTGCCTGCCCCCTATGACTATGCTGCTACAGCCTCCTCTCCATCTCTATGACAACGCGGCCAGCTCGGCGCCGCTGTTGCCAGTCAGGGAGACGCAGGGCCGGCTGATTGGTGGATTATTTCCACATGACCAGCCGGCGTTACGCGGTGACGTCATCCTTCCGCATTTGGGAAGTACATGGAGAGCTCCGTGTGCTTCCCTCTCGTCTCCCTGGTAACGCTATGATGTTACATCTTCGTCCCGCCCGGATGTTCCCCATCAGGTCCGCTGACCAGGGGGAGTTACCATCTCCCGGATGTGGCTAGGAGGCTGTACCGAGTCCGGCATGTCAGGCGGGGCAGACGCACATCTAGGGTGAGTTACACCTACCATTGGTCAAACTATATATACATAAGTTCCCCATCAGGTCCGTTTTTGCTATAACGGATGGGGATTGGCTTGTGAGGTCTGTAAGCCTTGTTATTGGATAGTTTAAATTTGTGATGTGGTATATAAACGTGATTATTATTGTAGCACTTTGAGACTGTCATGGCTTGAGAAAGGAGCAAGCTGAACGCTCCGAAACGTCGCTGTTTTGTATATTTTGCCATCTATATACATATGACAGTCTTTAATAAAAAGTTTAAGAGCTAATGTTGGTGCCGGCTACATCCTCTTTTTACATGCTGCTCAAGTGGTGATTGAGCTTGCCTGGGCACATCTACGTATATTTTTGTGGGGTTGTGCATTTCTTCAAAAACTTCAACTACTGAATGTTTTATAGAATGAATACAAAATGTTTTACTATAACACATGTTTGAAAAAAAAAATTGGTTGTGTAACCCGTGTACACAGACATGCTTGCTAACTGGTCCTCCCCTGACGATTCTAGTTTTCCCATGGCGAGGTGACATTTCTCTAGCTGTGAGGGAGGCTCCTGTGAGGAAAATCTTTTTTGTCAGAAATGTACAAGTAATAATAAAAAAAAAACTCACCCAGACTCCTCACTATGCGGCAGACACTCTCTAGTGTGACATTAACAGCGCAGAACTAAAATACCTTCTTTACTACAGTCCCGCCAGCCAGATGACAAGGTGACACAGGCCCCGGAGCACCGTCTGACATGACAAGCGCATATGGCAGAACCGTGCTCCACTTATGACAAGAAACCTCCATTGTTTTACCTCAGAGATTTTGTATTTGTGTGGTAATAATTAGATGTGGCATATTTTACAACGGCCCACAGGTTAATGTGTTCCCCATCTCGGCGCACACACAGGGATATCCCTCATTAGAACAAGCCTAAGTAAAAAGTGTGCGCATAATACTGAAATTATGGAGAAGGCACAGCAACACATGATAAGGTATAAAGGTGTAATCAGTATGGCTTTGGGCTTTAAAGAGAATCTGTATTGTTAAAATCGCTCAAAAGTAAACATACCAGTGCGTTAGGGGACATCTCCTATTCCCCTCTGTCATAATTTCGCCGCTCCTCGCCGCATTAAAAGTGGTTAAAAACAGTTTTAAAAAGTTTGTTTATAATCAAACAAAATGGCCACCAAAACAGGAAGTAGGTTGATGTACAGTATGTCCACACATAGAAAATACATCCATACACAAGCAGGCTGTATACACCCTTCCTTTTGAATCTCAAGAGATCATTTGTGTGTTTCTTTCCCCCTGCAGTTCTCATGCACTGAAGTTTCAGGCTGCTCTTTTCTTCCTGCAAACAGCTTTGCCCTTGTTTGTAATTCCTCAGTATGTGAAAGCCCAGCCAGCTCAGAGGACGATTTATCCAGCTTGTAAAAGATAAGAGAGAAGAGAGAAGCTGCCCTAATCTAAATAATACACAGGCAGTGTGCATAGAGGGGCCTGGAAGGGGGAGTTCATAGCAGAACCACAACACTGAAGAACTTGGCAGCCTTCCAGACACAGGCCGACAAGTCTGACAGGGGAAAGATACATTGATTTATTACAGAGACTGTGATAGTAGAAAGTGCTGCAGTTAGCCAGAACACATTAGAATAGCTTTTGGAACTTGTAGGATGATAAAAAACAGGATGCAATTTTTGTTTAAAGAGTACCTGAACTGACAAAACATTAAACATAAACTGAGGAGTCAGAGTTGAAGATGGATGATTTTTGTACCTACTCCATAGCCCTGCAAGGCTGTGGAGTCGGAGAATCTGCGCCGGAACAATTTTTGGGTACCTGGAGTCGGAGGTTTCATAAACTAAGAAGTTGGAGACGGACGATTTTTGTACCCACTCCATAGCCCTGCAAGGGCTGTGGAGTCGAAACAATTTTGGATACCTGGAGTTGAAATCGGTGGTTTCATAAACGAAGGAGTTGGATGATTCTTTCTTCTTTCTTGGCAAAACGAGGAACTTACTAGCACCCAATATACAGTGGCTTGCAAAAGTATTCGGCCCCCTTGAAGTTTTCCACATTTTGTCACATTACTGCCACAAACATGAATCAATTATATTGAAATTCCACGTGAAAGACCAATACAAAGTAGTGTACACGTGAGAAGTGGAATGAAAATCATACATGATTCCAAACATTTTTTTTACAAATAAATAACTGCAAAGTGGGGTGTGCATAATTATTCAGCCCCCTGAGTCAATACTTTGTAGAACCACCTTTTGCTGCAATTACAGCTGCCAGTCTTTTAGGGTATGTCTCTACCAGCTTTGCACATCTAGAGACTGAAATCCTTGCCCATTCTTCTTTGCAAAGCAGCTCCAGCTCAGTCAGATTAGATGGACAGCGTTTGTGAACAGCAGTTTTCAGATCTTGCCAGATTCTCGATTGGATTTAGATTTGGACTTTGACTAGGCCATCCTTACACATGGATATGTTTTGTTTTAAACCATTCCATTGTTGCCCTGGCTTTATGTTTAGGGTCGTTATCCTGCTGGAAGGTGAACCTCCGCCCCAGTCTCAAGTCTTTTGCAGACTCCTAGAGGTTTTCTTCCAAGATTGCCTGTATTTGGCTCCATCCATATTCCCATAAACTCTGACCAGCTTCCCTGTCCCTGCTGAAGAGATGCACCCCCCGAGCATGATGCTGCCACCACCATATTTGACAGTGGGGATGGTGTGTTCAGAGTGATGTGCAGTGTTAGTTTTCTGCCACACATAGCGTTTTGCATTTTGGCCAAAAAGTTCAGTTTTGGTCTCATCTGACCAGAGCACCTTCTTCCACATGTTTGCTGTGTCCCCCACTTGGCTTGTGGCAAACTGCAAATGGGACTTCTTATGCTTTTCTGTTAACAAAGGCTTTCTTCTTGCCACTCTTCCATAAAGGACAACTTTGTGCAGTGCACGACTAATAGTTAGTTGTCCTACAGACAGATTCCCCCACCTGAGCTGTAGATCTCTGCAGCTCATCCAGAGTCACCATAGGCTCTTGACTGCATTTCTGATTAGCGCTCTCCTTGTTCGGCCTGTAAGTTTAGGTGGATGGCCTTGTCTTGGTAGGTTTACAGTTGTGCCATACTCCTTCCATTTCTGAATGATCGCATGAACAGTTCTCCGTGGGATGTTCAAGGCTTTGGAAATCTTTTTGTATCCTAAACCTGCTTTAAATTTCTCAATAACTTGATCCCTGACCTGTCTTGGACCTGTCTTGTGTGTTCTTTGGACTTCACGGTGTTGTTGCTCCCAATATTCTCTTAGACAACCTCTGAGGCCCTCACAGAGCAGCTGTATTTGTACTGACATTTGATTACACACAGGTGCACTCTATTTAGTCATTAGCACTCATCAGGCAAGGTCTATGGGCAACTGACTGCACTCAGACCAAAGGGGGCTGAATAATTACGCACACCCCACTTTGCAGTTATTGATTTGTAAAAAATGTTTGGAATCATGTATGATTTTCGATCCACTTCTCACGTGTACACCACTTTGTATTGGTCTTTCACGTAGAATTCCAATAAAATTGATTCATGTTTGTGGCAGTAATATGACAAAATGTGGAAAACTTCAAGGGGGCCGAATACTTTTGCAAGCCACTGTATGGGCCTGATTCACTAAGCGGTGCAAACTTTTTCGCGGACTTTTGCGCGCGCAAAGTGCCGCGATCGCGCGAATCGCAGCACTTTCCGCACGCAAAAGTCCGCGAAAAAGTTTGCACCGCTTTGTGAATCAGGCCCTATATATTGTGGAAGGTAATAAAGTGCTTTGCTTTTACTTAGATGATAGAACCTTATAATTAACCTAATACTATTATTATTATTGAATTATAAAGAACCAACATATTCCATGGTGCTGCACATGTAAGAATCAAACATGGGGTACAAAATAATACAGACAATGTTATACACCAATATACAAAACACAGAGTCAGTACTACATACAGAAATGGTAATTACAGTGACAAAAGTAATACAAATAAAATGTGTAACAAATTCCAAGACACAAAGGGGTGAGAGAGCCCTGTCCTTGAGAGCTTACAATCTAGAGGAATATGGGGGAACAAGAGGTGGGGTAATATTGTATACTACCCCACCTCTTGTTCCCCCAGTATTCCTTTAGATTGTAAGCTCCCAAGGACAGGGCTCTCTCACCCCTTTGTGTCTTGGAATTTGTTACACATTTTATTCATATTACTGTATTTTGCACTGACTCTTTGTTATTCATACCTGGAGGCAGGTTGTTTTAGGTTATCTAGTAGGAGTACAAGTTGGCCAGAGGTCAAAGGGGGATTGGCCTAAGGGAGAGCGTATGCTTGTCGGAAAAAGTGAGTTTTGTGGGAACGTTTAAAGATATCAAAGGTTGGAGAATGACAGATGTATTGTGACAGGGGATTCCAGAAGAGGGGTAAAGCACGTGAGAAGTCTTGTATAATATACAGTGGTGTGAAAAACTATTTGCCCCCTTCCTGATTTCTTATTCTTTTGCATGTTTGTCACACTTAAATGTTTCTGCTCATCAAAAACCGTTAACTATTAGTCAAAGATAACATAATTGAACACAAAATGCAGTTTTAAATGATGGTTTTTATTATTTAGTGAGAAAAAAAACTCCAAATCTACATGGCCCTGTGTGAAAAAGTGATTGCCCCCCTTGTTAAAAAATAACTTAACTGTGGTTTATCACACCCGAGTTCAATTTCTGTAGTCAACCCCAGGCCTGATTACTGCCACACCTGTTTCAATCAAGAAATCACTTAAATAGGAGCTATCTGACACAGAGAAGTAGACCAAAAGCACCTCAAAAGCTAGACATCATGCCAAGATCCAAAGAAATTCAGGAACAAATACAAAAGTACTGTAATTGAGATCTATCTGTCTGGAAAAGGTTATAAAGCCATTTCTAAAGCTTTGGGACTCCAGCGAACCACAGTGAGAGCCATTATCCACAAATGGCAAAAACATGGAACAGTGATGAACCTTCCCAGGAGTGGCCGGCCGACCAATATTACCCCAAGAGCGCAGAGAAAACTCATCTGAGAGGCCACAAAAGACCTCAGGACAACATCTAAAGAACTGCAGGCCTCACTTGCCTCAATTAAGGTCAGTGTTCACGACTCCACCATAAGAAAGAGACTGGGCAAAAACGGCCTGCATGGAAGATATCCAAGGCGCAAACCACTTTTAAGCAAAAAGAACATTAAGGCTCATCTCAATTTTGCTAAAAAACATCTCAATGATTGCCAAGACTTTGGGGAAAAGACCTTATGGACCGACGAGACAAAAGTTGAACTTTTTGGAAGGTGCGTGTCCCGTTACATCTGGCATAGAAGTAACACAACATTTCAGCAAAAGAACATCATACCAACAGTAAAATATGGTGGTGGTAGTGTGATGGTCTGGGGTTGTTTTGCTGCTTCAGGACCTGGAAGGCTTGCTGTGATAGATGGAACCATGAATTCTACTGTCTACCAAAAAATCCTGAAGGAGAATGTCCGGCCATCTGTTTCTCAACTCAAGCTGAAGCGATCTTGGGTGCTGCAGCAGGACAATGACCCAAAACACACCAGCAAATCCACCTCTGAATGGTTGAAGAAAAACAAAATGAAGACTTTGGAGTGGCCTAGTCAAAGCCCTGACCTGAATCCTATTGAGATGTTGTGGCATGACCTTAAAAAGGCGGTTCATGCTAGAAAACCCTCAAATAAAGCTGAATTATAACAATTCTGCAAAGATGAGTGGGCCAAAATTCCTCCAGAGCGCTGTAAAAGACTCGTTGCAAGTTATCGCAAACGCTTGATTGCAGTTATTGCTGCTAAGGGTGGCTCAACCAGTTATTAGGTTCAGGGGGCAATTTCTTTTTCACACAGGGCCATGTAGGTTTTGAGGTTTTTTTCTTACTAAATAATCAAAACCATCATTTAAAACTGCATTTTGTGTTCAATTATGTTATCTTTGACTAATAGTTAACGGTTTTTGATGAGCAGAAACATTTAAGTGTGACAAACATGCAAAAGAATAAGAAATCAGGAAGGGGGCAAATAGTTTTTCACACCACTGTAAATGCAAGGAGGTGATTCTCAAGGAGGGCAAAAGAAGGTCATGTCGTGATCTGAGATTGTGATTATATAAGTTTGTGGAAGGAAATAAAGCGCTATAGCCTATGTTTGTACTTGGATCATAGAACCTTATAATTAAACTTATATACAGTAAGTGTTCTTACTCTACTTGGTTCCATCTATGACATAGTCCTGGCCATTATAGGATCGGTTGTAGAGGATTCTATAAGGAGATATCCATCTTATTAGAATAAACAGCACTCTCTACACCTCATTAGAAATGGCCCGAACGGGAAGCAGCGCACTTCCGGGGGTTCGCAATCGCGGAGAACCGCAAACTTTTCTGGAAGTTCGATTCGCCCCCATAGTGCATCATTAGGGTCAACTTTGACCCTCTACATCACAGTCAGCAGGCACATTGTAGCCAATCAGGCTACACTCCCTCCAGGAGCCCCACCTCCCCCTCTTATAAAAGGCAGGCAGCGTCAGGCATTGGACTCACTCGTGTGCCTGCAGCAATTAGAGAAGGGAGAGCTGCTGCTGCTGCTGCAGAGAGAGCTATAGGGAAAGCTTAGTTAGGCTCTTGTAGGCTTGTTAGCTTGCTCCTTGCTGATTCTTATTGCTAAAAAAAGCACCCCTCAACAGCTCTTCTGTTCATCTCTGTACATAAGGTTCTTGTGATCTATTTTTGTGTGTGTGTGTGTGTGTGTGTGTGTGTGTGTGTGTGTGTGTGTGTGTGTGTGTGTGTGTGTGTGTGTGTCACAGACACTTGTGTTGCATAGACAGCCTTGGTAATTCCTACTGTGCCACTGCCAGGCCCAGCACATTCAGTGACTACCTGTGTGTGTGTGTGTGTGACAGGCAGCTGCACATTTGTAATCCCAATCATTGCACCTGTTCACTGTTCAGTGCACCTACCTACCTATACCTACGTGAGCGCACGCATTGTTAATATCACCAGTCATTGCACCTGTTCACGGTACCTGTGTGTGTGTGTTAATACCACCAGTCGTTGCACCTGTTCACGGCACCTGTGTGTGTATGTGACAGGTGCACATTTGTAATTCCATTCACTGCAGTGCATACCTGTAACCTGTTCAGTGCACCTACGTGAGCGCAAGCAGTGTAATATACCACCAGTCATTGCAACTGTTCACGGTACCTGTCACTGGTATACTAAACAGCGTGCGGTCACACAGGTGCAGTGAACAGGTAGCAGTGACTGGTATTACAATACAATGTGCAGCTGTCACACAGGTGCAGTTAACAGGGATTGGTATTACAAATGTGCAACTGTCACACACAGCTGCACATTTGTAATACCAATCCCTATTAACTGCACCTGTGTGACAGCTGCACATTATTGTAATACTAGTCCCTGCTACCTGTTCACTGCACCAGTTTGTGACCGCACACTGTTTAGTATACCGGTCCGTGCATACCTGTTAACTGCACCTGTGTGACAGCTGCACATTGTATTGTAATACCAGTCACTGCTACCTGTTCACTGCACCTGTGTGACTGCATATTGTATTAGTCAAGTCAGTGCATACCTTTCACTTCATCCCCCCCAATATGGACAAAACAACAGGCAGAGGCAGGCCACCCGGCAGGTCTGCTCGAGGTCGTGCTGACGTGATTTCGTAAATCACGTCAGCATCTCTGCCTGCAGGCCGCTTGACTGCCTTCTCCGCCACCACCAACAGGGTCCAGGACTCCAGGCGGATTCCTGAATTTTTAAGGCCGGTGCTAGCAGCGGCCGCTATAATAATTTTTCTGGTGCGTGTACATGCCTGCCTAATTTTTCTGGCTGCACTGCAGCTGCAACAACAAAACAAAAGGCTTTCCCATGTGTCAGTTCCCCTTCGTGATCGTTACCTTGCCGTGGTGAAGGGGCTTGCGTATTACAATAAAGCAATGACCGCCGGCTATATGAGTGTCTCGGGGGTGGAACACCAAAGATAATAAGGTCGTTGCTTCATTGTGGACAGACCAAATTCAATCAGCTGGACAGTCACTGTTGTTCTGTCATTGCGACCATTTGGGCTGGAAAACCGCCATGGCCTGCACTCTCGCCATGGTGCGCACCAGTCCAGCATGGTCGTCACAACACAAACAGCTGTTTACCCTGCATTACACAGTGAGTTTGGTGTGTCAGTGTGAAGCAGAACTCTAATTACACTACCTGATTGATGTATACACATGCAAGATGTTTTAAAGCACTTTAGGCCTCCAATTTAGCATTCAATGTGATTGCTGCCCTTAAAACGCTGCTTTGCGTCAAATCCAGATTTTCCCCGGGACTTTTGGCATCTATCCCACTCCTCCATGCAAAAACTCAGATGTTAGACCCCTTGAAACATCTTTTCTATCACTTTTGTGGCCAGCATAAATGTTTCTAGTTTTCGCCTCCCTATTGAAGTCTATTGCGGTTCGCAAAAGTTTGCATGTTCGCGAACGTTTGCGGAGGTTCGCGAACCGAAAATCGGAGGTTCGGGCCATCTCTACACCTCATGATTCGAGTCTTAGTGACTGACAATCCATTAGGTGTTGGGCGCTGTGTTGAGCATTAGAGAAGAGAGGCGTTTTGTACCGTTGTGGTGAAAGTTATGTGCTGTGAGTATTACAAGTATCTGTGGAAGTTGCCATTGTGCGAGTAGTACGTTAATCCCATATAGGCTTTGTACAGGCTAAGAGATTAGCGTTCACACAGCTTCAGTAAGTGGAACAGAATACATGGGAATCCAAGCAGAAAATGACTGGAGAGCCAGCACTGACAATATCACAGATAAGTTTATTTTTTGCCCAGACGCTCATCCTTTTAAACCAATCATCTCACGGGCTTATCTTCCAGCTTAATATAGCAAATGAAAAAAAGTCACTGGAATCTGAGGATAAGGCCTCTGGCCAACTACGCGACACCACTTACTCTGTCAGAACTGTCATACGGGCTCGAGTAGAGCAGATCGCACTAAGAAAATAAAAGTAAAAAATCAAGTTATTCCCCATTATTTGCATAAAGGTGCCCACTAGCGGCACAATTTTTTCAGCAGTTGTGATCTTGACGCAATTTTTATGATCGAAAAATCAATGCAAAATGATTCTTTGGTTGACTGGCATGGAAAATGCAATCAATCAGGATGATGGATTTTACGATCCTATCTGAAGAGAGAAAAATGTCCTAATGACCAGTTTATGGGAGCAATAATTATCCTGCGATTACTTTCAAATCAATAAAATTGTGTCAGAGGATCGCATCTGATAAAAAAATTTCATTGTTAGTGGGTACTTTTGCATTAATTTAAAGACAAAGCACCACAACCACCCAGAGGCTGTAAGCAAGCCCACCAGAATCGCAGCCTACAACCTGTATGCCACTGCCACCGAAAGTCTGTGCGCGCGCTCACCTCGCTATCCTTGCCTAAAACGCATATGCCACTGCCCCCGAAAGCATATGCGTGCACAACACAATGCAAACATCAACATCAAAAGCTTGCATGCGCACACCACAGCCTCCGCCTACAGCGCGTACACCACTCCCCCAAAATCCTGCGCACACCACAACCACCGCCTACAGCGCGTACACCACTCCCCCAAAATCCGGCGCACACCACAGCCACCGCCTACATCGCGTACATCGCTCTCTCAAAATCCTGCGCACACCACAACCACCGCCTACAGCGCGTACACCACTCCCCCAAAATCCTGCGCATACCACAGCCACCGCCTACGGCGCGTACACCACTCCCCCAAAATCCTGCGCACACCACAGCCACCGCCTACAGCGCGTACACCACTCCCCCAAAATCCTGCGCACACCACAGCCACCGCCTACAGCGCGTACACCACTCCTCCAAAATCCTGCGCACACCACAACCACCGCCTACAGCGCGTACACCACTCCCCCAAAATCCTGCGCACACCACAACCACCGCCTACATCGCGTACACCACTCTCTCAAAATCCTGCGCACACCACAACCACCGCCTACAGCGCGTACACCACTCCCCCAAAATCCTGCGCACACCACAGCCACCGCCTACATCGCGTACACCACTCTCTCAAAATCCTGCGCACACCACAACCACTGCCTACAGCGCGTACACCACTCCCCCAAAATCCTGCGCACACCACAACCACCGCCTACAGCGCGTACAGCACTCCCCCAAAATCCTGCGCACACCACAACCACCGCCTACAGTGCGTACACCACTCCCCCAAAATCCTGCGCACACCACAACCACCGCCTACAGCGCGTACACCACTCCCCCAAAATCCTGCGCACACCACAACCACCGCCTACAGCGCGTACACCACTCCCCCAAAATCCTGCGCACACCACAGCCACCGCCTACAGCGCGTACACCACTCCCCCAAAATCCTGCGCACACCACAGCCACCGCCTACATCGCGTACACCACTCCCCCAAAATCCTGCGCACACCACAGCCACCGCCTACATCGCGTACACCACTCCCCCAAAATCCTGCGCACACCACAGCCACCGCCTACATCGCGTACACCACTCCCCCAAAATCCTGCGCACACCACAACCACCGCCTACAATGTAAAAGCCAACAACGTCCAATGCCTGCGCAAAACACAATCCCCACCTACAGCGCAAACAACACCTCTGCCGAAAGCCTTGCGCACGCAAACAACCACTTTGTACGACGCAAACGCCACCGCTGTCATGCAGGGTTGTGGGGGGCTCTTATGTTTAATTAAGGGCGTTAGTTTAGTATGGATGGCAGGCGGCTTGAGGACCAGAGGCTTACCCCTCATGAGCACCCCTAGTGGAGGTTTTTATCCTTACAGGTTTACTTTAAACTTTTTAAAGCGGCCCTGAACTCAGAACTTTCTTACTGCTGTAAGAGATACGCAACAGCAGCTGATTCAAATCCTACAATAAATATGCAGTTTTTGCTTCCTGCTTTCATAAAAGCGGACACATTGTTAACATACTGTGCTTTCAAATGAGCTTATCGGCCATGGCAGTCAGCTGACACAGGGGAGAGATGAAATTACAACTTGTGACTAGTCACAGATGAGGAAGAATTAGACAGGCTAAACTCTCTAAATACATACAGGGAGTGTTTCTCTGTGTTTTCCTTCTGTCCAGTGCAAGAGTTCAGGTTCACTTTAAAGTGAATCAGAATAGGGAACATACATTAGAGGATTTCTAGGAAGAAGTTTAAAGTGAACCAGAGATGAAGCACCCTCATGTATTTTACCATATATATCAGTTGGAACATTAGAGAAAACGTCTACCCTGCTCTCTGTTTCATTATTCACTGTTCAGCCTGCTTGTTATCAACCCTGATAAAATCCCCGACTGAGCATTCAGTCTGGGTTTGCTCAGGAATCATCATAGCTGATTCTGTCTTCTCTGATGTCTTTTCAAGCCCAAGCCTGCCTCCTGCTGGCTCTGCTATAATAACTCAGCTATAATGATTCCTTAGCAAAGCCAGACTGAATGCTCAGTCGGGGATTTCATCAGGGCTGATTAGAAGCAGGCTGAGCAGTGAAGAATGAAACAGAGAGCAGGGTAGGTGTTTTCTCTAATGTTCCCACTGATATATATGGTAAAATACATGAGGGTGCTTCGTCTCCGATTCACTTTAAGTAGAATTTGCTCCCTTAAAGTGAACCTGAGGTAAGAATGATGTGAAGACTGCCATATTTATTTCCTTTTAAACAATACCAGTTGCCTCGCCGCCCTGCTGATCTATTTTGCTGCAGTAGTGTCTGAATTACACTAGAAACAAGCCTGCAGCTAATCTTGACAGATCTGACAATAATGTCAGAAACACCTGATCTGCTGCATGCTTGTTCAGGGGCTTTGGCTGATAGTATTAGAGGAAGAGGATCAGCAGGGCTGCCAGGCAACTGGTATTGCTTAAAAGGAAATAAATATGGCAGCCTTCATAACCCTCTCAGCTCTGGATCACTTTAATCTTTAGGTGACAGCAGGACGTCAGGGGGACATTTCTCCAACAGGCACACAGACCACAGTAACAATACATGCAGTACTGGTTAGTGAATTGAGCCCTTTATAACCAAAGGAAAGAAGAAGGCTGGATACCCTACCCGCTGCTAATCCCTAAACCCAATGCCACAAGGACCTGACCAGCTTAGCACTGCTTTTTTTTTAACCAAAAACAAAGTTTATTGGCATATTTCCAAAGGTCACAGTGAACAGGCATATAACAACATTATACAGAGAAAGGGGGCTCTCCGCACAGCACGAAAACAAGGTGCAAGTAGGATATATAATGTACATATATAGCTAAAGGGAACAGTCATATATTTATAAATGATTAATAGTGCAGTACTACAGTGGTACATCATGTAGGATAGTGTAAAACACAGTTTAGGATGGATAGAGTGACCACCACAGTACACATGTTGCCCTGAGGCAAGTTGGCCATATGAAATTACACAGACTTTGGACGTGTCAAACTTTATCTTTCCACCTGTCCCAAATTAAGGAGTATTGCTGTGCACGCTTCCTATGCGTGTACACTAGTTTTTTAAATGCTAGGGTATTTTCTATGCGTCTCCTCCAACCCGATAGTGATGGTGATTCTATGGATATCCATTTTAGGGCGATCTCCTGCCTTGCCGCAAACAAAGTCTCGCTGCTAAATATTTTAGTGCAGGGTTGAGTGTCTTCATCTATTTGTAGTCCTAACAGGCATATTTTAGGGTCGAGGGAAACTGGGCAGCCCATTTTATCGTGCAGAAAGTTAACAACCTGTAGCCAAAATGCCGCTATAGGCGGGCTTTCCCATATAAGGTGATAGAAGGAAGGGTTGGTCGAGTTGCATTTGGGACAGTTTGCATTGGAGTCAGATTTATATTTGGCCACTCTGGTTGGTGTTAAATATGCTTGATGCAAGATGTATAGTTGAGTGGCACGTTCTTTAATGCATACTGAGACTTTGCGTACATTGCTTAGGGCATCTTCCCAATCATCCTCATCAATATCTAGCCCTACTGCTACCCAACTGTTTTTGGATGTTTGCGTGCGGTCTAGAGCCTTAGAGTTAATCAATTCTTTGTATATATCCCCTATTAGATGTTTTTGGGGCCCATTTTTAATTAATGTAAGTATTGGGTGTGCCATTGTCACAACAGGGGTCAGAGTAAATTGTCTGCGGAAGGCATGAGCTAGCTGGAGGTAAAGAAAATATTGAGAGGATAAGCTAGGAAATTGGGCTACAAGCATATCAAAGGTTTTTAGTTTGCCGTGATGCAGAATATGGTCCAGAAAGATCACACCTGAGCGTTGCCAGAAGGGAGTATCTGGGATGGTAATAAATTCTGCAAGTGTTTTATTGTTCCATAGCGGTGTGTGTGGATCAAGCCCCCCAATGTTGTACAGGAAGTGTGCCCTTTTCCATACCAGTTGAGCTTGAGCTAGAATAGTGTTTGTGGATTTTCTTGTAGGAATATTTTGGGATAATAGGTCCATAGCTACACTTGACTTCCAGGGGTCCAGACTGTATTCCAGGGCTTCTGGGTTGTATAATTTCTCCATGGAGAACCATGTTGCCATATGTTGAAGTTGGGCTGAGAAGTAGTAGTATTGCATGGACGGGAGTCCACCAAGACCATTTGGGTTAATAGCTTAGCACTGCTTAGTGAATGCCGTCTTCTCACTTTTTGGATCATCTGTGTTTCGGTTTGATTTAGAGAGGCAGAACTTTGGCTTCCTACAAGGTGGTGAGAGGTTACAGATCAATGTGGCATCCTCCATGTAACTACACAGCATGACTAGACAATGCCAGCCACTGCTTCTCACTAGTGCCCTGTAAATAAACTGTGTGCCTTACAGGACATTTCTAAGCCATCTCCATCTCTGCAGAAAGGAGCAAATACAGAGATTCATTCATTAATGGCGGATGGTAAGAAGCTTAATCCACAAATTGCCAACTCGTTCCTCTCGATGCATTTTACACTGACGTTGCCCTGTTCTGAGGAGTCTCATCAACTGCCTAGGTTTAAAGGGAAATGGTAAAAAAAAATCCCTGGGGGGTACTTACCTTTGGAGGGGGAAGCCTCTGGATCCTAATGAGGCTTTCTCCCTCCTCTTCACCCTCCGGGATCCAGTGGTGGCAGCCCCCCAAAAATCAGCCGTCGTGGATGTCAGCTTCTGCAATATTTACCTTCTATGCTCCTACGCCCCCCCCCCAACCCAACCCCCACTCCCCTCCCCTAGAACCCCCCCCCCCCCCGGTGAGGAGATGGACTGGCCCAAAATCTGTTGGTTCTGTCAGATTTTTAACTGCCTTCTTTTTTTCATGATAGTGGTCCTTTAAATGAAATAAATATGGCAGCCTCCATATCCCTCTCACTTCAGCTGTCTATTAATGAAGAGCTATCGTAATACTGTGGCTAAGGAAGGGCCCTAAGGTGGGACACATGGGAAAATGACCTGCCATGCTGGGTGGGCCCTCTGGTTCAGGGGTCTGGGTGCAGTTGCCACTTCTGCATCCACTATTGTTGCACCTCTATTTACATACATAACTGAGCTAGCACGCTTATAACGCCAGGGCGGTCTTGTATTTTTAATCAAGCATCTCCTCACACCCCGGGTATGATTCCACCAGCTCCAGAATACACAGTAGAAGACAACTCCTGATTGGCCAAGAATTGACCAATGAGTTTTTCACCTTGTCTTCTGTAAGAATCCTCCATGATATTACAATCACACAACATGGTTAACATGTACATTATACTGACAAAAGGAAAGGTCAATGAAATGCAAATTATTCTAAATATATGCAAGACTATGCAAATGTTGTGTACAAATTTTTTTCATCTTGAAAATGGACCTAATTCCATCTCGGCAGGATTTGATTGGTCAATTTTCAAGTTGCATACAAAGTTTGCATAATCCTGCATTGACACGGAATTATTTTCATCTCGTAGACCATCCCCAACAGCGTATCTGGCGAATCTTGTGGTTGACAAGCGCCAGTAATATTCATTTCTCCTCTTAGGCCGGGACCTTACCTTGCTGGACTCATCTTCAAAGACAGACTGGTGGACGTTGCAGGCAAAGAGAGAGGTGGGCAGGTCATTGAAGTCTGTGATGCCCTGAAAGTCTTCTTCTGTCAAGTATCCGGACAAGTCCTTGTTTCTGTGTATCGGGTAGAGCAGCAGCAGGTCTCCACCTCCAACCAAACAGGCAAAATAACTGGTGTCCCTCATGCTGGCAAAGTAACAGTCTTCCCTCATCCCTGCACGACAAAAGCAAAGGCAACCGATAGGAATGCAAAACTGATCAAGAGATGCAGCTACATTTCTGAATAGTTGCAGTAATGTCAGGAATAGAAAACACTGTTAACATTTGTCTTGGCTCAGAGTGCTCGCATATTAACCCTTTAGCAGCCAATTTATTTAAGGGCTTGCAAGTGCTCCAGGCCAATTTATTTTAGCACATTTTTTTATTTATTTATTTTGTTACATTTTCTTGCTTCTAATTAGTACTGCTGTAATGTGTATTTATGGCCACTTGTCACTAGGGGGCAGTGTGAGAAAATGACAGAGGACTTTTACTTTCGGTTTCTATATTACCTGCTAGGAGAGAGAGAGATGACAGCATTCTAAGAATAAGAATTTACAGTACAACAAGTTCTGCCAACTGGGGCCAAAAGCAGTGCACTTATGTCATATGAGATAACTCTATTGAAGCTGCATCGACTCGGAAAGCCAGCTAAAAAAATGTTTGATACTCCTATGTAGAAGAAAGACTATCCCATAAAGCAAGGGTAGGGAACCTTGGCTCTCCAGCTGTGATAAAACTAAAAATCCCAGCATGCATTTGCCTTTATTAATCATGAGTGTGGCTGTCAGACTCCTGCAATGCATTGTGGGACTTGTAGTTCCTTAACAGCTGGAGAGCCAATGTTCCCTACCCCTGCCATAAAGCCTTCCTGGTCCTCTTTCTCTGTGCCCTCGGTCCACCCTTAACCCCCTGTTGAAATCCCACTCCTTCTGGAGTCCTTAGAAGGCTTCGGTAGCAGCCCTCGAGCACTTCATAAGACGGGCGGCTCTGTGCTGCGCATGCGCAACTCGCTTGTCTTCAAAAGCACTCAGGGAAGGTTTCCGAGGGCTCCTAAACGCTTATCACACCAGTTGGTTGAATAAATCGCGAGGAAGCGGAGGATCATGGACAAGGAAAGAGGACCGGGAAGGCTCCTCTAATTTATTAGTTCCTAAGTACCGTATATTCCAGCGTACAAGACGACTGGGTGTATAAGACGACCCCCCAACTTTTCCAGTTAAAATATAGAGTTTGGGATATACTCGCCACATAAGACTACCCCACTTCCAACGCACACCAAATAAAAATTAAAAAAAACAAACATCATATACTGGTACTGTACGTGGTACCCAGTATATGACCGTATACAGGTGATTGACTGGTTGGATTGGTCAACTCTCCCTCTCCATAAGCGGATTGGTCAGCTCTCCCTCCCTCCCTGTTTATCAGAGCGGTATGGAAGAATAGATTGTGCTGTGCCTATAAAACACGCCTCTTTCACCCTTCTGGCCCCGCCCTTGTATCCTATTTACCTCCTTCTCTGCCTCTCAGATTTCGCACACGTGGGCCTGCGCCGCATCACTACAGTCCTCAGCAGCGAGATCTGAGAGGCGGTAACAGGATAGGGTGCATCATCCGGCATCAATGACACCCGGCGTATAAGACGACCCCTGACTTCTCAGAAGGATTTCAAGGCTTAAAAAATAGGCTTATACGCAGGAATATACAGTAAACAGCAACAAAGTGGTGTAGTGGTTAGCGCTCTCATCCTGCAGCGTTGGGTCCCCGGTTCAAATCCCAGCTAGGGCACTATCTGCATGGAGTTTGTATGTTCTCCCTGTGTCTGCATGGGTTTCCTTCAGGCACTCCAGTTTCCTCCCACATCCCCAAAACATAAATGTACGTTAATTGGCTTCCCTATGGTAGGGATCAGACTGTGACCCCCTCTGAGGGACGGTTAGTGGCAAGACAATATACTCTGTACATCACTGCAGAATATGTCAGCGCTATATAAATATTACAATAAGTATAACCTTAAATTCATACAGCAACCCTTTGAAAACATACATGATCAGCAGTTTCAACACTTACTTTTCAGCATACAAATTGACAGGGCTGCTCAAATCCTGAACCGGGAGATACCCAGATAGTTGCTATCCGGATATCTCCCAGTAAACCTGTGCGGGGTGGGCGGGGGGGTCAATCTTACCTGTCTGACGTCTTCTTTGGTCCGTCCCACGGCGCCTCCCACAATGCGGTCCAAGCGGTGGTCACGCGATTACAAACACTTCCTCCTTCCGGGTTGAAGGAGGAAGTATTTGTAATCACATGATGCGCGTGGAGCGCATTGTGGGAGGCGCTGAGGGACGACCAAAGAAGACGTCAGACAGGTAAGATTGACACCCCCCCCCCCCCCCCCCCGCCCCGCACAGGTTTACTGGGAGATATCCGGATAGCAACTATCCGGGTATCTCCCGGTTCCGGATTTGAGCTGCACTACAAATTGATATTACAGCCCTTATTCAATTCACCTTTTTTTCCAGGAGATCATTTTTCAGCATCACCTTAAAGAGACTCTGAAGCCTTCAAAAAAAAAATCAGGTTTTTACTTTAAAAACCTTGTTAACATAATTGCCCCACCTAAAACGCAGCATCCCCGCAACTGAAAACTCGATTAATCACCCCTAACTCCCTGGGCAAAAATCCACGACTTTCCTGGCCGTGGATTTTGCTGCCCGGGAAGGCAGAGCTTTGGGCTGTAGCTCTGCCTGCATGCACGTCAATCAGCGCTGATCGCCGCCTCTCCCCGCCCTTCTCAGTAAAAGAAGACTGAGATGGGCGGGGAGAGGCGGCGATCTGGGCAGATGGATGCGTGTAGAGGCAGAGCAACAGCACAAAGCTCTGCCTCTCTACAGCACAAAGCTCTGACTCTCTACAGCACAAAGCTCTGACTCTCTACAGCACAAAGCTCTGCTTCTCTACAGCACAAAGCTCTGCCTCTCTACAGCACAAAGCTCTGCCTCTCTACAGCACAAAGCTCTTCCTCTCTACAGCCCAAAGCTCTGCCTCTCTACAGCACAAAGCTCTGCCTCTCTACAGCACAAAGCTCTGCCTCTCTACAGCCCAAAGCTCTGCCTCTCTACAGCACAAAGCTCTGCCTCTCTACAGCACAAAGCTCTTCCTCTCTACAGCACAAAGCTCTGCTTCTCTACAGCACAAAGCTCTGCCTCTCTACAGCACAAAGCTCTGCCTCTCTACAGCACAAAGCTCTGCCTCTCTACAGCACAAAGCTCTTCCTCTCTACAGCTCAAAGCTCTGCTTCTCTACAGCACAAAGCTCTGCCTCTCTACAGCACAAAGCTCTGCCTCTCTACAGCCCAAAGCTCTGCCTCTCTACAGCACAAAGCTCTGCCTCTCTACAGCACAAAGCTCTTCCTCTCTACAGCCCAAAGCTCTGCCTCTCTACAGCACAAAGCTCTGCCTCTCTACAGCACAAAGCTCTGCCTCTCTACAGCCCAAAGCTCTGCCTCTCTACAGCACAAAGCTCTGCCTCTCTACAGCACAAAGCTCTTCCTCTCTACAGCACAAAGCTCTGCTTCTCTACAGCACAAAGCTCTGCCTCTCTACAGCACAAAGCTCTGCCTCTCTACAGCACAAAGCTCTGCCTCTCTACAGCACAAAGCTCTTCCTCTCTACAGCTCAAAGCTCTGCCTCTCTACAGTACAAAGCTCTGCCTCTCTACAGCACAAAGCTCTGCCTCTCTACAGCACAAAGCTCTGCCTCTCTACAGCACAAAGCTCTGCCTCTCTACAGCACAAAGCTCTGCCTCTCTACAGCACAAAGCTCTGCCTCTCTACAGCACAAAGCTCTGCCTCTCTACAGCACAAAGCTCTGCCTCTCTACAGCACAAAGCTCTTCTTCTCTACAGCTCAAAGCTCTGCCTCTCTACAGCACAAAGCTCTGCCTCTCTACAGCACAAAGCTCTGCCTCTCTACAGCACAAAGCTCTGCCTCTCTACAGCACAAAGCTCTGCCTCTCTACAGCACAAAGCTCTGCCTCTCTACAGCACAAAGCTCTGCCTCTATGCGGAAGCGCTCCCCGCAATGTGCCCCAGGGAGTTTGTGGTGATTAATCAAATTTTCAGCTGCGGGGATGCTGCGATTTAGGTTGGACAATTATGTTACAGAGGGTTTTAAAGTAAAAACCCGATTTTTTGGGAGACTTCAGAGTCTCTTTAAAATAACCTTTCATCACTTTGCAGTTGAAAAAGTAATATAAAAATGATTCTGAGTATTTTCTTGCTTGCTGGTGGTTAAAGCAGACCTGAACTCAGAACTTCCTATCTGCTAACAAATAAGCAACAGCATAATAACCTTTAAAGTAAAAAAAAACTTTTCTTTATTACAGCTGATACAAATCCTGCAATAAATCTGCAATCTTTTACGGAAGCAGACATAGGGTTAACATCCTGTGTTTACAAATGAGCTGCTCTGCCGAGGCAGCTGACACAGCTGAGAGATCAAATTACAGCTGTGATTAGCCCCAGAGGAGGGGGGAATCAGGTTAAATTCTCTAAATACATACAGGGTGGATTTCTCTAGGTTTCCCCACTGTCCTGTACAAGAGTTCAGGTCCACTTTAATATTTACATTCCCATGATCCCCTGCACCCCATCGGAGTGATCCCCACAGTTTCAGCATGAAGGTCAGGAGGGGAGCTGCGGCAGCTCTGTTAGACCTCTCGTCTAATCCTGGTGAATAATCCATGTGTACACAGCGCCGTGACCTCACACCGATGAATAGGGTTTCATTTTGTCTGAAAAGTTTTAACCTTATTAAAATACCAGAGCAGGGCTGTGGAAATTCCGCCTGGTATTAGGTGTCTAAGCCCTGTTGTGTTAGCAAAGAAACAGTCACTAGCCAGCTAAACCTGACACCCCAATAAGCCGGCGGTAAGCCTAGCTGCGTACGGAGCCAAGGCACTCCTGTGATACACTGCCGCCATGCACTTCCTATACACCGCCGACCACTGGCGTACTACAAGTCCCAGCAGCCGCACATTACCTGTACACCGCTTACCACTGGACTACTACAAGTCCAAGCAGCCCCACACTGCCTGTACACCACCGACCACTGGCGCACTACAAGTCCCAGCAGCCGCGCAATGCCTGTACACCACCGACCACTGGGGCACTACAATTTCCAGCAGCCGCACAATGCCTGTACACCGTCGACCACTGAACTTCTACAAGTCCCAGCAGGAAGAGGCACTCTCCTGTAATACACTGCAGCCATGCACTGCCTGTACACCGTCGACCACTGAACTTCTACAAGTCCCAGCAGGAAGAGGCACTCTCCTGTAATACACTGCAGCCATGCACTGCCTGTACACCGCCAACCGCTGAACTTCTACAAGTCCCAGCAGGAAGAGGCACTCTCCTGTAATACACTGCAGCCATGCACTGCCTGTACACCGCCAACCGCTGAACTTCTACAAGTCCCAGCAGGAAGAGGCACTCTCCTGTAATACACTGCAGCCATGCACTGCCTGTACACCGCCAACCGCTGAACTTCTACAAGTCCCAGCAGGAAGAGGCACTCTCCTGTAATACACTGCAGCCATGCACTGCCTGTACACCGCCAACCGCTGAACTTCTACAAGTCCCAGCAGGAAGAGGCACTCTCCTGTAATACACTGCAGCCATGCACTGCCTGTACACCGCAAACCGCTGAACTTCTACAAGTCCCAGCAGCCGCACACTACCTGTCGACCGCTGGACTACTACAAGTCCCAGCAGGAAGAGGCACTCTCCTGTGATACAATGCCACCACGCACTGCCTGTACACCGCTGACCGCTGGACTACTACAAGTCCCAGCAGGAAGAGGCACTCTCCTGTGATACACTGACACCACGCACTGCCTGTACACCGCTGACCGCTGGACTACTACAAGTCCCAGCAGGAAGAGGCACTTCTGTGATACACTGCAGCCACACACTGCCTGTACACCGCCGACCGTTGGCATAATACATGTACCAGCAGCCACACACTGCCTGTACACCGCTGACCGCTGGCATACTACAAATCCCAGCAGTTGCACACTACCTGTATACTGCCGACCGCTGGACTACTACAAGTCCCAGCAGGAAGAGGCACTTCTGTGATACACTGCAGCCGCGCACTGTCTGTACACCGCCGACCGCTGGCATAATACAAGTTGCAGCAGGAAGAGGCACTTCTGTTATACACTGCACCTGTACACCGCCGACCACTGGCCTACTACAAGTCCCAGCAGGAAGAGGCACTTCTGTGATACACTGCAGCCGTGCACTGCCTCTACACTGCTGACTGCTGGACTACTACAAGTCCCAGCAGGAAGAGGCACTTCTGTGATACACTGCAGCCGCACATTGCCTGTACACCGCCGACTGCTGGCCTGCCTACTGCAAGTCCCAGCAGGAAATGAAGACCCCATGGAAGAGACAAGGGCAAGGAAATGGAAGTATAAAAGCGGTGTAGTTGCCCATAGCAAAACAAGAAGTGTATTTGTAACATATATATGTTGGCAGCACGGTGGCGTACTGGTTAGCGCTCTTGCCTAGCAGCACTGGTTCCCTGGTTCGAATCCCAGCCCGGTCAACATGTGCAAAGAGTTTGTATGTTCTCCCTGTGTCTGTATGGGTTTCCTCTGGGCACCCCGGTTTCCTCCCGCATCCCAAAAACATACAGATAAGTTAATTGGCTTCCCCCTAAATTAGCCCTAGACTATGATGCATGCACTACACTAGACATATGACTATGTACTAGAGTGTGAGCTCCTCTGCGGGACAGTTAGTGACAAGACAATATACTCTGTGTAATCTGTCGGCGCTATATAAATACTTAAATAAATAAAATAGGCCAATCTCAAATTTTTCACTGATAAATAATGTAAATACACAGTTGCGGTCACATTATTATGAACACCTATTTAGAATGAACGCCCATGGCAGCACAGATGCGACTAAAGGGGCCCATACACTGGTTGATTTCAGCCATCGATTGATTCTATGGAATCGATCGATTGGTAATTGATTCTATCAAATCTATTGATCGATGTGAGACCGATTTCGATCAATTTGATCTATCAGACAGGATGGAAGATCTAGGTTGATCTGCTGCTGGCAGCAGATAGATGGCCCATAGAGTTGCATTGGATCTAATGGTCCAATAATGCATTTAGATAGATTTCCAATAGATTTCATTCTGTAATCTATTAAAAATCTGTTCCTAGTGTGTGGCACACATCAGATTCAGATTCGACCTGACAGGCATCTGACAGGAATCCATCTGACGGTCGAATCTGCTGCAAATCTATAAGTGTATGGCCACCTTAAGTAAGATGCTATAGAGCTGTGATGGTGGACACTTTAGAGACGAATGCCCAAACTGCAACCCAAACCCACTTACTGAAGCTGTCCTGCTGATCCTCTGCCTCTAATACTTTCAGCCATAGACCCTGAACAAGCATGCAGCGTATCAGGTGTTTCTGACATTATGGTCAGATCTGACAAGATTAGCTGCATGCTTGTTTCTGGTGTTATTTAGAAACTACTTCAGCCAAGTAGATCAGCAGGGTTGCCAGGCAACTGGCATTGTTTAAAGGTAACTGGTAAAGATTTATAGGTAGCTAGTGGTATCCCCCTAGTATTAGATAGCGACATATACTTTGCCCCCCCCCCCCAGTATTACAGAGCTTCTCCCCCCAGTTTGTGCAGCCAGAGCAGGCTCCCAATGTTAGGTAGCCTCCAGTATATATAGAAAGATGTGCCTCCCAGTATAGATAGCTTGAAGTAGCCCCCCAATATAGATAGAAAGAGGAGCCCTACTGTAAGTAGCTAGATGTCGCTCACAGTGTAGGTAGCCTGAAGTAGCCCCCCAGTAAGGGTAGACACAAGTAGAAGTCGTCGTCGTCCCCTCCTTTCCCTCGCAGGAGAGGAGGTACATACCTCTCCAGGCTCCACCCACTATCTATCTTTTCCTTGTGTTCTCACCTCGATGTTTACAGTATCCTCTCACTTCATGTAGCCCACAGCTGTAGTCATGGAGATGAGGACACCTAGGAAGATCATTGGAGGAGCCCTAAGAGGTATCTCCCAACTCTCCCACACTTCGCTTGCATTTCAGGGGCCCATCACAGACCCCCTTATCGCCAGATCCCAACACCACTCGCTAGGCTAGGGCGATGTACATTAGAGATGGCTCGAACCTCCGATTTTTGGTTCGCGAACCTCGAACGCGAACTTCCACAAAAGTTCGGTTCGCGCAAACCGCAATAGACTTCAATGGGGATGCGAACTTTGAAAACTAGAAACATTTATGCTGACCAGAAAAGTGATGGAAAAGATGTTTCGAGGGGTCTAACACCTGGAGGGGGGCATGGTGCAGTGGGATGCACGCCAAAAGTCCCGGGGAAAAATCTGGATGTGACGCAAAGCAGCGTTTTAAGGGCAGAAATCACATTGAATGCTAAATTGGAGGCCTAAAGTGCTTTAAAACATCTTGCATGCGTATACATCAATCGGGGAGTGTAATTAGTGTACTGCTTCACACTGACACACCAAACTCACTGTGTAACACACCGCACACAGCTGTTTGTGTAGTGACGGCTATGCTGGACTGGTGCGCACCATGGCGAGAGTGCAGGCCATGGCGGTTTTCAAGCCCATATGGTCGCAGGGCTAAGGTAGCTCAATGACAGAACAACAGTGACTGTCCAGCTGATCAAATTTGGTCTGTCCACAATGAAGCGACGACCCCTCCTCCCCCCCCCCACCCCCCGAGACACTCATATAGCCGGTGGTCATTGCTTCATTGTGATACGCAAGCCCCCCGCAGCAAGGTAACAATCACGAAGGAGAATTGACACATGTATGTACATGCCTTTTGTTTTGTTGTTGTTGCTGCTGCAGTGCAGCCAGAAAAATTAGGCAGACATGTACACGCACCAGAAAAATTATTATAGCGGCCGCTGTTAGCAGCGGCCTTAAAAATTCAGAAATCCGCCTGGAGTCCTGCTGGACCCTGTTGATGGTGGCGGAGAAGGCAGTCAAGTTGACCCAATGGGCTGTGTAAGGAATGTACCTGCCCTGACTGTGCTTGGCAGACCAGGCATCCGTGGTCAGATGGACCATTGACCCAACGCTGTGTGCCAGAAATGACACCACTTGCCTTTCAACTTCACAGTATAGTTTGGGTATTGCCTTTTTTGAGAAATAATTGCGGCCTGGTATCTTCCACTGCACTTCCACTCAGAGTCCACCAGCTGGTATGGTAACAGCTGGCAAGCTAACAGTTTCGTCAAGCCAGCTGGCAGACCCCGGGCAAGGGGGTGACTGGCAGACATTGGCTTCTTCCGCTCAAAGATTTCCCTCGATGACACCTGGCTAGCTGTGTGCAGAGGAGCAGGAACCTCTCAAGGTGAGAGGCGAAGTGGAGGAGGGTGGCTGTGATTGTGAAGGTGCAAGGTAGAAAGCGGCTGAAGATGATGCACCTGAAGGAGGAAGAGGAGAAGGAGGGTGGCTTTGCTTTTGTGTGCTGCTTTTCCTCTGGTGCTCTTCCCATTGCAGTTTGTTCTCCATGTGTCTTCTTAAAGAGAACCCGAGGTGGGATTTAATTATGTTAGTGGGGCACAGAGGCTGGTTGTGCACACTAACACCAGCCTCTGTTGCCCAATGGTGTGCCTCCAGGACCCCCCTGCGCGCCGCTATACCCCCCGCAGTGCTGGAGACACACAGCGTGTCGCCAGCACAATGTTTACCTATGCACTGTCTGTCAGCGCCGCTCCCCCGCCTCCTCCGTATCGGCGCTACCCGCCCGTGTCCCTTCCCTCCCGCTGATTGGAGGGAAGTGACGCGGGCAGGTGGCATCAGCAGGTGGCATCAGCAGCTGACGTTGAAGGGCATGTTGGCTGGCTGGCCATAGGTGGTGATACATGGCGCCGGACACTGCCACCAGCTGTTTCTGACGACGAGCTCCCCCTGCTTCTTTCAGCAACTTGTCTCCTCCTACTCCTCTCTGGCTCCCCCTCTGAAGTGTCCCCTTGGTCATCTTGTCTCTTAGGATCCCACGTGGCATCCGTATCATCATAATCATCCTCCCCAGCTTTGCTTGCCTCAGACACCTCATAAACTGCACCAACAGCAGGTACTTCATCATCATCCTCCTCACACGCTATGTCCATAGTGACTCAGACATATGAGGTGGTGTAACTTGCTTAGCGCCTTCATCTTGTTGTAACAATAATTCCTGTGAATCAGTTAATTCCCCACCAAATAACTCCTGCGAAGTGTCAAATGCAGCGGATGTGGTGCTTGTAGTAGCGCTGGTGGCTGCGGAAGATGAGGTGTTCTGTGTTGAATAGTCAACCACGTCCTGACAATCCTGGGAGTTGATGGGACGTGCCTTCTTTGGAGCACTGTACTTTGGTCCAGGGCCGGACGAAATCACGTCAGCACGACCTCGAACAGACCTGCCGGGTGACCTGCCTCTGGGTCTGCCCCTGTCTCTGTCTCTACCTGTTTTGTCCATATCTGGGGGGGGGGGGGGGTAGGTAGGTGCACTGAACAACAACAGGTGGGTATACAGTGATTGGTATTAGAAATGTGCAGCTGCCTGTCACACACACAGGTACCCTGAACAGGTGCAGTGAAACTGCGTGCGCTCACGTAGGTAGGTAGGTGCACTGAACAACAACAACAGGTGGGTATGCAGTGATTGTTATTAGAAATGTGCCGCTGCCTGTCACACACACAGGTACTATGAACAGGTGCGATCATGTAGGTAGGTAGGTAGGTGCACTGAACAACAACAACAGGTGGGTATGCAGTGATAGTTATTACAAATGTGCAGCTGCCTGCAGGGCTGTGGAGTCGGAGTCGAGGAGTCGGGGCAATTTTGGAGTCCCGGAGTTGGAGTCGGAGTCATTGATTTCATAAACGGAGGAGTCGGGAGACGGAGTCGGATGATTTTTGTACAAAATCCACAGCCCTGTTAAGTATTAGGCTAAGGAGTTGGAGTTGAGGAGTCGGAGCCATTTTGAGTACCCGGAGTCGGAGTTGGAGTCAGAGTCATGGTTTCATAAACTGAGGAGTCGGAGTCGGAAGATTTTTGTCCCAACTTCACAGCCCTGGCTGCCTGTCACACACACAGGTACCCGGAACAGGTGCGGTCATGTAGGTAGGTGCACTGAACAACAACAACAACAGGTGGGTATGCAGTGATTGTTGCACCTGTCACACAAATATGCACCTGTCATACACACAGGTAGTCACTGAATGTGCCGGGCTGGCAGTGGCACAGTAGGAATTACCAAGGCTGTGTATGCAACACAAGTGTCAGTGGGACATACACAAAAAAAAATAGATCACAAGAACAACATTAGCTCTCAAAAGAGCTGTTGAGGATGAGGAGTGCTTTTTAGCAATAAGTAAAAGCAAGGCGCAAGCTAACAAGCCTAACACAAGAGCCTAACTAAGCTTTCCCTATGTCAGCAGGTTCTTCTCTCCCTTCTCTAATTACTGCAGCCACACGAGTGAATGAAATGGCTGACACTGCCTGCCTTTTATAAGGGGGGGGGGGGGCTCCAGGAGGGAGTGTAGCCTTATTGGCTACCCTGTGTCTGCTGACTGTGATGTAGATGATGTATTATAAGGGGCGGGGCGAACCGCAATAAAGTTCGCGTTCGATCGTGAACGTGAACCACCGAAGTTTGCGCGAATAAGTTTGCATGCGAACCGTTCGGGCCATCTCTAATGTACATGCAGCTGCCAGTAGAAGGCCAAGTCCCGTACCTATCTTCATTCAGTGCTACAAGAGTACTGGTTAAAGGGAACCAGAGAGGATGAACTATACATACCTGGGGCTTCCTCCAGCCCCATACGCACGGATCGCTCCCACGCCGCCGTCCTCCGCTGCCTGGATCCCCTGCCACCGGGTCCCGTCATTGCCGCGAGTTGGCAAGTCGGCCGGCGGACACGGCCAATTCTCCGCATCACAGGGTGCTCTCCCCATACAGATACGCATGTGGCTGCTTACTGCGCAGCCGCATGCGTACATGTATGGAGGGAGCCCCTGTGTTGCGGACAATTGACCGCGTCCGCCGGAAGTGACGGGCCCGGTACCGGCGGATCCAGGAAGCTGAGGACGGCGGCGTGGGAGCGATTCAGGCTTATGGGGCTGGAAGAAGCCCCAGGTATGTATAAAATCTTTGCCTTTTTTCACCCCTCGTTCCTCTCTGGTTCCCTTTAAAGAGACACTGAAGCGAAAAAAAATATATGATATAATGAATTGGTTGTGTACTATGAATAATTACTAGAAGATTAGAAGCAAAGAAAATATTCTCATATTTTTATTTTCAGGTATATAGTGTTTTTTCTAACATTGCATCACTCTATAATATGTCCAGATTACACAACACTCAGCATTCAAAATGAGACTTTCAGAGCAGTCTGTGAAGTAATAAACTCTTCTCTGCTAGAGGAAAAGTAAACAGTTCAATTACAGTTCAGATAATAAAAGTCAGATAACAGCCCTCTCCATGACCAAGTTGGTCGGAGAGCTTAATAGCTTTTTTGCATAGAGATAACAACTGGAGTTTCTCAACTCTTCCTGCACTGGAAACAATTAGACTGATGTATCTGATCTTAATGTTTTTTTTCTTAGCTGTACTACACATACAAATCATAATATCATCATTTTTTTTCGCTTCAGTGTCTCTTTAAGGGCTCTGCCCTCTAACACAGGAGATCAGGGTTCAAATCTCATCTCTTCCTGATTAGTAAGCCAGCCGCTATTCAGTAAGGAGATCTTGAGACTCCCTAACACTGCTGCTGCCTACTGAGCGCCCCCTAGAGGCTGCAGCTCCAGCGTTTTGAGTCCATCAGGAGAAAAACACAATATAAAATGTTTTTTGTCTTGTCTACGATTCCAAAAAAGGAATTTTCCACAGATTTCCTCTGTGGGTCTGATGTCGCCCCTTGTCCTGCTGTCGCGCTTTATCCTGTATCAATCGAAACCGGTCGGGTGAGATCGGGCAACCACTTATAACGACATTGCATAACTGATTCAGTACCACTTGGGGGAGGGAAGTGCAATTTGACTTGGAGGTCCTAGCTGGAATAGGACCCCTGGATGCAAGTAATGCACACAACATCCTCTATTGTGAGATTTATTTTTATTTACAATAAACTTCGTATTGGACAAATTTACTGAGGTGTCCCTCCTGTCATTTTACTCCCACCACTAAGCTGAGTGTGGTACGGGACAATGGACGACATCAGATCCATAGAGGCAATCTGTGGCACCTGAGGAAGGGGGCTGCACGAAACCAGTTGTGCACTGTCTGATAAACTTCAATACAGCGAGATTGCTAACCCGTGGTGTGCCATCTCTTTATTCTGTATTGGTCAAGTGGATTCCAGGGGGTGGTGTCCCTGTGACACTGAGCACCGGGGTTGCTGGGACAAATTCCAGCCCTTTGACCAAAGGTGGTTAATACTGGATTTTGAATCTGTGGAAAAGTCCTTTTGTTGAGTCATAGCACTGAATGGAACTGCATAGAGTTTTCTTCTATCCAGGGGAGCCTCTAGGCATAGGCAGTACAGGCCATTGCCTGGAGTGCCATTGGTCCTGGGGGCGCCATGTTGCTGGCTTAAGACACGCCCCCTGGACTAAACCACTCCCCCTGGCTAAGCCCCGCCCCAACTGGTGTTCTATTACTTGCCTCTGCTGCATCTGTTTAGCGTTGCAGGCTGCCACTGTGTCCCTCTGTGCCTTGTGCATCATTTTTCTCCCCTTTGTGACTCCTTCTGTCCCTTTTGTGCCTCCTTCTGTCTCCTTCAGTCCCTTGTGTCATGTCTGACCCCCTGTTTGTCCTTCTGTCTCCTTTTGTGCCTCCTTCTGTCTCCATGTGCCTCCTTCAGTCCCCCTGTGCCACCTCTGCCTCCTTCTGTCCCCCTGTGCCTCCTTCTGTCCTCATGTGCCTCCCTCTGTCTCCCATTGTGCCTCATTCTGTCTCCATGTGCCTCTTCAGTCTCCATGTGTCACCTCTGTCCCTGCGCCTTCCTCTGTCCCCCTGTGCCTCCTTCTGTGCCCCTTTGTGCCTTCTTCTGTCTCCCTGTGGGTCTGTCTGTCCCCCTCTGCCTCCTTCTGTCTCCCTGTGCCTCCTTACTTCCCCCTCTGCCTTCTTCTATCACCCTTTTGTGCCTCCTTCTGTCTCCCTTCATGCATCCTTCTGTTCCCCTTTGTGCCTCCTACTGTCTTCCTGTGCCTCCTTCTGCCCCCTTTGTGCTTTTTTCTGTCCCCCATCGTGCCTCCTTCTGCCCCCTTTGTGTCTCCTTCTGTCCTCTGTGTGCCTCCTTCAGTCTCCCTGTGCTCCCTTCTTTCCTCCTGTGCCTCTTTTTGTCCCCATTTGTGCCTCAATCTGTTCCGCAAGGGGGGGGGGGGGTTGTGGGGGGACACACGTAGTGGCCGCCACTTGTGGGGGGGCGCCACACGCTTTCTCGCCTGGAGTGACAAAATGGCTGGAGGCGCCCCTTCTTCTATCGCATGGAGTTTGATGTCAAGGTGACAGGACAGTGGGGTTTTTTTTTTTTTTTTTTTTTACAGTATACACAATATGGTTTTAAAACAAACCTGAAGTGAAAATAAACTTTCTGAGGTAATGAACTGTATGTGTAGTACAGCTAAAAAATAGAACACTAGTAGCAAAGAAAAGAGTCCCATATTGTTTTCCAGTACAGGAAGAGTTAAGAAATTTCAGTTATCTATGCAAAAAAGCTTCTCTGAGCTCTCCGACCCAGTGAGCACTTAGGCCTCTTTCACAGTGTGACGCTAAAGTCGCACGTTATAAAATATTTTAACGCAGACTAACGCACAGCAATGCAAAGTCTGTGCAAAAATCACAGTGCACACGTTGCGTTAGTGTGTAACGTGTAGCGTTATTAGAAAGTGCTGCATGCTGTGCTTTTAGCAATGATTCTGCTGCGTTACTTGTGTTGCACATGCTCAGTAATGTTTTTTTTTTCTTTTTTAACCTCCTGGGCGATAATCTCGAGCTTAGCCCGTCCATTACCGCCGCAGAGGATTTCTCAGGCCCTGCTGGGCCGATTTGCATATTTTTTTTTCACACGCAGCCGATCCGCCGCTACCCTCCGCGTTATAGGGCCGCCCAACCCCCCCCGCCGAGACCCCGTGTGCAGCCTGGCCAATAAATGCCAGGCAGCGCTGAGGGGTGGATCGGGACTCCCTTTGACGTCACAAAGTCGTCATCGCGATCGTCGCCATGGCGACGGGGGAAGCTAAACAGGAAATCCCGTTCTGAACAGGATTTCCTGTTTGCTCTGTATCGCCCAGGAGGTTAAAATATTCCGCATGCCCCGTTTTAGTTCCACAGTAAATACATTTTCTAACGTGTGACTTTAACGTTGCACTGCGAAAGTGTATATGCATTGCGTTAGGAACGCGTTGAGCGACCTTAACGTCGCATCAAATGCACCGTCCTACTGTGAAAATAGCCTTAAAGGACATCCGAGGCAAAAATAAACTGTTTTTCTGTCCCCCATCGTGCCTCCTTCTGCCCCCTTTGTGTCTCCTTCTTTCCTCTGTGTGCCTCCTTCAGTCTCCTTGTGCTCCCTTCTTTCCTCCTGTGCCTCTTTTTGTCCCCATTTGTGCCTCAATCTGTCCCGCATTGTGCCTCCTGCTGCCCCCTTTTGTGCCTCCTTCTGCCCCACTTTGTGCCTCCCTCTGTCCCCCTGTGCCTCCTTCTGTCCTTTTCTTGTGCCTCCTTCTGGCCCTCATGCCTTCTTCTGTCCCCCTGTACCGCCCGCTTCCCCTCTGTGTACCTCCTTCTGTCCTCCTGTGCCTCACTATGCCTTCTTTTGTCACCCATTGGGCCTTCTTCTGTTCCCCTATGTGCCTCCTTTTGTTCCCTCAGACACCTGAGGAAGGGCTACGCCCGAAACATGTTGTGTCCCCTGTCTGCTCTGTAACTGTATGGCACTAATACAGATTATTTGAAGAAGCTACCTGTGTGCTGTCTCCTTATTGTGTCCAGAGTACAAGTGTTTGCAGGAGTGGTGTACCTGCGGGAGTTCGGCACCAGCTTCCAGGCCTGGAGAAGAATAGGCCTGTGACAGGTGTGTGAAGTGTGATTTCTACAGCCTTCTGTTCCCTTATGCCTCCTTTGTGACTTCTTTTGACCCTCATGCCTCCTTCTGTCCCCTGTGCCTCCCTATGTCACCCTGTGTGCCTTATTCAGTACCCCTGTGCCTCCTTCGGTCCCGCTTTGCACTTCCTTCTGTCCCCCTTTGTGCCTCATGAAAGTAGCCCTGCCTATGTGTATCTTTTGGTGAAACGCTGCCGCAGTAAGTGTAATGTCTGGTGAAACGCTGTCGCATTATGATTATTTTCTGGTGAAATGCTGCTGCAATATGATTATTTTTTGGTGAAACACTCCTGCATTCCGATTTTTTTCCCATGGGGAGGACGCAAGGGGAGGGGGGGTTGTGGGGACACACACGTAGTGGCCGCCACTTGTGGGGGGGCGCCACAGGCTTTCTCGCCTGGAGTGACAAAATGGCTAGAGGCGCCCCTTCTTCTATCGCATGGAGTTTGATGTCAAGGTGACAGGACAGTGGGGTTTTTTTTGTTTTTTTTACAGTATACACAATATTACGCTGGTGCTTTTAAAGCAAACCTGAAGTGAAAATAAACTTTCTGAGGTAATGAACTGTATGTGTAGTACAGCTAAAAAATAGAACACTAGTAGCAAAGAAAAGAGTCCCATATTGTTTTCCAGTACAGGAAGAGTTAAGAAATTTCAGTTATCTATGCAAAAAAGCTTCTCTGAGCTCTCCGACCCAGTGAGCACTTAGTGTAGCGTTATTAGAAAGTGCTGCATGCTGTGCTTTTAGCAATGATTCTGCTGCGTTACTTGTGTTGCACATGCTCAGTAATGTTTTTTTTTTCTTTTTTAACCTCCTGGGCGATAATCCCGAGCTTAGCCCGTCCATTACCACCGCAGAGGATTTCTCAGGCCCTGCTGGCCGATTTGCATATTTTTTTTTTCACACGCAGCTGATCTGCCGCTACCCTCCGCGTTATAGGGCCGCCCAACCCCCCCCCGCCGAGACCCCGTGTGCAGCCTGGCCAATAAATGCCAGGCAGCGCTGAGGGGTAGATCGGGACTCCCTTTGACGTCACAAAGTCGTCATCGCGATCGTCGCCATGGCGACGGGGGAAGCTAAACAGGAAATCCCGTTCTGAACAGGATTTCCTGTTTGCCCTGTATCGCCCAGGAGGTTAAAATATTCCGCATGCCCCGTTTTAGTTCCACAGTAAATACATTTTCTAACGTGCGACTTTAACGTTGCACTGTGAAAGTGTATATGTGTTGCGTTAGGAACGCGTTGAGCGACATTAACGCCGCATCAAATGCACCGTCCTACTGTGAAAATAGCCTTAAAGGACATCCGAGGCAAAAATAAACTGTTAAGAAAAACAATTGTATCTATCCTCAGTAACCTAAAAATGACTTATTAGAGATATCCCACAGTTTTATTTTATATTTAAATCTAGTTTTTACTGTTTCATTGTCTCTGATCAATGACACCTTCACTGAAGATGCCAGAGCTCAAATCTAACCCTTTTTATCTCTTTCCGGATCCATCTGAAAATGGCGCCTGCGAATAATGGCGCACGGTGTTGCCGCTAATCCGTTTGCCGCTTATCGCTATTTAACGTTAAAGGCTTATTGTTATTTAGCGTTAAAGCCTTATTGTTATTTAGCGTTAACACACAGAACCCTCTCTGTACCTATCCATAACCCCTAAACCCTCCCTGGTGGTGCCTAACCCTAACCACCCCCCTGGTGGTGCCTAACCCTAAGACCCCCCCTGGTGGTGCCTAACCCTAACCACCCCCCTGGTGGTGCCTAACCCTAACCACCCCCCTGGTGGTGCCTAACCCTAAGACCCCCCTGGTGGTGCCTAACCCTAAGACTCCCCTTGTGGTGCCTAACCCTTAGACCCTCCCGGTTGGTGCCTAACCCTAAGACCCCCCTGGTGGTGCCTAACCCTAAGACCCTCCCGGTTGGTGCCTAACCCTAAGACCCTCCCGGTTGGTGCCTAACCCTAAGACCCCCCTGGTGGTGCCTAACCCTAACCACCCCCCTGGTGGTGCCTAACCCTAAGACCCCCCTGGTGGTGCCTAATCCTAACCATCCCCCTGGTGGTGCCTAACCCTAACCACCCCCCTGGTGGTGCCTGACCCTAAGACCCCCCTGATGGTGCCTAACCCTAAATCTCCCCTGGTGGTGCCAAACCCTAACCTTGACAGTGTTACATTAAATTCATTCACCGTTTTGCAGTTAAATAACGTCTGCAGTTTGGGTTATGTAGGGCGCTATTGGTAAATAACGTTACTGTGGGCAATAACGTCTGCTGTTTGGCAAATGAACGGCACTATTGATAAATAACGTTAGTGTGTGCCACTATTGATAAATAACGTTAGTGTGTGCCACTATTGATAAATAACGTTAGTGTGTGCCGTTTTTCTACTTTTTTCCCTGTGCGCCATTATTATGCAGTACCAACGATAAATAGCGATAAGCGTATCATTTTAATGCAGCGCCATTTTTATGCATAGGCGCTGTGCGCCATTATTCACTAATCTGCTCTTTCCTGCTCTCAGAAGCCATTAACTAACAGGAAAGTGTTTTATGGCTGTAATTACTTTTCAGTGAGTGTTTTGCTATAGTCTGACCCAGTCCGACCCGGGCACAAACTGTCACTTGCATACCTGATGTTTAACTTTTTCATTTGTGTGCTTGGCATTGTACATACACATGTTTATCTCATCATGTCACATGTCACCTCGGTTGTCAGCCAAGAAACAGTGAGAGACAGCTTTAGATAAGGTTTTATTGCAGAAAAGTTCAAAGGGTTATTATTTCTGCTTTTGTTTTATAGCTTAAAAGACAGAGCATGGTTTTAAGGCCTCTTTCACACCAAGACGTTGCGTTTTAGGGGACGTTAAGGTCGCATAACGTGCCCCTAACGCAAAACATGGTGGTGTTGAAGTTGGACGTCAGATTGAGCCGCGTTAAGAGGTTCTTGGTGCTATCCTGGGAAGTCTGGATCTTTTCATTGATTCGGATGATTCGAATCGGATCATTGAAAAGATCCGGATCTTTAAACCGAATCTTTGAATCATTTTACTAGGGAAGCAGGGGTGCAGCAGAGTGAGAGGTGCAGGAGAATGAGGGCACATTAAGGGTGCTAATGGGGAAGGGAGAGATGCAGCAGGAAGATTGTGCTTGTGCACAGAAGCTGCAGTTCCTGTTTCTTCCAGACATCCACTGTGAACCGAATCCTTCATTGTGATGATCCGGATGATTCGACTCACAAAAAAGATCCGGATCAAAGATCCGAATCCTTCATGATCTGGACAACACTACAGTGCAGTGAATATTAATTAGCCATGTGGCTAGGAACAATAGGACTCTCCCCTTACTGAGCATGTGCAAACAGTCTAACACAGCTAAAACCACATATAACGCACAGCATGCTGCACTTTCTTTGAACGTCCAGCGTTACACTGTAACACAACGTGGGCAATGTGAACAGCCCATTGATTTTTCATTACTGTGAGTTGGGCTGCATTACAGGCTGCTCTAACGTGCGCCTGTAACGTCCCACTGTGAAAGCAGCCTTAAAAGATACCCGAAGTGACATGTGACATTATAAGATAGACATAGGTATGTACAGTGCCTAGCACACAAATAACTATGCTGTGTTCCTTTTTTTCTTACTCTGTCTGAAAGAGTTAAATATAAGTGGCTGTGGCAGTAAGTGGCTGACTCAGTCCTGACTCAGACAGGAAGTGACTACAGTGTGACCCTCACTGATAAGAAATTCCACCTATAAAACACTTTCCTAGCAGAAAATGGCTTCTTAGGGCAGGCAAGAGATAAAAGGGTCAATAGTTCATAGATTTTAGCTCTGGCATACTTCAATGAATGTGTCATTGAGCAAAAACAATAAAACAGTTAAATCTTAAAAAGTAGATTTAAACATAAAATAAAACCGTGGAATAACTTAAAAAGTCATTTTTAGGAGAAGGCCGATGTATACAATTGTTTATTTCATTAGTTTATTTTAGCCTTGGGTGTTCTTTAAAAAAAACCTGTAACATCAAAAAGTTCCGATGGGGGGTACTCACCTCGGGAGGGGGAAGCCTCAGGGTCCCAATGAGGCTTCCCACACCATCCTCCGTCCCTCAGGGGTCTAGCTGCAGCCCTCCGAACAGATGCGATGTAAACATTTACTTTCCCGGCTCCTGCGCAGGCGCTGTGGCGGCTCTCGGCTCCGAAATAGGCGGAAATACCCGATCGCTGTCAGATCTGCTCTACTGCGCAGGTGCAAGTCTCCGGCGCCTGCGCAGTAGAGCGGACCCAACTGAGATCGGGTATTTCCGTCTACTTCAGAGCCGAAAGCTCCTGCTGAAGCCTGGAAAGGTAAATATTGAACAGGCTGTCGGATCTGTCAGGCCGCTGTTCGGAGGGCTGCAGCGAGACCCCTGTGGGACAGAGGATGGAGTCTGAAGCCTCATTGGGACCCTGAGGCTTCCCCCTCCCGAGGTGAGTACCCCCCAGGGGAACTTTTTGATGTTACAGTGTCTCTTTAATGTTTTGGCTGATTAATGGGAGATCACCAGTATTCCAGGTACAGTCACTATTCCCGCACAGTAATGCATACTAATGATGGTTTTTTTTCTTTTTTCCTCCCTGAAGATTGTATAAAGCTTTTTCCACAGGCGTACTCTCCACAGATGTCACGGCCCGGATCTCCGGAGAGTACACCTCCTATAATTAGTATGCAACTTCTTTCCAAGGCAAGCCGCTCTATAGATACTCCTGCATTTATTTTTCCAAAGCATGCATTCTCTGTAGGGCTGCTCAAATCCGGATCTGGAAGACACCCGGATAGTTGCTATCCGGATATCTCCCAGTAAACCTGTGCGGGGTGGGTTTCAAGCTTACCTGTCTGACATCTTCTTCGTACGTCCCTGGCGCCTCCCACGGTGCGTTCCACGTGCATCACGTGATTACAAACACTTCCTCCTTCAACCCAGAAGGAGGAAGTTTTTGTAGTCACGTGACCGTCGCGTGGAACGCATCGTGGGAGGCGCCGAGGGACGGACCGAAGAAGACCTCAAACAGGTAAGCTTGACCCCGCCCCGCACAGGTTTACTGGGAGATATCCGGATAGCAACTATTCGGTGTCTCCCGGATAGGATTTGAGCAGCCCTAATTCTCTGTACCTGCTCTACAAATGCTCCACTCTACAGCTTCTCTCTGCATCTGTTCCCCAACACACAGCAGCACAACACACCAGCCCTGTCACACCAAGGAGCTGACAGAACCAGGCCCAACAGCCACCGACAGTCACATGATTGATGATAATCACCCTATCCTGTAGGGATGGAAATGCTTAGAATTCATGGAGGGTCATGTGACCAGTTTGATCAGCTGATAGATTTAAAAGGTTCTGATTTGCTGTGATGACTTCCTGGTTTAGCACATCATCATGACCAACCAGCAAATCAGAGCCTTACAAATCTATCAGCTGATCAAACTGATCATATGCTTCTCCATGAGTTCTCTTAAAGGACAACTGTATTGAGAGCTATATGGAGGCTGCCATATTTATATTATCAAAGATATCACACCTTATCAAAGTTAACATGCCTTATCAGAGTAGCATAGTGAGCGCTAGGAACCCTCAGGGGCTCAGGGCAGGACGAGTGCCATTGCCAATTAGCAGGCATAAATTTGCAGCACACACTATGCTACTCTGATAAGGCGCGTCAACTTTGATAAGGTGAGATATCTTTGATAAGGTGTGATATCTCTGATAAGGTGTGATATCTTTGATAAGGTGTGATATCTTTGATAAGGTGTGATATCTTTGATAAGGTGTGATATCTTTTCATAAGGTGAGATATCTTTGATAAGGTGTGATATCTTTGATAAGGTGTGATATTTGAGTTATCACGGTTTAGTGACTCAAGCCCCGTGGTGTGCAGAAAACACACACAGAAATGCGACAGACAAGTGTGCTCCCAGCCTCAGCTTATTACACCCAGGGTTCGTTCACACTAGGGGCGTTTTCAGCCTTTTTTCAAGCGCAGGCGATTCTTAAAATTGCCCACAAAACGCCTGTGCAAAGAATCTCTATGAGAAGGTTCATATCAGCGCGGTTCGTGCGCTGTGCGTGCAGCAAAGCAGCGACTGGTAGGCATGAACGATTTTAGGAAAAGATTGAATCGCACGATTTCTGTCAGAAATTGCGATTTCGATTCGATTCACGATTTTCTTTAAATCAAGATTCAGCACTAAATTCACAATGGACACCACTAGGAAAAGGGAGGGCGAGTTGCATTGTTGATCAAGCATGTCTTTGCCAGCGCCGATTGTCATCCAATTCAATATTAATTATCGAATTAGATGGTCGATTGGCTGCTTAATCTGCAGATGTATGGCCACCTTAAACCTCCCTCAGCAATGGTTGCAAGTACAATCAGGAGGAATAAACTAACAAAATATTGCACAAAGTAATGAGAAAGGTTTACCTGCTTGCTGTAATCTGTGGACATCTTGTGATTACATTCCCCCCCATGTTTCCTAAAAAGTCCCGCTGCCCGTGATTGGCTATTTTGAGGGAGGGGGCAGGACTGTACAATTCCAAATTGCATGGCCACATACATGGCCGTGCACACTAGCGACAAGCTGATGAAGATGGAGGGGGCGGGCCGTGCATAATTGGCAAGCTACAGCCGATGGAATGAGCAGCAATGGAGGGGGTGTTCTGTCCATGATTGACAAGCTGAAAAGAGAGGATGGGGCGGGACGTGCACATGACGCGGCTGATGCAGGAGCTGTGATGGACGGGGCGGGACTGGAGGCTTTTCGGCCGAAGTTTAAATTACATTATAGCCGCGGCTGAACACGGCAGTGAAGAGGCAGGGGATGTAGCTGTGGCCTGGTGCAACTTGTCCTGTGACCCAATAGTGGGCTGGGGGCTGGGGACCAGTGATGTTAAGGTACTGAGAGGAGACAGCCGCCGCTAGTGTGAGAGCCCGTGGGCGGAGTTTGCCATCCGTTCTGCTGATTGGCTGCACACTAGTAGGCGGAAGTTGGAGGAGAGACTGAGCTGCTTCCGTCACGGCGACTGAAAGTACTGGCGCTGCGCCGCCCCAAACCGCTGCTGCACCGAGCGTTAGCGGGGAATGCTGACAGGAGAGGGGGATAAAAATCGCTGCTATGGCGATCACGGAATCGTCATTTCCGTGATCGCGATTTCGATTCAAAAACGATTTATCGTTCAGGCCTAGCGCCTGGACCATTTTAGGGGTTATTTTGCCTCAATGGAAGGTATAGGAAAACCGCAAACGCTCACAAAATCGATTTGTGCAGTGATTCCATTCGCGTTTTTAAATATACATACATGTGTCAGGGAGTGTATTAAATAAACGCTCGGGAAAAGTGCTTAGAAAAGCGCTTTTCACAAAAACGCAACACCCACCCAAGCCCCAGGAATAAAAAAAAATTGCTAAACAAAAGTCCAACGCAAACGCTAATGCAAGCGGAACGCAGTGTGAACGAGGCCTCACTCTGTCCTCTGATGGAGCAGAACTGGCTCTGCAGACTTCCCTAGCATCACTACAGTACAGAGCAATTGTGGAGGGGTAGAGAGGTTTGGGCTGGGCGCTGTACAGAAGACCCTGCTGTACACTGAATAGGGACTGTCTACCAGGCATGGGCTTAAATTCGGATTCGGGTGATTCGGATAGTTACTATCTGGATTTCACCCAGTAATGCTGGGCGGAGGGGAGGGGCTGGGGGTGTGAAGCTTACCCGTCTGACGTCTTCTTCGCTCGTCCCTCGGCGCCTCCCACGATGCGTTCCAATGCGCCGTCACATGATTACAAACACTTCCTCCTTCCGGGTTGAAGGAGGAAGTGTTTGTAGTCATGTGACGGCGCATTGGAACGCATCGTGGAAGGCGCCAAGGGACGAGCGAAGAAGACGCAGACGGGCAAGCTTCACACCCACGCCCCCCCCCCCCCCCGCCCAGCCCGCACAGCATTACTGGGTGAAATCCGGCGGGTAGTAACTATCCAGATTACCTGAATCCGAATTTAAGCCCGTGCCTGCTGTCTACAAATCTTTGTATGATTCCTTATCAGTAGCTGAGCAGATGCAGTTATTAGAACAGAAAGCTTTTTCTATCCGTGCCCTAAGTTTTCAGTCTCTCAGGACAGAGAAAAGAAACTTCTTCCCCATGGGCCCCCTGCAGCTTCTAGGCGCATCCCTTGCAGGGTCTATTGTTACGCCCCTTCTATGTTTTAAAATAAATAAATCGATCGGTCGATCAATCGATGGCTGAAATCGAACAGTGTAAGGGCCCCTTTATTGAGCAAAAAGTCCCTCACTCAAAATGAAGGCTGAATAACATCAGTTTTAGGATATTATTCTGTATTTATACAGCGCTGACATTTTATACGGGGTCATACAGAGTACACTGAGTAACTCCTATCACTACAACAACAACAACAAATAACATTTGTAAAGCGCTTTTCTCCCGTGGGACTCAAAGCGCATAAGCATGGCTCAGACCATCGTGGTACAGAGGAAGAATTTTATAAATCTGGAAATGCCAGGCTAAACAGGTGGCTTTTCAGTCTGGATTTGAATAGCTCCAGGGAAGGTGCTGTCTTTACTGGGTGTGGTAGGGAGTTCCAAAGAGTAGGGGCAGCATGACAGAAGGCTCTGTCTCCAGATTTTTTGAGGTGCACTCTGGGAGTGACCAAGTTTATAGAACTTGCTGATCTGAGGTTGTGAGAGGTGTGGTGCAGCTTCAGCAAGTCCTTCATGTATCCAGGGCCCAGATTGTGCAGGGATTTGAATGTCAGCAGTCCAATCTTGAAGAGTATTCTCCATTCTACTGGTAGCCAGTGCAGTGAGCGAAGGATCGGTGTAATGTGACAGTGGCGAGGCTGGTTTGTTAGCAATCTGGCAGCAGCATTCTGCACTAATTGCAGGCGACGCAGGTCCTTTTTGGGGAGGCCAGCATAAAGGGCATTGCAGTAGTCCAGCCGTGATGTAATGAAGGCGTGGACTAGGGTTTAAAGATCCTCTGGGGGAATCAGATGTTTAATCTTTGCAATGTTCTTCAGATGAAAGAAGGAAGATTTAACTACAGATGAAATTTGGTTTCTGAAACTCAATTCCCCATCGATTAGTACGCCAAGGCTGCGCACAAGGTTGGAGCTGTTTATGTCTGAATTCCCAATCCTGATTGGTGTTGCTTTAGGATAGAGCTGTTTTGATGGTGAGTGCTGGCTTTGGACAAACAGGACCTCAGTTTTGACAGCATTCAGTTTCAACCAGTTATCATTCATCCATGCCTGAAGCTCAGCTAAGCAAGAGTTTATTTTTGGGGTAGGGTCTGTTCCACCAGGTTTGAAGGACAGGTATAGCTGTGTGTCATCGGCGTAGCAGTGGTACGTCAGGCCATGTCGTTGGATAAGTGTACCGATTGGCAACATGTAGATTGCAAACAGCAGAGGGGATAGGATTGATCCTTGTGGCACTCTGAATTGTAGAGGTGCAGGTTTGGACATTATAGGTCCTAGGGATACTCTCTGTGTTCTGTCAGTCAGGAATGATCTGAACCACTGGAGGACTGATCCACTGATGCCACAGTACTCCTGCAGTCTGTTAAGCAGGATTTTATGGTCAACTGTATCAAAAGCAGCTGAGAGATCCAACAGGATTAGGATGGAGCATTCCCCTCTGTCCCTTGCCATGAGCAGATCGTTGCAGACTTGGATGAGGGCTGTTTCACAGCTGTGGTGTTTCTTAAAGCCAGATTGTAGAGGGTCCAGGATGTTGTTTACTGACAGCCTGGTTTCAAGTTGCAGATAGACAGCCTTTTCAATAACTTTACCTAAGAAGGGGAGGTTGGAGACAGGTCTGTAGCTGCTCATAGCATCTGGATCCATGGAAGGTTTTTTAAGAAGGGGCTTGATGATTCCTTCTTTTAGGGCTGGAGCCCACAGGAGCGCTTTTAGCAGCGTTTTGGCAGCACTGCGATACGCTAGCACTTTGCCAAAACGCTGTGCTAATGTTAATGGATGGGGCAACTTCCACAGGAGCGTTTGCGTTTCTCAGAAACGCAAACGCAGGACCTGCAGCATTTTGGGAGCGCTAGCGCTTCAATGTAAAGTATTGAAACGCTAGTGGAAACGCTCAGCAAAACCTAAACTGAGCGGTTCTGCTAGCGTTTTGCGGTGCAGCGCAATGTAACAAAATGAAAAATTATTCACACGACCAATCAGGATAAAACCGCAAACCGCAAAACGCTACGCACCCGCTGGGCAAAAAAATACAATGTTGCAAAACGCGACCGCAAACGCGCATGAATCCGCTTGCAAACCGCTGTTACAAATTGCTAGCGGTTGCGTTTAGCGTTTGCGGTTTGCAGTGGGTTCCAGGCCTTAGAGAGGTAGGAAACCTTCCTGCTTGCAGAGAGCAATTTACTATTTTGTGAAATGCTGGACCAAGCAGGTCAGGGCATTTCAGCATATGTTTAGTTGGTCCAGGGTCCAGGTCGCAGGTTGTCTGGCGGAGACGACAGAGGATGTCTGAGATCTCTTCCTCACTAATACTTTTGAAGTCAGTCCAGGGTGTTAGGTTGTTTTTGCAGCTATTTCCATTAGTTGCATGAGTCTTGGGTGCTGTGGACTGAATGAGAGACCGAATAGAAGATACTTTGTCAGCAAAGTAGCAAGCAAATTTCTCACATAGCTCCTTTGAGGGAGTTATAGTGGGTTTTAGACAGGATGGATTACATAGTCTATCAACTGTGCGGAATAGTTGGGCTGGTCTGTTGGCGGCCTTTGCGATCTCCTGTGATAGGTAGGAGGATTTTTTCTTGGTGATCGCATTTTGGTAGCTTTCCAGGTGAGAGACAAGGGTGTGTTTATCTTTTGAATTCTGAGATTTTCGCCACTTCCTTTCTAGTCTGCGCACTTCTTTCTTTATGTCCTTTAGTGAGCTGTCAAACCACCGTGCATGGTGAAGTGGTGTAGATCGTTTGATGCGAACTGGAGCGAGGGCGTCATAGGCAGATGACACTGCATGGTTGTATATCAGGACCATGGAGTCTGGGTCTGCGCAATGATTGGTTAATGCGTCGAAGTTGAGAATATTCTGAACATGCTGGGGTGAGACATCTTTCAGTGAACGGTATTTTATGAGTTCTTTCCCTCTGTGTTTTATCGCTGGTGCTGTCAGAGAGAAGTGGATGGTGTGGTGGTCTGACCATACCACTGGGTTTATATCCATGTGTGATATTAAAAGTCCGGAATGAAATATAAGATCCAGGGTGTGCCCTTTCGTGTGGGTCCCTTAAGGGATCGCACAATCTAACCTCCCTACCACAGTCCAATATCCTGACCACATACTGGAGACTTGGTTGGGTTGGGAGGGGGTTACTAATTAATTAATCAGGAAGTGTTTGGGATGTGGGAGAGAACCACAGTGCCTGAAGGAAACCCGCACAGACAGGAAGCTAAGCTGATGGTATTTATTGCTGCAGCATCACTGATCAGTACTGTACTATTCCCTGTACATTATAATGTATAGACTCCCTCTCAGCTGCTCCTGTATATAGTATATTAGGCTGCCCACCCAGATCTCCCCTGTGCCCATCTATAGGAGGTGTGCCTATCCCCTGTACATTATATATTATAATGTATAGATCCTCCTGTCCACCCAGATCTCCCCTGTGCCCATCTATAGGAGGTGTGTCTATCCCTTGTACATTATCTATATATATAAAATCGTGTGTGTGTGTGTGTGTGTGTGTGTGTGTGTGTGTGTGTGTGCGTGCGTGCGTGCGTGCGTGCGTGCGTGCGTGTGTGTGATCACGTGAAAACGGCTTGACCGATTTGAACAAGACTTGGTACACAGATCCCTTACTACCTGGGATGATATGTTCTGGGGGTCTCGCGTCCCCCCTGCACACCTGGGCGGAGCTACAAACAGCAAATCAGATTCCACCCATTAAAGTGAATGGAGAAAATGGAAAAGGCTGCCATTCTCACAGTAATCGAGCCAGAATCCCCACACTTGGCACAGTTGGTTATTTTAGGATTGGTTGTTAGATTGATTTCAGCCATTCTGTTATTGGCAGGGTTCTCAAACATGACACAGTTAGTCAATGGATGACTGGGATTAATATTCAGGAAAGTGGGTGGAGCCTAAAAAGAAAATCAAAATTCACCTGTTGATTTTCAAGGGGAATATTTAAATTGCTGCCATTCTTGCACTGTTAATGGCACAAGCCTCAAACCTGCTACAGTTGGTCATTAAGTCACTGGGGTTCAAATTCAGATAAGGGGTGGAGCTCCAAACAGCCAATCCGATTTGTTTCATCTCACTGGTAAATTACAAATTGATGCCAAGGACACCAGAGCTCACAAACTTGGTCATTGAGTGAATGTGTGTCAAGGTTACAAACAGTGGGCGGAGCCAAAAACAAATTTCACTAGGAAAATATAAAATGCAGCCATTCTTACACTGTTACTGGCAAGGGTTCTCGAACTTTGCCCAGATGGTCACTGGGTGACTGAGATTAATATTATGGGAAGTGGGTGGAGCCTATAATAGCCAATCAAAATTCACCTGCTACAGTTGATCATTGGGTGACTGGGGTTCAAATGCCGGAGAGGGGCAGAGCCACAAACAGCCAATCTGATTTGTTTAATTTCTATGGGAATATACAAATGATTGATGACAAAGACCCCAAAGCTCACAAACTTGATCATTGAGTATTTGTGTGTTAGGGTTAGAAAAAGTGGCCGGAGCTAACACCAGCCAAATACATACCCGGGCAACGCCGATTCATCAGCTATTATTCATAAAAGTGGATGGAGCCTACAAAAGCCAATCAAAATTCACCTATTGATTTTCAAGGGGAATATTTCATTACTGCCATTCTTGCACTGTTAATGGCACATGCCCCAAACTGGGTACAGTTATTTATTGGGTGACTGGGGTTCAAATTCAGAAAAGGGGTGGAGACACAAACAGCCCATCAGATTTGTTTCATTTCAATGCAAATTATTGATGCCAAAGACTGCAAAGCTCACAAATTTGGTCATTGAGTAATTAAGTAATTGTCTGTTACTGTTAGAAAAAGTGGGCATAGCCAACACCAGCCAAATACATACCCAGGCAATGCTGAGTCATCAGTGGGCGGAGACAAATACAAATTTCACTGGGAAAGTGTAAACTGCAGCCATTCTTACACTGTTAACGGTAGGGTTCTCAAACTTTGCACAGTTGGTCACTGGGTGACTGGGATTAATATTCATAAAAGAGGGTGGATCCTACAAAAGCCAATCCAAATTCATGTATTGCTTTTCAAGGGGAATATTCAATTGCTGCCATTCTTGCACTGTTAAGGACACAAGCTTAAAACCTGTTACAGTTGGTCATTGGGTGACTGGGGTTCAAATTCAGAAAAGAGGGTGGAGCCAAAGCCAATCAGATTTGTTTCATTTCAATGCAAATTATTGATGCCAAACAATGCAAAGCTCACAAACTAGGTCATTGAGTCATTGTGTGTTAGGGTTAGGGAAAGTGGGCGGAGTCAACACCAGCCAAATACATACCAGGGCAACGCCGGGCAATCAGCTAGTATATTATAATGTATAGATCCTCCTGTCCACCCAGATCTCCCCTGTGCCCATCTATAGGAGGTGTGCCTATCCCCTGCTGCAGAGGCAATCACTGCTGTTATTGTGCCCCCCCCCCCTTATTTCACGTACATTATATTGTAATGTATATATTCTCTTGTGCTCACCACCTATTCCCTGTACATTATATTGTAATGTATAGATTCTCTCTCAGCTGCTCCTGTATATAATATATCAGGCTACCCCCAGATCTCTCCTGTGCCCATCCATAGGAGGTGTGCCTATTCCCTGTACATTATAATGTATAGATTCTCTCTCAGCTGCTCCTGTATATAATATATCAGGCTACCCCCCAGATCTCTCCATGCCTGGTGTGCCTATCCACTGTACATTGTATTGTATAGATCCTCCTGTGCTCCCCTTCCTATTCTAATGTATAAACTGTCTCTCAGCTGTTCCTGTATATAGTATATCAGGCTGCACCCCCCCCCCCCCCCCAGTGCCCATCTATAAGGCTGCAGAGGCAATTACTTCTGTACTTATGGTCCCCTCCTATCATATTGTAATGTATATACTCTCTTGGGCTCCCCTCATATTCCCTGGCTGTATATTATAATGTATATCATTCTTTCTCAGTTGCTCCTGTATACAGTATATCAGCCACCCCCCGATCTCCCCTGTGCCCACCTATAGGATGTGTCTACTCCCTGTACATTATGACCTATAGACTCTCTCTCAGCTGCTCCAGTATATAGAACCCCCCCCCCCCCCCCCCAATCTCCCGTGTCCTTCTATGGGAGGAGTGCCTATACCCTGTACATTATAACGTATAGACTCTCATTCAGCTGCTCCTGTCTAAAGTATATCAGGCTGTCCCTCCAGATCTCTCCGGTGCCCATCTACAAGAGATGTGCCTATTCCCTGTACATTATGATGTATAGATCCTCTTGTGCTTCCTTTTTCTCATAATGTATAGACTCTCTCTCAGCTGCTCCTGTATATAGTAGATCAGGCTGTCCCCCCCCCCCCCCCCGACCTCCCATGCGTCCCATCTATAGGAGGTGTGCCTATCTCCTGTACATTATAATGTATAGACTCTCTCATCTGCTTCTGTATATACTATATCAGGCTGCCCCCACCCCCCTTCAGATCTCCCCTGTGTCCATCTATAGGAGGTGTGTTTATCCCCTGTACAGTGTAATGTATAGATCCTCTTATAATGTATAGACTCTCTCTCTCAGCTGCTCCTGTATATCATGCTGCCCGATCTATAAGAGGTGTGCCTATCCCCTGTACAGTATAATGTATAGACTCTCAGCTGCTCCTGTATATAGTATATCAGGCTGCCCCATCTATAGGAGGTGTGCCTATCCCCTGTATATTATGATGTATAGACTCTCTCGCAGCTGCTCCTGTATATACCAGGCTGCCCCATCTATAGGAGGAGTGCCTATCCCCTGTACAGTATAATGTATAGACTCTCAGCTGCTCCTCTACATAGTATATCAGGCTGCCCCCATCTATAGGAGGAGTGCCTATCCCCTGTATATGATGATGTATAGACTCTCAGCTGCTCCTCTACATAGTATATCAGGCTGCCCCCATCTATAGGAGGTGTGCCTATCCCCTGTATATTATGATGTATAGACTCTCAGCTGCTCCTCTACATAGTATATCAGGCTGCCCCCATCTATAGGAGGTGTGCCTATCCCCTGTACATTATGATGTATAGACTCTCAGCTGCTCCTGTATATAGTATATCAGGCTGCCCCATCTATAGGAGGAGTGCCTATCCCCTGTATATTATAAAATGTATAGACTCTCAGCTGCTCCTGTATATAGTATATCAGGCTGCCCCCATCTATAGGAGGTGTGCCTATCCCCTGTATATTATGATGTATAGACTCTCTCGCAGCTGCTCCTGTATATAGGATACCAGGCTGCCCCATCTATAGGAGTGCCTATCCCCTGTACAGTATAATGTATAGACTCTCAGCTGCTCCTGTATATAGGATACCAGGCTGCCCCATCTATAGGAGGTGTGCCTATCCCCTGTACATTATAATGTATAGACTCTCAGCTGCTCCTGTATATAGTATATCAGGCTGCTCCCATCTATAGGAGGTGAGCCTATCCCCTGTATATTATGATGTATAGACTCTCTCTCAGCTGCTCCTGTATATAGTATACCAGGCTGCCCCATCTATAGGTGTACCTATCCCCTGTATATTATGATGTATAGACTCTCAGCTGCTCCTGTATATAGTATACCAGGCTGCCCCCATCTATAGGAGGTGTACCTATCCCCTGTACATTATAATGCATATACTCTATCAGCTGCTCCTCTATATAGTACAATGTATACCAGGCTGCCCCCATCTATAGGAGGTGTACCTATCCCCTGTACATTATTATCCCCTGTGCATTATAATGTATATACTCTATCAGCTGCTCCTCTATATAGTACAATGTATATCAGGCTGCCCCAATCTATAGGAGGTGTGCCTATCCCCTGTAGATTATAGTGTATAGATCCTCTTCCTGTAATGTATAGCTTTACTCTCAGTACAATGTATATCAGGCTGCCCCCGTGTCAACCTGATCCAGCTGTCCTCACACAAGCAGCTCCAGGTTCCCATCATCCCCATCCTCCTCCTCCTCCTCTCCCTCACCTTGCACAAGAGCACAGCCTCTGCATGGGGGGGATTCATCGCTTGTGAGATTTCTCCCCTCCGCTGTGTCAGTGCTAACCAGGCTGCTGCAGATGAAGCAGTTGTTGTCAGGCAAGGCTGGAGCTGCTGCAATCCCCTATAGGCAATTATCTCCTACCTGCAGTGTGTGCTCGGCGTCCTCTCCTGCTCTGCGCCCGCACGCTTCGCTCCTGTACACAGACACTGGCCGTCCCCGCTGCCTGAGTGCCACACAGGGCAGCCAATGGGCAGCCGCCCACTCCACTCCCCCGCTCTCCCTGGGCTGTGAACCTGAGAACTCTACTTCTGCCCACTGCTTAGTGCAGCACAAAGCAACCTGCAGCCCAGCTTCTGCAGATCACCGCTTATGGACGTGTTATTGTAGCACTTCTGCTTTACCTCAGCTCAGTGCTGTCTCTGGGGACCACAGATCAGTGCAATACACTGCAAAGGTGGCCATACATCAGGTGACTTGGCGGCCAATCGACCATCTGATTATCTGAATCAAAGGAAAATTGGTACCGCCAAGTGCATGCCTGATCGAGGATGCGACCAATTTGGCGCCAAAATCGGTCGCATTAATCGGTTGGACATGCTGCAAGATGTCAGGCCACCGTATTCAGTCAAGTGTGTGGCGGTAATAATAAGTGATATCGGAACAAGCGTCGAACGCACTATGGATCTGTCCTTCATCCGTAAGTGCTCTACGTGGTTATCGGCGTACACGTGGGCGCGTATGTGACGTCACACACGTGGCCACGTTACTCCGGCAACCACGTGGGGTGCGTGTATGGATGAAGGACCCAGCCCCGAGGTATTGATCAGGAATCTGCCTGTGGTGTATGAACGGGCAATAGATCTCTCTTCGATCAGAGAGAGATCTGTCTCTTGGTCGATCAGCACATTCTTCATCTGACCATACATTTTCCCAAGAGACAGAACTCTCTCTGATCGAATATGTTGGCTGCCATACACCACAGCATGAAATCTCTCGGAGATCGGACTAGTAACGCCGCCTCGCCAGCCCTTATGCTGTCCCCCCTAGCAGTGGCGTAGCTAGAGATTATTGGGCCGCATAGCAAGACTTTCATGAGGCCCTCAGATTTAGACGCTCTTAAAGGCACTCAGAGCTGGATTACATTAAACGTTTTATACATACCTGGGGCTTCCTCCAGCCCCATTCGCTCGGATCGCTCTCACGCTGCTGTCCTCAGTCTTCTGCCGTGCCGGTACGGGTCCTCACACTTCCATCACACGCGGCCAGTCTACGCATGAGAAGTGCGCCCTCTACGTATCTCTCCAGCGGCTGTTGCAGTGGCGCAAGTACCAGGGAAGTGTTATATGAACTTACTAGAAATGGAGTGATCGTTTAAAGAGGAACTCCAGTGAACATTTTTACTGTTGGCAGGTGATGTAGCTGCTGCATGGTTTATCTAGAATGGGGGGGGGGGGGGGGGGGGTAGAGACACTGTGTGTATGGGGGGAGGTGGTAGATCTCCTCGGCTCTGCAATTTTTAAATTAGCTCGCGAACCAAAAAAGTGTGGGCACCCCTGGTCTAAATCCTACCCTATGGATCTGCACAGACCTCCCGCACGTGCGCAGACTTCCCGCACATGCGCAGACTTCCCGCACATGCGCAAGACCTCCCGCACATGCCCAGACCTCCCGCACATGCGCAGACCTCCCGCACATGCGCAGACCTCCCGCACATGCGCAGACCTACCGCACATGCGCAGACCTCCCGCACATGCGCAGACCTCCCGCACATGTGCAGACCTCCCGCACATGCGCAGATCTCCCGCACATGCGCAAACCTACCGCATATGCGCAGACCTCCCGCATATGCGCAGACCTCCCGCACATGTGCAGACCTCCCGCACATGCGCAGATCTCCCGCACATGTGCAGACCTCCCGCACATGCGCAGATCTCCCGCACATGCTCAGACCTCCCGCACATGCTCAGACCTCCCGCACATGCGCAGTAGACCCGGACTGACGTCACTGAGCCTGTTACCGGTGCTCACCGCGGCTGAACGACAGACCGCAGGAGGACGGCGTGGGACTTAGACGTGTTTATGAGGCGGAAGGAAGCCCCGGGTAAGTATTGATTCTTCTTTTTTATTCATCTCTGAGTCTCTTTGAGGTTCCCATAGACTTTCTTAATTTTCCCCAGCAGGTTCAATCATTATAATCAAATCTGCCAGTGATCGATGCTTCATGGGATAACCAATGGATCCACTGCCAGGTTTCCTCTGGACCGATGGAGAGTGTTGCAGCAGAGGTGACGCTCAGCTGTCCTGACGGCATGTATGTGGTCACTGGTCACTGGGTCAAGAGGTACGGGCTCCTGGCAGCAGTGCAGCATCATCCACAAGGTAACCTAGGCAGGTGCCTGGGGCCTAGTAAATGTCAAGGGGCCCAGCTGCCAACTTCCTTTATTTCTCTCCCACCCCAGCTTACCAAAAAGTCCAGAAGGGAAGCCAATGCTACTACTTGAATAGGGCCCCAGTTCATCTTAAAGTGAACCTGAGCTCTTGCACAGGGCAGAAGGAAAACATAGAGAAATGCACCCTGTGTGTATTTAGAGAGTTTAGCCTAATTCCCCCTCATCTGTGATTAATCACAACTGTAATTCAATCTCTCAGCTGTCAGCTCAGGAATCTCCTCTGCCATGGCAGAGCAGCTAATTTGTAAACACAGGATGTTAACCCTATGTCTGCTTCCACGAAAGCAGGAAGTAGACACACTGCAAATTTATTGCAGGATTTGTATGAGCTGTCCATACACCGCGGGCCGATTGCAGATTGATTTTAGCATGAAATCTCTCTGGAATCAGCCTTGTGACACTGCCTCGGTGCTGTCCCCAGGGGCGCAGGGGCCACAGCCGCAGCAGTCGCCCGTGCGACCGGGACCACTGAGGGGCCTGCTCGTCCTCCCTACGTGCACCAGCAGCGGCAGAGGGAATATCAAATTCTCAGTTTGCGGCGCTGCATCTACATACTTCTTCCTGTCCTGTGTTCCAGCACCTACTCTTGGATATCTGTACTGAGGCACCTACCCCTAACTATCTATACCGAGGCACCTACCCCTAACTATCTATACCGAGGCACCTATCCCTAACTATCTATACCGAGGCACCTATCCCTAACTATCTATACCGAGGCACCTATCCCTAACTATCTCTACCGAGGCACCTATCCCTAACTATCTATACCGAGGCACCTATCCCTAACTATCTATACCGAGGCACCTATCCCTAACTATCTATACCGAGGCACCTATCCCTAACTATCTATACCGAGGCACCTATCCCTAACTATCTCTACCGAGGCACCTATCCCTAACTATCTATACCGAGGCACCTATCCCTAACTATCTATACCGAGGCACCTATCCCTAACTATCTATACCGAGGCACCTATCCCTAACTATCTATACCGAGGCACCTATCCCTAACTATCTATACCGAGGCACCTATCCCTAACTATCTATACCGAGGCACCTATCCCTAACTATCTATATCGAGGCACCTATCCCTAACTATCTATACCGAGGCACCTACCCCTAACTATCTATACCGAGGCACCTACCCCTAACTATCTATACCGAGGCACCTACCCCTAACTATCTATACCGAGGGACCTATCCCTAACTATCTATACCGAGGCACCTATCGCTAACTATCTATACCGAGGCACCTACCCCTAACTATCTATACCGAGGCACCTACCCCTAACTATCTATACCGAGGCACCTATCCCTAACTATCTATACCGAGGCACCTATCCCTTACTATCTATACCGAGGCACCTATCCCTAACTATCTATACCGAGGCACCTATCCCTAACCATCTATACCAATGCACCTATCCCTAACTATCTATACCAAGGCACCTATCCCTAACCATCTATACCACTATCTATACCGAGGCACCTATCCCTAACCATCTATACCAATGCACCTATCCCTAACTATCTATACCGAGGCACCTATCCCTAACCATCTATACCACTATCTATACCGAGGCACCTATCCCTAACCATCTATACCAATGCACCTATCCCTAACTATCCATACCGAGGCACCTATCCCTAACTATCTATACCGAGGCACCTATCCCTAACTATCTATACCGAGGCACCTATCCCTAACTATCTATACCGAGGCACCTATCCCTAACTATCTATACCGAGGCACCTACCCCTAACTATCTATACCGAAGCACCTATCCCTAACTATCTATACCGAGGCACCTATCCCTAACTATCTATACCGAGGCACCTATCCCTAACTATCTATACCGAGGCACCTACCCCTAACTATCTATACCGAGGCACCTACCCCTAACTATCTATACCGAGGCACCTATCCCTAACTATCTATACCGAGGCACCTATCCCTAACTATCTATACCGAGGCACCTATCCCTAACTATCTATACCGAGGCACCTATCCCTAACTATCTATACCGAGGCACCTATCCCTAACTATCTATACCGAGGCACCTATCCCTAACTATCTATACCGAGGCACCTATCCCTAACTATCTATACCGAGGCACCTATCCCTTACTATCTATACCGAGGCACCTATCCCTAACTATCTATACCGAGGCACCTATCCCTAACCATCTATACCGAGGCACCTATCCCTAACTATCTATACCGAGGCACATATCCCTAACTATCTATACCGAGGCACCTATCCCTAACTATCTATACCGAGGCACCTATCCCTAACTATCTATACCGAGGCACCTATCCCTGGAGACCCACGGCACCCACCCCTTCCCTTAGGCTCTGGTGAGAAGTGACATATCACGCCAGTCTCTGGCGGTCTACCTACCTCCAAGCATCCTCATTTCTGACTAACTATACTGAGGGGGGAGCTATTCTGGATACCGATGCTGGGGGGGGGGGTTGTCTGGCTACCTATACTGGAGGTTCATGCCTACCTATTACCTATACCAGGGCCAACTATACTGCTACCTATAGTAAATGCAACTTTAGGATACCTACACAATGGGCATATCTGGCTACCTATACTGGGACCCCCTCTTGTTACAGTGGGGGCTACCTATACAGTGTTATAGTGGGGGGGTGGCTACCTATACAGGTGGGGGTTTCTTCTGGCTACCTTCACTGAATGGCACATCTGAGGTACCTATACGGGGTGGCTACTTCTGGTTACCTACTCGGGGGGGCACATCCGGCTTCCCATATTTACTACTTATAGCTACTACCTATACAGGCGGTTATCTCTACCTACCTATACTAGGGACTTACCTGCGGCACAATACTGAAGTTGTTGAAAGGGTAGTGACATAGCAGATGTGGAGCTGCAGTTGTGTGCGCACACCCGGCATCAGAATCTCTCATACTGTACCTGCAGGCTGTTCATGCTGTGGGGTTTGCGCATAGGTCTGCAGAAGCTCAAATTCTCCTGCATCTACTGTAATAGTAGGGTGACCAGATGGGGTCGGCTAAAAAGGAGGACAGAGACCGTTAGAAAGGAGAACAAATGCTGTATGACCAAATAACTCCAACTCCACGGTTACCATCAGAGCAGGATCATTCACCAGGCAACCTAGGCAAGTGCCAGGGGTCTAAAGGGTGTCAAGAGGCCCACCTGCTTCCTTCTTTGTCCTCTCTCCACTTCTGCTTACCAAAGCACCACAAAGGGGTGGAAAATCTAAGAAACTTGCCTAGGGTCCCATTACATCTTAAAGAGACTCTGTAATGTCAAAACGATCCCCTGGGGGGTACTCACCTCGGGTGGGGGAAGCCTCCGGATCCTAATGAGGCTTCCTACGCCGTCCTCTGTCCCACGGGGGTCTCGCTGCAGCCCTCCGAACAGCCGGCGACAGACCCGACTGTAGATTCAATATTTACCTTTGCTGGCTCCAGCGGGGGCGCTGTGGCTGCTTTCGGCTCCGAAGTAGACGGAAATACCCGATCTCAGTCGGGTCCGCTCTACTGCGCAGGTGCCGGAGACTTGCGCCTGCGCAGTAGAGCAGACCCAACGGTGGTCGAGTATTTCCGCCTACTTCGGAGCCGACAGCCGTCAGAGCGCCTGCGCAGGAGCCAGGAAGGTAAATATTGACGTCACCGCTGCACGGAGGGCTGCAGCGAGACCCCTGAGGCACTGAGGATGGCGTGGGAAGCCTCATTAGGATCCGGAGGCTTCCCCCACCCGAGGTGAGTACCCCCCAGGGGATCTTTTGACATAACAGATCCTCTTTAATCCATCTCTGGTTAGTACCAATGCCATATGTGACAGTTTCTTTTCGTCCTGCCTCAAAACATGGACATTTTGTCTTGTGACAATCAGAAAACTTGCAACTTCTCTGTTTTAGACATTTCTATTTCTTTTTCATTTGACATTTTACAAAAAGTATTGGTTAGTTGCGCTGTCGGATGGATCTAGGACAGGGGTCAGGAACCTTTTTGGCTGAGAGAGCCATAAACGCCACATATTTTAAAATGTAATTCCGTGAGAGCCATACAATATGTTTCAAACTGGGACAGTAGGGCTCACGTCCCTGTTGCCATGGTGATGTGTATACAGTTAATCCTCCGGGCAGCGGAGGTGTCAGACATCTTCAGTTTCTCTTGGGTTTCAGCAACATCAGCAATTTCCCCGAGAGCCAGACAGGAGAAATACAGACTAACAGCTTGTACGATTAGCTAGCTGACTTGGGGGTTGATTCACTTTGTAGGATGAGATCCCCTCATTTTGACCCAAAAGGCTGACTGTCAATTGACAGGCAACCTATTGGACCATTCAAAGTACGGGGACCTTGTCCTACAAAGTTACTGGACCTGAAAGGGTCCAGAGTGGGACAATTGGAGCAGCTGTTAGTTTTGCGGGGAGTGTGAGTAAGTTATTAGTGCATGCTACAGCAGTAGCGTGCCTATTTAGAAAATTTTACTTGTGCTGCCACACTAAGCTGTGCTGCTTGATTTGTAAGTGAGCCAAATATAGCCATCAAAAGAGCCACATCTGGCTCCCGAGCCATAGATTCCCTACCCCTGATCTAGAATATAAACTGTGTTGCCATACTCCCACTTCTTAAGGTTATAAATATTGATAACCCGGTAACGGAAGCCAAAGTCTGCTCAATCTCAGTATATCTCATATGTATATCACATATGTAATAAAGTAAAATGCAGTCAACTCTGTTTCTGATTCTGTGCAAGGAGGACATTTTACTGAACTTTTGGAGTGCCTGGAGGACAGAGGAAACCATGCTAAAAAAGAGGACATGTCTGGTCACCCTATGTAATAGCCTTGCAGCAAACCTTACTGCGTTCTGATGTGATATCTCACTACCTAACAGCAGACAGCAGGAATCACAAAACCGCACCAGGATTTTCATTTTTCTCAACACCAATTAAAAAAATTGCGTCAGGGTGGGCTCTGTCCTCAGGAGCTTGCGCTCTAAAGGAACCTTGAGGGAGAAACACGAAGAACTTGCTTACTCCTAAACTATCAGACTGACGTCAGCCCGCATTACGGCGCATTAATATTAATAAAGATCAATGCTTTAAGAAATGATGACTACATTACTCTCGACTTCCTATGGCTATTTATAACTCATATAAGGTTCGCTGAGTAAATATTTTAGCAGGTAATAGCGCGGGAGGTATTTTAAGACGTAAAGTAAAACGAAAGCAGGGCGTCATTAACCCACCAACGCACTGAGCTGAAAACGCCGGCGCAGTACGTCTGCTATAGAAACTTTGCTGACTTTGAGAGGATAAACAATGAATCATTTGAGATCTGGACCTAATCTAGGGTACTTCCCTGTTAATAAGTGGCTGTTTAAAGAGGAACTCTGGGTACAAATGTTCTTCCTACTCCTTTATTAGACATGAGTGTTCAGATCAGAAGAACTTGAATCTTTACATATGTCGACCACGGCAGGTACGTAATAAAAGGGGGGTTGGAAATTGGGGCGCCTAGGACAATTGTAAAATTTACAATACATATAAACACCCACAAATAAAAAGTACATTTCCCTCAGAGTAAAATGATCCATGAATGACTATTCTCCTATGTTGCTGTCACTTTCAATAGGTATTAGAAATATGACAGAGCTGGCAGGTTTTGGACTAGTCCATCTCCTCATGTGGGATTTTTTTTAAACAAAAGCAACCCCTGTAAGGGAGCTAAACAGCTAAAGCTAACCCTACTCTCACACAGAACCCTCCCCCTGACGTCTAACCCTAACCATCACCCCCTCCTCCCTGCACAGACACTCTTCTTGATGCCTAACACTAACCGCTGCCCACACAAGCACCCTAACTGACGCTTAACCCTAACCCCTCCACCGTACAAACACCCTACCTGATGCCTAATCTTGACCACACACACACACCCGCCTAACTGATAAGCATTGCGGGTGCCAATAAAAAGCTAGTAAGAGGGATGATGGAGGGCCCCGCCCCCTAGTGGTCCCCTCTAGTCCAGGGGCCGCAGTGCGTTCGCAAGCTCTGCATCCTCTATTGCTACCCCACTGGGCAGACAGCTGCCTGGGTCCATCCTTGTCATTTAACGCCAGAATCCACCGCCCCCTGCATTGAGGTGAATGGCAGCGTTCATCTGAATGAATCAGTGATGGGGAGACCAGAGAGGACATGGAGGAAAGCCTTATTAGGACCCAGAGGCTTCCTTCTTCTAAGGTAAGTATGTCATTTTGTGCGCAAGCTTTGGCTCCGGTACACTGTAAATTATCCTGCTTTCACAGCATTTCACAATTTGCACCACATGTTATAGCCGCAGTGCAACAAAAAAAAAACACCCTCAGTATAGGTAGGTAGGTAGTCAAGTGTGGGTGCCCCCTGTATAAGAAACCAAGTATAGGTGCCCCGAGTATAGGTAGCCAGGTATAGGTGCCCCTAGTATAGGAAGCCGGGTATAGGTGCCCCCAGTATAGGTAGCCAGGTATAGGTGCCGCTAGTATAGGAAGCCGGGTATAGGTGCCCCCAGTATAGGTAGCCAAGTATAGGTGCCCCTAGTATAGGTAGCCAGCTCTAAGTGCCCCCATTATAGGTAGCCAAGTATAGGTGCCCCCAGTGTAGGTAGCCAGGTATAAATGCCACAGTATAGGTAGCCAAATATAGATGCCCCCATTATAGGTAGCCATGTATAGGTGCCCCCAGAATAGGTAGCCAGGTATAAGAGCCCCCAGTATAGGCAGTCCAGTATAGGTGCCCCCAGTCAGAGACGTAACTACAAATCATGGGGCCCCCAGCAAAACTTTGATGGGGCCCTACAATGTTCACACCCCTTCCCTGTAACCCTTATAGCCTGGGGGCCCGTCTCACAAGGGTGATACAACAAGGGAAGGGTTGTGCTGAACATTCGGGGGCCCCATGGTTCCGAGGTGCCTTCTCTGTAAAAGAACAGTATAACTGGCCTCTAATTTCCTCACACACACTTTCATGCTGGAGGTGTATGGAATCAGCCAGGCTCAATCACAGTCCCAGTTTGCGCTGTCGGTGCTTTGCGCCTCCCTCCCAGCTCTGCGTATAATAGAGCCACTTAGTATCCGGCTCACGTTCTCACATATTCATCCAGCAATCAGCCTGCATGAGGTCCTAAATATTTCAGAAAGGTCAAAGACATGATAATAATGCTGCAAATGGCAGACTTTAGAAAGCGCGCGTGGAAGAAAAGCGGCCCTGATTAATTTACATAGAGCAAACGAGTTAAAAGTCACGGGCGACCTGCAATAATAGGGACAAGCGGGGACAGAAAATGGCATTTTTTTCTTTAGCGCCATGTGAACCAATGTGAGGCAAAGGGGCGCTTTCTTGCTTCCAATGTGTGTTTACATAATACTGTCGGGGGCCGCGGGGTCAGCGTTGCATTTTCACTTTTTGGGGTATTTTTATTTCATATTGTTATTATAATTATTATTTCTGATACGTACAGAACCAACATCTTCCGTGGTTCTGTATAATAGACAGTACATCGTACATCAAGCTACAGGAACAATGAGGGGATAAACAGCTAATAAAATATTAAAGAGAATCTGTATTGTTAAAATCGCACAAAAGTAAACATACCAGTGCGTTAGGTGACATCTCCTATTACCCTCTGTCACAATTTCGCCGCTCCTCGCCGCATTAAAAGTGGTTAAAAACAAACTTTTTAAAACTGTACCAAAACAGGAAGTAGATTGATGTACAGTATGTCCACACATAGAAAATACATCCATACACAAGCAAGCTGTATACACCCTTCCTTTTGAATCTCAAGAGATCATTTGTGTGTTTCTTTCCCCCTGCAGTTCTCATGCACTGAAGATTCAGGCTGCTCGTTTCTTCCTGCAAACAGCTTTGCCTTTGTCTATAATTCCTCAGTATGTGAAAGCCCAGCCAGCTCAGAGGATGATTTATCCAGCTTGTAAAAGATAAGAGAGAAGAGAGAAGCTGCCCTAATCTAAATAATACACAGGCAGTGTGCATAGAGGGGCCTGGAAGGGGGAGTTCATAGCAGAACCACAACACTGAAGAACTTGGCAGCCTTCCAGACACAGGCTGACAAGTCTGACAGGGGAAAGATACATTGATTTATTACAGAGACTGTGATAGTAGAAAGTGCTGCAGTAAGCCAGAACACTTTTGGAACTTGTAGGATGATAAAAAACAGGATGCAATTTTTGTTACGGAGTCTCTTTAAATAGTGTGCCGTGTAAATTATATTCAGAGGTGGAATAAAGATGTATATTTATAACTATACACAGCAGTGCTGATAACACTAGGGGGGGGCGGTTTATGAAAAGTGCAAAACAAAAAAAAACATTTTTTATTTTTTTTTATTTTAAAGGACAACTGAAGCAAGTGGGATATGGAGGCTGCCATATTTGTTTCCTTAGCGGAATATAACCCTGCATTTCAACTTTGCTCTAAAACATTATTTATAGTATATTATATGCAACCAGCATTTTTTTTTTTACTAGACCAGCATTGGAAGGGTTACACAGAGCTTTAAAGTTCCTGGAGATTTCTGCAGACGCATCCGAAGCTGAAATAGATACATTTTGTTTACATAAATGTATCTAAGGCCCAGTGCACACCGAGCAGTTTTTGGAGTGATCCGCTGGCCGCATCCGCCTATAAAAACGCTTGGCTAATGTATTGCAATGGGATGGTGCACACCGGCGGTTTGAGGTTTTTGCCAAGCCGCAAACGCGTCTCCTGATGCGCGTTTGCGGTTTTCTGAAGCGTTTCGTCCTCAATGTAAAGTATAGGAAAAACGCAAACCGCTCTGAAAAACGCTACTTCAGAGCGGTTTGCCAGGCATTTTTGTTACAGAAGCTGTTCAGTAACAGCTTTTACTGTAACAATATGTGTCATCTACTACACAAAAACGCACCCAAAACCGCTAGGTATGTTTAGAAAACCTCTATAAACATACCTAAAATCGCTCTGAAATCAGCTCCCAAAACCGCTAGCATATTGCGGATCTGCTAGCGGTTTTGGTGTACACTGGGCCTTAGGCCACATACACACATCAGACTATAGTCTTTTGAAAATGAAAGATCACAGACCAATCTTACCACCCTTCATGTAGTATGAGAGCCATACTCTACACAGTCTTTTCTATGGAGCTGAACTCCCCATCAGAAAAAAATCTTTGCAGGATGCTGCACACACAGATACTGTACAGACACAAAAGATCAGTATCTGCAAAAGATCTGTTCCTGCCAAAAATCCATTCCTGCAAATTGCAATGATAGTCTATGAGATCTGCAGATCATCATACACACATGATTTAACTGACATTCATCTGCAGATCAGATCCACCAGGATGGATTTTCAGATCTGCGGATGATTGCTTGATCTGCAAATGAATGTCAGTTAAATCATGTGTGTATGATGATCTGCAGATCTCATAGACTATCATTGCAATTTGCAGGAATGCATTTTTGGCAGGAACAGATCTTTTGCAGATACTGATCTTTTCTGTCTGTACAGTATCTGTGTGTGCAGCATCTTGCAAAGATTTTTTTCTGATGGGGAGTTCAGCTCCATAGAATAGACTGTGTGGAGTATGGCTCTCATACTACATGAAGGGTGGTAAGATTGGTCTGTGATCTTTCATTTTCAAAAGACTATAGTCTGATGTGTGTATGCACCTTAAGGGCTGGAACCCACAAGAGCGTTTTTTTGAGCATTTTGGCAGCGCTGCGATACGCTAGCGTTTTGCCAAAACGCTCAGCTGATGTTAATGGATGGGGCAACTTCCACAGGAGCGTTTGCGTTTCCCAGAAACGCAAACGCAGGACATGCAGCATTTTGGGAGCGTTAGCGCTTCAATGTAAAGTATTGAAACGCTAGCAGAAACGCTCAGCAAAACCTAAACTGAGCGGTTTTGCTAGCGTTTTGAGGTTCAGCACACTGTAACAAAATTAAAAATAATTCACAGGACCAATCAGGATAAAAACGCAAAACGCAAAACGCTAGGCACCCGCTGGGGAAAAAAATACAATGTTGCAAAACACAACCCAAAACGCGCATGAATCCGCTTGCAAACCGCTCAGACAAAACGCTAGCGGTTGCGTTTTGCGTTTGCGGTTTTCAGTGGGTTCCAGGCCTAAGTGTTGAATGTGACTCATCTCTCTGACTGAGAAGGAGCTTGGAGGACAGCCAAAGAGTGTGTAACATTAATCAATAGATATATGTAACTAAATAGAATGTATCTATCTGAACTTCTGCATATCTCTCCACGGACCTTGAAACCTCTGTGTTTAACCCTTCCAATGCTGGTCTAGTAAAAAAAAAAATGCTTTTTGCATATAATATGCTGTAAATAATATTTTAGAGCAAAGTTGAAATGCAGGGTTATATTCCGCTTTAAGCAATATCAGTTGCCTGGCTATCCTGCTGATCCTCTGCTTCTAATACTTTTACCCCTGAACAAGCATGCAACAGATCAGGTGTTTCTGACATTATTGTCAGATCTGACAAGATTAGCTGCATGCTTGTTTCTGGTGTGATTCAGACACTACTGCAGCCAAATACATCAGCAGGGCTGCCAGGTATTTGATATAGCTGAAAAGGAAATAAATATGGCAGCCTCCACTTGCTCACCTTCACTTTACTTTCAAAAAATAAGTCACGTCATCCTTCATCTACAGTAGTGGGCTGGGGGGAAGGTGTGTGTGTAGGGGAGATTTGAGGGTGGGGCTGCTTCTGACACCATGCTTGTTGTTATCCAACATTGTCATGTTGACAGTCTCACCACTAACCTCCACATTCACATCCATATCAGGGCCGGCCCTACCATGAAACAGACTGAATCACGGGATTCAGGGCAACAGACTAGGTGCAGCATCAGTGCTAAACTTACTTTATGTTTTTCAGTCTCTCATTCTGCTCTGCTGCTTTTGCCTGACTCATGGAGCACAGAGCTTGCCTGCTGAGAGCCTAGCCCAGTGCACACCAAAACCACTAGCAGATCCGCAATACGCTAGCGGTTTTTGCAGCTGATTTCAGAGCGATTCTAGGTATGTTTAGAGAGGTTTTCTAAACATACCTAGTAGTTTGGGGTGCGTTTTTGTGTAGCAGATTACACATATTGTTACAGTAAAAGCTGTTACTGAACAGCTTCTGTAACAAAAACGCCTGGCAAACCGCTCTGAGGCCCAGTGCACACCGAGCGGTTTTTGGAGCGATCCGCCGGCCGCATCCGCCTATAAAAACGCTTGGCTAATGTATTGCAATGGGATGGTGCACACCAGCGGTTTGCGGTTTTTGCCAAGCCGCAAACGCGCCTCCTGCTGCGCGTTTGCGGTTTTCGGAAGCGTTTCGTCCTCAATGTAAAGTATAGGAAAAACGCAAACCGCTCTGAAAAACGCTACTTCAGACCGGTTTGCCAGGCATTTTCGTTACAGTAGCTGTTCAGTAACAGCTTTTACTGTAACAATATGTGTAATCTGCTACACAAAAACGCACCCCAAACTACTAGGTATGTTTAGAAAACCTCTCTAAACATACCTAAAATCGCTCTGAAATCGGCTCCCAAAACCGCTAGCGTATTGCGGATCTGCTAGCGGTTTTGGTGTGCCCCAGGCCTGAAGTAGCGTTTTTCAGAGCGGTTTGAGCTTTTCCTATACTTTACATTGAGGACGAAACACTTCTGAAAACCACAAACGTGCAGCAGGAGGCACGTTTGCGGTTTGCTACAAACCTCAAACCGCCGGTGTGCACCATCCCATTGAAATACATTAGCCAAGCGTATTTACATGCGGATGCGGCCGGTGGATCGCACCTAAAACCGCTCAGTGTGCACTGGGCCTGAGGCCTGGTGCACACCAGAGGAGTTTTTCTGAGCGTTTTGAGTTTTTAAATCTGCTGCTAATGTTATCCTATGTGTCTGTGCACACTGGAGCAATGAGGTTTTGTAAAAAAAAACCCATAGCATTACATTGGGAAAAGCTTTTGAAACCTCTAGCGCCCAAACGCTAGAGGTTTCAAAAGCTCTTCCCAATGTGAGGCCCAATGTACACCAAAACCGCTAGCAGATCCACAAAACGCTAGCGGTTTTGGGAGCAGAGAGACGATATTTGCCGGGTGCACACCGAGCGGATTTTGTATGAGATCTGCCGGCCGCATCCGCATCAGCATCCGCGTGGCTAATGTATCTCTATGGGCTGGTGCACACCAGCGGTTTGAGGTTTTAAGCAAACCGCAAACGTGCAGCAAGAGGCACGTTTGCAGCTTGCTAAAAACCTCAAACCGCCGGTGTGCACCAGCCCATAGAGATACATTAGCCATGCGGATTTTCAGGCGGATTCGGCCGGCGGATCCGCCCGGTGTGCACTGGGCCTAATGCTATGGTTTTTTTTTTACAAAACCTCATTGCTCCAGTGTGCACAGACACATAGGATAACATAAGCAGCAGATTTAAAAACTCAAAACGCTCCGAAAAACTCCTCTGGTGTGCACCAGGCTTATGGCCTAGCGCACACCGAGCGGTTTTTTGAGCGATCCGCCGGCCGCATCCGCCTGTAAAAACGCTTGACTAATGTATTGCAATGGGATGGTGCACACCAGCGGTTTGAGTTTTTTTCCCAGCCGCAAACGTGCCTCCTGCTGCACATTTGCGGTTTTCTGAAGCGTTTCGTCCTCAATGTAAAGTATAAGAAAAACGCAAACCGCTCTGAAAAACGCTACTTCAGAGCGGTTTGCCAGGCGTTTTTGTTACAGAAGCTGTTCAGTAACAGCTTTACTGTAACAATATGTGTAATCTGCTATACAAAAAAAAAACGCACCAAAAACCGCTAGGTATGTTTAGAAAACCTCTCTAAACATACCTAGAATCGCTCTGAAATCAGCTCCCAAAACCGCTAGCATATTGCGGATCTGCTAGCGGTTTTGGTGTGCACTGGGCCCAGGGCTGGGCCGAGGCAGAGGCTGAAGAGGCTCCAGCCTCAGGGCGCAGTGTAGGAGGGGACGCACAATTCATTCAGCTGTCATTCCCAATTGTGTTTGAAGCACAAAGAAATAAGAAAAGGACATACATAGCAGTGACTGCAAGCCAGATAACTAGATATTAAGGTGTTGGGGATGTTGGGGGCCCTGTGGCCCTCTTAGTCTAATAGCAATTAGTGTGTGACGGCTGGGGTGGGAGGGATGGAGGGGCGCACTATGCAGCCTCAGCCTTGGGCGCTGAAGGACCTTGTCCCGGCTCTGACTGGGCCTATGTGTGTGCTGGCGTGACCCTTAATTAAATATGCACAGCTCTTCGCTAGCCCCACCTTCTTGCTATGTGCAGTTCTTCCCTCTAGATTCCCATTTAAAAACGGGCTCTAGGTCTGTCACCGCCGCATGTCAGCACTCCCGCCGCGCGCACCCATCCTCGTCCTGTCCCAACAGCTGTCAGTGCGGCACGTGATGATGGGACACAGAGACACAGGCTAATTATTACATAGGAGATATATATATATATATTCATTCTTGGGGGAGGGGTGGGTGGGCACGCATTGCGTTGAGGCAAATTTTATTAATTGGGGCACATGCCTAAGTAATTGTTATTTAGGGAACATGCTGCCTAATTGTGTTATTTGGAGTACATGCCTAAGTATTTGTTATTTGAGGTACATGCCTGTATGTAATTATGTTATTTGGGGGACATGCCTGTTTAATTATTTTATTTGTGGTACATGCCTGCTTAATTATGTTATTTGGGGGATATGCCTGCTTAATTATGTTATTTCTAGAAGTAGTCGTGGAAAACAATATATACACTATCTACACTACTTAGTTTATTATTTTCGTACAGCTCTTGTTATCGAGGTAAGGGGTTTGTTTGTTTTTCTTGGGGGAGGGGTGTCATGATTACTGATATATCTTGTTATGATCGCCCCAGGGGCGTAACAATAGACCCTGCAAGGGATGCAGCTGCAGGGGGGCCCAGAAGCCACAGGAGGCCCCGTAGGGGAGAAGTTCTTTTCCCTGTCCTGTGAGACTGACAACTAAGAGCACAGAGAGAAAAAAGTTTCTGCTCTCTGCACAATTATTGTAATGGCTGCCTCTGCTCAGCCACTGATAATAAATCATACAAAGAGAAAGGAAGATTTGTAGACAGTTCCTATTCAGTGTGCAGCAGGGTCTTGTGTACAGGCCCCACTCCCAGCCTCTCAACCCCCTTCCCTAGTGCTGTGCAGTGTGCACTGTAGTAACGCTGGAGGAACCTGCAAAGCCAGTTCTGCTCCATCAGAGATGAACAGACGGGGGGTGTAATAAGCTGAGGCTGGGAGCACAATCATGTTTTAGTTTTCTATGTGCGTTATCTGCACATCACGTGTGTCTGTATGTGTGAAAACATGCATGTTTTATCCCAGTAGCCAATGTAATTGATAGAGAAAATGCCTGTAGTGCTACACTGCTGTCTCTTTTTATCTGCATGGGATAAACACATAAAATGTGCACTAGCCAACTGAATAACATTGGTTCTCAGTTTACCTGTGCAAGGGGGGAGGTATCCAAAGTTTCACAGCGGGGCCCAGTGATTTCTAGTTACGCCTCTGGATCCCGCTCACTCTCGTCTGTATTTTCTCTTGTTAGGAACAATGCAGGAAAAGATCTAACAGAGAAAATATACAGGATCTTCTCAAAAAATTAGCATATTGTGATAAAGTTCATTATTTTCTGTAATGTACTGATAAACATTAGACTTTCATATATTTTAGATTCAAATACACACAACTGAAGTAGTTCAAGCCTTTTATTGTTTTAATATTGACTAGCCGTCCCGCGTCGTAGCATACGCCGCATCTTCTATCTATCTAATAGAGTACGTGCCTCAACCTTGAAGCAAGAAGAATAAAGGTGGGTACACACATCAGATAAAAGTCTTTGGAAAAATGAAAGATCACAGACCAATTTAATCCCCTTCCATGTAGTATCAGAGCCACACCTACACAGTCTATTCTATTGAGCTGCACTCCCCATTAGATAGAAATATTTGCAAGATGCTGCACACAAAAGTTGCTGTACACATTCAAAAGATCATTATCTGCAAAAGATCCGTTCCTGCAAAAGATCAGTACCTACAAAATACATTCATAGTCTATATTTCCATGCGGATTATTGTGGACATTTTTCCGCATAAGGGCATAAGCATCCGCATACAATGAATTTTCGATGCTGGTCGAAAACACAAATATTTCTGAAGATTTTCGTGAAAATTCGCCAAAAAACGAAAACAGGATTTTCGATGCGAAAATGACTTTGGCGAAAATTTGCAAGCAACACTGCTACATGCTACATTAGCACTATCCAGGAGCGCCACAGGGAGGATTCCCAATGCCCCCTATTTATACAACCGGAGCGACCGCGGGAACCACAGCGGCACCCCGGAGGGGGAGGCTAGGTGCCGCAGGCGACCCCCCCCCAAGCGTGGCCAGCGCCAGGGAGAGCCGTCTGCACCCACCTCCCAATATTAAAAACAGGCACTTACCTTAACGTCCATTGCGTTCTGCTACATGCGCATTCATTTTCTCATGGAAATCATTTTTTGCAGTTTGTATCCTTTGGAGGCAGGTGGTGGATGGCTTGCTCCGGTGGTGTGAGCCCTGCAGTGAGTTGTCTGCACCTGTCCTCCCCCCCCTCTGGAGTGCTGTATGTGAGCCAGCCCTGAGCTCTAAAGCTCGGGGTGACCCATGCTTCACTCCTTTCTCATATGGTGCCCTCAAGTTAATGCGCATGTAGCAGAACGCAATGGACGTTAAGGTAAGTGCCTGTTTTTAATATTGGGAGGTGGGTGTGGACGGCTCTCCCCGACGCTGGCCACGCTTGGGGGGGGGGGGTCGCCTGCGCCTCCCCCTCCGGGGTGTCGCTGTGGTTCCCAGGCAGTGAGAGAGCCTGGGACCCTGTGGTCCCCCTGGTTGTATAAAAGGGGGGCATTGGGAATCCTCCCCGTGGCGCTCCTGGATAGTGCTAATGTAGCATGTAGCAGTGTTGCTTGCGGATTTTCGCCTCGAAAATCCCGTTTTCGTTTTTTGGCGAATTTTCACGAAAATCTTCAGAAATATTTGCGTTTTCGACCAGCATCGAAAATTCATTGTATGCGGATGCTTATGCCCTTATGCGGAAAAATGTCCACAATAATCCGCATGGAAATTCAATCTATGCGGACGTTTATACGGAAAAATGCCCGCAATAATGCGCAAGAAACTTCTCTGAATGCGGGCGCTAATGCCCTTATGTGGAAAATGTCCGCAATCATACGCAAGTAATGCGAAAATGACTGACCTTAGGCGAAAATTAACGTGAAAAAATTAGATGGAAAATTTGCCTGTCAAATTAGGCGAAAATTCAGTAAAAATTTCTCGAAACAAATTTTTGCATTTTCGCTCGTCACTGGCATGTAGCAGGGCGACCGCTTTGCAGTATTGGTTTTTTGACCCTGCATAGTTTGGCATGCAAAAGCAAATGCATATTTGCATGAGCATTGCCTCATGAATAGCCAATTAAGCCAGATTTGCAAAGCCAGACTTGCTAGGGTAGGCCTCTTATCCACGGACAGTTGATAGGCAGTAACATGCCTCTCAAACTCTTACAACTGCTCACTACTGCCTGTAACAGCTTGCTGCTGCCTGGAAACTGCTTGTTGCTGCCTGGTATCTGCTCACTGCTGCCTGGTAACTGCTCGCTGCTGCCTGGTAACTGCTTGTTGCTGCCTGGTATCTGCTCACTTCTGCCTGGTAACTGCTTGCTGCTGCCTGGTAACTGCTTGCTGCTGCCTGGTAACTGCTTGCTGCTGCCTGGTAACTGCTTGCTGAGCACACAGCTCAACAGTCCGTGGAAAAGAAGCCTAAAACTTGGTGATTGAGCACGCATACATTTTCTCATGCAAAGTACTTCTTCTTCTTGCTTGAAGGTTGAGGCACTTACTCTATTATATATATAGATGATTTTGGCATACAGCTCATGAAAACCCAAAATTCCTGTCTCAAAAAATTAGCATATTTCATCCGACCAATAAAAGAAAAGTGTTTTTAAAACAAAAAAAGTCAACCTTCAAATAATTATGTTCAGTTATGCACTCAATACTTGGTCGGGAATCCTTTTGCAGAAATGACTGCTTCAATGCGGCGTGGCATGGAGGCAATCAGCCTGTGGCACTGCTCAGGTGTTATGGAGGCTCAGGATGCTTCGATAGCGGCCTTAAGCTCATCCGAAGTGTTGGGTCTTGCGTCTCTCAACTTTTTCTTCACAATATCCCACAGATTCTCTATTGGGTTCAGGTCAGGAGAGTTGGCAGGTCAATTGAGCACAGTAATACCATGGTCAGTAAACCATTTACCAGTGGTTTTGGCACTGTGAGCAGGTGCCAGGTCATGCTGAAAAATTAAATCTTCCTCTCCACAACTAAAAAAAAAAAAAAAAAAAAAAAAAAAAGATTTCACTGTGGCCATCTTGTGGCCAAATAGTAAAACTACATCTACATACATTTTCTAATAAAATAAACACATATTATTTACTTTAAAATTAACTGTTTACTTCCCACACCAAAAATTACCCAAGTAAAATTATTAATATTAAAAAAAAAAAATTACAATTAAAAAACAAACAAACAAAAAAAAACATAAATAGTTCCCTAAGGGTCTGAACTTTTTTTTAATATGCATGTGAAGAGGGTACATTACGAGCATTTTTTTAAAATTATAAACTTGTAAATAGTGATGGACGCAAAAATGAAAAAAATGCATCTTTATTTCCAAATAAAATGTTACAAAATGTATAAAACAAACATTGTAATAGGGACATAATTTAAATGGTTTAATAACCAGGACAAATGGGCAAATAAAATACATAGGTTTTAATTATTATTATTATTATTTATTTATAAAGCGCCAACATATTCCATGGCGCTGTACAATGTAAGAAAACAAACAAGGGATACATAATGATACAGACAATGATATACATCAAATATGAACACTGATACACAATACAGCACTGCTGATTACAATTTGATTTAACATGATGACTAAAATGTATAAATTTCTAACAGTGTGCAAGCAATTAAATTAATAACATTCCATGACACAAAAGGGTGAGAGCCCTGCCCTTGCGAGCTTACAATCTAAAGGAATGGGGTGGAAACAAGAGGTGGGGAAGTATACAGTATATGTACAGGCAGTGCGTAATTAGGTTATTTAGTGGGTGCATGGCCTAAGCTAGAGAATATGCTTGTCGGAAAAGGTGGGTTTTGAGGGAGCGTTTAAAGATTTCAAAGGTGGGAGAGTGGCGGATGTGCTGTGAAAGGGCATTCCAGAGGAGGGGTGAGGCACGTGAGAAGTCTTGTACACGTGAATGTGAGGAGGTAATTGTAGAAGAGGATAAAAGAAGCTCGTGTGCAGATCTGAGATTGCGGCTGGGTTGGTATCTGGAGACTAGTGAGGAGATGTATAGGGGAGAGATTGTGGAGAGCTTTGTAGGTTAGGGTTAAGAGTTTGAACTGAATCCTCTCATTAATTGGTAGCCAATGAAGAGCTTGACATAGAGGAGCAGCAGAGGAAGAGCGAGAGGAGAGATGAATAAGTCGAGCAGCAGAGTTCAGTACAGAAGTGAGCGGTGCTAGTCTGTTAGTTGGAAGTCCACCAAGCAATATATTGCAATAGTCCAATTGAGATATAATAAGAGCATGTACTAACATTTTGGTTGTGTCATGGGAGAGAAAAGGTCGGATACGTGCTATGTTTTTGAGTTGGAGATGGCAGGAGCTGGTTAGGGAGTTAATGTGAGGAGTAAATGAGAGAGAAGAATCAAATATTACCCCTAAGCACCGTGCTTTGGGAACTGAAGTTATAGACGTGTTGTTAATTATGGTAGCATGTATTATTTTAAAGCTATAATGTCCGAAAACTAAGAAAATTATTTTTTCCATTTTTTTTTAAATATTCCTGTTTAAATGCATTTAGAACAAATAATTCTTAGCAAAATGTACCACCCAAAGAAAGCCTAATTGGTGACAGAAAAAACAAGATATAGATCAATTCTTTGTGATAAGTAGTGATAACGTTATTGGCGAATGAATGGGAGGTTAAAATTGCTCTGATGCATAAGGTGAAAAGTACCCGGGGGCTGAAATGGTTAAGAACATGTCTTCAGGGCTTTGGAGTGGGTACAAAAATCCTCTGACTCCAACTCCTCAGTTTATGAAACCACCGACTCCAAGTACCCAAAATTACTCCAACTCCTGAACTCCAGCTCCAAAGCCCTCACTAGTTGGTAAATTCAGTATTCCATGTGGTAACAGTCCTAGTGAATTGACATTTAACACACTGCTCAGTAAGAGCAGCTGTTTTCTGCAGTATTTAATGTGGTAATGTTCAGTGAATTGAGCCTAGTAGGTGAATTTGTATGCTAAAGAACTGCCTGTAATATTCAAAATATGTATCACAATGGCACGCGCTGAAAATTCAAATAGCAGTTTAATTGTATAAAATTCAAATTGTATCACTGTCCATACACCATCAACATTCACACATACTTCAGAGAGGCCTCTCTGTCCCACCTACCTGACTACTAACACTAGTAATATAAAAGCGTTAAACTGACACTAGCAATCTAAAAGATCTAAAAATCTATTCAGGGGATTTGTATTTAGTCTCTTATCATACTACTCATTTCTTTTTGGATAAATATGATTATCTTCAAGTGTTGAAAGTCTCTCCAGTTCAAGATACAGTTTCCTGAGTATATATCTTTCTTTCAGACAGGCAGTGTTTGTTACACTCACGTGTTCCCTGATATTGGTATGACACTCTCTTTGGATTTTATTGGGATCCTTGCTGGTTACCGTTCCTATGTAGGTCTCATCTGGCTCAGCGTCCCCGGATAATGCTCCTATGCCCGCCGCTCGCCGGACTGATACCTTTGTGCTGCATACGTCACTTCCGTGTCCACTTCGGAAGTGCGCCCGCTGTACTTTCAGTCTGTTGGCTCTTCGCGTGCACTGCTTCTCGGTGACGTCACCTCTTTAGGTTAGTGGAACTTCGCTGGCCTGTAATATTGTTTTACTTAAAGGGGAACTGAAGAGAGAGGTATATGGAGGCTGTCATGTTTATTTCCTTTTAATCAATACCAGTTGCCTGGCAGCCCTGCTGGTCTATTTCTCTGCAGTAGTATCTGATTAAAACCAGAAACAAGCATGCAGCTAGTCTTGTCAGATCAGACTTATAAGTCTGAACCACTGAAACACCTGATCTGCTGCATGCTTGTTCAGGGGCTATGGCTAATAGTATTAGCGGCAGAGGATCAGCAGGGCTGCCAGGCAACTGGTATTGTCTAAAATGAAATAAACATGACAGCCTCCATATACCTCTCTCTTCAGTTCCCCTTTAATTTCTTAAAGCAGGATTACAATTACAATTTCCCGTATACTGATAGATTAGTCACATAGGTTTATAAGCAATATGGAGGGCGCTTGTGGAGGTGCTCCTATGAGCGTGCTGTTTCACCTGCTGCAGACTAGTTAAATATGGGGACCCACTCACCTCATATAAATTGATAGATCAATAGTAAACAAAGAGACTAGTTGCGCTGGGCCTAAAGATGTTATCTAGCAGTTTAGCGAATAATAGATACTGTTCAACTTAATGAAAACATTTATCAGAATTTATTCAAAATATATTTATAAAACACAAACTGTCAGTTGTTGTATAAATAAAGCAATTTTTTCATCACGATATTGCATATATTTCATATTTAATGTATATACATATCATCCACTCACTCAGACATACACAGACCTTCCAATGTGCATGAAAAAAATCAAGATAAAAATTGGGATAAAAAATGGGATAAAAACTAAAATAGAGAGGTTTTGAAATAAAAAATCTGTATGGTATAGTCTCTATTGATAGCTCTGAATATGTGTCACTTGTAATGTCTTTTTAATCCTTAATAGGAGTAAAGTAAGTTGATGTGCTCCAATAGAGATACCCCATGGGGAACTAGTTATCACATCACAAGGGTGTATCCTCTTCACTATAAGTTCCAAGTAGAGCCAGATGAGTTATTAGTGTTTACCTTGGCGTCTATGGTTCCTGCAATAAAGCATCCACACTAGTTCTACTCACGTTCCTGACGGGTAGGTTTAGGGTCAGGTTGGAGTCCAGTATTTGAATCAGAGCTCCGGCCGGCCGCTCCGTGACTCAACTCAGCGTGTGCACACGCTGTATCCTCAATCCGTTCCGCCGTCCACCACTAAGGTAGTTCCGGGTGACGGCTGGTTCACTTCCGGTGACGTCACCTATTCCCCGCGTCCTGTATTGCTCAGCTGTTGCCTGGTAACAGCTTGGGTGGGTCAGTCCGTTAAGTGCGTCCTGTACCTAGTTGATGCGGCTGCAAGGCATTTGTTCCTGTAGCAATTTTGGACAGCGTGGGTTGTATGATGAGGGCTTACGCGTTTCAGCGGACTACGGCCGCCTTTCTCAAAGCCTGTGATTAGTGAACAGCCATCTCTGGATTGATATACTCCATTAGCTCCTCCTCTCCTGCTGGTGTGGATTCCCCTGGGTCCTAAAGTGGCTGTATTCCGTATTAATACGTATTTTCCGTGTCAATACGTATTTTTCGTGTGTCCTTCACACTGGGGTCCTCTTGCGTGCATTTAAGCATTACCACAAATCCCTAATCTTTCACTAGCTACCAAACGAACTAATGGATCTGATAATCAGTACTAGCTTTTTCAGTACAGAAGTCAGTATTTTATTCAGAGTGTGATCACACGTGATTAGGTGCACCGTAATAATTCAGTAACTGAGGAAAGTGATAGTCCTAGTGTCAGGGGCTATCACTTTAGCAGAGAGTTGTCGTACGGTCAGAGTCGGTAACAGATCGGTCATATAGCAGTACAAAATCGTTAGGCAAAATCGTAGTGAGTATACAGGCAAGAGTCGGCAGCAGATCAGATAGGCAGAGGTACAGAATCGTAAGGCTAACTCGTAGTAGTAGGTATTCAGGCAGGAGTCAGCAACAGATCAGATAGATAAAGGTACAGAATCGAAAGACAGAGAGTAATCAGAGGAACAGGCAAAAGGTCATGCACATTAATATCAGTTTACAAATAATAATAATAATAATCCTAGTCTAGTGTGAAATCCCCGGGGTCCTGCCGGATCAAAGCACACACAGATCTGACTAAGGTCTGAGTGCTAGCACTGTGAAGTATTCGCAACAACAGCCAATGAGCAAATGACATCTCCAAGCTTCTCACTTAAGGACCAGGGGATTTTCTTCTGATAGGTGCTGCGTGGACTCTCCAGCCCGCAGCACCGATCAGGAAATAGCCAGGGCGATCAGACCTCCCCCTTTTTTCCCCACTAGGGGGATGTCCTGCTGGGGAGGGTCTGATCACCGCCAGCTACCCGCACTTTCCGGGGGGGGCTCTTCAAAGCCCCCCTCCGAAGCGCTTTCCGCCCTCCCCGGCTTTCCCTCCCTCTCCCTTCCCGTCTGAGCGGTGCAGGACGGATATCTGTCCTGCGCCTGATAGAATAGGCTTCTGCCTATCAGATGCCGGCGATCCCCGGCCAATCAGAGGCCGGGGATTGCCAATCTCCTTTACGGCGCTGCTGCGCAGTAGCACCGTATGATGTAAACAGCGGGGATTTCTTCCCCGCGTGTTTACATTTTGCCGGCGAGACGCGATCGGCGGCTCTCCGGCTGTTCACAGAGACACCCTCCGTGAACTGGCATGGAAAGACCGCTCGATCGAGCTCGATCGAGCGGCCGTTTCCGTGCTATACCACTAACGACCTGCCGACGCCTATGGGCGTTAGGCGGTCGTTAAGTGGTTAAATACAGAAAGAAAATTCAAGCCACCCGCCCAGAGGGCTGAACCAATCAGCAGCGTGTGATTGGCAGGTTGGTGTCAGCTGACCGCAAGATCAGCTGACCCGTCTCCTCAAGTTATAAAGGTCCTGCTGCCCCGCCCGCGAGCGTGCTGACCTAATTTGATGTGCAGAGGATAGACCTGTCCTGCCAGAGGCTGCGCAAGATGTCTGAGAGGATGTGGCAGCCGCCGGGGTGACGTCGGAAGCGGCGGCCGCACCGCTCTCAGCTGGTGAGGTAATACTGATATACCTGACACTTAGAAGCAGGAAGGTTGTTTGATCTACAAAGAGAGATAAAGTATTGCTTTTTTTAAAATAAACACATTAGAGAGCTTCTGTGCACAGGCTACACTGATTGTAAGCAGCAGAACTCTTTCTGATTGAATTGGATATACAGTACTTAATGCACTTTGGTTGTTTCTATAACTAGCTGGCTGTGGCCTGGGAGGAATTATGATTTTTTTTTTTACACAGAACACATTACTTTAGATAAATTAGGCAGGATAATTATATGGGGAATAGGGATGGTCAGTTACATAAAAGATTGTTTCTGGTGACAGGAACCTTGAATGTGTGTGTAAGTTAACCTTAAAATGTGTGTGTAACATAAGATAAATGTGTATGTGATAACCCTACTTGCAGCTTGGCTGTGTGCCTTTTTATTATTGTCTTGTCACTGTAAAGCCTTATATACACCTTCAATTTTGATTGGTTAATTTTACCATCCCCATGTAGAACAGATTTTGAATATTATGACCAGATTGTGTAGGTAAACTCTCATACTAGATAGAGGTGATAAAATTGGTCAGTGATTGGCAAATCAGAATCACTGATAACAAATTAAAGGTAATAAAGCTCCTGTATGGCTGAGAAACACACCTGGGTGCACAGAACAGATAAAAAGTCTAAATGGTGGCCACTAATGATCCAATCTTTTTCATCCATTCAGTATACTCACTCAATTTACTCTTATACTACATACAGTAGATTTAGTAAAATTGGATGAAAAAGATTGGATCATTAGTGACCACCTTAAGAGATCTGAGAGCTGCGTGAACATTAACCACTTAACGACCGCCTAACGCCGATAGGCGTCGGCAGGTCGAAGTGGTGTTTCCATGTTCCATGTCAGTTCTCGGAGGGTGTCTCCGTGAACAGCCTGCGAGCCTCCGATCGCGGCTCGCAGGCTAATTGTAAACACGCAGGGAAGAAATCCCCGGTGTTTACATCATACGGTGCTACTGCGCAGCAGCGCCGTAAAGGAGATCGGCGATCCCCGGCCTCTGATTGGCCGGGGATTGCCGGCATCTGATAGGCTGAAGCCTATCAGAGGAGGCGCAGGACGGATCGCCGTCCTGTGCCGCCCAGAAAGAGGAGGGGAGGGAGGGAAAGAAAGGGAGGCTGGGAATCGCTGCGGAGGGGGGCTTTGAGGAGCACCCCCCGCTCGGCCATACATAGCGGCGGCAATCAGACCCCCCAACAGGACATCCCCCTAGTGGGAAAAAAAAGTGGGGAAGTCTGATCGCCCTGCTGCTAATACGATCTGTGCTGGGGGCTGAAGAGCCCACGCAGCACAGCGCAGGAAAATATCCCCTGGTCGTCAAGTGGTTAAAAATCTGATGTCATTCATTCGAGAAAGTCAGAACTGGAAACTAGACTTTTAACCTTTGAAATCAAAATAAGGCTGTGGGATTTCAAGAAAGTCCCATTGAGGATTAGGACTATAGATATAATTGTTTCTCTCATATGTATATTTCCACGTCAGGTTTGCTCTGTTAATTCCTCATATTTTTCCACATGCGTAGGCTTTCTAAATCCTCAACATCGTTGTGGCAGGAGTAGGAAAGACTAATGCCAGGTAAACACCATACAATTTTCTGTTGGATTTACCGGTACCTGCCAGATAGATTTTTTTCCAACATGTCTGATCTTAATCTTGATCGATTTTCAGATTGATTTTCTGATTGATTTCTGTTTACTTCTATGGAAATCGATTGAAAAATAGATCGATGTTAAGAGCGGACATTTTGAAAAAAATCGATCTTGCAGGTAAATCTAACAGAAAATTGTATGGTGTGTACCTAGCATTAAGGTGGCTAGACAGTGCCATCAGATAAATCCCTCTCCAAATCTGATCTGAGAGGGACTGAACCCTTCCACATACTATACACAGATTTTCAATAGATTTCAGCATGCTGGGTACCCCAGATCTACCCTATCTATGTCCTCCACCTCCCCCCCTCCCCGGGGTATACAGAGTGTTGGCAGGGGAGCTTACACTCACCTGTCCGCTGGGAGCTCCTCCCTGTGCTATCACTACACTCACCTGTCTGCTGAGAGCTCCTCCCTGTGCCTTCACTACACTCACCTGTCTGCTGGGAGCTCCTCCCTGTGCCTTCACTACACTCACCTGTCCACTGGGAGCTCCTCCATGTACCTTCACTACACTCACCTGTCTGCTGGGAGCTCCTCCCTGTGCCTACACTACACCCACCTGTCCTCTAGGAGCTCCTCCCTGTGCCTTCACTACACTCACCTGTCCACTGGGAGCTCCTCCCTGTGCCTTCACTACACTCACCTGTCTGCTGGAAGCTCCTCCCTGTGCCTTCACTACACTCACCTGTCCGCTGGCAGCTCCTCCCTGTGCCTTTACTACACTCACCTGTCCGCTGGAAGCTCCTCCCTGTGCCTTTACTACACTCACCTGTCCGCTGGAAGCTCCTCCCTGTGCCTTCACTACACTCACCTGTCCGCTGGGAGCTCTTCCCTGTGCCTTCACTACACTCACCTGTCCGCTGGGAGCTCCTCCCAGTGCCTTCACTACACTCACCTGTCCACTGGGAGCTCCTCCCTGTGCCTTCACTTCACTCACCTGTCTGCTGGGAGCTCCTCCCTGTGCCTTCATTACACTCACCTGTCCGCTGGGAGCTCCTCCCTGTGCCTCCTGGAGTGCCTGTAAAACCCGTGACAAACGCAAGAGGCCAAATACTAGAGGCCTGGTGGCACATACCTTACCACTATAAACCTCTAGTGTTCGGCTTCTACTGTTTGTTACGGGATACAAGCACCTCAAGGAGAGAAGCAGCAGGAATCGGCGCACAGCGGCTATCAAGCGAATACACGCCGGCAGACAGATGTGTAAGCTCCGCTGCCAACACTGCGGGTCGTGCCAAAATTGAACACCACTTCTGCTGCATCCCCGACCTGCCGTCGATCAAGCAATATTTTCTGTCTGGGGGGATACCCTGATTTCATTGATTTTGGTTGGAAATTGGGCATGGTTTGCACCATTGATGAGTGATTGGATCTGCCAAATATCAACAGGAAAAATTGTTAAGTGTTCAGCTACACTTACGGCCCGTACCCACTTACCGATTTTTTTTTTTTTAATTTTTGCGTGGTGAATGATTTTTCACACGATATAGTGCAACATCGTTCAACAAAAAATAGTTAAAAGATGTTTAACAATGCACACCACCCATGGCGATCGTTTATTTTTGAATGACCGACATGTTCGATTAAGTCATTGAGGATCATTCCGATCCTCACCGACTTGTGCGGGTTTTACCATGACCATGTGGACGATCGTTTGCAGTACATGATCGTTCATTTCTGACACTGTAAGTGACGTCTGTAGATTCGGCCAGATGGATCGGGGGAAACGAGCGTTCGTTGGCGGAGATCCCCAACCCATTTAGCCGCATCTGCTGGTGGATATGTAGCTTTACATGTGGATCTGTCCTCCATAACGCATACAGATGGGATAACGGGATAAATTATCCTGGTGTCTCCTGCCTCTCCACCTAGAGGAACCTGGCTCAGAATCTGCAGAGGTAGCGGACTCCCGGGGGATTATGGGATGAGTCAGCAGCACTCAGGGCCGGTGCTGGGACATTACTCAGCAGAGAGACTGGGGATGCCCCAGCTGGGATAAACACACAGAAATGCACATACATTGCAGAACGCAGCACTTATTGAACACTGTTTGTCCTCTCTTACTGCTGATGAAGCATGGCGGCGGGCAGGTCACACCACACACAGTGACATTGGGCTGCAGTGTTACTAAGCACTTCCTTACTTGCAAATTGCAGATTTTTTTTTTTCATTTTTATTTTTGGTTAATTGGTTTGTTTATAACCTAGCTGCAAGTCCTTAGACGCAAAATAAAGTTAAAGGAGTATACCTTGGAACATTAAATACAGTCGCAGAACTACAATTCATTGAAAGCTTTGATGGGGCCCCAACAATGCTCACACCCCTCCCCTTGGTGCCCTTCACGACCTTGGGGCCCATCTCACAAGGTCGTGAAATAAGTGTAAAAACAAGGAACACCAAGAGCCCCAATAGTGTAATATGTACTGGTAAATGGTTACTAGATAGAGTAAATATTAATACTCACAAACCAGGGTTACCATTAGGCAACCACTGTAAAGGCAGGTGGGGAGATTTTCCTGACCCCACTCAGGAATAAGAAGCTGCTCTCTGTAGATGAGAAAAAGGGGTGGACTCAATATTATGCAGGAGAACAGAGGCGCCAAAAGGATAAAAGGAAGTTAAATGAGCTTAAAAAAACAAATTATTGGTAAATAGAGGAGGTAGTGGTGGACTTACCTCCTCCAAGTAGACACACAACGACTGTAGTAAAGACAGTCGATATATTTTATTTATGAACTCCAAATATGCAAAGCGTTTCGCAGGTTTGATCCCACTTCATCAGGCAATAACGGAGCAATAGCATATGTGGTCAGTAGAAGAGCCAGGCACCTCTGTGCCTGGCTCTTCTATTGACCACATATGCTATTGTGGTCAGTAGAATAGGGAATTAGAGTATAGGGAATAGGGAATTAGAGTATTAAAACAAAAGCAAAAAAGTATTTGGCTTGAGGAATGCCCTATAAACAATAGGAAAGGAACACAATTATGCAATGAGTAAAAGTTCATCTTGGATCCACTTTAAAAGGGAAAAATTCCTTCCCGACTCCAGATAGAAATCGGATAAACCCCTGGATCAACTCTTCTGGGAATAACTTTGTAGGGTTAGGATATCTATTACCTATATTATACTATCATCATTAGCATGGCAAGAGTATCAGTAAATTTACCAATATTCTACTATCGACTATTTCTGTCCACCCAAATTTATGTGGCTGAATCTCTTAACCCCACCCAGTGGTCCGGTCCACCTTCTGTAAGAAGAACTCTCACTCTTATTTTCTATCCAGATAAACGTTATTTTAGCCTTCCTATTGTTTTGGACGAGCCTGACTCATTCTAAAAAAAATAGCTACAATGGGTAAGTATGAGTCGGGCTCGTCAAGCAATTGCTGTTACTCGACTGCAGCATTGCCGTTGTGCGGGATCCCCGGCGGCGATCTCCTCTTCTTCTGCGTTTGTTGCTTCCTGTCGCTCGGCGATCATGTACCCCGGCGTGTCCTACTGATGATGATTTGAATTTCTGCCTGATGTGATGACTCTGCATACGCCCAACACCAGGGGACGCACACTGCATCATCACATCAGGCGGCACATTCAACTGTTTGTATTGGATCCAATATAAAAAATTCTAAGTGTAAAAAAAACCAAAAAAAATATCAGCAACACTACTGCTTGGGGCCCCAGTGCGAGTTTTACATGGGGCCCCAAGCACTCTATTGATATAGAGCCTCAAAACTTACCAAGGACAGATTCAGTGTCAGAGAAGTGTAATCAGAGTAAGGAAATAGTTAGTCAGGGCCATTTCTTGGGCAGTGCGGCAGACTGGCAAGTAGAAGAAGGGGGGTGAAGGCTGAAGGACATAACTTCTGCTAAGGTCATAATCTTCTTCTTCCATTTGGCTGCCCTGCATGTCACCAGCTCCCTAGCTGGTGACGCGCGGTGCAGCCAAATGGAAGAAGATTACCAGCGTGATCACCTTCCTTGACTCCTCCTAGGCTGCCTGCGTCAGACGATAAGTCATTATCACGTCACCACCGTGTGATGACACCTGATGTCCTGTAGCGGTACTGCAGGCTGTCAGTGCGCGGCGCCCATGGAGGAGTCTGCTTTCCCAAGCTCTCTTCGCCTGTGTGTTTTCCCGGTCCTGCTTCCTCCTGGATGAGCAGCTGGTCACTAGTAAGTAGGCAGATCTACTTGTGACCTGTGGCTGTGTGACTGTCCCTAAATAGTAAGGGTTCGTGAGTCCATGAGGGTGGGGGGGAAGGGGCGCAATTTTTACACCATCACCCTGGGCGCAATGTAGCCTAGAAACTGCCCTGCAGTTAGCTAAGCATTACTACTGTTCAATGCACTTATAGAGGTGTTCATTACCAGCATAGCAACAATGAAAAGCTAATAAGATGGATGGAGGGACCCTAATGGGCCCTTCTGGTCCAGGGGGGCCTTGGTGCGGTTACAACCTCTGCACCCCCTATTGCTACGCCACTGCATAACGGTCCACAGAAATGCTTAAAATATAAAATACACAATACACTTAAAACAAATTGTGCCACTTTTGGTACAATAATTGCAGGAAATGTAAATATACTGTATGGGTGCAAGTATGACGATATGTGAAATTGTTTGGATAGAATTTTTTTCTTCCTTGTTGAAACTTTAAATGTCAAGTGGAGGCTGATTATCTGCGGGCCGCGGCACACGGGGCTGCCTGAATTCATTCTTTTGTGTTTAATTCCATTCTTATTTACATATGATTAACTGAGCAAATATGAACTTGGATATGTCACCGCAATTATATAATCCCTGCAAATGTTGTGTTTAGCATTTTGGAATGTTAAAAACTACCCCATCCGTGCATGGATTAATCACCAAATGTCATGTACAATATATCATAAAGTATAAACACCAAAAACAATTAAAGCCTTATGCTAAAAAAAAGTTTTACAGATATGTGTGGCCATGGCCAATCGGTAGAACTTTTTTTTTTTTTAATCTACACATAATCTTTGATTAATAATAATAATAAAATAAAAAAATAAAACTGGTTATGATCTCCTTTTCTGGCCCCTATCTCCTCCACAGACTTTCATGCCTACAGGCTGCAATCTTCTCTGAAGCCTAAAGAGATCCTGTAGCAACATATACTGTAGTAGAATGCAGCAAATTATTCAGGAGATGCACTTTTATGGTAATTTTCCTGGTGTCAGCCTCAGAAACATGTCCTGTTTTTATATATTGGTATATATAACTCCACCCTCCCAGTCATGATTAGCCAAGGCTGCTCAGCTATGCAGAATTCTCCTCCCAGAGGATTGTGGGAGAGCAGACATTATTCTCACTGGGTTTGGAATTCACAGAAACAAACATTGCACCTGACAAACTAAAGATGTCACCTGTAATAAAGTAAACCAGAGAGAGAATAGATTTTACAATGGACAAAATTAACCACTTTATCCACAAGTCAGTAGATATACGTCCTCTGTGACTTCATTTAAAGAGAGTCTGAAACGAGAATAGATCTCGCTTCAGACCTCATATATAGCAGGGGCACGTGTGCCCCTGCTAAAACGCCGCTATCCCGCGGCTTAACGGGGGTCCCTGTCCCCCCAAATCCCCTCCGTAATGTGGGGGAGCGCTTCCGCATTGGGGCAGGGCTAACCGCCGCAGCCCTGCCCCATGCGCGTCTGTCAGACGCGTATCTCCGCCTCTCCCCCGCCCCTCTCAGTCTTCCTTCACTGAGAGGGGCGGGGGAGAGGCGGCGATGCGCGTCTGATAGACGCGACTGGAGGCAGGGCTGCAGCCGTTAGCCCTGCCTCCAGGAAGAAAAAAACCTACGACCAACTTGCGACCAAGGTTTGCGGGGGGTGGGTTGGGGGGACAGGGACCCTCGTGCAGCCGCGGGATAGCGGCGTTTTAGCAGGGGCACATGTGCCCCTGCTATATATAAGAGCTGAAGCGAGATTTAGTCTCGCTTCAGTGTCTCTTTATGCCGTACAGAAGCAGTGCTGTGCAGGATTGGGCTTGCTCCTGTGCTCATTTCTGGTACTAGCTGATGCAGCACTAATTGGTGAATGGGAATATATATTTCCTGAGCTAATGAGACTGATTTTTACCATTAAAAATACTTTTATCTTCTCATTTCATAGTGAAAAATACACTCTGTAACATTATTTCAGAATCAAATATCTTCACCATAAATTGTGGCAGGAACATAATCTAAGTTTTGTTATAATAAGCAGTAAGAATAGCCAAACAAAATTTGTGTTTTTTATCTACAGTAGCACTTTTTATTTTTAAACTGGAATTGGTAAAACTGAGAAATGTTTTTTTCTATTTTTTTTCTTTGTTTTCCCATTAAAATGCATAGAAAACAAAATTGTTTGAGGAAAAAATGTCATACAATGAAAGCCTAGTTTGTCTTGAAAAAAAACATTATATATATATATCATTTCTGTGTCATAAGTAGGGATAAAGTTATTTCTGAATAAATAAGGGCATAGCTAAACTGTCAAAACAGCTCTGGTCCATAAGTGGTAAACAAGGTCTGTGTGCGAAGTGGTTAAGTAAGTTTTATTTACGTTATTTTTTACTACAGTTCCTCTTTAAAGAGAACGCAAGCTGGCTACTTTTTTAAAATGAAAAGCCTGTAACGGCTTACTTTTGCTTTCAGGGTTCACGACGCTGCATTCAGAGCTCTGTGCTTTCATCTGAGAAGCCCAGAGTTCAGAAAGGCGGTGAATGGCCGGTAAGAGGAGGGAGGGAGCCTTCCTGACGCTCAGAGTGGGTGTTTTGAATGAGTGCCCCTCCTGCAAGCAATGCCTCTTCCCCCTCGAGATTGCTGACAAGCTGCATGTCGGCAAATTCAGGGGGGAGGGTGACATTACGGTGCAAGGAGGGGGAGGGGACGCATAGGCATCACACAGGTATGGTATAGACCAGGAGTTGGGAACCTTTTTGGCTGAGAGAGCCATAAACGCCACATATTTTAAAATGTAATTCTGTGAGAGCCATACAAAATGGTTCAAACTGGCACAGTGCACATGCGCAGCAGAGGCTCACATCCCTGTTGCCATGGTGATGAATATACAGTTGATCCGCCGGGCAGTGGAAGTGTCAGACACGTCTTCAGCTTCTCTTGGGTTTCAGCAACATCAGCAATTTCCTCGAGAGCCAGACAGGAGAAATACCGACTAACAGCTTGTACAATTAGCTAACTGACTTTGGGGTTTCACTTTGTAGGGCGAGATCCCCACTTTGGCCCAATAGGCGCCTGTCAAGTAACAGGCAGCCTATTGGGCCAATCAAAGTGCAGGGATCTCGTCCTACAAAGTCACTGGACCTGACAGGGTCCAGGGTGGGATAATTGGAGCAGCTGTTAGTTTCGGGGGAGCGCGAGTAAGTAGTGCATGCTACAGCAGTAGCGTGCCTACTTTGAGAATGCTCTGCCACATAAAGCTGCGCTGCTTGAGCAGTGTAGCTCAGTGAATCAACCCCTACTGATTTGTCTGAGAGCCAGATGTAGCCATCAAAAGAGCCACATCTGGCTCCTGAGCCATAGGTTCCCTACCTCTGGTATAGACCATGGAACATGCCTCTGTATCCCATCTGCCGCCCCCCACGCCGCCTCAGGTACATTTTTACCCTGGTGCTTGTAAGATGGAAACTGTGATGGAAATGGTATGGGCAATGAGCTGCAAATAATTCCAAGTTATTGCAGGATTATGCAGATTTTAGTATGCAAATTTTAGTATGTACAGTATGTAGCTTGAAAAGGGATCAATCAAATCCGGCCATAGTGGAATTTGATTGGTCCATTTTCAAGCCGCATACATTTGCATATGTAATTTGCACAATACACAATCCTTCTTCACTCAGAATTTTTTCCATCTCATTGACCATCCCTAATGGAAACCACTCATGTTTTGCCAATAAGGAGATTATTTAGGCAATTATAACATGACCTTGCTCTGTATTTTGTAATATGAAGACAACTCTGGGTACTGTAAAATGGCTTGTCTGATATATAAACCAATCTGATTTACTTTAAGGCGGACCTGAACTCCGAACTTCCTCCCTGCTCTAAAAGATAAGCAACAGCATAATAACCTGATTAACATGTATGAATACATCAGAGGGCAATACAAAAGCCTGGCAGATGAGCTTTTTTTCCTAGGGTTGTACCGCGGACAAGGGGACATGATCTGCGCATGGAGGAAAAATGTTTTGTCATCTATTTAGAAAGGGGTCCTTCACAGTGAGAGTGGTTAAAATCTGGAATATCCTACCTCAGGAAGTACTTATGGCAAACTCTATATCTGCATTTAGGGCTTGTTCACACCTAGGGTGTTTTGCGCTTTTGAGCGCCGGCGACTTTGAAAAACGCTCTAAAATACCTTGCGCAATGAATCCTTATGGGATAGTTCATATTAGCGCGTTTTGAGTGCTTTCCATTCACAAAAGGGCTGCATGTACCATTTTTGGGGCGATTTTGCTACAATGGAAAGCATAGGAAAAACACAACGCTCACAAATCGTTTCTTTTTTTATCCAGCGACTGCGTTTGCGGTTTGAAGAATAATTACATTGTATTTATTCTTTTCCGGGTCAAAGAGTTCACTTCCTGACTGACGTCAGGAAGTGAAAAAATGGAATCACTCTGCAAAAGCGCTTACAAAAACGCTTTGCACAAAATCGTACAGCACAGTGGAGCGCCGGCAGGGGAAAAAAAACAAAAATCGCTGCCATAAGCGATTTCAATTTTAGATGTGAACATAGCCTAAAAGAGGGCTTGGATGCTTTCCTTGCATTGAAGGGCATCCACGGCTATACTCTTTAGTTGATTCCCAGAAGAGTTGATCCAGGGATTTATCTGACTGCCATCTGGAGTCGGGAAGGAATATTTCTCTTTTAAGGCTAATTTGCCCAGGCCTTGTAAGGTTTTTCGTCTTCTACTGGATCAATTGGGATATGTGCAGGAGTTCGTTAATAAATAGACTGAATGTACAGTCGTGTTGTGTCTGCTTGGAGGAGGTAAGTCCACCACTGCCACCTCTAATTACCAAATTTTTGGCTTTTAAGCTCTTTTAAAACCCCTTTTACCCTTTTGGCGCCTCTGTTCTCTCCTATATAATATATGGGATCTGTGCAGGTTCAGGATGGTGTTTTAGTCTTATTTTATTTATTTATTTTTTCTGGTTGGACTTGATGGGCGAATGTCTTTTTTCAGCCAAACGAACTACGTAACCTTTAAAGAATAGTATTTCTTTGGTACAGTTGATACAAATCTTGCAATAAATCTGCAGTCTACTTCCTGCTTCATGGAAGCAGATGTGTTTACAAATGAGCTGCACTGCCGTGGCAGCCAGCTGACACAGCTGAAAGATCAAATTACAGTTGTGATTAGTCCCAGATGAGGGGGATTTACACAGGCTAAACTCTCTAAATACATACAGGTTGCATTTCTCTGTGTTTTCCTTCTGTCTAGTGCAAGAGAGTTCAGGTCCACTTTAACATGGTCTTAGGGCTGGAACCCACTAGAGCGATTTTTTGAGCGTTTGGGGAGCGCTTTCCCTAAACGCTCTGCCAATGTAAATAAATGTAACAAATTCCACAGTAGAGATAGCGATTAGCAAAATCGCAATCACAGGACATGCAGCATTTTGAAAGCGTTTGCGCTTCAATGTAATGTACTGAAGCGCTGGCAAATTGCTCATGAATCGCTACACATAGGGATTTGAGTGCGATTGCAACTGTAAATAAAATTATGATACATTGAAAGGACCAATCAGAATTAAAATTACTAATCGCAAATCACTACACAATCGCTAGCAAAAAGCTTACACTGTTTAAAATTGATCCCAAAAAGCGCCGGAAAATGCTCATGAAATCGCTTACAAATCGCTTATTAAAAACGCTAGCGATTGTACTAGCGATTTGCGATTTGTAGTGGGTTCCAGGCCTCCCTCTGTTTCTTGTAATATCAAGACTGCTCTGGCCACTTAAACCCAGCCTAAAGCTGGCCACTAACGGTCCAATTTCTAGCGAAAAATCGTTCGAGCGATCAGAAATTCTGATCGGATTGGTTGTAAATAATTCCCATTGGTGGACACAATCGATTATGAACGAGTGAAAAAAATGTCGCCCGAATGAATTTTCGTCGAACGAAAATTTGGATTTTCTTGGTGGTCGTGATAGATAGGAAGAAATGATTGGTTAGTTGATGGTGTAGTGAACGATTTTTCGTCCGATCAGAATTTCTGATCGCTCGGACGATTTTTCACTAGAAATTGGACCGTTAGTGGCCAGCTTAGGATTGTCCCTACTTTGTTTTCTCTATTATGTTTCCAGCTACAAAATCAATTTTATGTGACATTACAATTTCAAATGAAGTTCTCACTTTTTTTTAAATAAGTTTAATAAACCATCTTATTAAACAATAATTAACTTCATTTTTTACATACAGTATATTAGTCTAATAGTGCAACATGATAAAAGTTAAAAATGTATATAAAACTCTAAAAGTACAGAAGACTTCTTCTGGTACCCAATTCTTCTTGTTCATTCACTCTTGGTGCCCTAAAATAGAGACAGAATGATTACAGGATATTAGCCTTATTGTGCATTTATACAGCATTGACATATTTTCCCATAAGTCCGATTTTTTTCAATGGCAAGATCAAAAGTTCTCTTACTCCTTACAGTAGATGAGACAGATTATTTTGGCATCCTATATAATAAAGCCCTAATGTCCCTGCGTCCGTCCCTGTGTCAGTGCTTTATTGCACTGCGCATGTGCAGGGACAGACGGAGAGCCAGAGGAGGACGGGTCCAGAAGGGCGGCGGGTGTGCAGGCGCGGTGGGCTTGTGAGTCGGGCGGGGCGCGTGCGCGATGGGTGCGCGGCGGTATTAGTGACAGACCTTTGCCTGTTTTTACATGGGCTAAGTCACTAGTACTTGTATAATGTCAGAGAGGCAAGGTGTGTCTTGCATGAAGCCAAAAAATATTAGCAATATTTTACTACTACTAAACCTAACCCTACTCTCATACAGAACCCTCTCTCTACGGATGCCTAGCTCTACGGCCCCCCTGGTGGTGCCTAACCCTACGAACCACCTAGTGGTGTCTGAACTTAATCCCCCTACCCCATGCCCCCCCCCCCCCCCGTGGTGCATAACTCTAAGGCCCTCCTTGTGGTTCCTAACCCTAAGAGCCCACAAAATTATAATTCTCAAAACTAATGTAAAAATGATTTTAAAAGTGGAATTTCAAAATGTTGAAAAGTTAAAACGATAATTTACAAAAATGATAATTGTCAAAACAATTTCATAACAATATTTTTCAAACCACTAATTCTGAAAACTTTAAATTTCAAGGTGATGGGCGCGGTGCCTGGCGCCCAATCGTCCATGTTTTGTGCCCAATAGCCGCCATTTAACATTAGAGGGAATAGCCTTAAAGAGTTAAATATCAGGTATGTAAGTGGCTGACTCAGTCCTGACTCAGACAGGAAGTGACTACAGTGTGACCCTCACTGATAAGAAATTCCAACTATAAAACACTTTCCGAGCAGGCACGAGATAAAAAGGGTAAATAGTTCATAGACTTTAGCTCTGGCATACTTCAATGAGTGTGTCACTGAGCAAAAACAATAAAACAGTTTAAACTTAAAAAGTAGATTTAAGCATAAAATAAAACCGTAGAATATCTTAGAGTATTTTTTAGGAGAAGGAAGATAGATACAATGGTTTATTTCATTTGTTTATTTTTGCCTCGGGTGTCCTTTAACCTCCCTGGTGGTATGATTCCCGCGGCCGGAGGGTTTTTTTTAACCTTTTTTTTTTTTTTTTTTTTTTTTTAGCATGTAGCTAGCCTAGTGCTAGCTACATGCTTCCCCTCCTCCCTGCGGCGTCCTCCCCGTACGCGCCGATCGCCGCCGGCGCGTATGCCCATCCGGAAATCCCGTTCTCTTTTTCTTCAAGTCAGAGAGGTGTATTTAGAGTAAGGAAATGGTTTGTTAAGGATTATCTCTATGCAATAGAGGTGTTCATTACCAGCATAGCAACAATAAAAAGCTAATAGGATGGATGAAGGAGGGCCCTAGTGGTCCCCTCTGGCCCAAAGGCCCTGGTGCGGTCGCAAGCTCTGCATCCCCTATTGCTACACCACTGTTTGGAGATACCCGCAGTAATGCGCTGTAATGTAATTTTTGGCAGCAAGCCATACTATAAGTGAGGCTCTCTAGCGCTCACTTCCTGTGGTGGAAATATGAATTGCACCACTATTGAAATATACTGTATTTTTTGTACCATAAGACTCACTTTTTCAGCCCCAAAAGTGGGGGTAAAAATTCAGTGAGTCTTATGGTCCGAAAGTGTCCCCCTCCCAGCTGCCCTCCTATGCCTGGTGTCCAGACACTAGGGGCACAGGGGGGCGAAGGGGGCCAGTGAGACACAAAAGGACACAGGGGAAACCAGCCAGAGGGGAGACAGGGAGGCAGATGGGACATGGGGAGCACAGGGGGGCAGAGAGGGCCAGTGAGACACAGAAGGACACAGGGGAAACCAGCCAGAGCGGAGACAGGGAGGCAGATGGGACATAGGGGGCACAGGGGGGCAGAGAGGGCCAGTGAAACACAGAAGGACACAGGGGAAACCAGCCAGAGGGGAGACAGTGAGAGATGGAACATGGGGAGCACAGGGGGGCAGAGAGGGCCAGTGAGACACAAAAGGCTACAGAGGAAACCAGCCAGAGGGGAGACAGGGAGAGATGGAACATAGGGGGCAGAGGGGGCCAGTGAGACACAAAAGGCTACAGAGGAAACCAGCCAGAGGGAAGACAGGGAGAGATGGAAAATGGGGAGCACAGGGGGGCAGAGGGGACTCAGAGGGGGCCAGTGAGAAACAAAAGGACACAGGAGAAACCAGCCAGAGGGGAGACAGGGAGGCAGATGGAACACAGAGAGGTGGTGAGACACAGAAGGACATGGGACACTGGCCAGAGGGGAGACAGGAGGGCACATAGGGGCAAATAAGACACTGGGGACACAGGACACCGATACATTGGTACAAAATAATTGGGACAAAAACATCTACAAGACGCTCCTGGACCATAGATGCACCAGTTTATATATATATATACCTCTAAACCTGGGTGCTTCTTATAGTCCAGAGCGTCTTATAGTCCAAAAAATATGGTAAAATGCATCAGAACGCAAACGCAAAAAAGTTTAAAATATCTGTTGCGCAGAAACAGTGAAAACGGGTGATGCAACTCAATGAAAATGCTCTAGTGTGAAAAGGGCCTAAAAGTTCAAGTAAGGAGGTTGAGGGTAAAGGTTAAATTTGATTCAATAAGTAAAAAAATGATATGAAAGAATGTATGTGGGCAGATTAAAGAAGAAGATTGAGTGGCATGGAGAGAGAGGAGTGGTGGGGGATGAATGAGATTAGAGAGAGAAGGCATGGGGGAGATGAAAGAGGAGTGGTGGAGGATGAATGAGATTGGAGAGAAGGCATGGGGGGAGATGAGAGAGGAGTGGTGGGGGATGAAAGAGATTAGAGAGAAGGCATGGGGGAGATGAGAGAGGAGTGGTAGAGGATGAATGAGATTGGAGAGAAGGCATGGGGGAGATGAGAGAGGAGTGGTGGAGGATGAATGAGATTAGAGAGAAGGCATGGGGGAGATAAGAGAGGAGTGGTAGAGGATGAATGAGATTGGAGAGAAGGCATGGGGGAGATGAGAGAGGAGTGGTAGAGGATGAATGAGATTAGAGAGAAGGCATGGGGGAGATGAGAGAGGAGTGGTAGAGGATGAATGAGATTAGAGAGAAGGCATGGGGAGATGTGAGAGGAGTGGTGGGGGATGAATGAGATTAGAGAGAAGGCATGGGGGAGATGAGAGAGGAGTGGTGGAGGATGAATGAGATTTGAGGGAAGGCACGGGGGAGATGAGAGAGCGGTGGTAGAGGATGAATGAGATTGGAGAGAAGGCATGGGGGAGATGAGAGAGGAGTGGTAGATGAATGAGATTAGAGAGAAGGCATGGGGGAGATGAGAGAGGAGTGGTGGAGGGTGAATGAGATTAGAGAGAAGGCATGGGGGAGATGAGAGGGGAGTGGTAGGGGATGAATGAGATTAGAGAAGCCATGGGGGGGAGATGAGAGAGGAGTGGTGGTGGATGAATGAGATTAGAGAGAAGGCATGGGGAGATGAGAGAGGAGTGGTGGTGGATGAATGAGATTAGAGAGAAGGCATGGGGAGATGAGAGAGGAGTGGTGGTGGATGAATGAGATTAGAGAGAAGGCATGGGGAGATGAGAGAGGAGTGGTGGAGGATCATTGAGATTAGAGAGAAGGCATGGGGGAGATGAGAGAGGAGTGGTGGAGGGTGAATGAGATTAGAGAGAAGGCATGGGGGAGATGAGAGAGGAGTGGTAGAGGGTGAATGAGATTAGAGAGAAGGCATGGAGAGATGAGAGGGGAGTGGTGGAGGATGAATGAGATTAGAGAGAAGGCACGGGGAGATGAGAGAGGAGTGGTGGAGGATGAATGAGATTAGAGAGAAGGCATGGGGGAGATGAGAGGAGTGGTGGAGGGTGAATGAGATTAGAGAGAAGGCATGGGGGAGATGAGAGGGGAGTGGTGGGGGATGAATGAGATTAGAGAAGGCATGGGGGGAGATGAGAGAGGAGTGGTGGGGGATGATGAGATTAGAGAGAAGGCAAGGGGGAAATGAGAGAGAGGGGTGCTGGAGGATGAATGAGATTAGAGAGAAGGCATGGGGGAGATGAGAGAGGAGTGGTGGATGAATGAGACTAGAGAGAAGGCACGGGGGAGATGAGAGGGGAGTGGTGGACGATGAATGAGATTAGAGAGAAGGCATGGGGGAGATGAGAGGAGTGGTAGATGAATGAGATTAGAGAGAAGGCATGGGGAGATGAGAGAGGAGTGGTGGAGGATGAATGAGATTAGAGAGAAGGCATGGGGGAGATAAGAGAGGAGTGGTGGAGGATGAATGAGATTAGAGAGAAGGCACGGGGGAGATAAGAGGGGAGTGGTGGACGATGAATGAGATTAGAGAGAAGGCATGGGGGAGATGAGAGGAGTGGTAGATGAATGAGATTAGAGAGAAGGCATGGGGAGATGAGAGAGGAGTGGTGGAGGATGAATGAGATTAGAGAGAAGGCATGGGGGGAGATGAGAGAGGAGTGGTGGAGGATGAATGAGATTAGAGAGAAGGCACGGGGGAGATGAGAGGGGAGTGGTGGAGGATGAATGAGATTAGAGAGAAGGTACGGGGGAGATGAGAGGGGAGTGGTGGACGATGAATGAGATTAGAGAGAAGGCATGGGGGAGATGAGAGGAGTGGTAGATGAATGAGATTAGAGAGAAGGCATGGGGAGATGAGAGAGGAGTGGTGGAGGATGAATGAGATTAGAGAGAAGGCATGGGGGAGATGAGAGAGGAGTGGTGGTGAATAAATAAAATTAGAGAGAAGGCATGGGGGAGATGAGAGAGGAGTGGTGGATGAATGAGATTAGAGAGAAGGCATGGGGGAGATGAGAGGGGAGTGATGGACAATAAAGCAGATTAGAGGGAAGGCATGGGGGAGATGAGAGGAGAGTGGTGGAGGATGAATGAGATTAGAGAGAAGGCATGGGGGAGATGAGAGAGGAGTGGTGGACCGATGAATGAGATTTGAGGGAAGGCATGGGGAGATGAGAGAGGAGTGGTAGAGGATGAATGAGATTAGAGAGAAGGCATGGGGAGATGTGAGAGGAGTGGTGGGGGATGAATGAGATTAGAGAGAGGGCATGGGGGAGATGAGAGAGGAGTGTTGAAGGATGAATGAGATTAGAGAAAAGGCATGGGGGAGATGAGAGAGGGGTGGTGGGGGATGAATGAGATTATAGAGAAGGCATGGGGGAGATGAGAGAGGAGTGGTGGACAATGAAGGAGATTAGAGAGAAGGCACGGGGGAGATGAGAGAGGAGTGGTAGATGAATGAGATTAGAGAGAAGGCATGGGGGAGATGAGAGAGGAGTGTTGGAGGATGAATGAGATTAGAGAGAAGTCATGGGGGAGATGAGAGAGGAGTGCTGGAGGATGAATGAGATTAGAGAGAAGGCATGGTGGGAGATGAGAGAGGAGTGGTGGAGGATGAATGAGATTAGAGAGAGGGCATGGGGAGATGAGAGAGGAGTGGTGGGGGATGAAAGAGATTAGAGAGAAGGCATGGGGGAGATGAGAGAGGAGTGCTGGAGGATGAATGAGATTAGAGAGAAGGCACGGGGGAGATGAGAGGAGTGGTGGACGATGAATGAGATTTGAGGGAAGGCATGGGGAGATGAGAGAGGAGTGGTGGGGGATGAATGAGATTAGAGAGTAGGCATGGAGGATATGAGAGAGTAGTGGTGGAGGATGAATGAGATTAGAGAGAAGGCATAGGGGAGATGAGAGAGGAGTGGTGGAGGATGAATGAGATTAGAGAGAAGGCATAGGGGAGATGAGAGAGGAGTGGTAGATAAATGAGATTAGAGAGAAGGCATGGGGGAGATGAGAGGAGTGGTGGAGGATGAATGAGATGAGAGAGAAGGCATGGGGGAGATGAGAGAGGAGTGGTGGACAATGAATGAGATTAGAGAGAAGGCATGGGGGAGATGAGAGAGGAGTGGTGGAAGATGAATGAGATTATAGAGAAGGCAAGGGGAAGATGAGAGAGGGGTGGTGGGGGATGAATGAGATTAGAGAGAAGGCATGGGGGAGATGAGAGAGGAGTGGTAGATGAATGAGATTAGAGAGAAGGCATGGGGGAGATGAGAGAGGAGTGGTAGATGAATGAGATTAGAGAGAAGGCATGGGGGAGATGAGAGAGGAGTGGTAGAGGATGAATGAGATTAGAGAGAAGGCATGGGGGAGATGAGAGAGGAGTGGTAGAGGATGAATGAGATTAGAGAGAAGGCATGGGGGAGATGAGAGAGGAGTGGTTGAGGATGAATGAGATTAGAGAGAAGGCACGGGGGAGATGAGAGAGCGGTGGTGGAGGATGAATGAGATTAGAGAGAAGGCATGGGGGAGATGAGAGAGGAGTGGTAGAGGATGAATGAGATTAGAGAGAAGGCATGGGGGAGATGAGAGAGAGTGGTTGAGGATGAATGAGATTAGAGAGAAGGCATGGGGGAGATGAGAGGGGAGTGGTGGAGGATGAATGAGATTAGAGAGAAGGCACGGGGGAGATGAGAGAGCGGTGGTGGAGGATGAATGAGATTAGAGAGAAGGCACGGGGGAGATGAGACAAGAGTGGTGGAGGATGAATGAGATTAGAGAGGAGGCACGGGGGAGATGAGAGAGGAGTGGTGGGGGATGAATGAGAATAGATAGAAGGCATGGGGGAGATGAGAGAGGGGTGGTGGGGGATGAATGAGATTAGAGAGAAGACATGGGGGGAAATAAGAGATGAGTGGTAGAAGATGAGTGAGATTAGAGAGAAGGCATGGGGTAGATGAGAGAGGAGTATCGGGGGATGAATGAGATTAGAGAGAAGGCATGGGGGAGATGAGAGAGGAGTGGTAGAGGATGAATAAGATTAGAGAGAGGGCATGGGGGAGATGAGAGAGGAGTGGTAGATGAATGAGATTAGAGAGAAGGCATGGGGGAGATAAGAGATAAGTGGTAGAGGATGAATAAATTTAGAGAAAAGGCATGGGGGAGATGAGAGAGGAGTGGTAGATGAATGAGATTAGAGAGAAGGCATGGGGGAGATGAGAGAGGAGTGGTAGATGAATGAGATTAGAGAGAAGGCATGGGGGAGATAAGAGATAAGTGGTAGAGGATGAATAAGTTTAGAGAAAAGGCATGGGGGAGATGAGAGAGGAGTGGTAGATGAATGAGATTAGAGAGAAGGCATGGGGGAGATGAGAGAGGAGTGGTAGAGGATGAATAAGATTAGAGAGAAGGCATGGGGGAGATGAGAGAGGAGTGGTGGAAGATGAATGAGATTAGAGAGAAGGCATGGGGGGGATGAGAGAGGAGTGGTGGAGGATGAATGAGATTAGAGAGAAGGCATGGGGGAGATAAGAGGTAGAGGATGAATAAGATTAGAGAGAAGGCATGGGGGAGATGAGAGAGGAGTGGTAGATGAATGAGATTAGAGAGAAGGCATGGGGGGAGATGAGAGAGGAGTGGTAGATGAATGAGATTAGAGAGAAGGCATGGGGGAATAGAGGATGAATTAGATTAGAGAAAGAAGGGGATGATGAGATTAGAGAGACAAGGCATGGATGAGAAAAGAGAGGAGTGGCAGAGAATAAATTAAATTAGAGAGATGTTACAGGGGAGAAGAGAGGGGAGTGGTGGAGGATGATGAGATTAGAGAGGAGAAGGGGATGATGAGATTAGAGAGAGAAGTAGTTAGGGAAGTGCACTGTGCTGTACTTCGTCAGTCTGTGCAGCATCTATATTATGCACTGATGATGATCTGAACTCACAGAATTTGATTCTGGCTCCTTGGTTACTCCCTGTGTTTATAGCGAACACGGAATGGTCCGTCAGGCTGCTGAGTCCCAACCAGGTGTAGATTGCTCTGTAAAACACATCACTCTGTCAACATTGAATAATGATAAAATACTGATAATGCTTTGTTTGAATAGCAAGACCAATAGGTACGGAAAGACCACACAGGCTTAGGCCTAGAGCTACAAGGCTAAGGGCAGCACATTACCCTTGATTTCATTTTTATCAAAAATTTAATTTTTCTTTAAGGTCTTTAAGAAGTTCCACTATTTTGGGGTCTGTAATCTGCAAAGATTAATGATGAACATGTTCTCATCTCATTGCATTTGTATGTGCATAGTCATGTCTAAGTGGTCCAAACAGAAACTGATAGATGGGGGATCACAGCCTCTTGCCTCTGAAAACTGATTGTTAGGCAATAACTTTAGAAGCAGCAGTCATGTGATCATCCCCATCTACTTTCTGTAGGTCTTTGACCTCAATTGTTGTTACAGAGATCAAGAACAACACCTTCCACCCTTTATCTTTGTATGTTAAAGGGAACCAAGCACCACTTTTTCCTGTCCCCTTCTATCTGCCCATTATTTATCCAGGGGAAGGTGTGACGATAGCATCTGTGACTTCTGTAAACTCTTTAAAGGGACACTTAAGTCAAACAAAAAAAATGAGTTTTACTCACCTGGGGCTTCCAATAGCCCCCTGCAGCTGTCCGGTGCCCTCGCTGTCTCCCTCCGATCCTCCTGGCCCCGCCGGCAGCCACTTCCTGTTTCGGTGACAGGAGCTGACAGGCTGGGGACGCGAGTGATTCTTCGCATTCCTGGCCACAATAGCGCCATCTATGCTGCTATAGCATACATCATATACCATATAGCAGCATAGAGGGTGCTAATGTGTCTGGGAACACGAAGAATAACTCGCGTCCCCAGCCTGTCAGCTCCTGTCACCGAAACAGGAAGTGGCTGCCGGCGGGGCCAGGAGGATCGGAGGGAGACAGCGAGGGCACCGGACAGCTGCAGGGGGCTATTGGAAGCCCCAGGTGAGTAAAACTCATTTTTTTTGTTTGACTTAAGTGTCCCTTTAAAGCTCAGTATCCTGTCCAACACCTCCCCTTTCCCCGCTTAAATCTTTACAGGATACCCGAAGTGACATGTGACATGATGAGATAGACATATGTATGTACAGTGCCAAGCACACAAGCTGTGTTCCTTTTTTTCTTTATCTGCCTGAAAGAGTTAAATATCAGGTATGTAAGTGGCTGACTCAGTCCTGACTCAGACAGGAAGTGACTACAATGTGACCCTCGCTGATAAGAAATTCCCCTTTTTACCTCTTTCCTGCTCTCAGAAGCCATTTTCTGCTAGGAAAGTGTTTTATAGTTGGAATTTCTTATCAGTGAGGGTCACACTGTAGTCACTTGCTGTCTGAGACAGCCACTTACATACCTGATATTTAACTCTTTCAGGCAGAGAAAGAAAAAAAGAACCACAGCATAGTTATTTGTGTGCTTGGCACTGTACATACCCATGTCTATCTCATCATGTCACCTCGGGTATCCTTTATTTTTGCTCTGCTAATGTGTGCAGTAAAATAATTAAAGTAGGTTAATAAAACCCTCTGCTAAATGTTTACATGTAAAAACAAGAGGTAAAATTGATTTTTTTTATTAATCAGCCACATTGTTGCCATGCATACTAAATGTGCTATTGAGGTGCCCTGGGTGCTAAAACTGTTGCTTGGCTCACTTTAATAGGAAGCCGAGGTGACAGACAGATGAAGGTTGCCATATTTATTTCCTTTTAAACAATACCAGTTGCCTGGCAGTCCTGCTGATCTATGAGGCTGCAGTAGTGTCTGAATCACACACCCGTAAAAAGCAAACAGCAGGGGAAAGTTCAAATGTACTTATCTGGGGCTTCTTCCCGCCCCCCGGCAGTCTATCAGGTCTCTCAGAATCCTCCTGATCCCCTCCACTGTGCCGCTGTCTCCTCAGAAAGATCTGCGATTAGAACAGTACTTGCAGCCACCACACTTGCACAGTCCTGTCTGCCCACCTCCTCAATCGCGTTTCTAAGCATGCCCAGTCAACACAATTTGCTAAGAATTATTTTAACATAACAGACAGATTTTGGACTAGTCTATCTCCTCATGTGGGATTCTCATGGTTTTCTTTATTTTCAAAAATACGTATTGAATAGCAGTTCTGATTGGGGGGGCTGCATCTTTGTATGGATCCTCTACAGGGGATGCTTTTGTAAAGAATATATTAAATAATGAGAATCCCCCTTAAGGAGATGGACTAGTAGTCCCAAACCTGTCAGGTCCGTCAGATTTCTACTAACTACTGTAAGTGACAGCAACATAAGAGACAGGTAATTTGTAGCACATCTTACTCTTACTCTAGAAGAAAGATAATTCTTAAATGTATGTGTTTGCATGTATGTAAAATGTTAATTTTTTTTCCCGCAATAGTGGTCCTTTAAATCTCACGGTTGGTTGGGGGGGGGGGGGGGGGATAGGGCACAAAATAGGTTCACTCATATCTATAGCATATTGTGTATATTGCTTGACTATACTATGCTCTGAGGAACAGCCATCTATTACATTTCTTCTGCATCCACAATCCAGTAAACACTCCAGTTATTTTGGAATTTCTGCAGACTCCCTGGTGCCTGCTCTATTCAGTCTCCAATAGAGATAGCAGTGGGCCTCTGATATCTATGTGTGAAGAATACTAGGACAAGCCTGATAATGGTCCCTCTCTCAGTCCCTGTGAATGTAGCATGCCCTGTGTTAGAATACAGTGCACAAAGTAGACACAAAGCGGCCTAGAATAGGGTTTCCACAAATCATAGCTCAGTAGGTAGTACCAACATTAAAGAGAACCAGAGACGAAGCACCCTCATGTATTTTACCATAAAGATCAGTGGGAACATTAGAGAAAACACCTACCCTGCTCTCTGCTTCATTCTGCACTGCACAGCCTGCTTGTTAGCAGCCCTGATAAAATCTCCGACTGAGCATGCAGTCTGGCTTTGCTCAGGAATATTTATAGCTCAGTCTGTGTTCTCTCATGTTTTTTCAAGCCCAAGCCTGCCCCCTGCTGGCTCTGCTCAGGAATTTTTATAGCTGAGTCATTATAGCAAAGCCAGACTGAATGCTCAGTCAGGGATTTTATCAGGGTTGATAGGAAGCAAGGTGAGCAGTGCATGATGAAACAGAAAGCATGGTAGATGTTTTCTTTAATGTTCCCACTGATACATATGGGAAAATACATGAGGGTGCTTCGTCTCTTTAAGGGGCCACTATTGCGAAAAAAATGTTACATTTTAAATACGGTACATGTAAACACCTACAAATAAGAAGTAGGTTTCTTCCACAGAAAATGAGGCATAAATGACTTTGCTCCTATGTTCCTGTTGCTTATAGTAAGTAGTAGAAATCTGTCACACCCGACAGGTTTTGACTAGGCCATCTCTTCATGGGGGGGGGGCTCTTAGCATGGTCTGAAATTCCTTGAAAAGTATTTACACAAATATGCTAGCCAGCCTCCGTGATCGCTGCACACTTTTTTGGCAGTTGGATGGTGCAATTGCCATTCCCTAAGTGCTTTTGAAAATAAAGAAAACCCTGAGAATCCCCCATGAAGTAATGGACTAGTCCAAAACCTGTCGGTTTTGTCAGACTTTTACTACCTATTGCAAGGGACAGCAACATAGGAGAAAGGTAATTTATGGCTCATTTTACTCCAGAAGAAATGTGCTTTTTATTTGTGTGTTTTTAAAATGTTTGCCCTAACATACAGTATCAAGCTCATAATTGGTGCAGGAAGAGTACTGACCATGTCACCATAAGCCCCGCCTCTCTGTGCATCATTGCTTCCTGCGAGCTTGATTTACAGAGAACATTTTAATAGATGCAGGATGTTTTGAATCAGGATGATACCATTTATTGGCCAACTTACAAAAAAAAAAAAAAAAAAAAAAAAGTAGGCTTTCGGTGAGCAAGCCTTCGAAAGCTTGCTCTTTTTCGTTCAAGTTCTCCAATAAATGGTATCATCCTGATTCAAAACTTCCTGCTTTTACTGATAGCTGACACAGTACAATACTTTGCTGCTATTTTGTTAGAAGTCATGTATTTCTTCACCAGAGCATTTTACCCAACAATGCATTTTTATGCCAATTCATTAAGGATTTTACGTGTAGCACTTTAGTAAAAGGTGCACTACCTCGCGCGGTACTCTAAGGCCTCTTTCACAGTGGGACGTTAAAGGCACACGTTATAAAAATGTATAACGCAGACTAACGCACAGCAATACAAAGTATGTGTGACATTCACAGTGCACACGTTGCGTTGTGTGTAACGTGTAGCAATATTTAGAAAGTGCTGCATGCTGTGCGTTTAGCAATACATTTGCTGCGTTATGTGTGTTGCACATGCTCAGTAATGTTTATTTTTTTAAATATAACGCATGCGCCGCTTTCGTTCCATCAGTGTGCGACAAAAACGGCGCACCAAGAGACACATAACGCAGTGCAAAATAACGTCTAATTTCATAACCTACATGCACTGCGTTAGAGGAACGTTGTGCGACTTTAACGTTGCATCAAACGCAACGTCCCACTGTGAATGAGGCCTTAAGTACCAGTAGCCTGTCTATCCTGCTGATCCTTTGCCTCTAATACATTTAGCCCTAGACCCTGAACAAGCATGCAGCAAATCAGGCGTTTCTGATATTATTGTCAGATCTGACAAGATTAGCTGCATGCTTGTTTCTGGTGTGATTCAGACACTACTGCAGCCAACTATATCAGCCGGGCTGCCAGGCAACTGGTATTGTTTAAAAGGAAATAAATATGGCAGCCTTCATATTCTTCTCACTTCAACTGTGCTTTAAGCCTCATAAACACATACAAGGATTGATGCTCTGGGCGGATCAGGCCACAGTCCGGGCAATGCAGCTCACTTGCTGAGGGGGAACGGGGGCCTCAGTAAACACATTAGGTTTTTAGCAGAGGTGATCATAATCAGCACCCACATGCGTAGCCTTAAAAAGCTGTATGAAAAAATCCATCTGGTCAATGAAGCTGGTTACTCTTACCCCGCACCCTCCCCAAACCTTCTGATGACTCATGCTGTCTCCTTTCCCACTAGACAGCATGAGTCATGAGAAGGGTGGAGTGAGGAGTGATCATGCAAGAGTCAGCACCTTTAGTTGTGATTGCACTACTCCGTAGTTGATCTGAACAGCATTTTTTCTAGTGCTGGTGTTCAAATTCGGGATCTCACATTTGGAATACCCGAATTATGCCGAATATCACACTTCAGCACCCAAGCTAGGGGACAGGGTCGCGGGGAGGTCACTCTTGCTGCACTTCACATGCTTCCTCCTTCTGGCTTGGAAGGAAGCATTGGAGTCACCACCTGGACCACAATTCTGTGACCCTGTCCACCAGCTCAGGTGCTGAAGTTCATTCGTGTTTCCAAATGCAGGATTCCACATTCCGACACCATCACTATTTCCATATGGCTGAGTAGGGCAAAATAAAAGGTGGTTATTATTATTATTATTTATTTATAAAGCGCCAACATATTCCATGGCGCTGTACAATGTAAGAAAACAAACAGGGGATACATAATAATACAGAGTAAGCAAGCAGCTCAGGGTGACCCAAACTACAAGGAATAATAATATAGACAATGATATACATCAAATATAAACACTGACACAAAACTAAGAAATGCTGATTACAATAGCAAATTTAACATGATGACTAAAATGTATAAATGTCTAACAGAGTGCAAGCAATTAAAATAACATTCCATGCCACAAAAGGGTGAGAGCCCTGCCCTTGCGAGCTCACAATCTTAAGGAATGGGGTGGAAACAAGAGGTTATGGTTAGGAGCTGTATCTGGGTCTTTATTAAAGTGAACCTCCAGACTAAAAATCGACTCAGCAGCACTGAAAAGGCTTGGTGTTTCTTTAACAGTTTCACAGCATCAGAACTTTGTTTCTCTTATACAAGCCTCATTTTTAGCTGCACAGAAGAAAACTGCCCGGGCTTTTTTCCCCTGATGCTGTGCAAAGCATGATGGGATTTCTGATTTTGTTGTTCTCGTTGTTCTCTGTTTTTTGTCTCTGTTTTGGTGCATTTTTTTTTTTTTACATTTTGAATTTGACAATTGAAGCCTAGCACCTGCAGCTGGGAGGGGTTATCAGGACACAGGATAGTTGGAACTGTGTCTCCTGCTCCTTGTCACCTCCTTTCAACCAAAAAGATGGCTGCCCCCATGACAAAGATGGCAGCCCCCATGAATCACAAACATTTGCCTGTTCTTTTAAAACAGGGTGGGTAAGAGATTATATTACCTATCTATTCTAATTAACATAACTAATGTAATTTGATGACAGTATGTTTGTTTAGGCTGAAGTTCCCCTTTAAACACTTCTGTTTCAGAATATGATACATTCATATACAAGTGAGGGAAGAAAGTATTTGATCCCCTGCTGAATTTTCTTGTTTCCCCAATAAATGGGTAGTCTATAATTGTAATGGTAGGTTTATTGTAGCGGTGGGAGACAAAATAACAACAAAAGAGCCTTCAAAAACCCAATGCCCCAAAGTCAGAGCTTGATGTGCATTGTAATGAGTTGAAGAAGTATTTGATTCCCTATCAAAAGATGACTTGGCGCTTGGTGGCAAAACTCTTGTTGGCCATCACAGAGGTTAGACGTTTCCTGTAGTTGGCCACCAGGTCCGCACACAACTCAGGACTTGGATTTTGGCCCACTCCACTTTGCAGATCCTGTACTAGTCAGTAAAGGTTTCAAGGCTGATGTTGGGCAACTCAAACCTTCAACTCCCTCCACACATTTTCTATTGGATTAAGGTCTGGAGACTGGCTAGGCCACTCCAGGACCTTCATGTCCTTCTCCTTGAGCCACTCCTCTGTTGCCTTTGCCCATTGTTTTGGGTCATAGTCATGCTGGAATAATCATCCATGACCCATTTTCAAGATGTGCCTCATTCAAATGTACATTGACAAACTGCAGATGGGCCTTTTTTAGTACATGTGCTGTCTTGAACAGGGGGACCTTGTGGGCTCTGCAAGTTTGAGTCCTTCACGGCGTAGTGTGCTACCAATTGTATTCTTGGTTACTGTAGTCCTAGCTGCCCTGAAATCATTGACAAGTTCCCCCTGTGTAATTCTCAGCTGCTTTGTCCCAGTTTTCAGGATCACTGCAATTCCATGAGGCGAGACAGCCCTCCCAGCTACAATAAAGCTCAGGGTCTTGCAGAGGGTCCTTAAGTGGGTCCTTCTCAAATCTAAAAAAGCTCCCCCTCACCTTGAAATGCCCAGTAGTACCAACAAGTGGTGGGGGACCTTTGCCCGAGCCCCCTTGCCCTGCAGTGACGTGACCTCCCCCTGACCATACACAGAAATGCACAGTAGTACCAAACCAGAGTAGTAAGGGTCTCCCACCGTATCACACCACCCCCCTGAGCCCCTCTGTTTGCCACACACATTCGGTCACAGAGGCGCTAGCTGCATTCGTTGGTGTGGAGTCAGTCGGACCTGACACCGGCAGCCGCACATTACCACCTCCTCTTTGCTGTCTCCTTGGCAGTCTCCGCTGAACATGTGGTGCATGGTTGCTATGGAGACGCCAAGCTTTGAGGAAATTTCCACTTGTTGGCGCCTGTGCCACCTGGGTCCATGTGTCTGTCGGCAATCAGTGATTATAAGTTACTTACTTGCAAGTCTGCTGCAACCCTCCAGTCCACCCCACACCACTAACTCCTCATGCATATTAGGGAGGAATTCCAGAGGAGGAAGGGTCTAGGGTAGTGGGTCACACCAATGGGCGCGGGGGGAGGGGGGCTTGTGCTTGAGCACCCAAAGCCACCCCCTCCCCCGTGCCTGATAAAGATACCTTACAATTTTTGGTCATGAGGGTAAACAAGCAAACTTAGCAGGTGATCAAATACGTCTTTCCCTCACTGTACGCCAATCTAGTACAGGGTCACTTTAAGGAAAAAAAACAAAACAAAACAGCCATTGTTCTGTGTGTGGACGCTGTAATGTGGAATGGAAAGATTTTGCTGCCATTTGCAGATCATTTCCGAACATCGAGTATTGGTTTTCCTATGAGCCGTCTACAGTGTAGCTGGAGTCATTCCTGTCCCCTCATTAAGGAAATGGCCTGAGGAACTCGAGACGGGAGCTGTTGGTACACGACACTGACGCTTCCACAGATGAATTGCCTCTTGTGAAACCAGGTTCAGCCTGACCATTGTCTCGTCCTCTATACAGACAGCAATTTGCATGTCATTAGGGGGGAAATCTTACACTCCTCACGGCGAGGTTTATCCAGCCCAGATAAAAAGTCGCCAGTAGGCACATAATATCCGCGTATGAGCTCACAGCGCTTCTTCTTCACTGCAGCAGTATCTAAAGTAACACTGCTCTGCAGGATGGCGGGAATCTTATATGGATGAAGGGAGGGGGGGGGGGGGGGAACTGTTGGATAAAAATGAAAGAGGAACCGTACTGAAGAATGCAGTAAATTATTCAGGATACCCACTTTAACGTTAACTATCCTGGTTTCAGCATCAGGAGCATTTCCTATATCTATCTATCTATCGCTGTATATTGTTGTGTAGCCCCGCCCTCCCAGTGATGCTTTGCCTAGGCTGTTTATTTATTATGGAAGTGATCATTTCTACTAGCTTTAGAACACTCAGCAAACGAACATTCCGCAAAGATCACCAGCCAGTAGTAGCTAGTAGATCACCTTCCAGCTATTGCTGGTGGCCAAATTATGCTGTTTTTATCATAATTTGGGCGCTGTCTTTTGCCACTATAGTTGTAATTCACATGACTACTTATGGTCACGCCATTTTTGCCTGACTCGGCTAACAGCTGTTTCGGATGAGAATGCTTGCTCACAGCTTTCAAAGGTATGGAATAAAAGGGGAAGTGTCACAGGAGCCCTAGTGGCTGACCGCACTTAGCCTTCTAAACGGTGCCAGCGCACAGATCGTGCGAACTCTGGTCGCAGTCAATGCACAGGAACCGTTAAGAATTAGCCGCAGACAACTCAGAAGGGAGCCTGTGAGACACGGGTGATTACAACTTCACCCACTGGTTCAGAGTAAACTGCCACCACCGCGGTTACCATGGGACCGTGGAGCCCACTAACTGACTAGTCCTGCGAATAAAACGGTTAAACACACGATATTCTGTCTAGCCAACAACAAACAAACAGTAGCGTATCTTCAGAGACCCGGGATCAGTTCTGTGTGTGCTGATAAGCAGGGTAGCGGACAGTGAATGACTTGGAGAAAGTCGTTTATTCACGCAATATAAATAATTAATATCTACAGACAATTATTAAAATCACAATTATTAAGACAGTAATAGCCAGTATGAAATAAAGAGGGAGAAAATACTTATGGTTTGTGGAAATATGTCCTTCTGTGGGAAAATCATCAAGTTCAAGCAAAACGGTTTCAAGTTCTTAGAGTTTTTTGTTTCAGAGTAAAGTTCAGCAAGATTTAGAATCCAAACAAAATGGAGGATGTCCTTTGTTTCAGCTCTGGCAAGGTGGCCACCACTTGTTCCTCACAGTGGCCGTGCGTCATGAAGATGGTAAAGGGAGGAATTGATGCCCTCCTGCTGGCCAGGTGCTTTTGATGAAGCTGGTTTGGGGGTGTGGCAATGCCGGCCCCTCTGAGTCACCCACCAATGACAGTTCATTCCCTCTGAGAGATTTTAGGGCTAAACTTATGAAATGCTGTAACTCCTGAACCATACACGTGATATTTAGGGGGGGTAACAGCTTCAGACTTGTTGGAAAATACAGATTAATATGACATCAGACACGGCTAAGCCAGCGGGTCAGGCTCCTGAGAAGATTCATATCTCGATAACCGGACGGTCTATCCCAAGGAATTTCATATCAGCACGATGGCCAGATTTTACCGGACAAGACGATATGAATTTTATAGCTGTGCGACATACGGTTTTCGTATGCCGACAGGAAATCATATCACCCATGCTTTCCGTATGGCCCATGCTCGGTGCCGGATCGGCTGGCTTTCTATGGCCCCCCTGTGGAGCCAGTTTCCTGGTCCTTTTCATGGGGACATCTGCTGTAGGGGGAATGAGCTGGGCCCTGCAGGGAGTCCAGCCATGTGCGACATTCCGGAGGGGTGAGGGGACTGCTCTGGCTCACAGGGGAACATATCTCTGGATTTAAAATAACACAAAATGTCATTTTCGGATCGCTTGCACGACTGCTCAGATCCAACAGGAAAGCAACAGATCAGGAAAGCGACTGTGAATTCTCTAGATTCACCTGCGTTTCTCACGGCTATTCCGTGACACCTCCCTTTCCTGACGCTGTGTAGGGGGTGGTCAGCAAGACATCCGCCGTAGCAGCTATTGGCGCTGTTGGGTCTAGTTCCCCCTGACACCGGGACAGCCCATCGGCGTTTTGGTGTCGGCTGCCTGCTTTGTGTTGGATCGTAAAGTCGTACTGTTGCAATGACAGGCTCCACCGTAGGAGCTTGCCATTGGTCCCAGCAGTACGGTTTAGCCAACTGAGGGGGTTATGGTCGGTAATGATCGTGAAGGAGCGGCCGTACAGATACGATTGTAGTTTCTGTAGGGCCCACACGATCGCTAGGCACTCCTTTTCAGTTGTGGAGTAGGCTACCTCTCGGGGCAGGAGCTTCCGGCTCAGGTAGAGGATAGGGTGTTCATCTCCCTCTCCGTCCACCTGGCTGAGGACTGCGCCGAGACCGTAGTCAGAGGCATCGGTTTGCACAACAAACCGACGACTGAAATCCGGGGCTTGAAGCACAGGGGCACTCGCGAGTGCCTGCTTCAATGCTTGGAAGGCGTTCTCGCAAGCGGGGGTCCAGCTAACAACCTTGGGGTGTTTCTTGCTAGTGGCATCGGTCAGGGGCTTCGCCAGGGTACTATAGGCTGGAACAAATTTCCTATAGTAGCCGGCGGTCCCCAGGAACGCCTGGACCTGCTTTTTCGTGATAGGCCGAGGCCATGCCAGGATGGCGTCAACCTTTCCCGTGTCAGGTTTCAGGGTGTTACCCCCCACCCGGTGACCTAAGTACTGCACCTCGGTCATACCAATCTGACATTTACTCGGCTTAACTGTCAGATTGGCTGCGGCCAGCCTCTCTAGTACCTGGGACAGGTGTTTGAGGTGTTCCTCCCAGGTGGGGCTGAACACCGCAATGTCATCCAAGTACGCTACAGCAAACCCTTGCAGTCCCTCCAGCAGGTCGTTTACGGCCCGCTGAAACGTGGCAGGAGCGTTCTTCATCCCAAAGGGCATCATCGTGAACTCGAAGAGGCCAAAAGGGGTGATGAAGGCCGACTTCTGCCTCGCGTCAGGTGCAAGTGGTATCTGCCAGTACCCCCGGCTCAGATCCATGATTGATAGGTACCTGGCGGACGCCAGCGTATCCAACAACTCATCGATGCGAGGCATGGGGTAGGCGTCTGTAGTGGTGATGGCGTTCAACTTCCTGTAGTCCACGCAGAACCGAGTTGTCTGGTCCTTCTTGGGGACCAGGACAACAGGGGCTGCCCAGGCACTACAGGACTTTTGAACCACCCCTAGCTCCAGCATCTCCCTCACCTCTTTCTGCATGTCCGCTTGCACCTCAGGGGAGACGCGGTAAGCGGATTGCCTGATGGGGGGATGGGTGCCCGTATCTACCCTATGCACTGCCAGACTGGTCCGCCCCGGGACACCGGAGAAGGTGTGCTGGTACGGACCCAGCACCTCCTGCAACTGCTCTTGCTGGGACGAGGAGAGTTGTGGGTTGACGCTTAGGTCACTGTCCACATCTCGTATGTCAGCCAGCAGGTCTAACAGGGGGTCTGCCTCTCCCTGCTCTAACCGGCTGCACACTGGCAGCACATACTTGGTTCTGTCATGGTGGGCCTTCAGCATGTTGACATGAAAGCTTTTCTGTTTCCTGCCTCCCATGTTCACCAGGTATGTCAGAGGGTTTAACCGTTGCACTATAGTGTAGGGTCCCTCCCAGGCCGCTTGCAGCTTGTTCTGCCTCACTGGAAGAAGGGCATACACTTTGTCACCTACTTCAAATGACCTCTCTCCAGCAGTGCGGTCATACCAGAGTTTTTGTTTGGCCTGAGCCTGGGCCATGTTTTCCGTTACCATTTCTGTGAGGAACTCCATCTTGTCCCTGAACCTGAGAACGTAATCAACTACAGAGACATCTGTGGGGTCCCCCTTGCCCTCCCACGTCTCCCGCATCAATTGTAGGGGTCCTCGGACATTCCTACCATACAGGAGCTCGAACGGGGAGAACCCGGTAGATTCCTGCGGCACCTCCCTGTATGCAAACAACAGATGAGGCAGGTATCGTTTCCAGTCCCCACCTTGCGACTCAACAAACGTGGTCAGCATTTGCTTCAGCGACCCGTTGAACCTTTCACACAGTCCATTGGTCTGCGGGTGGTAGGGACTGGAGACAATGTGCGTCATCTGTATCTTTTTGCACAGGGCCTCCATGAGTCCGGACATAAACTGGGTTCCCTGATCAGAGAGCATCTCCGCAGGGAACCCGACTCGGGAGAAAATGTTAAGTAGCGCGTCGGCTACCTTGTCCGCCCTCAGGGAGGAAAGTGCCATGGCCTCAGGATAGCGGGTGGCGTAATCCACCACCGTCAGGATGTACCTTTTGCCACTGCTGCTGGGAGTGGGCAACGGTCCAATTATTTCGACTGCCACTCTGTGAAAGGGCTCACCTATGATTGGCAGTGGACACAAGGGAGCTTTGCGGGGATTCCCAACCCTTTTTACCTTTTGGCAAATGGTACATGAGCGGCAGTAGTTCGTCACATCTATCCGCATTTGAGGCCAGTAGAAATGTCCCCGGATACGATCAAGTGTCCTGTGGATCCCCAAGTGCCCGGCCAGGGGAATGTCATGTGCGGACTTCAGCACATGCCCCCGGAAGGCACTAGGTACCACAAGCAACTTGGTACCCATCCCCATTTCACCTTCGGTGGGGTGTACAGGCTCACTGTACAACTTCCCACCTTCCCAGTATACCTTGAACGTAGCCTCGTCTGTGAGGGGCTCAGAAGCCTGTTTTCTGAGGGCCTCGAGGTTAGGGTCAGTCTGGAGTGCTTGCACAAATGCAGCACTCTCACTCTCAGCCAGCTGGCCCGTGGCGTATGAGGTTAGGGGCTGAAGGGTACCATCCCTGTGGTCAGAGGAGGGGGAGGAGGCCGGAACCTCCTCCACCTGTTCTGAGCTCAGGTTCTGAGCAGTATGGCTGCGTGTTACTGCTAGCACAGGTATCCCTTGAGAATGGCACATATTGGCATTACCTACATCATTGTCACAAGCATTAATAACAGTAACAGGAACATTTTCATCACAGACAGTTGGTACATCAAACACAGGTACCCGTGAACTGGGCACGTTCAACCCACCTCCCCCCTGTTCTTGCCCCTGGGTGCAAAGTACCTGGGTGTGGGCAGAGAGTCCGTCTCTGTCCTGGCATTCCACAGGGCTTGGTGCAGGTTCATAGTACGACACCAGCGTGCCCAAGTCGGTCCCCAGCAAAACAGGGACCGGCAGTTGGTCCAGGATCCCAACAACCTTCTCGTGGACCCCCACCCCCCAGTCGATGGACACCCGAGCTTGGGGAATGTGAGAAAGAGTGCCCCCCACTCCAGTGAGGGTGAGGTACTGGTCAGGAATGATGGCCTCTGCGGCGACAAGGTGTGCACGCACCAGAGTGACATCTGCTCCGGTGTCACGGAAACCCGTGACAAGCTGGTCATTCACAGTAACCAGCTGGTGATTGCTTGTGATGGGGGAGTTCCCTGCACCCTTGGCAAACATCAGGTTGGATGCGGCTCCTGGTTGGGGTACACTGGCGGTTGGTGTCTGCCGCGGGCGAGGTGCGGGTGGTCCAGGTGCTGGGGTGGTCTGCATCCGCTCCGGACAGGTGAACTTCATGTGTCCCGTCTTGTGGCAGTAGTGACAGGTGACCTCTCCAGAGGCTGCAGCCCTGGGTGCAGAAGCTGTGCTGGGTGGCCTCTGTGGCTGACGGCTCATGGGCAGGGGAGTCTGCCGAGGTATTGGGCTGACCTCCTCTCCAGCTGGATGGGACAGTTCTGCGGGTATCAGCCACCCGGGTAGTTGCAAAAGTCTCAGCAAGGTCTGCAGCGACAGTGGCTGAAGCCGGCCTGCGTTCTAACACAAACTGTCGTACATCAGCAGGGCAAATGTTCAGAAATTGTTCGAGGACTATCAAGTCCTCCAGGACGCCATAAGACCCTTTGGTGAGGCCCAGAGTCCACTGGCGGAGTGTGGTGAGCAAGCTGCTGACCACATCTCGGTACGAATCAGAAGACTTTTTCTGCCAGGCCCTGAACTTCTTCCGATAGGCTTATGGCGTCAGCTGGTACTTAGTAATGATAGCGTCTTTTATAGCAGCATAATCATTATCCTTTTCCGCAGGCAATTCTGCGAAAGCATCAAGCGCTTTGTAGCGCAGCAAAGGTGTCAGATGTCTGGCCCACTGGTCTTGGGACAGACGATACTGACGGCATGCTTTTTCAAAAGACCGCAAAAACAAGTCAATGTCTGTGTCTTTTTCAATATTAGCAAATTTAAATTTTGCACTTACGGGTGCTGCAGCTCCTTCAGCAGGGAGGCTGGGCGGTGAACTCCGGCTGGCCTGTTGCACTTTTGCCATGTTTAGCTCATGCTGTCGTTGGCGCTCCCGTTCTCGCTCAGCGGCATCCCTCTCCGCGTGGCGTTCAGCAGCAGCAGCAGCAGCAGCTTGCCGCTCCCGTTCCTCCTGCATTTGGCGCTCTGTCCGCGCTTCTGCAGATTGGCGCTCCTCACGCATGTACTGCAGGTACTTGTCCAGGTCAGTGTCCATCAGCTTTTGTAATGCCTGCTGCATTAGCGGATCAGTACAAACGGACAGTCCAGTACTGGCCGGTTCCAGGCGAGTACTTTCAGAAACTCTGGGATTGGGGTCCATACTGACAGTCTCTGGCGTAACTGTTGCAACAGGGCCCGCAGGATGCTCAACCTCTGTACGCCTAGGATCTTCAGCCTCTGGTTCCCCTTGACTTGAGTCAGATGGGGCAGCGTCTACCTCAGCAGACACATCCAGCTCCCGCGGTTGCTGGGTATCCCATTGAAACAAGTCATTTACCATGTCCTGTTTGTTCCTGCGGAGGGTGTCAATGCCCCGCAGCTGACAAAGATTTTCCAGGTCGGATACGGCCATGAGCTTGTAGTTCCCGGACATTTCCATGCCAAATAAAATAAAACTTTTGGGGAGGGGTACTGGCTACACAGTCTCTCTGTATATATAAAAAATATATTGCCTTCCAGCTACACCAACGAATTAGTTTGTTTCTCGATAGCGCTAGCGCTATCGCAGATACTTTCAGCACAACACAGGTCCCAACCGCTGCCTAACACTGTCACAGGAGCCCTAGTGGCTGACCGCACTTAGCCTTCTAAACGGTGCCAGCGCACAGATCGTGCGAACTCTGGTCGCAGTCAATGCGCAGGAACCGTTAAGAATTAGCCGCAGACAACTCAGACGGGAGCCTGTGAGACACGGGTGATTACAACTTCACCCACTGGTTCAGAGTAAACTGCCACCACCGCGGTTACCATGGGACCGTGGAGCCCACTAACTGACTAGTCCTGCGAATAAAACGGTTAAACACACGATATTCTGTCTAGCCAACAACAAACAAACAGTAGCGTATCTTCAGAGACCCGGGATCAGTTCTGTGTGTGCTGATAAGCAGGGTAGCGGACAGTGAATGACTTGGAGAAAGTCGTTTATTCACGCAATATAAATAATTAATATATACAGACAATTATTAAAATCACAATTATTAAGACAGTAATAGCCAGTATGAAATAAAGAGGGAGAAAATACTTATGGTTTGTGGAAATATGTCCTTCTGTGGGAAAATCATCAAGTTCAAGCAAAACGGTTTCAAGTTCTTAGAGTTCTTTGTTTCAGAGTAAAGTTCAGCAAGATTTAGAATCCAAACAAAATGGAGGCTGTCCTTTGTTTCAGCTCTGGCAAGGTGGCCACCACTTGTTCCTCACAGTGGCCGTGCGTCATGAAGATGGTAAAGGGAGGAATTGATGCCCTCCTGCTGGCCAGGTGCTTTTGATGAAGCTGGTTTGGGGGTGTGGCAATGCCGGCCCCTCTGAGTCACCCACCAATGACAGTTCATTCCCTCTGAGAGATTTTAGGGCTAAACTTATGAAATGCTGTAACTCCTGAACCATACACGTTATATTTAGGGGGGTAACAGCTTCAGACTTGTTGGAAAATACAGATTAATATGACATCAGACACGGCTAAGCCAGCGGGTCAGCCTCCTGAGAAGATTCATATCTCGATAACCGGACGGTCTATCCCAAGGAATTTAATATCAGCACGATGGCCAGATTTTACCGGACAAGACGATATGAATTTTATAGCTGTGCGACATACGGTTTTCGTATGCCGACAGGAAATCATATCACCCATGCTTTCCGTATGGCCCATGCTCGGTGCCGGATCGGCTGGCTTTCTATGGCCCCCCTGTGGAGCCAGTTTCCTGGTCCTTTTCATGGGGACATCTGCTGTAGGGGGAATGAGCTGGGCCCTGCAGGGAGTCCAGCCACGTGCGACATTCCGGAGGGGTGAGGGGACTGCTCTGGCTCACAGGGGAACATATCTCTGGATTTAAAATAACACAAAATGTCATTTTCGGATCGCTTGCACGACTGCTCTGATCCGACAGGGAGCGATCAGGAAGTTTGCTTTTAAACTTGTGCTGTGTAGGGGACCCTCCCCCTACACGTATCCACCCAATCACAATTGGGAGGGTGCCCTCGCATGGGCATCCTACTAGGTTGTAACTTCCAGTTTGCTATAAGCAGGTATACAGCACCGGGTTGTACCAATTCCTCCTTTCTGTCACTGCACATTTGAAGCTCTTGCTGACCACATTGCTGGCATTGCGGGCCGCATTTGGCCTGCGGGCCTTGAGTTTGGCACCTGTGAGTTATTTCCAGAAAGTCTCAACTCTGCCTCGTTTTGTCTGTCACCAGATGGACATCTCTATATAGCTAGGTAGTATTGTATGACACACGCACACACACGCACACACACCACACACACACACACACACACGACATTATATGACACACACACACACACACACACACACACACACACACACACACACACACACACACACACACACACACACACACACTAAACATGCATACACACACACACACACACACACACACACACACACACTACACATGCATACACACACACACTACACATGCATACACACACACACACACACACACACACGACATTATATGACACACACACACACACACACACACACACACACACACACACACACACACACACACACACACACACACACACACACACACACACACACACACTACACATGCATACACACACACACACACACACACACAAACAGTGCGCACACACACACACACGACATTATATGACACACACACTCACCATTATACATCACATTACACAAAGACACACACACACCAATACACAACGCAGACTAATACAATACACACACATTATATGACTCACATACATCACATCACATACCAATACAAACACACACACCATTACACGATACAGACTAATACAAACACATAAACACACATTATGTGAAACACACACACACATAATTATACATCACATTACACGAGACACCAGAGGCAATTAATCTGATCTGAGTCATGGGGGCTCTGCACAGCGGCAGGCATGGCGCCCCATGGTGCTGTGGCGCCCATGGCACAAGCCATGTCTGCACCCCTCTACCAGAGGGGTATATGTTAATCTACCAGAGGGGTGCAGGCATGGCTTGTGCCATGGGCGCCACAGCACCATGGGGCGCCATGCCTGCCGCTGTGCAGAGCCCCCATGACTCAGATCAGATTAATTGTTATCTGGGGAACGTGGCTACTTAATTTATGTATGGAAGGCTCACTTAGCTTAGTGTTAGAAAAGAGGACAGAGAAGAAATAAGAAGAGATATTTCCCAAGAAGTAACTTCAGAAATATCCCAAGCCAAAAACACAGGAAACCATAACACATGTACATGAGAAAGGATGCTGTTTTTAAGGGGGGAAGGGGCTCTGATTGGGGGAGGGGCACACTTTCAGTGTTTGCCATAGGCTCTATATTACCCAGATACGCCCCTGCGAGACACACACACACACCAGTACATGACACCGACTAATACAATACACACACAACATCCTATGACACACTTACTGCATTATGCATCATATTACATAACACACACACACACACACTATACACACACACTACACACACACACACACACACACACACACACACTATACACACACACCACACACACACACACTACACACACACTATACACACACACACACACACACACACACACACACACACACACACACACTGCACACACACACACACACACACACACCACACACACACACACTGCACACACACACACACACACACACACCACACACACACACACTACACACACACTATACACACACACCACACACACACACACTACACACACACACACACACACACACACACACACACACACACACACACTATACACACACACCACACACACACACACTACACACACACTATACACACACACACACACACACACACACACACACACACACACACACACACACACACTATACACACACACCACACACACACACACTACACACACACTATACACACACACACACACACACACACACACACACACACACACTATACACACACACCACACACACACACACTACACACACACTATACACACACACCACACACACACACACTACACACACACACTACACACACACACACACACACACACACACACACACTATACACACACACCACACACACACACACTACACACACACTATACACACACACACACACACACACACACACACACACACACACTATACACACACACCACACACACACACACTACACACACACACACACACACACACCAGTACACGACACCGACTAATACAATACACACACAACATCCTATGACACACTTACTGCATTATGCATCATATTACATAACACACACACACACACCATAAACATACACGACACAGACCAATACAATCACACACACAATTGCACACAACATAAAAGTACACGGCACAGACCATTACAATCACACAAGCATTACCAGTCAAGGTCATCATTGTTTCGGGGCGGTGGAATGAGCCCAGCTCTCAGCACTCACTCTCCTCTTTCCATGGCTGAGTCATGGCACAACAATGATCGGCATGCCAGGCAATGGCCGGCATCACATCACACTGCCGAGCTCGGGAGCCGTGACCTGGACTTTCCATTGCCACTCTGGGCTGATTGAGTTAACGAGATGCCAGTCATCTACACAACACTTTGTACATGGGGGTGGGGGCTCAATTAACTGCGGGGAAACAAAACACTGGACACAAGGGAGGGGAAAGTCCTCTGAGGGGAACCAGCCCAAAACCTCCATAATCATCATTTATGAGCTCCTGATTTCATTATTAATATGATTTGAAAAGGCACTGCAACAACATACAGTACATTACAGTAAATTATTCAGCATACCCACTTTTATGTTAATCTTCCTAGCGTCAGCCTCAGAAACATCTCCTATAGCTAATTATTGTTGTATATTGAATGTAGCCCCGCCCTCCCAGTGATGTCTAGGCTAGGCTGATTAGCTATGCGGAAATCTACCCCAGCCCAGACCCCTCCCCCCTGAGCATCATGGGAGACCAGGCATTATTATTTTCACTGGCTTTGGAATTCTCAGAAGCAAACATTCCGCAGAACTGTACCGGACAGGACTAAAGATGCTACCACCTGTGATAAATTTCAGAATGTAAATCAGGGAGAGGAAAGATTTTACGACGGGCAAACACTGACTAAATCTATAAATGAATATTGTAAAAAAATAATTTTTACTACAGCTCCTCTTCAACTACTAGCCGACCGCGTCACGCTGATGGGCTCGGCCGCAGCGGCAGCCCCAAGACCACGTAACGCTGATTGGCGTAAAGTCCTGGGGCTGTGTTTTGCAGGAGATCACGCACAGGCTGTGCGCACATCTCCTGCTTGGTGGGCAGAGCGAAGCTCCGCCTTCAGTCTCTGAGCAGCGATTGCCGCTCGGGAGACTGTTAGACGGCGAAACTGCCGTCTAATTACCGGTACAGCGCTGCGATCTGCAGCAGCGCTGTACTGGGGACAGCCGTGTGACACGCTGTCCCCTCCAGGGGATCAGAGGTGATCGGCTGTCATAGGCTGAAGCCTATGACAGCTGATCACAGTGATTGGCTGGCGGGTGGAGCGAGGGCGGGCCTAGGAAAAAAGAAATAGTAAAATCTATTATAAAATAAATAACAAAAATATTTATATAAAAAAATAAACACACAGGGAAACAAGGGGGGATCACTTGTGTGCTGTGTTGTGCGGCCCTGCAGCTTGGCCTTAAAGCTGCAGTGGCCTATTTTACAAAAAAAGGCCTGGTCTTTAGGGTGGTTTAACACTGTGGTCCTCAAGTGGTTAATATCCAATAGCATTACCTGAACACTGAAGTCTACCAAAAATAAGGGTAGCACTTGGTACAATGCCCATAGCACTGTAGATTCCCTGCTGGAATCCATTGAAATCCATCATTGTGCTGTGTGTTATGCTGGATACACACCATGCGTTTCCGCGTTCGATGCGGCCGTCGATACGCGTCGATACGATTATTTCCGACATGTCCGATTCAAGCTTCAATGGATCGTTAGGTCGATTTGCCATACTTTACATAGCAATCGACCTAAAAATCATCAAAATTCGTTCGGAAATAATCGAATCGACGCGTATCGACGGACGCATTCGACGCGGAAACTCATGGTGTGTATCCATCATAACAGGAATAAACTCCTCTCTGAATCTATTTCCAACAGAGAAGAATCTATTGCACTCTCCACAGGCCTTAATTCACTGAGCTTTATCAAACACTTTATCGAACGTTTGATAATTTACCTCATGAGTAAAATCTAATTTTGAATTCACTAAAGTGTTATATATTTATCAAATGTTTTATCGATCAAATGTTCAATAAATCTATAACACCTTAGTGAATTCAAAATTAGATTTTACTCATGAGGTAAATTCTCAAACGTTCGATAAAGTGTTTGATAAAGCAATGGCCACCTTTACTCACACTGAAGATAGATTAGATTAAAAACAACAAAAATAATAATAATATTCTATGGTTGATTGGAATTGAAAATTCTGTTGATCCGAAAGTTGGATTTTGCGATTGTATCTCAAGAGAGAAAATGCCCTAATCAACTTGTTTATGGGAAAAATCGAAAATTACCTTCCGATTACTTTCCATCGTAAAAAGTGCGTGGAAACATCACATACGATGAAAAAATTGTGCCGTTTATGGGCACCTTAATGAGACTCTGTATTGAAAAAAAATGCCCCTAGGGGTACTCACCTTGGGAGGGAGAAGCCTCTGGATTCTATCAAGGCTTCCCCCATCCTCCTCCGGCAGTCTCGCTGCAGCCCACGGAATGCACAGCCAACAATTTGTAAGGCTGTGCAATACTTACCTTTCCCTGTTCTAGCGGGGGAGCTGCTCAGGTTCTTGGTTCAGAAATAGGCAAAAATAGCTGATCCCAGTCAGGTCCTCTCTGCTGCGCAGGAGACTTGCGCCTGCACACTGCGCAGTAGAGTGGACCAAACTGGGATGGGCTATTTCCGCCTATTTTTGAGCTGAGTGCCGCTACCGCGCCTGCGCTGGAATCAGGGAGGTAAATATTTACATCCCCGCCGTTGAGTCAGCTCTATTGCTGCCGCCGTGGGACGGAGGAAGATGGGGGTAGCCTCGATAGGATCCAGAGGCTTCCTCCTCCTGAGGTAAGTACTAGGGATGCTCAAATCCGAATTCGGGTGAAACCCGGATAGTTGCTATCCGGATTTCACCCAGATACCTGTGCAGGGTGGGCAGGGGGGTCAAGCTTACCTGTCTGACGTCTTCTTCGGTCCATCCCTCGGCACCCTCCACGATGCGGTCCACGCGCATCACAGGACTACAAACACTTCCTCCTTCAACCCGGAAGGAGGAAGTGTTTTTACTCATGTGACCGCCGCGTGGAACACATCGTGGGAGGCGCTGAGGGACGGACTGAAGAAAACGTCAGACAGGTAAGCTTGACCCCCCCCCCCCCCCCTGCACAGGTTTACTGGGTGAAATCCGGATAGCAACTATCCGGGTTTCACCCAAATTTGGATTTGAGCATCACTGGTAAGTACCCCCCAGGGGCATTTTTTGCAACACAGATCCTCTTTAACACCTAACTAGTTACCCCTAACTTGACCTGAATTAATTAGCTTTCCTTCAGAAAGAGTTACATTTTTTAATGTCACACAACAGGATCATACGATTGATGGGGACATGTACTGCACGGTGTTTACAGATAGTGAGATTTCATTGGTCCGAAGAGATTGTTATGCTTTTTGTGAATTCTTGCGGTAAAACAACAATTTTTGCGGTTTTCACAAATTTTTGCAGCAGAAAGAAAAAATTGTTTCCCATGACCATATTTTCACGAAATCGAAAATAAAATTTCCAATGCGAAAAGGACTTTGGCGAAAATCCTCAAGCAACACTGATTGCGACCTCTTCGAGAATAGCAAGTTGCGCTTCCCCATTAATGGCTGGTTAAGGGCTCTGCCTCTGACACAGGAGACCAGAAAATCTCAGCTCTCTCTATACAGTAAGCCAGCACCTATTCAGTAAGGAAACCTTGGGCAAGACACCCTAACACTGCTACTGCCTACTGAGCCCGCCCCAGTGGCTGAAGCTCTGGCGCATTGAGCCTGCAGGGAGAAAAGCGAGATATAAATGTTATTTGTCTTGTCTTGTCTGCTTGTCTTAACCACTTAAGTACCAGTGGTCTCTGCTTCCTTAACGACCAGAGACCGCTGGTACAGAAAAGGTGGAATCCCAATGAATCGCCGCACATACCCGCCGCATGTCAGGAACCTGGGCCACCTACTCTGCCGTCTCTATGATGGCTGACTTCCTGTGAGCCGTCCAGGAGCTGCTTTCACTGGCTCCTGACCCTGTCTTTCAATGTGAGCCAATGGGAGCTGCTTACGTTGAAAGACAGGGCCAGGAGCCAATGAAATCAGCTCCTGACCCGATCATAGGGCTCTGCCGCCATAGAGACAGGAAGAGCAAGTGAGCTGCGACGGGAAACGGTGGGGATTCAGTGGCGAGATCGGAGGGAATGACGAAAACGGCGGATGCGCGCAGCGGCGGTGAATTCAATTCTACGCCCTGGCTGCAAAATAGTAGCCATCAAAACAGGGCGTAGATTTCAATGAGCAAGGTCCGAAAGTAGTTACCGTAATGTCATTATAACCATAGACAGCAGGAACACATACATACCTGTTTGGGAACTGGATCCAGTAGCTGAAATTCATATTTGTACAGTATTAAAACTACCAGCATGTGAATTTCCATCAACGCAAACCATCTGCAAAAAAGGCAAAGATAAAAATAAACTAGGATACGCAATAATTGCTTTGTTATACTGCTAATAATGCTATTGGACAATGCAGGGGCGTAACAATAGACCCTGCAAGGGATGCAGCTGCAGGGGGCGCAGAAGCCACAGGGGGCCCCATGGGAGAAGAAGTTCCTTTTCCCTGTCCTAAGAGATTGACAACTAAGGGCACGTAGAGAAAAACTTTCTGCTTTCTGCACAATTGTTCTAATGACTGCATATGCTCAGTCACTAATAAGGAATCATACAAAGTTCTTCAGACAAAGATTTGTAGACAGTCCCTATTCAGTGTGCAGCAGGGTCTTGTGTACAGCACCCAGGGCCCAACCTCTCTACTCCTCCCCAAGTGCTGTGTACTGTAGTGATGCTGGAAGAGTCAGCAGAGACAGTTCCATCAGAGATGGACAGAGTGAGTGTAATAAGCTGAGGCTGGGAGCACATTTATGTGTTGGTTTTTCTGTATGCGTTTTCTGCACACCATGCGTGTATGTATGTGTGAAAACATGCAAGTTTTATTACGAATGTAATTGATAGAGAAAATGCTTCATTGCTGTCAGTTTTTATCTGCATTGGGAAAACACATTGAAGTGTGCACCAGCCAATTGATTAACATTGGTTCTCAGTTTTCCTTTGCAGAAAGTAAGAGAAGAGGAGGAAGGGGCCCCATCCAAAGTTTTGCAGGGGGGCCCAGTGATTTCTAGTTACGTCCTTTGGACAATGGCCAATTTTATACACCTAAAATAACCACATTATCATTATTTTACAGGGCTGTCACATTTTCTGTAGTGCTTTCGTTTGGATGATCAATGGGATGCAAATAATTTCCCCTTGCATTCAAATTTCATGTAAATTATATGCTGAAGTGTAATGCAGGACAGGGACCACTGAGTAATACAAATAATAATAATAATAATAGTTCACTACACGATACATACACTACATGATACATACATAGACACATGACTATGGTAGGGATCAGATTGTGAGCCCCTCCGAGGGACAGTTAGTGACAAGACTATATACTCTGTACAGCACTGTGTAATATATCGGCGCTATATAAATACTTAAATAAATAAATAAAAAATAAATGAATAAGCAGTGATACAGCAATGGGCCGCCCCTTCCAGCCAGCTTACAGTGGACCTGAACTCTTGCACAGGGCAGAAGGAAAACAGAGAAATGCCCCTGTATGTATTTAGAGAGTTTAGCCTGTTTATTTCCCCCTCATTTGTGTCTAATCACAAGTTGTAATTTGATCTCTCCCCTGGGTCACCTGACTGCCACGGCAGATAAGCTCATTTGAAAGTACAGGATGTTAACAATATGTCTGCTTCCACGAAAGCAGGAAGTAGACACACTGCAGATGTATTGCAGGATTTGTATCAGCTGTAACAAAGAAGTGTTTTTTTGTTTAGAGCAGAGAGGAAGTTCTGGATTCAGGTCCGCTTTAGAAAAGAGCAACACTGGAAATGGCGGGCTGTCTGTATTTTGTACTAACTCTGTATTTTGTATATTGGTGGTGTATGCCGTTGCCTGTATTATGAAGTACCCAATGTTTGTTTCTTACTTTGTACAGCGCCACAGAATAAGTTGATGCTTTATAAATCAATAATAATAACAATACTAATAAAAGTGCCCATTAACGGTACAATCTCCCGAAAGATCGAGCGTTTAATCGGACCGGGTGCCATTAATGATGAGGATTGACATTGTAAAATTGTTCTACTGATTGTTCCATCAATCCGAATTTCGGAACAATTCTTTTAAGGTTTCCATTAACAGTACAAACTTCTAAGCAATTGACAGATGACTGATCGAATATCGTTTATGGTGCCGATCAACAAGGAATGATCGTTCTGAATTTTAGATCGATTCTATTAGTCTGATAAGATTGCTTATCCTTGCTTATCATTTTTCCCTATACTGGTGGTCCTGATCGATTTTTTCCAATCAATCGCAATAATTGTATTGGACGGTTGATCATTCAGGAAATTGGATCACTAATGGGCACCTTAACCCTTTCGGGAACGGCCGCCTAACCCCCCTTAGGGACTAGGCATTTTTGCTGAAGGGGGGGGGGGGGCGCGTTTGGGGGGGTTAGCGCAGCCGGATCCCTGCAGGGTCTTGCTGGGCAGTGTCCTCCCATGGTGGCCAGGTGTCCCGCCTTCATGCAGACCCCTTCACCCACCTTCCAGGCTCCAGCGATGAGCCGCAGCGGACCCCTCTGCTCCGGCCACGCTCCTACTGCCGCTCAGTTCCGGGTCGTGGCTTGATGCTGTCATCAAGCTGGCACCTGGCGCTGACGTCAGAAGGAGCAGAGATGCCGGCAAGAATGGTGGGGAGTGGCAATCGTTGCGGGAACGGCAGGGAGGTGAGTGGATCCTCTTCTTTCCCCCGCTGGCGATCGTAGTGATCACGTGATCAGCAGCCATGCGCGACAGCTCAATCTTCCCTCTCCGGTACACACGATCGCGTCAGGACGGTTTGTTAGCGCGGACGTTGAATCAACGTCTAGTCAGGGCGGCAGCACCACCTGCTGGACGTAGATTCAACCTACGTCGGTTCCCAAAAGGTTAAAAGTCGGTAGTCCGAATGAGGATATCTAATGTCTTGATTAAATCCTTACTTTTCAAGACCACTGAGGATTTCTTTATCAAGGTTACAATCTGAAGAAATGTCAATAGAGATGTCCTGCATTCAGGGCCGGATTTACCATAAGGCACTGTAGGCACGTGCCTACAGGCGCCTGATGATGGAAAGGCGTCTCACTCCGCTCCCCAAGTGCTTCCCTTCCTCTTTCCCTATGCAGAGTCCCGAGCACAGCGTAAATGAGAAGTTACTCGCCCGGCTCTCGGCATTCCACTGATGAGATCCATCATTCAACTGGGGGCACCTCTAGCTAGTTAACCTCTTGAGGACTGCAGTGCTAAACCCCCCTAGTGATCAGGCCATTTTTAGTAAAATTGGCCACTGCAGCTTTAAGGCTAGGCTGCAGGGCCGCACAACACAGAACACAAGTGATCCCCCCCCCTTTTCTCCCCACCAACAGAGCTCTCTGTTGGTGGGGTCTAATCGCTCCCCCATGTTTATTTCTTTTTATAAATATTATTGTTGCTGTTTTTATTAAAAAAAAACTGTTTCTTTAATTATCTACCCTCCCTCCCCACAGCCAGCCAATTATGGCGATCGGCTGTCATAGGCTTCTGCCTATGAGAGCTGATCGCTCTCTTGTCACACGGCTGTCCCCAGTGCAGCGCTGCTGCTGATCGCAGCGCTGCACCATGTAAATAGACAGCGATCACGCCATCTAACAGTCTCCCGAGCGGTAATAGCCGCTCGGAGACAGAAGGCGGGGCGGATCCCTGCCCCCCAAGCAGGAGATGCGTGCGCAGCGTGCGCGCGATCTCCTGCAAAACAGAGCCCCAGGACTTTATGCCAATCGGCGTTAGGCGGTCCTGGGGCTGCCGCCGCGGCCACGCCCATCAGCGTGACGCGGTCGGCAAGAGGTTAATACTGAGTTTACCTCTGGCTTCATAATACTAAGGGGCACTTGTGGCTACCTACACAAGGCAAGGCAAGGGAAGTAAGGGAGAAGTGACAGCTGGCACAACCAGCACACTTGGAGTGTGGTTTGGAAGTCCATGGAGGGCAAAGTTTAGGGTGCCAGGACATCTGTGCCTATAGGCTCCTGTGATGTAAATCCAGGCCAGCCTGCATTGTATAGAGCCTTCCCTCTCCTCTCCCGGGTTCCCTCGTTGCAGCGACAGCTCCTCCATTTGAATGTCTCACCGCGGGGGACTTAGGAAATCTTCGGGAGCTGAGTCTTCCTGAAGACAGGCGGCTTCATACTGCGCAGGCAGACACACGTGTGCAATATGGAGCAGCCCATCTAAGGGAGCACTTGGGCTCCCGAAGACTTCAGAAGCCTCTTTCGCCCAAGAGAGAGAACAGTATTTAACCAGCCGGGCGGTATGGACGAGCTCAGCTCGTCCATCACCGCCGGAGGCTGCCGCTCAGGCCCTGCTGGGCCGATTTTCATCAAATAGAAAGCAGCACACGCAGCCGGCACTTTGCCAGCCGCGTGTGCTGCCTGATCGCCGCCGCAGCGCGGCGATCAGCCGCATGTAGCGGCGAAAGAGGGTCCCCCCAGCCGCCTGAGCCCAGCGTAGCCAGCGCTAAGGGCTGGATCAGAGGCGGCTGACGTCAGGACGTCGGCTGACGTCCATGACGTCACTCTGCTCGTCGCCATGGCGACGAAGTAAGCAAAACACGGAAGGCCGCTCATTGCGGCCTTCCGTGTTACTTCTGGCCGCCGGAGGCGATCAGAAGAACGCCTCCGGAGCGCCCTCTAGTGGGCTTTCATGCAGCCAACTTTCAGTTGGCTGCATGAAATAGTTTTTTTTTTATTTAAAAAAACCCCTCCCGCAGCCGCCCTAGCGATCTTAATAGAACGCCAGGGTGGTTAACCAAATTGGTCAAATACTGCTACCAGGGAGCCAGCGCTCCTCAGTAGATCTGGCCTATTTTTTTATAATGATTCCTATTCACTTTAAAGGGAACCTTAACTGTACTAAAAAAAAAAAAAAGAGTTTAACTTACCTGGGGCTTCTACCAGCCCCCTGCAGCCACACTGTATCGGAGCTGTCACTAAGTGTCCCTCCAGTCCTCCCCCGCAGTGACCCTCTTTCAGCCAGCCGACTGGCGAGTTGGAGGACCACTGTGCATGTGCGGCTGGGACTTTACGTGTCCTTGATCACACTCTCGTCATCAGGAGCATTCTGCACATGTGCAGTACAGATTTTTCTGTACAGCACCTGCACAGAGGGCTCCTGTCCACAGGAGTGCGATTAGGAGGCGACGGCGTGCTGACCAGGGCCGCGAATCAGAACGCTGTGGGAGACCGGAGGATTGTTTTTTTCCTGGCGTGGGCCGGTTGAAGACCCAGGTAAGTTAAGAGCTTTGTTTAATACAGTTAAGGTTTACTTTAACAATGCACAAATGGTTTATGTGCAATGCATAACGCTTTGAAGCGTTGCACTCTGCAAATATTCCGGCCTAGTGCAATGTTGCTGGCTCTTGCATGCAGTGTCTGTCACAGTATCCACTGCCTGTACATAGAGACAGAGCTATTCCCAGGAGACACACTGACCCCTAGACTTACAGGGCCAGGTCCAAGCTAACAGCAGAAATAGACTGTGTGAAAAATGGCGTGTATTTTCAACTAAGATTTAACCCATTTACTGACGCTTATGTACAGAACACAATCTCTCCTCTAGTCTCCTCACTTTACCAATCCATTTTTCCTTTCTGCGTCTCTTCTATTCTGTATGTGCCTCTCTCTCTCCATTTCTCTGTGCCCCTCTCTCTCCATTTCTCTGTGCCCCTCTCTCTTCATTCCTCTGTGTCCCTCTCTCTTCATTCCTCTGTGCCCCTCTCTCTTCATTCCTCTGTGTCCCTCTCTCTTCATTCCTCTGTGCCCCTCTCTCTTCATTCCTCTGTGCCCCTCTCTCTTCATTCCTCTGTGCCCCTCGCTCTTCATTCTTCTGTGCTCTTCTCTTCATTCCTCTGTGCCGCTCTCTCTTCATTCCTCTGTGCCGCTCTCTCTTCATTCCTCTGTGCCCCTCTCTCTTCGTTCTTCTGTGCTCCTCTCTCTCCATTTCTCTGTGCACCTCTCTCTTCATTCTTCTGTGCCCCTCTCTCCACATTCCTCTGTGTCCCTCTCTCTTCATTCCTCTGTGCCCCTCTCTCTTCATTCCTCTGTGCCCCTCTCTCTTCATTTCTCTGTGCCCCTCTCTCTCCATTTCTCTGTGCCCCTCGCTCTTCATTCCTCTGTGCCTCTCGCTCTTCATTCCTCTGTGCTCTTCTCTTCATTCCTCTGTGCCGCTCTCTCTTCATTCCTCTGTGCCCCTCTCTCTCCATTTCTCTGTGCCCCTCTCTCTTCGTTCTTCTGTGCCCCTCTCTCTTCGTTCTTCTGTGCTCCTCTCTCTCCATTTCTCTGTGCCCCTCTCTCTTCATTCTTCTGTGCCCCTCTCTCCTCATTCCTCTGTGCCCCTCTCTCTTCATTCCTCTGTGCCCCTCTCTCTTCATTCTTCTGTGCCCCTCTCTCTCTATTTCTCTGTGCCCCTCTTTCTTCATTCCTCTTTGCCCCTCGCTCTTCATTCCTCTGTGCTCTTCTCTTCATTCCTCTGTGCCGCTCTCTCTTCATTCCTCTGTGCCCCTCTCTCTGCATTCCTCTGTGCCCCTCTCTTTGCATTCCTCTGTGCCCCTCTCTCTTCATTATTTTGTGCTCCTCTCTCTTCATTCCTCTGTGCCCCTCTCTTCATTCCTCTGTGCCCCTCTCTCTGTATTCCTCTGTGCCTCTCTCTCTGCATTCCCCTGTGCTTCTCTCCCCATTCATCTGTGCCACTCTCTCTTCATTCCTCTGTGCCCCTCTCTCTTCATTCCTCTGTGCCCCTCTCTCTTCATTCCTCTGTGCCTCTCTCTCTCAATTTCTCTGTGCCCCTCTCTCTTCATTCTTCTGTGCGCCTCTCTCTTCATTCCTCTGTGCCTCTCTCTTTATTCCTCTGTGCCCCTCTTTCGGCATTCCTCTGTGCCCCTCTCTCTCTTCATTCCTCTGTGCCCCTCTCTCTGCATTCCTCTGTGCCTCTCTCTCTCTCTGCATTCCTCTGTGCCTCTCTCTCTCCATTACTCTGTGCCCTCTCTCTCCATTACTCTGTACCCCTCTCTTTTCATTTCTCTGTACCCCTCTATCTTTATTCCTCTGTGCCCCTATCTCTCCATTCCTCTTTGCCCCTCTCTCTGCATTCCTCTGTGCCCCTCTCTCTGCATTCCTCTGTGCCCCTCTCTCTGCATTCCTCTGTGCCCCTCTCTCTGCATTCCTCTGTACCACTCTCTCTGTATTCCTCTGTGCCCCTCTCTTTTTATTCCTCTGTGCCCCTCTATTCATTCCTCTGTGCCCTTCTCTCTGCATTCCTATGTCCCCCTCTCTCTTCATTCCTCTGTGCCCCTCTCTCTTCATTCCTCTGTGTCCCTCTCTCTTCCCCACTGTGCCCACTGCTTCCCTCTCAATTGCCTTGCCCGCCCCTAGAAACTGGGCTGACTATCCCTCCCCCCCCCCCCCACCACCACCACCACCACCACCACTTCACTATGTCTTCCCTCCAAAATAATGGCCAGCCTTTCTCATTTGTTGACGCTTTGTATTTACATGGCAAGGCACTCTGGGGAACTACACACAAGAGGATGCCTTGTTCCTGGACACAGACATGGTGTACCCACGGCTCTGCCAACTCCAGAATGTCCATTGTGGTCTTTTTCTAGTAATTAAAAGTGGAAACAAGCCATTTAATTAGCAGCCCAGATGGTTAAATGCTGTGGATGCTAAAACGGATATAAGATTAGAATATCTGACATCTGGTTTGGCAACAAAAAAAAAAAAGATATACTCAGTTCAGAGTATAGGAGGCAATGCTTAGCAAGCACACTGCAACAAGGAGAATGAAACGGAAATAAGAGTTCTACAACAATAAAAAAAAGTGCCCCGGCTGATATATTGTAATGTATCGGCAAAGACTTATTTGTATCAGCGGATACGAAGCTGTCCCTGACTACTAATTAGCAGATCTGCTCTACAGCATCCTAGAACACTAAAGGCTATACATTAACCGATTTTGCGTAGGGACGATCGTAATTAGCTAATTATGTGAAATTTCACATCAATTTTCCGCGTTATGCCCATACGTAATTACGATGTGTACATTCAATTTTGCATAATTTCCTGCCAACTTTACTGGTTAAAAGCAAAGCTCCAATGCATGCTACTGTCACCAAAATTTCTATTTATGTTAAAGAGAATCATGGGTATTATTATTTATATAGTGCCTAGTATTTATATAGCGCTGACATCTTACACAGCGCTGCACAGAGTATATATATATATATATATATATTTCTTTTGTCTTGTCACTTAAAGTGGATCCGAGATAAACTTTTACTCATTGCATAATTGTGTTCCTTTCATATAGTTTATAGGGCATTCCTCAAGCCAAATACTTTTTTTGTTATGTTTTAATACTCTAATGCCCTATAAACTAAACAAGCCTCGCCCACAGCTTCTCCAGAGAGCCTTGGCACTGTAGCAAGGGCTTATGGGAGCTCAGTCTGGGCAGTATGAGGAGGAGGATACTAGCCAGAGATTTCAGAGCCAGAGGGGAGGAGAGAGGAGGAGAAGGGACTGAATTTACACACAGGCAAACTGATAGTATCTCCAGCACTCAGCCTCTGACAATGTGACAAACAGAACATGGAGAGTGAGAGTCCTAACCACTACACCACCGAACTACTCCCGCTAGTCAGAACATTTTTCTTTGCAAGAGGACCTTGTACTTTTTGAGAAAATCAAAGGACAAGCATTTTTTAAACTCAGAAAATGACAGTTTAAAAAAAAACATTTTCCCTTTGCATTTTTAAAAGTGATTTTCTCAAAGTACAAGGTTTATTTTACAAACTTCTTTTTGTGATTTGTACCCTAACATGTGTTGCAATTTTGGTGACAATAGCATGTATGGGGGCTGTGCTATTAACGGCGAAATTTGTCTCTAAATTGCGCAAAATTCATGTTTCTGATTACGACAAATGAAATCACTTACGATTTTTCTCGAACTTTCCCATTACGATTTCGCATTGTAATTGCAAATTTTGGTGCAAAATTACGACGATGCGAAATTTCTGCTCATAACTAATTTTGCGGCCTGATTAAAGTGAACCTCCAGACTAAAAATCTACTCAGCAGCACTGACAAGGCTTGGTGTTTCTTTAACAGTTTCACAGCATTAGAACTTTGTTTTTCTTATAGAAGTCTCATTTTTAGCTGCATGTTTAGCTAAGCTCAGCCCCATCAAAGAAAACTGCCCAGGCTTTTTTCCCCTGATGCTGTGCAAAGCATGATGGGATTTCCTATGTTGTTGTTCACGTTGCCTAGCAACTGGGAGGGGTGATAAGGACACAGGACAGTTGGAACTGTGTCTCATGCTCCCTGTCACCTCCTTTCAACCAAAAAGATGGCTGCCCCCATGAAATCAAACATTTGCCTGTTCTTTTAAAATAGGGTGGGTAAGAGATTATATTACCTATCTATTTTAATTAACATAACTAATGGAACTTAATGACAGTATGTTTGTTTAGGCTGAAGTTTCTCTTTAACCATCCGATTCAAGAAAATGATCAGTGCTGCAATATTTCTTTCCGATCGATGTTTTGATCGATTTCGGACCAAAATTAGTCAAATGCATTGATTGGACATGCTGGAATGAGTTTGGTAGAAGTTGTTCGATCGGGTGCGCAGCAGTTATGTCATTCAATATCACGATGACCGACGGAGAGCGGGCTGCTGTCCCACCAGGTGACCGTGCGGTGTAAAATCTCACCTGCCTCACTGCCGAGACTCCCGGTCTCATCTGCCGTCACTCGGTGTGGCACAGTATACGTGTATGTGACATCACACAAGTGTCACATGGTGGTAGGGATGGCCCTGATTAGGAGAACTCATGGAGAAGCATGTGATCCGCTGATAGATTTGTAAGGCTCTGATTTGCTGTGATGACTTCCTGGTTTAACACATGACCATGACCAGCAAATCAGAGCCTTGCAAATCTTTCAGCTGATCAAACTGATCACATGCTTCTCCATGAGTTCTCTTAAAGAGAACCTGTACTGAGTAAAATTATTTAAAATAAACACATGAGGTAACTTCAAATGAACATTACATAGTTACTTTGCCATCAGTTCCTCTCAGAAGATCACCATTTTCTTCTTACAGTGATCCCTTCCAGTTCTGACAACATTTTGTCAGAACTGAAATATATCAGTTGCGGTCAGTTATATATCAGTTGCTGTCAGTTACAGCTGAGAGGAGAACTGATGTGTCCATGTTTCCCTATGGCTCAAGTGGGCAATGTTACAGTTTAACTGTGTGCTGACCAGGACGTTGTGTGAGGAAATGGCTATTTTCAAAATGGAGGACGGAGAATTCCATTGATCGCAGTGGACAAACAGGACGTAGGAGAGCAAAAATAGATTGAAGAGTAGACTACACAGGAGGTAAATATGACTTGTGTATGTTTATTTTGACTTAATTTTCAGTTCAGGTTTTCTTTAAGCAGGGCCATCCCTACATAGTAAAGCTCAGGGGTGACAGCGGACTAGGCTGGGAGTTGCGGCAGTGGCATAGGTGCGATTTTACACTGCATGTGGGTCGGAGGTGACGGGACATGTACACTTGGGGCGGCCAGGCGGTGGATGCAGGGTCGCTAGGCCGATTCCTGACAGATTTCATGCTGCATCGGGTATTGGCCTGCAGTGTATGGGCAGACAACAGATCTCTCTCCGATCAGAAAAAAGTTATATCCTGTTTATTTATTTTGCCGTACGGTAGATTATTGGGACTAGGAGGCTCCCATAAATGTATGTTTTTCATTTGTGGCCAGCAGAGTTATCATTGATATAGAACAATGACAGTATCTTCTCTAACAGAGTAACCAGGCAACTCGGGTTGTCCCAAAACTACTAGGAAAGTATAGGGGACTAAAGGAGACCGAAAAGCCCTCCTACTAAAAAGCAATGCTCAGTGTGATATGCCTTCTTAACCTCTTGAGGACCACAGTGTTAAAGGGGCACTACAGCAAAAAACTTTAAAATATGTGCAAACATAGACAAATAAGAAGTACATTTTTTCCAGAGTAAAATGAGCCATAAATTACTTTTCTCCTACGTTGCTGTCACTTACGGTAAGTAGTAGAAATCTGACAGAAGTGACAGGTTTTGGACTAGTCCATCTCTTCATGGGGGGGATTCTCAGGGATATATTTATTTTCAAAAGCACTTAGTGAATGGCAGTTGCTCTGGGAGCAGGGAGGATGGCCAGCATGATTGTTTAAATCCTTTTTAGGCAATATCTTTATAAAGAATAAAAGCCTTGCTGAGAATCACATATGAAGAGATGGAGTAGTCCAAAATCTGTCACTTCTGTCAGATTTCTACTGCCTACTGTAAGTGACAGCATTATAGGAGAAAAGTAATTTATGGCTCATTTTACTCTGGAAAATGTTCTTCTTATTTGTATATGTCTGCACATATTTTACAGTTTTTTGCTGTAGTGCCCCCGTAAAGACCATGCCATTCTTTACTAAATTGGCCACTGCAGCTTTAAGGCCCTGCTGCAGAGCCACACAACACAGCACACAAGTGATTCAACCCCTCCTTCTCCCAAAGAACAGAGCTTTCTGTTGGTGGGGTCTGATCGCTCCCCCAATGTTTATTTTTTTTTATATATGTATATTTTTCTTATTTATTTTTAAATAAATGTACTTATTTTTTTTAATCCCCCTCCCTCCCTCCCCCGTCAGCCTATCAGCGCAATCGGCTGTGATAGACTTCAGCCTATCACAGCGGATCACTTTTGTGCCTCTGGAGGGTATAGCCAAGTGACACGGCTGTCCCTTGTACAGCTCTGCCTTAGATCACAGTGCTGTACCTAGGAAATAGACGGCGGTGTAGTCTCCTAGCGGCGATCGCTGCTGGGAGACTGAAGGCGGAGCTCCCCCATCCAAGCAGGGATGCGCACGCATCGGCACGTGCGATCTCCTGCAAACCACGCCCCAAGGACCTTACGCGTTAGGCGGTCCTGAGGCTGCCACCGCGTCTACGCTCATCGGCGTGACGTAGTCAGCAAGGGGTTAAGGACCACTATCGCAAAAAAAAAATAGGCAGTTAAAATCTGACAGAACCAACAGGTTTTGGACCAGTCCATCTCCTCATGGGGGATTCTCAGGGTTTTCTTTGTTTTCTACAGCCTCTTCTGAACAGCAGTTTAACTGCCAAAATAGTAAGATACCAGCCAGCCTCCCGACTCACTTGCACACTATTTTGTCAGTTAGACTTTGCAACTGCTGTTCAGGAAATGCTGTTGAAAACAAAGAAAACCCTGAGAATCCCCCATGAGGAGATGGACTGGCCCAAAACCTGTCGGTTCTGTCAGATTTTAACTGCCTATTTTTTTCGCGATAGTGGCCCTTTAAAACAGAAGGTACCGGGGGGCGTGGCCTGGCACCGATGGAGATGGCAGCTTAGATCCCAGCTCTCCTCCTGGACTCAGAAATTTGCCCCATAAAAGCTGCAATAGAGAATTAAAATAGGAGGGGGCACACTGGCAAGGACTCCTGACCTCCCAGCACCATACTCAAGCGGCCAGAGCTGATTCCCCGGCCACCCGCGGACCTCCGCGCCAAACGCACTCCATCTGCGGCCGGCAGAACTACGAGAGGCCCCGGCTTCGGCGGCGCGACTAGGCCGCAATTACGCATCCTGCTGCAAAAAGCAGCTCTGACTACAGGAGGCTGATACTGAAGCCCTGCGCAGACCACCAGAGGACCCAACAGGTATCTCAATCCTCCAGTCTCCCTTCTTTCTGGAACTATCTGAGACCCTCTTTGCTAACAAGCACCATCTCCTTCTATCCTCACAACCATCAACTACACTCACTCCTGAGCTGCCTTTACCCTTATCCTAGCCACCAACTGACTATATAAAGATCCGTGGGCTAAACATCAAAATAAAAAAAGGGACCCTGCTGACTCTTATTTCACATGACAGATTTGGATACGTGCTATTACTGAGATATTGAAAAATGGCGCAGACTCCACAATCAGACCAACCGGCCACACAGTTTCTTACAGTGGAAGTACTCGATGAAAGATTAGCAGCATTGTTTGAGAAAATTACGCTGTCACATGCTAATGAGTTATCCAAACTATCAAATGAACTGAGAGGCGAAATATCCTCAATCGGATCACGTACAAATGATATGGAGAAAAAAATGGATCAGCTTACGGAATATGTCAATACATTAGAGGAAGAGAATGCTACTTTAAAGGATGATATGACCATTCTGAAGCTACAACAAGAAGACCAGGAGAACAGGGACAGACGCCAAAACTTACGGTTTAAAGGAGTCTCAGAATCGCTTAAAGATCCAGAGATAAAACCCTTTTTGATATCACTCTTTCGTAAACTGGCCCCAGACGTAACCGAGGGAGATTGGAGACTTGATAGAGCCCACAGATCACTGGGCCCGCTACCTGAACCGGGTAAAAGACCCAGAGACATAGTGGCGAAATTCCACTTCTACGAAAGTAAAGAGATCCTAATGCGCGCCGCACGGAAACATGAATCGATAGAGCATAACGGTTTTCGTGTACAAATCTTCAATGATATTTCAGTCTCTACTCTGCTTAAAAGGAGGGCTATGCAACCAGTAACTGCGCTTCTTCGCAAACATAACATCCCATACAGTTGGGGCTATCCATTCAAACTACTAGTGAGAAAAGATGGCCGGATGCTCTCAATTAGCAACATAAATGAAGCTGACTCCTTCTTACAGAAACTGGGCATCCCACAGACGGTAACAGAGATGCGTCCGAATATTCCGGTGAAACATGCTCGGTCACCCCAAAAAGAGTGGACTGAACACCCTTCTAAAGTATCACGTGTTAGTAACCGACGATCAGCCAACATATCTACTATGGAAACATGAAAAGACTACCGACCAACCTGGAATCCTTATATGGGCTTTTGTACGGAGCCCAGGGGAGACCCTCCCTCTCCCCGACGCCAGTCACTTAACCCCTACAGGTGTAGTGGTCAGGCCACCACCATACTCTGTAGTGCTCTGGGCTCAGAGTACTATTTTGCTCTTACTTCTGTCCTGTAATTTTAATTACAGGCAAAGCTTCTATATAGTTGTTTAATAATAATATTCCTCTCTCTATTTTATTTCCTAGCAATCGTTGCTATGATGATGTTGATTTCTGTTGTTCTTGACATGCTATGTTGTTATTTTCTCTCTATTGCTAAATTTGCTTGTTGCAAATGTACTGACCCTCATTTTCTCAAACAAGATTATGTTTCTATTCGACCTGTCGCAGCCCAGCAGTTTTCTAAATACAAATTAAGATTGACATATGACGCAGATTGGATTCCACCTCACAGACATGCACAGTGAAGCTCCTTTCTTACAATGTAAAGGGGTTAAATTCCATTAAAAAGCGTAACCTAGCTCTAAAACAATTTATAGACTCAAAGGCCGAAATTATATTTATCCAGGAGACACATTTTAAGAGGGGAGGCTCCTTAAAGTTTGCCCTTAAACACTACCAGAATACATATACGGCAAGTGATGTATCGGGTAAGGCAGGGGTCGCTATCCTACTGGCCAATGGTTCAGGAATTAAAGTTATAGATCAAAAACTGGACCCGAAAGGGCGCTTTATCATACTCAAATGTCTGTTGGGTGGAATCCAGTTTGTACTGGCCAATCTTTATGTCCCGAACGTAAAACAAATCCAATTCCTCTCTAAGGTGATGACTTTTATTGAGAACATGGACTGCCCAGCCATGATTATAGGAGGTGATCTAAATTTACTACATTCCCCCTATCTAGATCGAGATTCTCTGGTTAAACCCGACCCCCCTACACCCACAATTAAATTATCTAAAGATTTTCGACAATGGATACGATCTCACCACCTCTTTGATACGGTCAGAATCTCAGATCCGACACAAAGACGTTATAGCTTTTACTCCCCGGTACATAAAACCCATACAAGGTTAGACTACTTCCTGGTTACAATTCCGATTTTGAGACTTATGCTCTCAGCCGATATACTGGATATATCATGGTCGGATCATGCCCCCATAACTCTGGAAATTAAATTGGAAACACTAAATCCCAGACCCTATCATTGGAGACTTAATGAATATCTCCTGCAAAATGAGGAAACTAAATCCCTCCTACAATCATCTTTACAGGAATACTTTTCAATCAATACAGGTTCGGTAGATAAGATATCGACCCTCTGGGAAGCCCATAAGGCCTACTTCAGAGGACAGTGTATGGCTTTAGGGGCAAAGAGAAAAAAGGATAAGCTTATGCAGATCCGGGAAGTCTCGGAGAAAATCAAAGAGGCTGAAAAAATCTATGCTCAAACTCCCTCACGTACAACATTGAAAAAGTTAGTATCCTTAAGAAACCATTTGAAAGACCTATATATGACCCGCACTGCTAAATCCCTACTATGGTCCCGACAGAGGTTCTATGCTCAAGCGAATAAACCCCATACTTTGATGGCAAGGATGCTCAGGGGTCCCAATCAGAAACACTCACCGGATAAAATCATTGATCCATTAGGGACACAACATCTAGATCCACAACGAATTGCAGACGCATTTGCCGGTTACTACACAAAACTCTACTCCTGCTTGGAGAAGGGGAAACATCCCGAGTTTAATGAAGAGTCATTCCTACAATTCCTATCAAATTCAGACCTACCAAAATTACAACCTGAGGGTATTACAGCCCTGAATGCCCCTGTAGACCGAGAGGAAATTGAGCTAGTCCTTAAATCACTACCCTTGCATAAAGCCCCAGGCCCAGACGGTCTGTCATATATATACTATAAGACTTATCAAGATATTTTAAGTCCCTATTTAACTCAACTGTTCAATGCCATTCTTGAAGGGAAAGAACATCCCCACAACCTAGGCCACTCATATATATCAGTAATCCTCAAACCAGGGAAAGATGACACCGATTGTGGCAACTACAGACCGATAGCCCTCCTAAACTCTGACTACAAAATTTTCACTAAAATCCTAGCGACCAGACTGGCAGGTTTATTACCTGACCTGATCGATAAGGATCAAGTCGGATTTATTAACTATAGACAAGCGGGAGATAACACCAGACGTACAATTTCCTTGATAGATTCTCTTAGACATACGAAAACATCGGCTTTATTACTTAGCCTAGACGCTGAAAAGGCCTTTGATAGGCTTAGCTGGCCATACATGTTTAAGCTTTTACAATATCTAGGCTTCCAAGGCCCATTTCTACAGGCATTACGTTTTTTATATTCTGCTCCCTCAGCCCAAGTACGCTTACCACATGCTACCTCGGTTAGATTTCCCATTAAGAATGGCACAAGGCAGGGATGCCCCCTTTCACCATTACTTTTCGTTCTCTGCATAGAGCCTCTGGCGTCCGCTATACGAAATTCACCGGATATTTCAGGTATACAAATAGGTCATAAGCAGTACAAATTGTCACTATTCGCAGATGACATTCTCCTTACTCTTACTAACTTGCATATCACACTCCCGAATCTGCATAAGCTTCTACGTCAATTTGGGGACCTGTCTGGATACAAAGTGAACACCACTAAAACAGAAGCCCTCCCTATTAATATTCCTCCAGATAAGCTTATTCTATTACAAAACAGGTTTACCTATAAATGGTGCTCCGCATCGCTGAAATATTTAGGGGTTAAACTTACCTCGGACTATGATTCACTATATATCACTAATTTCCCCTCCCTTTTTGTAGAAATTAGACAATTGCTTACTAAATGGTCTCCTCTCAAATTATCCTTTTTCGGGAGAATCTACAGTGTATCAATGACTATTCTCCCTAAACTTTTATATCTATTTGAGACCCTACCAGTTAGGATCCCAATGAGCTCGTTACGCTCCCTACAGAGAGATATAATACAATACGTTTGGGCCTCGAAATTCCATAGAATACCCAACTCTGTTATGATCACTCGGAAGGAACATGGAGGTCTTGGGCTACCCGATATTATTAAATACTACCTGGCTGCCCATCTACGGCAGGTGGTGCCATGGACCCACTATTATGCATATACTAAATGGATGGAAATCGAGAAAATATGGCTGGCACCAATACATCCATGCTCTCTCTTATGGAACGCCAACTTAGTGCACACCCCCCTACTGAAGACAATACAATTTACCAAACATATCTGGTCCTACAGTAGTAAAAAATTTGGCTTAATATCCCAAACATCCACGCTAACCAATATATTGTTTCACCCTGACCTACCTAATAGCTCCATGCCCTATTTCGCGAAACATTGGTTGAAAGAGGGAGTTTTCCAACTAAGACACCTAATAGATCCTTTAACCAAAACCATATACACCCCAGAACAAGCGAAGGTGAAATTCAAACTATCGTCATTGATGCTTTATAATTATCACCAAATTAGACATTTTATACATTCATTAAGTGGATCATGGTCATTCGAGACGCCCACACCTTTTGAGATGCTATGCGCAAGGGGTCATACTCAACCTCACCTCATCTCAACGATATATCGAATATTAGCCACCCCACTATCTGATATAATCACACATAGATATATGATGAAATGGTCACAATACTTATCTATTGATATTACACCCCCTATGTGGAAGAGACTTTGGAATGCTTCTTCTCTACTCCCCATATGTACGACACATAAGGAAACTTACTATAAGGTTCTTTTCTTATGGTATAGAACTCCAGAGATTATCAACAAATGGAACCCAACTATTCCTGGCTCTTGCTGGCGTTGTCAGAAAACGCAGGGCAGCATATATCATATATTCTGGGAGTGCACTCGTATAATCCCCTTTTGGAACAAGGTTAAAAATATTCTGAGCGAAATCTTGGAAACGCAATTAGAATGTAATCCTTTAAATATGCTACTGGGATACCCATACCCAGGACAAACACGTAAAACCAGTAAGCTCTCGAATATCATTTTAAACACGGCTAAACGTTTGATAGCCAAACATTGGCGTTCAACAAATCCACCAACTAGAGATGCTTTGATTAACGAAATTCTGGAGGTTAAGAGATTAGAAGAGCTCACGGCTCGCCTAAATGATACACTAGGCAAATTCAATGAGATCTGGAGGCCATGGGATGTTTGGCGGATTACACAGGATTATGGAGAAATGCTCTGAAACTGTCAGAGTATATGATAATGAAAGAATTTATACTACCCCTTTTTATCATTAAATGTAATAATAACCTCACTGTGTGTGACCGCTATATGGGCTGCGATGGGTCGAATTTGAAACTTGTTTCTTTATAGTCTATCCTATACCTCTTTCTCCCTCCTCTTCTTTCCCACTTACTTTCCTACTTCGCTGGCTTTGTTATTGCCAGCACTAGATTAGATATTATAGACCCAACTAAGCATCTGAATGCATATATTGATAAGTGGGTCAAATAAGGACACTAGCAGTATACATTGAGTGCACCTGGCGTGCATTCATATCTATGCTACATAGGTAATATACATGTACGAGCAATACTTCATTGACTCTACGAATTGAAAATCAGTCACTATGTCAGAGACAATAGATCTACGTCAAGGGGATCACTTGAGTGTATGATCCCTTTAGGGCCTCAGGTCCCTCTTGATGCAGATAAAAAAACTCTTATAACCTAACTCCGATTATATAGTTAAGCGCACATGAGTGGCAGACATGTGCAATTCTCTTAGCTTAAGAAAAGTTTTCAATATGTCAAAATATTTACTATCTCTTCAATTAATGGTTATAAAGGGATATGTTCGCTTATTTTAATCACTTGGTTATGGACTTTGGAAGTCAACGCGGTTGGTTGACCTACTGTATAGGATTATCTGTCAACAATGTAACCGGGTGTACTACTTACAGTTCCCTTGTATCAATATCATACTTTCTATATGCTATGTGTAAAACTTTAAATAAAGAATTTTTAAAAAAAAAACAGAAGGTACCCGCGATAATTTAGTTAAAGTGTGTAACTGTGTTCACCCACAATGCACACTGCTGAATTTGCATATTTGGAAGTGGTGCATTGTGGGTAACCACAGTTACAAACCTAAATCTGAATTATCGCAAGTACCTTCTGTTTTAAGAAGGCAAACCACACTAAGTATTTTCTCTGTATTGGCTCTTTATGCTTCATTCTCTGAATTTAGGGAGACTGTAGCTGATGGAATGAAGAGACAGGCGCTCTTGCCTCAGCGCCTTCTTCCTGCTGGGGACCCGGCGGGCCGTTCTCACAGGAAAGACCGGCCTGCTCAGGATCGCAGCGGTAGATGTAGAGATGAAGAGACACAAGCCTTTGGCCCGCAGCCAGCCAGACATCGGAAAAGTTGTATTAGGCCTTTCAGACAGCGGCGATGGAGATAAGGGCCGCTGTGACATCAGCTGCTTTTTGCGCGTTAAGTGCCCTTCTTGTTTTTCAAACGCAGCATCATGGTTGTTCTGTGAGGTATAAATAACCTGATGACAGGAGGTATCAGCGGGACAGGCCGTGAGCCGTCACACACAACATAAACCACACACAGCACTCCAACGCTGATACAGGAAGAACGCACCACGGAAGGGTCTCATCAATTGGGGCGCTTGCATTGCTATTCTTTCTTTCTTTGTTTACTTTTTAAACCTTTCTGAAGTAATTAAAGGATGTTTGAGCTGTAAAACAAAAGTTAAAGTATATTTGAGACGAATGGGGGGTGGGGAATTCATACATACCTGCGGCTTCCTCCAGCCCCATCGCTTTCTCCCTTTTTGTTGTGGCCCTCATCTCAGGTTTCCTTTAAAAGGAACCCTAGGTTTGAGGCCTATGAAAGCTGCCATATTTATTTCCTTTTAAACAATACCAGTTGCCCAACAGTCGCACCGTAAAAAACAGGCCTTCAGGGCTCCCTGTCCTGCGCACGTGACGCCCGCTTGCTGTTACTTCCTTCCTGCCTCGCTTACGCGGAAGAGTATTGTTTAAATACGCTTCCGCGCATGCGTGCCACAACAGTAATTTTTTTTTTTAAATTAACGTGTCGCCATAGACTCTCACGACTTCTGGACCGACACAGACACTGGTGTAAAAATACCGCACCGCCTCAGTGTAAAAGGGCCCTGAGGGTACTTTCACACTGGCGCGGCATTTTACCGCAGCCCACTAGGGCAATGAAAGTCTATGGGGTAGTTCACATTGCCTGCGCTGCGCCGGAAGTACCCTATCTAATGCGAGCGCATACCTACTTTACCATGAGACTCCTGTGGTGAACTGCAGCAGTCATGTATGTCTATGGCGATTTTTAAGCAGACTGACGCAGTTTTAAGTTTTGCGTGTCGCGCATGCAGGAAAGTGTATTTTATCAATATGCTTCCGTGCACGTCATCAATTCGCCAACAGGAAGTGAGCATCACTCCCTGCTTGGCCTGCTGCCAGACGGGGACTACTGTGTACTAACACGGGAATCCCCGAAGGCCTGTTTTTGGAGGAGCGGCGCTGCACTGCTATCACCAATATTCAGTGTGAAACTTGCCTTAGAGGCAGAGGATTAGCAGGACAGTCAGGCAACTGGCATTGTTTAAAAGAAAAAAAACATGTCAGCCTCCATATCCCTCTCACCTCGGGTTCCCTTTAACTGGTGACGGTGTAATGTCTGATTGCGCTGCCCGGAAGCTCCCTTCCACACTGAGTAGCACGCATGCGCAGTGTGAAGTTAATTATGCTGCTGGAGGTAAAATAGTAAATATCTTCACTTGCACATCTCTTACACTCACCAAATTTTCAGGGTAGGGAGGGGACCCCCCGAACTACCTCTATACCGAATTGCAGCCCCCGAGACCATCTGCTTCTGGAGATAGATTACAGAAACCTATCTCGGGAACCAGCGGGTCTCGGGGGCTGCAATTTGGCATAGTGGTAGCTCGGGGGGTCCCCTCCCTACCCTGAAAATTTGGGGAGTGTAAGAAGTGTGGAAACGGAGATATTGATTATTTTACCTCCAGCAGCATCATTCAATAGGAACTGTGGCCGCACAGTCTCCTACTGCGCATGCGGGGCAGCGCAAATCCACAGGCAGCGTAATCAGACACAACAACGGAACATAAAGTGACCACCAATAGACAGAATCCCTGGAGGACGGAGCAAGAATGGTCCTCAGAATTCCCCGTTCCTCACTATTAGACGCTATGGGGTATGTATATAGCTATATGGTACAAAGAAGGCTAAGGCATAACATAAACAAGTAACAATGCACACACAGCAACCAATCAGATGCTTGCTGTACTGTTCTGACCCACAGCAGATCGGTGACAGCTGGGCCCTGATTGGCTATATTTAGCCTGTATTTCATAGAAGGAGCTGTGGTGTAATACTGACCTTCCAGGACATTGATATTTCCCTCCGCCAAAGGCAACAAATCCCTCCAGAAAAGCATTCTTCTCTAAATGTGCCTTCTGCCAGCGTTCCTGTGGGAAGAAATTCAATTTTCCAGTGAGGCCCTGAGTAAATAATCCCAGTTTTCCATCTCTAGACGCGCAGTGACTGCCCTGCGAGAAGCCGGTCCCAGCTAAAAATGGCCATGGCTTTTTTACCCGCTTTCATCTAGCAACAGAACCTATAAAAACTTTAAAGGGGCAGTCCGCTACACACAAAGATTATACAGGAAAAACAAGGTGCAAAACCAGGTGCAGGTAGAGAGCATAAATGACTTAAACTGGACCTGAACTCTGCACAGGACAGAAGGAAAACATAGAGAAGTGGACCCTGTGTGTATCTAGATCAGGGGTCAGGAACCTTTTTGGCTGAGAGAGTCATAAACGCCACATATTTGAAAATGTAATTCCGTGAGAGCCATACAATATGTTTGAAACTGCACAGCAGAGGGCTCACGTCCCTATTGCCATGGTGATGTGTATACAGTTGATTCGCCGGGCAGCGGAAGTGTAAGACAGCTTCTCTTGGGTTTCAGCAACATCAGCAATTTCCCCGAGACTCAGCCAGACAGGAGAAATACCGACTAACCGCTTGTACAATTAGCTAGCTGACTTGGGGGTTGATTCACTTTGTAGGACGAGATCCGCACACTTTGGCCCAATAGGCTGCCAGGCAAGTCACAGGTAGCCTATTGGGCTAATCAAAGTGTGGGGATCTTGTCCAACAAAGTCACTGGACCTAACAGGTTCCACAGTAGGACAATTGAAGCAGCTGTTCGTTTTGGGGTAGTGTGAGTAAGTTAGTAGTGCATGCTACAGCAGTAGCGTGCCTACTTTGAAAATGTTACTTGCACTACCACACTAAGCTGCGCTGCTTGAGCAGTGTAGCTTAGTGAATCAACCCCTATTGATTTGTCTGTGAGCCAGATGTAGCCATCAAAAGAGCCACATCTGGCTCCCGAGCCATAGGTTCCCTACCCCTGATTTAGAGAGTCAACCCTGTCTACTTCCCCCTCATCTGTGAGTAACCACAAGTGGAATTTAATCTCTCAGCCATGTCAGCTCAGGAATCTGGGCTACCTCAGCAGAGCAGCTAATTTGTAAAAATAGGATGTTGAAGTAAATGGGAACAAAAAAAAATAACCAGATACTCACTTAAGAAGTAAGATTTTGGGCCCTATAAAGCCTTCCCGCTCCTGTCACGCTTCCCACGTTTCAGCGCTGGCTCCCCGGTAGCAGTGTTCGAACAATTTGGGCAAATACTTTCGCCAAAAAAGGCTTCGGAAGTGTTCAGGAGTCCGAGTGCTCCAGAAGACAGGTGGCTCCATACTACACACATGCGAGCACTCACGCATGCGCAGCATGGAGCCGCCTGTCTTCGGGAGCCAGTGGTTTTTCGTTTTTGAGATATTCAAATTTTCGTAAAGGTCAAAACCCCTACAACATCACAAAGGCGGAGTAAACTTTTGACCTTTATGAAAACGTGAATATCTCAAAAACTAAAAAAGATAGAAAGATGATTTTTGCAGCACAAATGAGCACATGCCCAGCACTACCCACCCATACCAGTTCCATGCCTGCAGGTTGTTGTATGGGGGCCGGGCGATGTTATTGTTTTGGAAAACATAAGTGCTATTATCTTCAAAACGAAAGCAGCACAAATCTTAATTTGTGCAGCAGAAATGGGCACAAATGTAGCACTAACCAAGCATGATGGAATTTTTATTTGTGCTGATTGTAGGGGGGGGGGCAGCTTCACATTTCCAGAAACCAGTGAAAATAATGCCTAGTCTCCCAGAATGCTCAGGGAGAATAATTCCGCATAGCTAAACAGCCTAGGCTAAAGGATCACTGGGAGGGTGGGGCTACACAACAACATACAGCAATACATAGCTATAGGAAGTGTTTCTGATGCTGCAGCCAGGTAATTACTGTAAAAGTGGCTAACCTGAATAATTGACTGCATTCTGCTATGTGTCACTACTACAGGGCCTCATTAAAATCTGTAGAACCAACAGCTTGTAGGGCTGCCTGCGTATACACGGCTTGTATGTATGTAGCAAACTTACTGGCTTAAACTTGTCAGGTTCGGGGAAGTGTTTTGGATCGCGGTGAAGCCAATAAGGAGAAACCATCAACATGTCGCCAGAAGGAATCTCATAATTCTACATGGAGAAAAGTTCATTAACTTTATTAGGCAGATGACACCATTTCCACTTGTTATCTTATCCGACAGTAAATTAGCACCAGAGATCCATCTACAGAGCAGCCTTGGTTGAAGGATAAAGCTGTAATTCTAGAGCAAACTCCACATCTGGCCCTCAGAGCCATTACATTTGGCCCTCCAGTAGTCTCCCCACTTTGCATTATGCTTGGCCTACTCTAGACCACCAGGGAAGCAATACTGGGGCTAAATCCCTGGATCACAAATGAAGTCATATGGGGGAGGAAAGGGCAAAGCACTATAAACCAGGGATCTTTATAAGGGAGGGAGGGGGGTCACTATACACCAAGGAACTTTTAAGGGGTGTGAGGGGGAATCACCAGACACCAGGGAATTGAGTAGGAGAGGACCAGGGGCCACTAGACACCAGGGAACTGTATAGGGGAGAGGGGGCAGTAGACATGAGGGAATTGTATAGTGGAGGGGGGGGGAGGGCAGGGCACTAGATATAAGGGAACTGTATAGGAGAGGGAGGGGACCACTAGACATGAGAGAACTGTATAGGGGAGGGAGGGGACCACTAGACATGAGGGAACTGTATAGGGGAGGGAGGAGACCACTAGACATAAGGGAACTGTATAGGGGAGGGAGAGGACCACTAGACATGAGGGAACTGTATAGGGGAGGGAGGGGACCACTAGACATGAGAGAACTGTATAGGGGAGGGAGGGGACCACTAGACATGAGAGAACTGTATAGGGGAGGGAGGAGACCACTAGACATGAGGGAACTGTATAGGGGAGGGAGAGGACCACTAGACATGAGGGAACTGTATAGTGGAGGGGGGGGGGGGGGGCACTAGACATGAGGGAACTGTATAGAGGAGGGAGGGGACCACTAGACAAGAGGGAATTGTATAGGGGAGGGAGGGGACCACTAGACATGAGAGAACTGTATGGGGGAGGGAGGGGACCACTAGACATGAGGGAACTGTATGGGGGAGGGAGGGGACCACTAGACATGAGGGAACTGTATAGAGGAGGGAGGGGTCCACTAGACATGAGAGAACTGTATGGGGGAGGGAGGGGACCACTAGACATGAGAGAACTGTATGGGGGAGGGAGGGGACCACTAGACATGAGGGAACTGTATGGGGGAGGGAGGGGACCACTAGACATGAGGGAACTGTATAGTGGAGGGGGGGGCACTAGACATGAGGGAACTGTATAGGGGAGGGAGGGGACCACTAGACAAGAGAGAACTGTATAGGGGAGGGAGGGGACCACTAGACATGAGAGAACTGTATGGGGGAGGGAGGGGACCACTAGACATGAGAGAACTGTATGGGGGAGGGAGGAGACCACTAGACATGAGGGAACTGTATGGGGGAGGGAGGGGACCACTAGACATGAGGGAACTGTATAGTGGAGGGGGGGGGGCACTAGACATGAGGGAACTGTATAGGGGAGGGAGGGGACCACTAGACAAGAGAGAACTGTATAGGGGAGGGAGGGGACCACTAGACATGAGAGAACTGTATGGGGGAGGGAGGGGACCACTAGACATGAGGGAACTGTATGGGGGAGGGAGGGGACCACTAGACATGAGGGAACTGTATAGAGGAGGGAGGGGTCCACTAGACATGAGAGAACTGTATGGGGGAGGGAGGGGACCACTAGACATGAGAGAACTGTATGGGGGAGGGAGGGGACCACTAGACATGAGGGAACTGTATGGGGGAGGGAGGGGACCACTAGACATGAGAGAACTGTATGGGGGAGGGAGGGGACCACTAGACATGAGGGAACTGTATGGGGGAGGGAGGGGACCACTAGACATGAGGGAACTGTATAGTGGAGGGGGGGGGGGCACTAGACATGAGGGAACTGTATAGGGGAGGGAGGGGACCACTAGACAAGAGAGAACTGTATAGGGGAGGGAGGGGACCACTAGACATGAGAGAACTGTATGGGGGAGGGAGGGGACCACTAGACATGAGAGAACTGTATGGGGGAGGGAGGGGACCACTAGACATGAGGGAACTGTATGGGGGAGGGAGGGGACCACTAGACATGAGGGAACTGTATAGTGGAGGGGGGGGGGGGGGCACTAGACATGAGGGAACTGTATAGGGGAGGGAGGGGACCACTAGACAAGAGAGAACTGTATGGGGGAGGGAGGGGACCACTAGACATGAGGGAACTGTATGGGGGAGGGAGGGGACCACTAGACATGAGGGAACTGTACAGTGGAGGGGGGGGGCACTAGACATGAGGGAACTGTATAGGGGAGGGAGGGGACCACTAGACAAGAGAGAACTGTATAGGGGAGGGAGGGGACCACTAGACATGAGAGAACTGTATGGGGGAGGGAGGGGACCACTAGACATGAGAGAACTGTATGGGGGAGGGAGGGGACCACTAGACATGAGGGAACTGTATGGGGGAGGGAGGGGACCACTAGACATGAGGGAACTGTATAGTGGAGGGGGGGGCACTAGACATGAGGGAACTGTATAGGGGAGGGAGGGGACCACTAGACAAGAGAGAACTGTATAGGGGAGGGAGGGGACCACTAGACATGAGAGAACTGTATGGGGGAGGGAGGGGACCACTAGACATGAGGGAACTGTATGGGGGAGGGAGGGGACCACTAGACATGAGGGAACTGTATAGGGGAGGGAGGGGCACTAGACATGAGGGAAATGTATGGGGGAGGGAGGGGACCACTAGACATGAGGGAACTATATAGGGAAGGGATGGGACCACTAGACATGAGGGAACTGTATGAGGAGAGAGGGGGCCACTAGAAATGAGGGAAATATATGTGGAGGATAGGGGGGTGGGCACTAGACATGAGGGAACTGTATAGGGAAGGGGACCACTAGACATGAGGGAACTGTATAGAGAAGGGATGGGGCCACTAGACATGAGGGAACTGTATAGGGGAGAGAGGGCCCACTAGAAATGAGGGAAATATATGTGGAGGAGAGGGGGGTGGGCACTAGACATGAGGGAACTGTATAGGGGAGGGGGGGGGGACCACTAGACATGAGGGAACTGTATCGGGGAGAGAGGTGGACACTAGACATGTAGACATGAGGGAACTATATGAGGAGAGAGGGGGCCACTAGACATGTAGACATGAGGGAACTATATAGGGGAAGGCGTGAAGACAACTAAACACCAGGGAATTGTATAGGGGAGGGAGAAGGAATACATGAACTATTGATCTTTTTCGATCTCTCCCTGCCCACACAAGTTGTATTCTGCCAGGTAAAGTTTTATGGCTGTAATGTGCTTTTTAGTGATGTTTACTATATTCCCAGTGGCGTAGCTAAGGAGCTGTGGGCCCCGATGCAAGTTTTACATCAGGCCCCTAAAGCACTCTATACATAACAAGTGATACGGCGCACCAAAACCTACCAATGAAAACTACAGTGTCAGAGGTGCAAGAAGGGGATGGGGAACAGCTTGTTAATGTTTACCACTATTCAAAGTATCTATAGAAGTGATTATTATGAGCACAGGACCAATAGAGAGCTAATACTGTAGTTGTGGGAGAGCCCTATGGGGCCCCTCTGGCCAAAGGGCCCCGATGCGGTTGCTATCTCTGCACCTCCTATTGCTACGCCCCTGTATATTCCCAACAAGGTACCGACAACAAGACAGAAGCTGTCACTTGTCTGCCTAAAAAAATTAAATTTTTTCATGCAACAAAATAAAACAGCCTGGTTATTAATATGTTTTGCACTGTTCATACACATGTTTACCTCATCATGTCACATGTTGCCCCGGGTACACTTTAACGGTTACGTTTTAAGGGTTTAGAGGGTAGGGTAAGGAGAACAATTGGAACAAGGATTGTGATGGAGGGTAGGGTGAGGGGAGAACTGGAACATGAATTGTGGTGGAGAGAATAAGAGTAAGGTTTGTTGCATAGGATAGAACTAGAGTGAGGGTTAGATAAGTCTGGGGTTATGATCTGGGTCAGAGATAGATTACAAATCAGGCGAATGTCAGATTCAAGGAAGGTGACAATGCTTATGATATGTATCTGTTTGTTGCTGGTGCCCGTACCCCTCTTGCAGGATTTACAGCGAGGACAATATCCTGACACCAAAGACAAATATACACAGCTCTCCACATAATATAAAACACAAACAGTAATGATGAAAAATGGAGCAAACAAAACAGATTTCTATTTTCTGCAGTTTACAAAGGATGATGAAAGAACAGTGACCTCATCCGGCCAGAGATAAACACCTACATAGACCTGTAATGGCTGCACCACCTTCCTGGTGATGGCGCCCGGTGACCTCAGCCGTATGGCCTCCAGGATGCACCATTTCACAAACGGCATTCGCTTCAGCTCAGCTTCAGTCATGTTGAGGTGATGCTGACCTGCTAAGACAGGAAATCACAAACGTAACATTTCATAGCTAATGCATATAGGCCTTAATTCATGAAGCTGTGCTACTATACTAGCGCAAGCTCCATGATAGCAGCGTGACCTAAATCCACAGCTGCATGCTATGTGTGGTTGTGCAGCGTAGCGTGCTTTCCTTAGTTACGTGCGCTGCTTACATAGCAACGTGTGCTCCTTTAAATGTCGTCAGCTGCCGTAAAGTATCGCAACAACGATACTTCACTAGCGCGGCTGCTACTGTGTTAATTAAGAGTTAATATAGTTAATTAACATAGTAGCGGCCATGCTAGTGAAGCATCGCACGTAACTAAAGCACACTACGCTGCACGACCGCATGTAGTGTGAAACCCTGGATTTAGATAACGCTGCTGTCATGGAGCTTGCGCTGCTATAGTAGCATAGCTTCAAAGCCAGAGTTTTTATTTAGACATTAGTAACAAGTAAGAAATTAGAAAAAGTGCAGTTGTCAGTAAATAACATGCGAACTGGCAAAGAATGTGGGAGCCAATCAAATTGCAGTATATTGAAGCAGAAAAATGAAAGGTGACAAAAGACTGGTTGTTATCTAGCATGATTGCCATGATTTACCTCTCTTTAACCATTTCAGCCCGCGGGGATTTTTCACCTTATGCATTAGAGCAATTTTCACCTCCCATTCATTCGCTAATAACTTTATCACTACTTATCACAATTTATTGATCTATATCTTGTTTTTTCCGACACTAATTAGGCTTTCTTTGGGTGGTACATTTTGCTAAGAATTATTTTTTTATAAATACATTTTAACAGGATTAATAAGAAGAAAATAGAAAAAATTCATTATTTCTCAGTTTTCAGCCATTATAGCATTAAAACAATCCACGCTACCATAAAACCTATGTATTTTATTTGCCCGTTTGTCTCGGTTATTATACCATTAACATTTTGTCCCTATCACAATGTATGGCGCCAATATTTTATTTGGAAATAAAGGTGCATTTTTTCCGTTTTGCGTCCATCACTATTTACAAGCTTATAATTTTAAAAATGTTAGTAGTATACCCCCTTCAAATGCATATTTAAAAAGTCCAGACCCTTAGGTAACTATTTATGTCTTTTTTTTTTTTTTTTTTTTTTTTAATTGTAATTTTTTTTTTCCATTAAAAATTTTATTTGGGTAATATTTTGGTGTGGGAAATAAACAGTTAATCTTTAATGTTGTTATATGTGTAAATTGTAATGTCAAAAATATGTAGATGTAGTTTTACTATTTGGCCACAAGATCGCCACCTTCAGTTTTTCCCTCTTGCTTCTCGCTAAGCGGAAGCACAAGGGGATGCGGAAATTTTGACGCGCAGAAAGACTGAAGCCTCTTGTAAGAGCGCTTCGGTTTTTCTGCGGGGGACATGGATCGGTGATCAGGAACCATGTTCCCGTTCACTGATCCCAGGAATACCGGGGGACACCACGGGATCGCACGCGGTAGTGCGGCACCGCAGCAGAGCAGCCGCCCAGACGTGAGCTTCACGTCCGGGCGGCAGAAATGGTTAATCAACTGTGGTATTTGTCAGCCACACAATCAAATTCCATTTACTCACTGTTCTGTGTTTATTATGCAGTCTACAACCTGACTCTGCATTGCAAGTATTCCAATACAATCATAAATGTTTCTGCTGTAATGGATTTTATCTCAGTCAGCCTGGCTTTACTATGGTACATTGCTGGGGAGAGGGAGACTTGTTATCTCCCCTCCCACATTACTGCTCCTCACTGATTGGCTGAGGGCAGTTCAGTGTGATGCCAGGCTGAGAAGAGAAATGCAGCTTTGCCCTTCGCAGAAGCAGCTGAAAAATGATCAATGCTGTGCTCACGTGTGTTCACAACGCAAGCTGGATATGACAGTGCAGTTTCTACAAGGCTCAGTGGGGAGAGGGGCTGGCATATCTTACACCATTTCAGGCATGAGAACAAAAAAAAGAGTAAGGGAGGAAATTACATCAGGATTGGCTTCAGTCAGAGGCAGTGACGATGGAAACAGTGGACTGCCTGGAACAGTTTTCTCTTTAATGTGTAAAATTTACTGAAATCAAAACGTTGACGATACAATACATATGTTATATAAGTGGAATACATATAAGTTGTGTTCAAAATTATTCAACCCCCACTGAAATTGAGTGTTTTGGCCAGTTTGACATTGATTTTGATAATTTCAGTCATCTTGTTTACAATTAAATCAAAGAGGCACTTGTAAGTCAGACAAATATAACATAACATTTATAATGAAATAACCACAAATGTCTGTGCTCACATCAGTATCAGTTTTATTCAACCCCCAAGTGACATTCATTCTTAGTACTTAGTACAACATCCTTTTCCAGTTATAACAGCTTTTAAAAGTGAAGCATAGCTTGACACAAGTGTCTTGCAGCAATCTACGGGTCTCTTAGCCCATTCTTCATGGGCAAAAGCCTCCAGTTCAGTCACATTCTTAGGCTTGCGAGCTGCAACTGCTTTCTGTAAGTCCCATCCGAGGTTCTCAATCGGATTTAACCCTCCTGGCGGTAAAAATTTTTTTGTCATATAGGCAAGAATCCTTTTTTTTTTACATTTTTTGTTTTTGTTTCATGTAAAGCTACCAGAGTGGTAGCTACATGAAACACCACTAGAGGGCACATGTGTCCCTCTAGTGCGATCGTCGCCGGCATCAATAGCAAACAGGGGAACACCGCATATAAAACCTGTTTGGCTTCTCCTGTCGCCATGGCGACGATCGGAATGACGTCATGGACGTCAGCCGACGTCCTGACGTCAGACGCCTCCGATCCAGCCCATAGCGCTGCCTGGAACTCATTGGTCCGGGCAGCGAAGGGCTCTGGCGGGGGGGGCGCCCTCTTGCGCCGCTGCGTGCGGGCGATCGCCGCAGAGCGGCGGCGATCAAGCTGTACGCGCGGCTAGCAAAGTGCTAGCTGCATGTACAGCATTTTAAATGGAGCAAATCGCCCCACCAGGGGCTGAGATATCTTCCTGCGCGGCATAGCCCGAGCTCAGCTCGAGCTTACCGACAGGAAGGTTAAGTCTGGTGACTGCGATGGCCACTCCAAAATGTTCCAGTCTTTAATCTGCAATCATGCTCTAGTAGTGGACTTGGAGGTATGCTTGGGATCATTGTCCTGTTGAAAGGTCCAACGTCTTCCAAGCCTTAGGTTTGTGACGGACTGCATCACATTTTCATCCAATATCTCCTGGTATTGAAGAGAATCCATGGTACCTTGCACACGCTGAAGCTTCCCTGTACCTGCAGAAGCAAAACAGCCCCAAAGCATGATTGACCCCCCGTCATGCTTCACAGTAGGCAAGGTGTTCTTTTCTTCATAGGCCTTGTTCTTCCTCCTCCAAACATAGCGTTGATCCATGGGCCCAAACCGTTCTAATTTTGTTTCATCAGTCCACAGAACACTATGCCAAAACTTTTGTGGTAGTATTCTTGCCCCCTAATGGCTGCAGATCTGACGCTTCAAGTCCGCCAGGAGAAAAGCGCAATATACAGGTAAATGTTTTTTGTCTTGAATCCTTGTCTTGTCTTATTTTAATGGGACAGCACATTTACACTGTAATGCCTGGTACACACCATGCAATTTCTGATCAATTTTCCAATAATTTCTGATGGTAATCGATCAGAAAAATGACCAAAATCAGATCAGACCCGTCAGAACTAATCGATTCGACCCATCTATCAGACAGGAAATTGCATGGTGTGCACCAGGCATTATACAAGCTGTACTATGACTGCTTTACATTATATCAAAGCGTCATATCTTGAGTGTTAACCCATGAAAAGATATTTACAGAAACGTGAGAGGTCTACTCACTTTTGTGAGATACTGTATGTGCATGTATGTGCGTGTGTGTGCGTGTGTGTGCGTCGTGCGTGTGTGCGCGTATGTGTGTGTGTGTCATATTACAAAGCATTAAAGGAGAACTGTAGTGACATTTATGTGGAGGTTGCCATATTTATTTTCCTTTTAAACAATACCAGTTGCCTGGCAGTCCTGCTGATCGATTTGCAGTAGTGTTTGAATCACACCAGAAACAAGCATGCAGCTAATCTTGTCAGATCTGGCAATAACGTCAGAAACACCTGATCTGCTACATGCTTGTTCAGGGTCTACGGCTGGTAGTATTATGATTTTTTTTTTATTAGATAATTTTGTTTGATTATTCCGTTAAATCGAATATAACGATTTTTCCAACATGTCTGATCGGATTTTTATTGAAAAAACGGGATAAATAATTTGTTTTTCTTGATTGAAGAAAGCAGTTTTTTTCAATTTGATCATTTAGTCGAATAAACGGGAAAATGCAACGTTTTTATTGTTCCATGTATGGGCACCATTAAACACAGAGGATTAGCAGGCTAGCCAGGCAACTATTGCTAGGGACCCTGAGCAGTAACGTAAATTAAAAGATTTCACTTACCTGGGGCTTCCTCCAGCCCACCGTAGGCTGTGAGGTCCCCCCTGGTGTCCTCTGTCCTCCTGGATCCTCTCCGTGTCCCGCCGGCGGCTCCTCCTGCCGACGACACCCGGGCCGGGTATCGGGCGACTCTTCCTGGATCCTGATGCTCTTTGTCACCACGCCGGCCTCTACGCGTCATCACGCCGGCCGGCGTGATGGGTCTGCATATGCGCGGTTTTCTAACTCTAAACCGCACATGCACAGACCTGTCACGACGGCCGGCGTGATGACGCGAAGTGGCTGTGTGATGACAACGAGCATCAGGATCCAGGAAGAGTCCCCCGACACCCGGCCCGGGTGTCGTCGGCAGGAGGAGCCGCCGGCGGGACACGGAAAGGATCCAGGAGGACGCCAGGGGACCTCACGGCCTAAGGTGGGCTGGAGGAAGCCCCAGGTAAGTGAAATTTTTTAATTTATGTTACTGCTCCTGGTTCCTTTAAAAGGAAGTAAATATGGCAGCCTTCATATCCCTCACCCTTCAGTTCTCCTTTAAATATAGAGTAATTACAGTAGGAAAAAGTTCTATACATTGCCTCTGTATATTGTACTTACCGGGGCAGCGGTTTAGCACTCAGCAATAGCTGCCCCCATATACACTATCAGTACAAGATTCCTATAAATGGTGCCAGGCTTCCTCCGATCTTATGACAAGGCATGTTTGGCAATATCATCCAATCGCCTTTCACTCGAAATGTGTCCAAGAATTCACATAATTTAGAGGCTATAAATAGCCGGTGTTGCCCAGCGTGATAAAAGAGTGCCTGAATTCCATGGAACACATGCGCAAATATTTTCCTAACAGCATCAAGTCGTATTCTGGCAGAGCAGGTATTCTTCTCATCCTAAATGGCACAATTGTTCTCTTCTGCGCATAGGTGCAAATCCGCGGTGATAACGGCGGAATCTCAGAGCCATGATTAACATTCCGTAAGGATAAATCAACCTCATGTTCAAGTACAAGGCAATGAGGCAATGTGAATGGTCCACTGCAAGGGAACCACTGCCATCTAATGGACAAACAGAGAAGTGCAGTACATGGTAATATTCTGTGTCCGATTTGAAAATGTCTAAAGTAAAAAGCTCTGCACTCACCAGCCGACGGGTCCAGCGACGTCCCCTTGATGACGGTCATTAGCAACGTCTCTATGCACTATGTCACATGTCGGGAGAGAACAAGACTTCAAATGATTGCGGTGCTCTGCGCGGGAGTTGTCGGGGATCTTAGCGATCCGAGGTGACAGTCGTCATTGTGTACCGACGCTAAGTGAGGTTCGCGTGGTCGTGTGCCTGTACCCACGTCGCGATATCACGGAAATGATGGCACGGCGCTCAAAAAAATCGCCAGTTGTAACTTATGATATAACGAATTGGTTGCTTAGCACGGATAATTGATAGAACATTAGTAGCAAAGAAAATAGTCTCATATTTTTATTTTTAATTATATTGTTTTTTTTTTTTTATAACATTGCATCATTCTCTAATAATTACAGTTTACATACTACACTCAGCATTTTAAATGATGAAACAGTGCAGAGCTAATGACCCTTTGAACTTTACTCTGCAGAAAAACCTTAAACAACAAACAGTGAGAGACAGCTTGGGCGCAGAGCTCAGTGAAGCTCTTTTGCATAGATAACAACTGACTTTTTTTAACTCTTCCTGTATTGGAAACAATATTAGACTCACATCTGTGCTACTAATGTTCTATTTCTTAGCTGTACTACACACAATTCATTATATCATAAGTTTATTTTCACTTCAGATTCCCTTTAACCTCCCTAGCGGTAATCCCGAGCTGAGCTCAGGGTGGGAGAAATTAGCTGGGAGTGGTAATCCCGAGCTCAAATGACCTGCTTTCTGGGCATTTTCTGAGTCACTCACATGATCGGCACTGTGTAGTGGGACTCCAGCATGTCTCCCAGGTGCCTGCAGTAATCTCCCGCCGCCGGGATCTACACAGCCCCGCTCTTCTTCCGGGGACTCGGCACCAATCAGTGCGGCGGAGCGTCGTGACATCATCGGGGGAGGGACTAAATTTTAAAGTGATCCTGAAAAGTCACACAGGGCATATGGAAAACATAGACACATGCACCCTGTATGTGTGATTAGAGACAAATCAGGAAGAATTATACACTAATATATGTGTGTGTAATCCCCCGTTGATTAAAACTGGATAAAACTAGTGAATGAAGCTATTCCTCTATACAAACTTACCTATCAGGCCAGAGCCCAGTTTAACAAATTCAATAAAGTCTGGAGCATATGGGTAGACTCATTTGAGACAATAACGCCTATTCCCAACTTGGATATCACAACTACAGTACAAGATTTACATCTATAATTTATGCGAAACAACAAGGGAATATTATAGTACGACTATTAGTAATGCTTAAAGATGATTTGTTAAAAGTATAATATATATACCCCTATATATATGTTCATATAATCTGAAGTACATCTTTCTCTTTTTTTTTTTTTCTCCCCTGATGACGCAAGATTGCGAAACCGGTCGGGAAGGCGACAGGCGGCACCATTTTATTTGAGGTCTTTTATTGACCATTTTATGCGCGCTACTTTTTCGGGGTTCCCAGTGCACGGGCCCCGTATGTGAGTTTCTTTTATCCTTGTTTTTAAATTGTTTTACTTGTTATGTAATAAAGACAGTTTACACTAAAGCTGGCCACTAACGGTCCAATTTCTAGCGAGAAATCGTTCGAGAGATCAGAAATTCTGATCGGACGAAAAATCGTTCACTACACCATTAACTAACCAATCATTGCTTCCTATCTATCACGACCACCAAGAAAATCCAAATTTTCGTTCGACGAAAATTCATTCGGGCGACATTTTTTTCACTCGTTCATAATCGATTGTGTCCACCAATGGAGATTATTTACAACCAATCCGATCAGAATTTCTGATCGCTCGAACGATTTTTCGCTAGAAATTGGACCGTTAGTGGCCAGCTTTAGATGTGCCGTACATCTCTTTCATGTCACTATCCTACTGGACTCCCCTTTGGCGAGTCTCTGCAACCTCAGGATATCTAATATATTCCGGAGGAATCTGTGGTGTGCAACATCGCTGGTGAAACGACACCATTTGAAAGTTCTGCAGACCATCTATCAAACTCATTTACAACCTTATAATGTGGGTTGTTGGAATCTGGTAAGCCTTGCTTCTTTACCTTTTTGTTCGAAGATCCTGTATACCAGAAAATGACGAAATCTGTATTACTATAGACCTGCGCTGACTTTATACATACATCTTTCTCTTGCTTAGCAACTGTTAAATCTCCTGTTGATGGTTGTAGCTAATGGAGGAAATGTGTTTATTTTTTCGTTGTCTGTTTTGATCAAATTTAATAAATGTGTGTGTGTGTGTGTGTGTGTGTGTATATATGCGTGTCTAATTCCTCCTCATTTTTCTCTAATCACAAGTTGTAATTTGATCTCTCCCCTGTGTCACTGGACTGCCATGGCAGAGATGGCAGATTAGCTCATTTGGAATCACAGGATGACAATATAGCCATTTGGTTCCCAACTGTTTCTGCCTTACTGTTACCGTCCTCTGCCTGTATTTTGACTACTCTCTGCCTGCCGCCTGCACCGACCTCTGCCTGTATTTTGACTACTCTCAGCCTGCCGCCTGCACCGACCTCTGCCTGGATTTTGACTACTCTCAGCCTGCCGCCTGCTCCGACGTCTGCCTGGATTTTGACTACTCTCAGCCTGCCGCTGCACCGACCTCTACCTGGATTTTTACTACTCTCAGCCTGCCGCCTGCACCGACGGCTGCCTGGATTTTGACTACTCTCAGCCTGCCGCCTGCACCGACCTCTGTTTGGATTTTGACTACTCTCTACCTGCTGCCTGCACCAATGTCTGCCTGGATTTTGACTACTTTCTGCCTGCCACCTGCACCAATGTCTACCTCGATTTTGACTACTCTCTGCCTGCTGCCAGCATTGACCTCTGCCTAGATTTTGACTACTCTCTGCCTGCCGCCTGCACTGATGTCTGCCTGGATTTTGACTACTCTCTGCCTGCCTTATTTGTACAGTTTCAAAATTTGTAAAGTTTATTCATATATTTAATTAAATCAACAAATTTGTGTTCCAGTCTTTTATTCGTATGCAGAATGTCTACCAGGCTTTTATTCTGACATATTTTGGTGAGTTATGACTTAAGAATTGGAGGCCTAAAATTCTTGAAAAAAAATTACCGCTTTTGACTCATAATTCCAGACAGAAAATCACCGCCAGGGAGGTTAAAGGACACTTGAATTAAGAGGGATATGGAGGCTGCCATAATTATTTCCTTTTAAACAATGATGATTGCCTAGCTGTTCTGCTGCATGCTTGTTCAGAGTCTATGGCTAAAAGTATTAGAGGCAGAGGATCAGCAGGACTGCCAGGCAACTGGTATTTCTTAAAAGGAAATAAATATGGCAGCCTCCATAGCCCTCTCACATCAGGTGTCCTTTAACTGCAGGCAATATTAGGCTGCTGACAAATGAAGTTACCTCCTTTGCCAAATACAGAAGTGATCTCACTCATGGCCTTCTCGTAAACTTCAGGCTCGGACAGGATGAACACAAGTGACCAAAATGTTATCTAAAATAAACAGAGAGATCCACATGTGAGTTATTGATGCCAGGAACACTATAGAATACTGTACACCTTTATATACACAGATCAGTCAACCATTAAATCCACCAGCTAATATTGTATAGTGCACGACTTTAAAATTCGATGGACTCTACAAGCCCACTGAAGGTGTCTTGCGGTATTTGGCACCAAGACCTCTAACCTCCGATGTGGGACATCCATGGATTGAAATTTTTTTCTCAACATATCTCACAGATGCTCGAACCAACTGGTCAGGGGGTGTAACTTCAGTGGTCTGGGCCCCCCCACAGAAGTATCGTGGTGGGCCCCCTTCCATTCCACACTGCGCCGTGGCCAGACCATGACTTCCTGCATCATGGCTAGACAAAGACCACTCTAGTGGTTGTTATGCCCCTCCCCCTTCTTCTGCAGAGTAAAAGCACATGGAGCGCCGTTATACTCTTCCTCCTTGGAGCTGAACGTTGTATGCTGCCCCCCTGAGGCTCCTGGTAACATGACATGCATCATGAGCCAGGCATACAGCATGCAGCTGCCTGGAGGTAGAGCAGACCCAATGCGATGCAGCACTTCTTGCATTGCTCTACGGTCCAGTTCTGAAACTCACATGCCCATTGTATTTGCTCGCACAGGTCAGCACGGGCAATCTCACTAGTCTACAGCCCACATACAGCAAGCTATGAGGCACGGTGTATTCTGACATCTCTCTTATGGCCTCCCTTACATTTTTTGTAGCAGTATGTGTTACAGCAGCTCTTCTAAAGGATTGGACCCGATAGATAGATAGATAGATAGATAGATAGATAGATAGATACTCTACACTCTACTACTCTTGCATCAATCATATCAATGAGACTTTGGCACCCTGGGCACCATTGCCAGGTCACTGGTTGCCCCTTTTTGGATCAATTTTGGTGTGTACTAACCACTCCATTCCTGGAAGAAAATCTGCCATTTTGGAATTGACAGGGCAAACCGCTTTGCGGCATTGGTTCAATGGACCCTGCATTAGTTGGCATGCGAAAGCAAATGCATATTTGCATGAGCATTGCCTCATGAATAGCCAATAAGGCCAAATTTGCTCAGCCAGTTGTGTCAGGTGTTCACTTGGTGTTTAATGCACACATTTAAATTCTCTGTGCAGCATTTTGGAATTGATCTGATGTCCATCATTGTAAGCTGCAAAAGAAAGACAGCACACTTCCTGTACAGAGGAGCACACGGTTGTTAGTTTGAGACAGAGTGCAGCAATAACTCTTGGGACAACCCCCCCCCCACCCCCCCCCCCACCCCCCCCCAACAAAATTGACATTGGGCTCCCTCCTTTGATCCACACCACGCCCAATACCCCGGTAACTAGTAAGACAGACGCACCTACACACTCCCCCAACCCCCCCCCCCCCCACACACACACACACACACACACACATAGCAGAGTAGTGCAGTGGAGCAATGTAATATTTACCTGTTCCAGCAATGTGTCTCTTCTATTCTTTCTGGCAGTCACACGCTCTGAACTTCCACACCTCCTCTTAATTATGTGACATACCAAAGGAGCTAGAGGCATGCAGCATAGAGTGTGTGGCTGTCAGGGAGATCAGAGGAGACTCAAAGCAGCACTGGAGCAGGAAAATATTAAAATACTCCACTGTGCTACTCTTGCAGAAGGGGGAGAGCAAGGTCACTCACGGTCACTTTAGCCTGAGACTGTACAACATGTTGGTTCCTTATGAGTTTGACACCCTGGCATATAATGTTATGACCATGGGTGGACACAGCATCACTGCTCTTCATAACATAAACTCCATTGGTTAAGTTAATAATAATCCAAACATTTGTATAGCGCTTTTTTCCTGCTGGACTCAAAGCGCTCAAGAGCTGCAGCCACTGGGACGTGCTCAGGAGGCCACCCTGCAGTGTTAGGGAGTCTTGCCTTGAACTCCTTACTGAATAGGTACTGACTCTAGCCAGGATTCAAGCCCTGGTCTCCCATGTCAAAGGCGGTGCCCATAACCTGTACACTATCCAGCCACTGGCAACTTCTTGCATTGCTCCACGGCCCAGTTCTGACCCACACATGCCCATTGTATCTGCTTCTCTGTACTTACAGGGTTAGCGTTGGCCTGCGATGCCCAAAGCAGCAACAAACTGTTGTTATATGTGGAATTTCCTTTCAGAGTGTCCAGTAGGTGATGCAATAATGTCTGCAAAAGATTTATGAAAAGTATTAATTTGTAGAAAATATAAAGTACTTCTTATGGATGTACTGTGTGGAAGGGTGAGCAAAGCGGTAACAGTAAAAAAGGGCGCAGGAGGCTAATGGACAAATCGGGCGCCGCCATTCACTCCCATAATAAATATCGTTTAATGGGCGCCCGATAGGAAAAAAGGGCGCCGGAGAAAAATAACGTTTTAAAAGCGGTGCCCGGAGACTTAATGTTTTATTACTGCTTCTCATGATTACACATTATTTAATGATTTATACATTTTTTAATATTATTTTTAAACGAAAAACAGTACAATATTTTTTTCAAACATTATTTTTAAACGAAAAACAGTACAATTTTTTTTTTACATTATTTTTAAACGAAAAAACCGCACTATATGTTTTTGAAACTTTATTAATGCTTATCACAGGGGGGTCTTAGGTTTAGGCACCAACAGGGGGGTCTTAGGTTTAGGCACCAACAGGGGGGTCTTAGGTTTAGGCACCAACAGGGGGGTCTTAGGTTTAGGCACCAACAGGGGGGTCTTAGGTTTAGGCACTAACAGGGGGGTCTAGGGGTTAGGGGTAGGTACAGGGAGGGTTACTTAGGCACCAACAAGGGGGGTCTTAGGTTTAGGCATCAACAGGGGGGTCTAGGGGTTAGGGGTAGGTACAGGGAGGGTTACTTAGTAATTTTTTTTTAAACGTTATTATACGTTTCACTATTTAAACGAAAAATTAACGTTTTTACAATTGCCGATTTAATGCACATTATTTAATGATTTATAACTTTATAAAACATTAATTTTAAACGAAATACAGTACAATACATTTTTAAACGTTATCCATGCTTATCGTTTAAAACCCCGCGCCCTTTTTTCCCAGCGCCCCTTTTTAACGTACGCGAGCAAAGCACCCTAAGAAGGAAACGCAGACAACGGGAGCCCAATGGTGCAGTACATCACAAAGCATTTGAAAATGAGGCGTCCTGATTGTTGTATTCCTCTGCAGAAAACAATGAGAGAGGAACCCATAAGAGAAGCGCCGCACCTTAGCGCTGTCCTCGGCCGGCTTGCTTTCCTCTGCTTCAGCTACAATGTTTTTAAACAAGTTGAGGAGCCACTGTTTGGACTGGGACCAGTCTCTGCGAGAGAGAAGAGCAAAGATAAAAGTGTGTATGGAAACAATGCCAGTGCTGCCCTGTACTTCAGGCTCCGCCTCCTGGATTCATCACAATTTATTAACCAAAGCATTGCTGATTAATACAGGTAAACAGATCTCATAAGACAACAAATAAAGACATATTTCCCTTAGTAAATGTAGGCTGTGATGAGCGACTCTCTGCCTGTACTATATTCATTATGTTGGTACAAGTGACAAAACAGAGGCTCCAACAAGTATAAAATACACTAAAAACAGTTAAGACGACTGCCTTTGAGACAGACGACTTCCAACAAAATCGTGCTATGACCCCTCTGGAGGAGCCTCTTGCGATGGCCATGCGTGTCACTTCCTCTTCCTGCTTCATTCAGTGCTGCACTTCTCTAATAGAGAAGACAGGGGTGACCCGGAAGTTATCACATAGCCAAGATGGCAGCCGCGATTTTTAAATTGAAATCGAACAAAAACTGCTGGGTGTTGAACAGTGATTCAGGCATCAAATGAAAGAGGAGAGCACAAGCTACAGAGTGGTATGCATCTTTAAGTACTTTACAGTACTGGTCTGAGTCTTAAAGGCATGCCCATGAGAGGTGCTCGGAGTCCCTTTAAGCCTTCGATCGGCCGAAAATATTCACCAGGCAGATTGGCTAAAGACACGTTGAAGTGGATCGTGGGCCACTATACACCCGCTATATTCTTTGCAGAGGCTGCCCCAACCATGAGAACCATTTAGCATGTTTACAAGATTTAAGGCCTGGGGCCCCCCACAGATTGCCAATTGCTGTAGCAAATGCTCAGTGTTTTGGCTAGCGTTAGCTATAGCGATTACCAGTGCAATTTGTAGGGCGATTGGAAGCCATGTACAATTTACTGTTGGTGATTGTACAGTGCTTACAATCTGCATTTTTCAAACATACTGTGTAAATAAAGTTTAAGACATTTAACAGGCCTCCCGAGGTTCTTTCCCGATCGCTCCTAGCGTATAGCACAAGAGGTCATAGGCGCTTCTTTATCTCCAAATAGGGAAACGCCAATGACCTTTCAAGCTGGAAGGCGGGGTTACACACCAGAATCCGGACCTTGGGAGACCCGACAAGTAGATTACACTTTATTTAAACAGAAAAATCACCGACAAAGTATACAAAAGCGATTTTGCAGCATTCCTTTCTTTTTTTTGCATTGGACCGCAATTGCTCCAAAAATTCCCAGAGTTCACAAAGACAAGAAAGTTAGGGCTTGTTTCCACTGTTGCGACGCGATTCGACGGCAATCCGACGCTTGTAAAAACGCATGCGGATGCGTTTCTGCATGCGTTTTTACCCGCGATTTTGCGTGCGATTTCGCATGGCAGGGTGCCATGCGAAATTAACCATGACACTGCCAGGGCAAAATAACATTGGAAAAGGTGCGAAATCGCACGCGAATCGCGGGTAAAAATGCATGTTAAAAACGCATGCGTTTTTACTATTAAATACATTAGCGGCGATTCGCACGGATTCCCGACGCAGGCGAAATCGTTGCCTCTTTTGTGCGTTTTTTCTCCGCAACAAAAAACGCACAACGCCACCGCAGGAGTGGAAACAGCCCCATCCACTCACATTACATGTGCGAATCCGCATGCGTTGGACGCATGCGGATTCGCGATAGTGGGAACGAGCCCTAAGGATTTCTGCACTCTATATCCGACAATACAAATCCTCACTTTAAGAACCACTCTGGGATCTGTGAGCCATACTCAAAGCCTTCATCAAATGTGCGGAAATGGTCTTCAAACTCCTTTATGGTGTCCTTGCTTGTAGGACAGACGCCTTTCCCGAAGAGCGTGTCCACCACGGAGGGGTACATCACACACCTACCAACCAAAACAGTACAAAGACACCGGGGTTAATGCAGCTGTTAGCACCCATATGGAAAGCAAATTATCTGTAATGAGCAGTCAATCAGTTCAAAGGCACTAGAGATGGCCAATGGATGCTAATTATTCCAGTTTCCATGCAGATTTAATGGAAAATGTATAAAGCTTGGAACTGGCCAATCAAATGCACTGCCTTTGGACTTGGTCAAGTTCCAGGCTGCATACAATTTGTATGCAATCATTTTTATGCATCTCACTGGCCAGATCTCAAAGGGAACCAGAGACAAAGCACCCTTGTGTATTTTACCATATATATCAGTAAGAACATTGGAGAAAACACCTACCCTGCTCTCTGTTTCATCCTCACTGCTAAGAGTGTCTGTTAACAGTTGTGATAAGAATCCCGGACTGAGCATTCAGTCTGGCTTTGCAGGGAATAATTATAGCTGAGTCATTATAGCAGAGCCACAAGGGGGCAGGCTTGGGCTTGAAAAGACACCAGAGAAGACAGACTCCGCTATAATCTTTCCGTAGCAAAGCTAGACTGAGTGCTCAGTCGGGGATTCTTATCAGAGGTGATAACAGTCAGATTAAACAGAGAACAATGAAACAAAGAGCAGATTAAATGTTTACTGTCATGTTCCCACTGATTTATAAGGTAAAATACAAAAGGGTGCTTCATCTCTGGTTCTCTTTAAACAATAACTGTTAATGGCACATAGAAAGCATACCCACTTCTCTAAAAATCCTGGTTTTAGCATCAAAAACACTCCCTATACTGTAGCTGTATATTAGTATGTAGCCCAGCCCCTCCCACTGAGGCTTAGCCCAAGCTGTTTATTATGCAGATTCTCCCTTCCCCTCCCAAAGAATTCTGGGAAACCAGAGATCTTTTCTACTGGCTTTAGAATTTTCCGTAAACGAACATTCCGTAGAGATACCGCCTGCTCTGCGCAGCCACATTCTTACACCCCCTGAGCGCGGCCGCGAGCAATCTTCAATTTTAATGTCAAAGATTGCTTAGAGGTTTACAGTGCAGGAGGGGTGATCGGAAAGCCTTGGACCATGTGCAGTATAATGGCAGTCACTGCTGAGGGTACCAGAGGAGAGAGACTCAGTCCACACCATGTTCTCTGAAGCAAAGCATCCGCAGCACATCCAGCCAGGATCCCAAACACTGACTGAAAAAAGCCCAAATAACAGAGACTATAGAAAGCTGCAAAGCACAATACCTAGATGAATGGAGGAGTGACATAAAGAACTTCCAGAAACTCACCGTCTACTAATCACTGCAGAGGGAGTATACAATGGCTCCATATCTGGAGAGGCTACACCACCACAAAGACAAACAGACCCTGAGCCTGTACCGTCTGAGTGCCCACAACCTGGAGATAGAGACAGGGCGGCACAGACAGACATGGAAGCCCCGGGAGGAGAGACTGTGCAGGCCATGTGGGGTCCCTAGAGGATGAGGCCTACTTCCTGCTACAGTGCAGCAAATACAGTGGGTTGCAAAAGTATTCGGCCCCCTTGAATTTTTCCACATTTTGTCATATTACTGTCACAAACATGAATCAATTTTACTGGAATTCCACATGAAAGACCAACACAAAGTGGTGTACACATGAGAAGTGGAACGAAAATCATACATGATTCCAAACATTTTTCACAAATAAATAACTGCAAAGGGGTGTGTGCATAATTATTCAGCCCCCTTTGATCTGAGTGCAGTCAGTTGCCTATAGACATTGCCTGATGAGTGCTAATGACTAAATAGAGTGCACCTGTGTGTAATCTAATGTCAGTACAAATACAGCTGCTGTGTGAGGGCCTCAGAGGTTGTCTAAGAGAATATTGGAAGCAACAACACCGTGAAGTCCAAAGAACACACAAGACAGGTCAGGGATCAAGTTATTGAGAAATTTAAAGCAGGCTTAGGCTACAAAAAGATTTCCAAAGCCTTGAACATCCCACGGAGAAATGTTCAAGCGATCAATCATAAATGGAAGGAGTATGGCACAACTGTAAACCTACCAAGACAAGGCTGTCCACCTAAACTCAAAGGCCGAACAAGGAGAGCGCTGATCAGAAATGCAGTCAAGAGGCCCATGGTGACTCTGGACGAGCTGCAGAGATCTACCGCTCAGGTGGGAGACTCTGTCCATAGGACAACTATTAGTCATGCACTGTACAAAGTTGGCCTTTATAGAAGAGTGGCAAGAAGAAAGGCATTGTTAACAGAAAGCATAAGAAGTCCCAATTGCAGTTTGCCACAAGACATGTGGGGGACACAGCAAACGTGGAAGAAGGTGCTCTGGTCAGATGAGACCAAATTGGAACTTTTTGGCCAAAATCCAAAACGCTATGTGTGGCGGAAAACTAACACTGCACATCACTCTGAACACACCATCCCCACTGTCAAATATGGTGGTGGCAGCATCATTCTCAGGGGGGTGCATCTCTTCAGCAGGGACAGGGAAGCTGGTCAGAGTTGATGAGAAGATGGATGGAGCCAAATACAGGGCAAACTTGGAAGAAAACCTCTTGGAGACTGCAAAAGACTTGAGACAGGGGCGGCGGTTCACCTTCCAGCAGCACAATGACCCTAAACATAAAGCCAGGGCAACAATGGAATGGTTTAAAACAAAACATATCCATGTGTTAGAATGGCCCAGTCAAAGTCGAGATCTAAATCCAATCGAGAATCTGTGGCAAGATCTGAAAACTGTTGTTCACAAACGCTGTCTATCTAATCTGACTGAGCTGGAGCTGTTTTGCAAAGAAGAATGGGCAAGGATTTCAGTCTCTAGATGTGCAAAGCTGGTAGAGACATACCCTAAAAGACTGGCAGCTGTAATTGCAGCAAAAGGTGGTTCTACAAAGTATTGACTCAGCGGGCCGAATAATTATGCACACCCCACTTTGCAGTTATTTATTTGTAAAAAATGTTTGGAATGATGTATGATTTTCGATTCACTTCTCACATGTACACCACTTGGTATTGGTGTTTCACGTGGAATTCCAATAAAATTGATGCATGTTTGTGGCAGTAATGTGACAAAATATGGAAAACTTCAAGGGGGCCGAATACTTTTGCAACCCACTGTATGCACCTGCGAGGACTGCCCCCTTCCAGAGACTCTCCGCCCACATCCCAGATTTCACCTCCACAGATGAGGAGAGGAAACTCTACATCCTACTGGGGAAGAGGAAACAACTGTGCAAATAGCTGCCTGATATGTCACGGCCTGCCACCAACTAAGAGGAACATGATACCCCACGGACTATATACCCCTTATACTGTCCCTATACCCTCCTCACCCCTATGGACTATTTACCCCATATACTGTCACCTATAGCCTCCCCATGCCTATAACCCCCACAATCACCCCATCCCATGCTAACACTAATGTTTTGCTTTGGCAATGCTACTGTAAATATATTTGGTCCTGCCAATAAAGCTTTTTCTGGATAGAATAATAGAGTGCAGCTGAAACTGAGTGACTATCCCTTCTGAGGGAGCCAGAGGAAAAACTAGAGTGCAGCTACAGCAGGGGCATTTCCACGACACTAGGGTGTGTTTTTTGGGGTAACATAATGTTTAGAGACAGCCCTGATATGTAATTCCAGTAGTGCTCTTACTGTACAAGTTTGTAGAGGTCCAGGGTGCCCTGATGACTCAGCTGGTCCAGGTGCGATGAGAATTCAGTGCACAGTTTGGCCATGTGTTGGTTCAGTCGGTTCTGCGACAGTCTCAGCTTTATCATTTCATGGATGGCACCGTGTGACTTGAAGAAATTCTCCTTTTTTATGGATGCTGTATTTGGATTGGACAAAGACAGGTCATATGAAAACAAATTTGCCTGCACAGTAAATCACCTAACAATTTGCACACAAAAAAAAAGCATCAATAGCAAAAATCAAAAGGAAAAAAAAAAAACATAAAAAGAAAATAACAAAAATAGTCAATCAGCAAGAGGGGAAATTTAAAATGTAACTTACTGTAGGTTAAATAAAATATATTGCACGTCATTTAACCCTTTATTTGTGTTTTAAAGTGACACTGAAGCAAAAAAAACGAACAAAAAAACTTATGATATAATGAATTGTGTAGTACGGAAAATTAATAGAACATTAGTAGCAAAGAAAAGAGTCTCATATTTTTATTTTTAGTTACATAGCTTTTTTGTTATAACATTGCATCATTCTGTCATATTTGCAATTACAAACCACACTTTGATTTTTAAACTATAAAACAGAGCAGAGCTAATGACCATTTGAACTCCCCTGCAGTAAAACCTTATCTCAAGCTGCCTCTCACTGTTTCTTTGATGTATAAGTGATTCAGAAAACAAGACTGTCTCCCACCCAAGTTTGGTCGGAAAGCTCAGAGAAGCTCTTTTGCATAGATAACAACTAAAGTTTCTACACTCTTCCTGCAATGGAATCAATATGAGACACATATCCGTTCTACTAATGTTCTATTTGTTAGCTGTACTACACAAACGATTCATTATATCATAAGTTTATTTTCACTTCAGATTCCCTTTAATGTTAATAAAGCGGATCCAAGATGTAAAACTAACTATAACAAGTAACTTGTCTATATATCTTATCTAAAGTTTAGATAGTTTACACAGCAAATCTAACTGCAACCAGCTTTAATAGAAAATGATTATTTCTTCCTGTGATACAATGATAGCAGCCATGTTGTTTGTAAACATTACACAGAGGCAGGCTTATCTGCACCATCAGCACTCAGACTGTGAAAAAAACCTAATCCCCCCTCCTCCCTTCTGCCTCTAAAATCAATGGCTAGTAACACCTCCTCCTCCCCCTGCCCAGACTGAGCTCCCATGAGCCCTTGCTACCTGTGGGCGTGGTTTATTTAGTTTATAGGGAATTAAAATATTAAAACAAAAAAAAAAGTATTTGGCTTGAGGAATGCCCTATAAACAATAGGAAAGGAACACAATTATGCAATGAGTAAAAGTTCACCTCGGATCCACTTTAAACTACCTTTTTGCTCCAGCAAGCTATTATCCTGTAAGCACAGAGAATCGTACCTCTTTGCAGCTACAGCCACTTCAGTCATGTAAGGTGGACTGTTCAAATCTAGAGGTATATTAGAAGGTCAAAGGCCATTTCTGAAATATGGGCAAATCCAGTCATATGTTAAAGCACATTTGACGAATGACAAATAGCAAGTATAAAATGTCCCTTTGGCACATTTTTAAAGAGAACCAGAGCTGAAAATCAATAGATTTATACATACCTGGGGCTTCCTCCAGCCCCTTCAGCCTGGATCGCTCCCACGCCGCCGTCCTCCGCTGCCTCTGTCCGCCTGTACCGGGTCCAGTACTTTCGGCCAGTCGACGCAAGCGTAGTTCGCTCCCTCCGTACTGCGCATACGTACAAATCCGGAGGGAGCCCCTGTGCATGCGTACAACTGGTCGCGTCCGGCGGAAGTGACGGGACCCGGTACCGGCGAAAGAGGCAGCGAAGGATGGCGGCGTGAAAGCGATCCAGGCTTATGGAGCTGGAGGAAGCCCCAGGTATGTATAACATCTTTCTTTCATTTTTCAACTAGGTTCGTCTATGGTTCCCTTTAAGGACCAAATAAGAGAAAACGAGAAAATGTCCCTATCAGATAACCAGTGAGAGGGTGGTAGGCTCTACTCCTCTCTGTGTATCTGTGACTGTCTGATTCAGGTGTGGTGTGTAATCTATACCTCTTAATAATTGATGGGCAATGCTGTCTAATATGCTGGCAGGTTAGTGGAAACAATAAATGTAGCTGAGCAGTGAAAAGTATACACCAATACCAAGGAACAATAGGAGAGAGATTCCAGGCCACTAGAGCTTTCAGTCTACAGACAGGCATCAATGTTTTCATGTACTCTTTGTACTCAGTACTGGACTCTTCCACGACGTTGACGTGCTCTCACGGAAGAGGCCTAACCACTAACTAACAATTGAAACATAGTGGGAACCTGGGGCAGCTAGCCACAAATAGTCTACACATTTTCTAAAGAACAGCAAAAAATAGTACTAGTACTGAATAATCTGCGCGCTGTTTTTGGAAGCTAACGACCTCCATTTGCTGCATCTGTTTTGAACGCAAGTTGTGTAATCTGCCCGTGTTTTGGACTCTGCACATCTATGCAGCTGGGCAATTTGGGTGCAACCTCCATTTAAAAGCGCTGCCAATTTTCTCCTGTTGTACAAAAATGTAAGTTTACTTGTGTCTAGCTGCATTCATGTGTATCAGTTTGCATTCAGTTTATCCAGATTAGGGTTTAGTGCATAGATTGCATCTGATTTGTATTCAAGGTGTGTATTTAAGTCCCTGAGGGACGCTGCGCACCTCTGTTGGTTTCATTTCAGTTGCAGCCTGATTAGGAGTGCTGCCTATTTTATGCTGTTCTTCAGTAAATGTGTAGGCCATTTATGGCTAGCAGCCTCAGGTTCCCACTATGTTATAATTGTTAGTTAGTGGTTAGGTCTCTTCCGTGAGAGCACGTCAACGTCGTGGAAGAGTCTCGTACTGAACAATCTGCGCGTGACGCAAACTGTTTCTGGAAGCTAACATCCTCCATTTGCTGCATCTGTTTTGAATGCAAGTTGTGTAATCTGCCCATGATTTGGGCTCTACACATCTATGCAGTTGGTAAGTTCGGATACAGCCACCATTTGGAAGCGCTGCCAATTGTACAAAAAGCTTTGTTGAATAATGTGGGCATTTTTATGGTAAATGTAACGATTGGTGTAGCAACACAGACATCTGATTATGTGTGATCTGCAGAATCACCAATAATACAGACGCTATACCTGATTATGTGGTGATCTGCAGTATCACCAATAATACAAGTATAGCTGGCAGACTACAAAGTATAACTAGGAAAAAAATGTGTCAGCACACCGTCTTTCCTTCAATTCAAGCTCTTTTATTGAGCCATGCGATACAAAGGTATAAAACCGACAATTGTTTCGGGGGCCGCGTATGCCATCTGGTGGTCAAGATTCATTGATGACATCTTCCTGCTGTGGCAGGGCCCCGCTGACGAACTTATGGAGTTCACCACATATCTCAATAATGTCTATCCTGGAATTGTCTTCAATCCAGAGATATCTACCACGCACATATCTTTCCTGGACGTCATGATTGTGTCAACTGAGGGGAGACTTGAGACCTCCTTATACAGGAAACCCACAGACAGAAATACTATTCTGCACTACAGCAGCTCACACCCAAGCCATCTCAAAGAAGGATTACCAGTATCACAATTCCTGAGGGCACTGAGAATATGCAGCAACACTGCCACTAGGGAAGCTCACCTAGACGAAATGGAGAGAAGGTTCTTAGAAAGGGGATACCCCAAGCCCATTCTGGCAAAAGCCAAGAAGCGAGCTCTTGATCTTCACGGTGGAGCAACCACCGGAAGATCGGAAGTGGGCATCCCCTTTGTCCATACTCATAGTGCGGCCTCGGGGTGCATCAAGCAAGCGGTCATTAAGAATATGGACATACTACAGGCCGATCGCACACTTACAGCCGCAGTAAAAAATAAGCCCCTGTTCGCATATCGATCGAGCCCCAGTTTGAAGAATTCTTTGATACAAGCCGACCCTGTGAGTAAGTACAGCAAGGACTTTATTTTTTCCAACAAGAAAGGCTGCTATAAATGCGCAAATTGCAATGTTTGCAACTCCATAACAACAGGATCTGTGTTCTACCACTCTAGAAGTGGCAAGAAATACCATATAAAGGAGTATTACAATTGTAACACAGACCATTGCGTGTATATGTTAAAATGTCCCTGCGGACTAGCCTATGTTGGCAAAACTACCTCTCCTTTTAAAGTGAGGTTTCAGAAACACCGAAGCGACATAAACGTCGCATGGAGAGCATATGAGAAGAAAGAGAATTTGGACTACACTAAACCAGTAGCCGTTCACTTCATTGAGAATAAACATGGAGCATACCAACTCAGGGGACAGGTCATCGAACAGGTAAAAGTATCCTTGAGAGGTGGTGACAGGGACATTAAATTACTTCAGAGAGAGGCCTTTTGGATTTATGAACTGGGCACAGTACAGCCTGGAGGCTTAAATAAGAATAATCCATTGACCTGCTTCATTAAGGAAAGATAGTATGAAAATTTATAGAGAATAATGGCTGTCCTTAGGTTCCTATTGTCTTATTAACTGTTCCCTTTTCTTCACAGGATTTTAATAATCACATGGACACTCTTATTTTGATGTCTTGCCGTATATGTTTAACATTAGTATGCCAATAGTAGTATTAGTATGCTATGAGATTAATATGTATGTAAAACATGTTTTCTCTTTATTGTCTTTACAGCCCATGGAGGTGATTCTCCCGTCCATTATGCCTATGATTACACCCTGGTGGGTAAGTTTGCTGTAGCGCTTGTCTAACGACACGCGTATGCCACATTTTAGATTTATGGTACTAGTGTGCAGCTTATTCTTGTTGTTTTCAAACATGTGTAAGTGTATGCACCAGTGGGGAGCCATGACCCGATTCATTGCCAGCAGACCCCAGTGCAATGTCCCCTTGCGTCAGATTGGTCTATCACGAGATTCCCCTTGGGATGATACGCCCACCGAGGGCGGGACTGATAGCCATGCATCATGTTGGCATAGCGATGGTCGCATGCCAACAGAACGCAGCTGTGTGACGCGTGGACGGTCACCACGCCTACCTACAACGGCGCACGGAGCTCCGTCATGTGTGGGCGGAAATGGACAGGGTGAGCGGCGTACCCTACTTCTCCAGATCCCTCTACCTATGACAGGCGAGGGGCGGAGCTTGGAGCAATAGCGCGCGAAGACAACCAACTTACCAGATTGGCCGGCAACGGTTCCCTTTGACACAAGCGCTGCAGCAATTATCCACTATCCAACAACGGGGTGTGACTGGAGAAACCTCCAAGAGGTATGAATGACAGCATATAATAGCGTTGAGTACATTGCTGGATTCTGATGCCTTTTTAAGGGTTTTGATTACAGGCTGCAATTGACTTTGGGGCATAATCATGTTGTAAACAATGGAGATGACATCATTATTTTGCATCACTATGGGTGGATCGTTGGGGGAGGGTGTTAGTATATATGGTGAAGTGTATCTGCATGCATTTGTAACTACGCCTTGAAGAAGGGGGACCCTGCGCGGCCCCCGAAACAATTGTCGGTTTTATACCTTTGTATCGCATGGCTCAATAAAAGAGCTTGAATTGAAGGAAAGACGGTGTGCTGACACATTTTTTTCCTAGTTCTACTTGAGACACTGCCTATGTCCCAGTGTCAAGCACCCGACAACGATTTTGATGGTGTGCCCTTCAGAACCTTTTCTCCTCTAGACTACAAAGTATGTAGTGCTTGGTGCAACAGTAACAGAATAGTTTAGCTAGACCTCACCAGAGGAGCTGGTGGGCACTATTGGTACACAGTAACTGAATATTTTGACTAAGCCTCACCAGGAGCTGGTGGGTACTATTAGAACACAGTAACTGATTAATTTGGCTAAACCTCACCAGAGGAGCTGGTGGGTACTATTAGAACACAGTAACTGAAAAATATGACAAAACCTCAACACAGTAACTGAATAGTTTGACAAAACCTCACCAGAGGAGCTGGTGGGTACTATTAGAACACAGTAACTGAATAGTTTGACAAAACCTCACCATAGGAGCTGGTGGGTACTATTAGAAGAGCACCTCACCAGTGACAAGGGCTCACTGGTGAGTAGACAGGTCAGACAGGCTAGGATCAGTAACCGGCGGGCAGGTACAGTACAGAATTGGCAGACAAGAGAGTAGTAAGATATCAGTCAGGGTTCAGCAACAAAGTCAGATGGGCAGAAGTACAGAAACGATAAGCAAGAGCAGAGTCAGAGGGTAGCCAGAGTCATACACAGAATATCAATATACAGTAATACAAAAATCCTAGTCTTGTGTGAAATCCCTGGTTTCCTCCCAGATCAAAGCACACAGGATACTATCTAAGGTCTGAGCGCTAACACGTGAGTATTCGCAACAGCAGACAAGTTGCAAGTGAACAGTGAAGGCTTATGAAGCAGAGGAGACCCCACGGCCACGCCCACAACAATCAGCCAATCCGGAGCGCTGTGAGTCTTCTCTGACGTCAACCGACTGGCTGGTCAGCTGACGCGCCTCCTCCCCGCATAAAGGTCCTGTCTCTGCGCAGAGCCAGGAAAGGAGTTCTCACCGTTACAACCTGAAATGGGGAGAACCCCGAGGAAGCACATTTCAAATTATTATGGGCAAATTCTGCAAAGGATAAGAACTTGGCCCAATCCATCTGGGCATCCGCCACATAGCACCTAAGGAACTGTTCTAAGGACTGGTTAACACTTTCAGTCTGCCCATTAGTCTGTGGGTGGTAGCCGGAGGAAAACGATAGATTCATACCCAAATGATGACAAAAGGCCCTCCAGAACATGGAAACAAACTGGACTCCCCTATCTGACACCACACTCTCTGGGATACCATGCAATCTGAAAATGTGGTGAATGAAGAACTCTGCCAGTTCCTGTGCAGAGGGGAGTCCGTCCAAGGGAACAAAATGGGCCATCTTACTGAACCTATCGACTACCACCCATATGACTGTTTTCCCATCAGATCTGGGCAATTCACCCACAAAGTCCATGGACAGGTGAGTCCATGGCTGCTCAGGCACCGGTAATGGCTGTAGTGTACCCACAGGAGCCCGTCTAGAGGACTTACTCCTGGCACAAACAGAATAGGTTCCAACAAAGTCTTTACAGTCAGAGACAATAGAGGGCCACCAGACACATCTGTCCAGCAACTCCTGCGTGCGGGCAATACCTGGGTGACCTGCATTCTTATGGGCGTGAAAAACATGTAGAATTTGAAATCTGAACTGGAGTGGTACAAACAGAATCCCATCTGGTTTCCCTTCGGGAACCTCCTGCTGAAAAGGGTTCAAGACAGATGCCCAATTTTCCCAGGTCTCAATGTCAGGGGCGTCAGAGGACTGTGGTGACTCTCCCTCCACTTGAATCTCGGTAGCGCCTATAATGACTTTCTCCAAACAATGATGACGACAGTAGGAGGACCAACTCAACAGTTGTCTGGAACTCCAGTCGATCTGAGGGGAGTGTTTCTTTAGCCATGGCATACCAAGAATTACAGTGGAGGTGGACATTTTAAGAACCAGGAACTGTATTTGTTCTTTATGCAACACTCCTAGCTGACATGTTAACACAGGAGTCTGAGTAAGTGGTTGTTTCCCCTGCAATGGTGAATCATCCATTGTGGTAACCACCACCTGGCGTCCCACAGAAAAGAGAGGAAAACCAATTTTAACGGCAAAATCATAGGCCATCACATTAACTGCAGAACCCGAGTCTATAAAGGCCTGGGTGGAATGAACCTGACCCTCCCTGGCAATAGAACACGGGAGAAGTAAACGATTGTTTTTTAGAGGTAAGACTGGATCGCCTAGGGTAGTACCTTCAGCTACACCTAGGCAATAGAGTTTTCCGCCTTTCTGGGACAATTTGCCACTATGGGCTTGATTCACAAAGCGGTGCTAACTGTTAGCACGCCTGTGAAAACCCCCTTAGCACGTCTAAACAAGCTTTTCACGCATAAAACTTTACGCGCGCAAAAGTTTATGCGCGTAAAACTTTACGCGCGTACTGCACAGAGCACAGGGCGCTCCGTGCGAAGTGCCCATTAAAGCCTATGGGACTTAGCGCGCGTAAAACTTTGCGCGCATAAAACTTTGCGCACGCAAAGTTAGCGCGCGATCTGATTGAGAAATCCGGTGCTAACCTACTTAGCACCCTGGTTAGCGCGTCTAAAGACTTAAGACGTGCTAAGTAGGTTAGCACCGCTTTGTGAATCAAGCCCTATGGGCTTGATTCACAAAGCGGTGCTAACCTACTTAGCGCGTCTAAAGTCTTTAGACGTGCTAACCAGGGTGCTTAGTAGGTTAGCACCGGATTTCTCAATCAGATCGCGCGCTAACTTTGCGCGCGCAAAGTTTTACGCGCGCAAAGTTTTACGCGCGCAAAGTTTTACGCGCGCTAAGTCCCATAGGCTTTATTGGGCACTTCGCGCGGAGCGCCCTGCGCTCTGTGCAGTACGCGCGTAAAGTTTTACGCGCATAAAGTTTTGCGCGCGTAAAGTTTTATGCGCGAAAAGCTTGTTTAGACGTGCTAAGGGGGTTTTCACAGGCGTGCTAACAGTTAGCACCGCTTTGTGAATCAAGCCCTATATGTCCTTTCTCTGCACAATATAGACAGAGTTTCTCAGCACATCTCCTGTTCTTTTCAACCTCCGAGAGTTTGGTCTGTCCAATCTGCATTGGCTCATCCAGAGGCGGAGGGGAAGGAACAGGAGGTGAAAAAATACCAGGAGCGATTCTCCCTGGGATTTTACCCCGAGTTTGCTTTTAGTAGCGAACTCGCCGATCAATCTTGATTGCCAAGGATATAGCCTCATCCAAGGACTTAGGCTCAGGGTGCCCTAACATCAAATCGGCTACAGCATCTGACAATCCCGTCAGGAAACAATGCAGCAGCGCATACTGCCCCCATCTGACTGATACTGCCCACCTTCTAAATTCAGCTGCGTAAGTCTCGACAGGGCTGTGCCCTTGTCTGAGAGTCTTAAGTTTCCTCTCAGATGTTGTAGCCAAATCGGGATCGTCATATATAACTGCCATCGCTTTAAAGAAATCCTGCACAGAGGCCAAAGCCTCACTACCCTCGGAGAGACTGTAGGCCCAGGACTAGGAATCCCCAGTTAATAAGGTCTTTAAAAAAGTGACCTTCTGGTTCTCTGTAGCTGAAGATACTGGCCGTAACTCAAAATATTATAAGCACCGGTGCTTGAAGTTTCGAAAATCAGGGCGATGCCCCGAGAATCTTTCAGGAGGAGGCATCCTGGGCTCAATAACTAGAGAGGAGGACACTTGTGCATTAGGACCTTTAAGACGGTTAACTGTCTCAGCCAATTGGTCAATCTGGGTCTGCTGTATGTTAACCGTCTTGATGAGATGGTTAATGGTCGTGGTCAAAAGTTCAACCCGACTGCACAGTGTCTCCATAATTTTTTGGTCTGCTGTTCTGTAACGATTGGTGTAGCAACACAGACGTCTGCTTATGTGTGATCTGCAGAATCACCAATAATACAGACGCTATACCTGATTATGTGATGATCTGCAGTATCACCAATAATACAAGTATAGCTGGCAGAATACAAAGTATGTAGTGCTTGGTGCACCAGTAACAGAATAGTTTAGCTAGACCTCACCAGAGGAGCTGGTGGGCACTATTAGAACACAGTAACTGAATAGTTGAATAGTTTGACAAAACCTCACCAGAGAAGCTGGTGGGTACTATTAGAACACAGTAACTGAATAGTTTGACAAAACCTCACCAGAGGAGCTGGTGGGTACTATTAGAACACAGTAACTGAATAGTTGAATAGTTTGACAAAACCTCACCAGAGGAGCTGGTGGGTACTATTAGAACACAGTAACTGAATAGTTTGACAAAACCTCACCAGAGGAGCTGGTGGGTACTATTAGAAGAGCACCTCACCAGTGACAAGGGCTCACTGGTGAGTAAACAGCTCAGACAGGCTAGGATCAGTAACAAGCGGGCAGGTACAGTACAGAATCTGCAGACAAGAGAGTAGTAAGATATCAGGCAGGGTTCAGCAACAAAGTCAGATGGGCAGAAGTACAGAAATGATAAGCAAGAGCAGAGTCAGAGGGTAGCCAGAGTCAGGCCCGTTTTTAGGGTTGTGCGGCCTGTGCCGCTGCCCTGGGCGCTGTTGTGAGGGGGGCGCTGTAGAGGAGGGGGGAGCCGGAGCCGCGGGGAGGGCAGCCCGACCTCTCCTTCCCTCTCCCCAGGCCGCCCTCCATGCTCCCCCCTCAGACGCAGAGTAATTACGCAGACGGAAGCGCTGTGCATAACTACTCACCTTTCTGCTTTCCACTCGCAGCTGATCTCCTCTCGTCATAGACACTACTACACACGCTGCTTCCGGCTAAACAGTAAGCAGCGTGTGTAGCAGCGTCTATGACGAGAGGAGATCAGCGGCGAGTGGAACGCAGGAAGGTGAGTAGTTATGCACAGCGCTTCCTGCTGCGTAATTACTCTGCGTCTGAGGGGGGAGCACGGAGGGCGGCCCGGGGAGAGAGAGGTCGGGCTGCCCTCCCCGCGGCTCCGGCTCCCCCCTCCATTATGGGGCAGGGGGGGGGGTGGACCTACCTAACCTATACTGGGGAAAGCTGCCTATCTAACCTAAACTGGGGGCACCTACCTAATCTAACCTATACTGGGGGGCACCTACCTATCTAACCTATACTGGGGGGCACCTACCTATCTAACCTATTCTGGGGGGGGCACCTACCTAATCTAACCTATACTGGGGGGCACCTACCTAATCTAACCTATACTTGGGGGCACCTACCTATCTGACCTATACTGGGGGGCAGCTAACTAACCTATAGTGGGGGGCACCTACCTATCTAACCTATACTGGGGGGCAGCTACCGGGGGCAACTATACTGGCTCACCTATGCCTGGCTACCTATACTGGGGGCCTATAGCTGGCTACCTATACTGGATTACCTATTCTTGGCTACCTATACTGGGGGGACCTATACTGAGTGCAACTAGAGCTGGCTAACCTATATTGTGGGCGCCCATACCTTGCTGGGGGCACAATTTTTACACCCTCGCCCTGGGTGCATTTTAGCCTACAAACTGCACTGGCCAGAGTCATACACAGAATATCAATATACAAACAAAACAAACAAACACAGAATATTTATATCGCGCTTTTCTCCTGGCGGACTCAAAGCGCCAGAGCTGCAGCCACTAGGACGCGCTCTATAGGCAGTAGCAGTGTTAGGGAGACTTGCCCAAGGTCTCCGACTGAATAGGTGCTGGCTTACTGAACAGGCAGAGCCGAGATTCGAACCCAGATCTCCTGTGTCAGAGGCAGAGCCCTTAACCATTACACTATCCAGCCACCTATATTTACAGTAAAACAATAATCCTAGTCTTGTGTGAAATCCCTGGTTTCCTCCCAGATCAAAGCACACCGGATACTATCTAAGGTCTGAGCGCTAACACGTGAGTATTCGCAACAGCAGACAAGTTGCGAGTAAACAGTGAAGGATTATGAAGCAGAGGAGACCCCACGGCCGCGCCCACAACAATCAGCCAATCCGGAGCGCCGTGAGTCTCCTCTGACGTCAGCCGACCGGCTGGTCAGCTGACGCGCCTCCTCCCCGGATAAAGGTCCTGTCTCCGCGCGCGATACAGCAACCCTATGTGCAAAAGACAAACCCGTCCTCAGAGTACTAGATGCCAGAGGCACGGGCGAAGTCCCTGAACAGGAAGGCAAGGCGGCTGCGGAGACACTCTGCGTGCTCGCAGCCGCCATTACTGCGGATGTTACAGTAAATAGGTAGGAGATCATTAAGGGTCATCAATAGGTAGCGGTTCCATACAAGCCATACAGTTATTCTCTTCAACACTGGCGGAAGTGGCATGAACCAATTGTTCTTAACATCAAAACAATGATGCTTTGCCAACCAAGAGGAAGATTTGCTACCCACCAATTGCAAAGTGCCTCCTGATGTTATGGGTCATGTAGGGTGGAATTATTCAGGGGGCAGAGCCCCATCTTCATGGGCTACAGATTCCTTAGGGAACAAGGGCTTAATACGGCTTAGGTAGGGGTCAGTTAATCAGTCAGGTCTAGCTCTTGATAATAGTGACATTGTTGATTTGAGAATAAAGATGTCAGCCTCCACATTTCTCTCACTTCAAGTTCCCTCAAAGATATTTGCAGCTGGCTCTGTGGGCCAGGCTGCTAATTGGCTCAGCATCATCAGACTGTTCAGTCTCAAAGTGGGCGGGGCGCAGACAAAGCTTTCTGTAGAGCCAACATCCTGAACCTCTGGAAGTCTGTGCTATAGAAAGTGGATGGTGCAGGAGCTCCTCACTGGATAGCACCAGAGAATATATATGTTGAGGCAAGTGTCAGTCATGTGATCTGTAGCAGTTAGCCAGGCCCAGTGCTAGCATAGGGGCAACCTGGGCAATTGCCCCAAGGCCCCCAATCGCTGCCTGGCCTCCCACATGTCCCCCAGGGGCCCCTGCAAAGATTTTGGCAGCAAAGCAACTCACCTATACTGGCCAGTGCGGCTCTCCTCCATTAGTCCGTGCTCCCCTTCTTCATCCCCCCCTGGCTGCCTCTTCTCAGTGACTTGACTTATGTCATTATGTAATGCGATAGGTCACTGAGAAGAGGGTGAAGATGGGAAGCACGGACTAATGAAGCAGCATGCCAGCTGAGACGGATGAGTTTCTATGCTGTAAAAAACTTTGCAGAGGCCCCAGAAGCACAATAAATTTCGGGTGGGTAATCCTGGGGTGGATGAATTTCTGCGTGGGAGGCAGTTGGGGGGCCCCCGGATTACTTTAGCCGCGGGGCCCCATTGTAGCTAGAACCAGCCCTGCTATTAGCATTACCTGCGTACTGGACTGTAGGTCATGTGATCTGCAGCTGTTACCATTACCTGTGTACTGGACTGTAGGTCATGTGATCGGCAGCTGTTAGCATTACCTACGTACTAGACTGTAGGTCATGTGATCTGCAGCTGTTAGCATTTCCTGCGTACTAGACTGTAGGTCATGTGATCTGCAGCTGTTAGCATTACCTGCGTACTAGACTGTAGGTCATGTGATCTGCAGCTGTTAGCATTACCTGCGTACTAGACTGTAGGTCATGTGATCTGCAGCTGTTAGCATTTCCTGCGTACTAGACTGTAGGTCATGTGATCGGCAGCTGTTAGCATTTCCTGCGTACTAGACTGTAGGTCATGTGATCTGCAGCTGTTAGCATTTCCTGCGTACTAGACTGTAGGTCATGTGATCTGCAGCTGTTAGCATTTCCTGCGTACTAGACTGTAGGTCATGTGATCGGCAGCTGTTAGCATTTCCTGCGTACTAGACTGTAGGTCATGTGATCTGCAGCTGTTAGCATTTCCTGCGTACTAGACTGTAGGTCATGTGATCTGCAGCTGTTAGCATTTCCTGCGTACTAGACCGTAGGTCATGTGATCTGCAGCTGTTAGGATTTCCTGCGTACTAGACTGTAGGTCATGTGATCGGCAGCTGTTAGCGTTACCTGTGTACTGGACTGGCTTCTGCACCGCCTGCTGGAAGTCCACTTGTTTTGATGTGAAGAAGGCCGATACTCCCTCGTCTCCACTGAGGAACGTGAGCCTGTTACCTGCAGCCACTACAGTGAAGACCGGCCCATGCTAAAAAGACATAATACACAACTGGTAGTGTGGTACTTGCTGTACAGTAGTATAAAAAGATAAGATTTAAATCATTTTAAATATGCCCTGGCATGGTACTCTGCAGGTTGCCACGATTGAAAAAAAAAAAGATACTTTATTCAGAGATGCTGTTACACAGTGGTGCTAAGGGGCAACATGGGGCCCTGGGCAGATAACCATTCTGGGTCCCCTTGACAACCTTATCCCACCTCACAATACAACACTAAAAAAGGGACTCTGGCATACACGCAAAGTGAAATTGTCAGCCATAAAATCACATTCCATCTACCCACTGTTCTGTGTTTATTATGCAGTCTACAACTTGACCCTGCATTGCAATAATTCCAATATAATCTTCAATGTGTATGCTGTACCTTTCTGGTAAATTGCTGGGGAGCGGAAAGCTTGTTATCTTTCCTCCCACATTGATGCTTCTCACTGATTGGCTGAGGGTAGTTCAGTGTGACACGATGCTTAGAGGGCAAATACACCTCACCCATCTGCAGAAGTTGCTGAAATGCGATCTATGCTGTGCTCACATGTGTTTACAAAGCAAGCTAGATATGACAGTGCAGTTTTGCATACACCATTTCAGGCAGGAGGATAAAAAAGAGTAAGGGAGGAAATTACATCAGAATTGGCATCAGGCAGAGGCAGTATAGATGGAAAATGCCTAGAAATGTTTTAACTTTATTTTCTATGTAAAATTCACCGAAATCAAAATGTGGACTGTACAATACATATGTTATGTAAGTAGAACAAGTATTTATCTACCTATACAGTATATGTGTTTTTTTCCCTGGGATAGTATGGCTGTCCCGTGTGCTTTTAAGAAGCCATAAAGTGGCACGCTCAGTAACTGGACAGAGATTTAGGGAGATGCTGCAAGTCCCTCTAAACCCTACTGACCAGTAATGTACTTTGAAGCGGTATGTCACCATAAAAATCAAACTTTAACAGCAACTGGTCTGAGTGTATTAAAGGGGAACTTCAGCCTAAACAAACATACTGTCATTAAGTTACATTAGTTATGTTAATTAGAATAGATGGGTAATATAATTTTTTACCCACCCTGTTTTAAAAGAACAGGCAAATGTTTGTGATTCATGGGGGCTGCCATCTTTGTCATGGGGGCAGCCATCTTTTTGGTTGAAAGGAGGTGACAAGGAGCAGGAGACACAGTTCCAACTGTGCTGTGTCCTGATAACCCCTCCCAGCTGCACACGCTAGGCTTCAAATGTCAAATTCAAAATGTAAAAAAAAAAAAATTTGCACCAAAACAGCAGAACGAGAGCAACATCATCAGGAATCCCATCATGCTTTGCACAGCATCAGAGGAAAAAAGCCCGGGCAGTTTTCTTCTGTGTAGCTAAAAATGAGGCTTGGATAAGAGAGACAAAGTTCTGATGCTGTGAAACTGTTAAAGAAACACCAAGCCTTTTCAGTGCTGCTGAGTCGATTTTTAGTCCGGAGGTTCACTTTAAGTGATAAAGATACTAATCCTGCATTCAAAAATTTTTCAAAACTTTTTCTGCTGTTATGGTTTGGAGTTATCACTTCCCTTAGGTTCACTGTCCCTTTAATTTCCATTGCCAAACAGTTACATGCTGGGCGTCTTTTTATCTATAATATATTCCTCTTCTTCCCTTTATTTCTCCCTCCTTCTAATGACATAACACAGTGCACTTCCTAGTATAGACCTCAGTGGGAGTGTCTAAAGACACTCGGAGGAGGGCGAGTAACGAATACACAATTAGCAAGAGGAGAAAAAGAGTGAGGGAGGAAATGATGTCAGGATTAGCTTCATTCAAAGGTAACCGAGATGGTAACTGTTCAGAATAGGATTCTCTGCTTTTCCTTCATAAAATTCACAGGAATAATAACGTGGACAGTGCAATACATCTGTTATGTAAGTAGAACTAGTATTTATCTACTCATATACGTGTTTTTAATTTCTAGGTTAGCATGAGTGTCGCTTGTTCATTTAAGCTGAAACACAGTGGGAAGCCCAGCAATGAATAGGACAAGTTCATGCTTGTGGCCTGTTCTCTATTCATTTAAAGAAAACCTGAAGCCAGCTGTTCAAAAAAGTTACATACTCACCTATGGAGAGGAAAGGCTCTGGGTCCCATAGAGCCTTTCCTATGCTCTCTCTGTGTCCTCGTTCCACCGCCGTCCCCCATTCAAATGACATGCCTTTGGGAGCCTCAGAAGCGTCCCTGAGTAATTCCGAAGAGGTGCACATCTGCACTGCGCGAGCCCGGACTTGTGTGTGCGCAGTATGGATCCGCTCGTCTTCGGGAGTACTCGGGGACACAACTACTTCTGAAGCCAGCCCAAGGGGGGACGAAGATGTATGTTACCTACTGGTCAAAGGATTTCAGCAGGGGAACGAGGACATGGAGAGAGGACCAGGAAGGCTCGAAATAGGTATCTAGCTTTTTTTTTTTTTTTTTTTTTTTACAGCTCACCTTATAGTGGCCTGGGCAGTGGATTTAAAAAACCTCCCCATAAGGGAGGTTCATAATGGTGTGTGCTGGTGGTGGGCTGGAGGTTGGGGGAGCATAGTTACTTACCTGCAGGCTGCTGCTCCTCTAACCCCCGACCTGTATGACGCAGCCATCTTCTCCAATGACTGGCAGCTTTTGTCAGCTTTAGTAATTCCTGGCGGCCATGGTGCATGCTGGGAGAAATAGTCTGTGGATGCGAATACATCTCCCAGCATGCATTGCGGTGCACACGAATGACACCATAGAATTACAAAAGCCGGCAGGAGTTAGGCACTCAGAGGTGACAGCTCTGCACAGACAGCAATACACTGGTCAAGGAAACTCTACCGTATTTGGTTTGGAAGGACTGAATACATTGGAAGTCACTAAAGACAGTACTGTATATACTCACGTATAAGCCTAATTTTTCAGCATAAAAATGTGCTGAAAAGTTCCCCCCTCGGCTTATATGTGAGTCACTGGAGCAGTCTGGATGGTGGAGGAGGCTTTGTTACTGGCAGAGGAGCATAAGGATTGTGCACTAGTGATCCTGCTCTTACCAGCTTGCTCCCTGCTGTGTTTGTGCCCCCCCATCCCCTGCAACATGGTGTGCAGAGTGTGCTGCTCAAGACTACCTGTGTCCCCAGGCTTATGGAGTGGAGCGTGCAAGCAACGTGTCAGCGGTGCAGTGATCGGGGATTCTTCCTGTGTGGTAATCGCTGTGTTTTATATCTATGACACATCTAGAGGCTTCTTGAGACACAGCTGTATGAACCTCTAGCACATCTGGCAATGGGGAGGGGGGCTGACTTATACTGGAGGAACATGTGGCTATTGTGGAGGGGGCTATATTGGGGAGGGGGCTTATAAGAGAGTCAATTACTTTTTCCTGGTTTTTGAGGGAGAAGTGGGTACCTTGGCTTATACACAGGTCAGCTTATATGCGACTATATGCGGTATATTGAAGTTTTGCTTTAAGGAGAAAAACTAGGCTTGTCAGCAGATCTGAGAAAAAGTAACCTCACACATAGAGCTGGACCTTTACACACTGTTATCTGATCTGCAGCGATGTCAAGGTCCCATCAGTCTGTCACAAGTCCTGTCTGGGCAGACAGCATCAGAAACTGATGAGAATGGTATTGACGTTTGCTTTGGCTCCCTTTCTAGGAATGGAAAGTAATGTATATGTGCCAAGAAAATCCCTATGATTTGTCCAGGAAAAGCAGGGCAGTTTCAAGCAGACAGATCTAGACCCAGGGCCTGATTCAATGCCCCAAATCACAACCGTTAAGTGCTGGCGATTGTTTACATTGTGTAAATTAAAAATCACATGACTCAATTAACACTGCGCTGCTCGGCAAATATTAGCTCATCTCAAAGTGCAAAAAAAAAAACTTACTTGCCACACACTGGTTATGTTTTATGGTGGACATAGGGGTTGATGCATGAAGCTGGGGTAAGACTGCTGTGCGCAGACGCGTGTATCAAAAAAGGGCGGCTGGAAAAAAGGGCGCAGGATATAGCCGAAACTATAAGTTGTAGTGTAAAACAATATTTTTTGTTTATAGCTTATAAACGAAAATCTAGTGCTAAATCGGTTCAATAAACGGAAATGAAACGGCAAAATATCGTCTATAACAACAAATGAATTCGGAAATGAAACGTCAAATAGCGTCTATAACAAAAAACGATATTTACACTTGTATTAACCCTCCTGGCGGTCTATTAGAAACCGCCAGCGGGCAGCACAGTAGCTTTTTAAAAAAATTATTTTTGTTAAAGTAGCGAGCCTAGGGCTCACTACATGATAGCCGCTATGCAGCGGCATCCTCCCGCCCGCTTCAATCGCCTCCGACTTCCCCCGTCGCCATGGCGACGGGGCGGGATGACGTCACCGACGTCGTGACGTCAAAGGGAGTCCCGATCCACCCCTCAGCGCTGCCTGGCACTGATTGGCCAGGCAGCGCACGGGATCTGGGGGTGGGGGGGGGGCGGCGCGGCGATCGGTGGCTAATCGGCGGCGATCGGAATGCACACACAGCTAGCAAAGTGCTAGCTGCGTGTTGCAAAAAAGAAAACTATGCAAATCGGCCCAGCAGGGCCTGAGAAATCCTCCTGCGTGGCATAGCCCGAGCTCAGCTCTGGCTTACCGCCAGGAAGGTTAAGCATAGTAATACAATGGAAGATTTTACAGGAATTTTACTGCAATTATACCTAACTGTAGGCTCTCCCTATCCCTAACCCCTAGTCCCACTCTTTGTGTATATATACATAATTTAATAAAATGTATTTATTACAAATATTGTATTGTAACTATACCTATCCCTACTCTCACACAGAACCCTCCCTGTACCTATCTCTAACCTCTAGACCCCCTGGTGGTGCCTAACCCTAACCACCCCCATGGTGGTGTATATTGTACAGTAACTATACCTATCCCTACTCTCACACAGAACCCTCCCTGTACCTATCCCTAACCCCTAGACCCCCCTGGTGGTGCCTAAACCTAAGGCACTATATATATATATATATATATATATATATATATATATATATATATATATATATATATATTATATATATATATATAATCGTATGTATGTATGTGTGTATGTGCCGCGATCACTCGAAAACGGCTTGACCGATTTGAACGAAACTTGGTATACAGATCCCTTACTACCTGGGATGATAGGTTCTGGCGGTCTCGTGGCCCCCCTGCACACCTGGGCGGAGCTACAAACAGCAAATCAGATTTCACCTATTCAAGTCAATGGAAAAAATGTAAAAGGCTGCCATTCTCACAGTAATCAAGCCAGAGTCCCCACACTTGGCACAGTTGGTCACTTGGTGACTGAGGTTACAAATCCAGGAAAAGTGGGCGGAGCATAAAACAGCCAATCAAATTTCATTCATTCATTTTACATGGGAAAATGTAAACTGCAGCCATTCTTAGACTGTTAATTGCAGGGTTCTCAAACTTGCCACAGTTGGTCACTGGGTGAATGCGATTAAGATTCAAGAAAGTGGGTGGAGCCTACAACAGCCAATCAAAATTCACCTATTGATTTTCAAGGGGAATATTTAAACTGCTGCTATTCTTACACTTTTAATGGTAGAGGCTTCAAACTTGCTACAGTCGGTCATTGGGTGACTGGGGTCCAAATTCACTAAAGGGGCGGGGCCACAAACAGCCAATCAGATTTCCTTGGTGGATAAACTGCTTCCATTCACACATTTTTGATGCCAGGAACCTGAAAGCTCACAAACTTGGTCATTGAGTGACTGTGTGTCAAGGTTACAAAAAGTGGGCGGAGCCAAATACACATTTCTCTGGGAAAATATAAACTGCAGCCATTCTTACATCGTTAATGGCAGGGCTCTCAAACTTTGCACAGTTGGTCACTGGGTGAATGAGATTAAGATTTTGGAAGGTGGGTGGAGCCTACAACAGCCAATCAAAATTCACCTTTTGATTTTCAAATGGAATATTTAAGCTGCTACCATTCTCTTATACTGTTAATAGCAGATGCCTCAAACCTGGTACAATTGGTCACTGGGTGACTGGGGTTCAATTTCAGAAAGGGGGCGGAGCCTCAAACAGCCAGATTTGTTTATTTTTCAATGGGAATATACAAAGTATTGATACCAAGGACCCCAACGCTGCTAAACTTGATAATTGAGTGACTGTATGTCAAGGTTAGAAAAAGTGGGCGGTGCCAACAACTAAATTTTTAACATGGCAGGGTTCCCAAACTTGACACAATTGGCCACTGGGTGACTGGGATGAATATTCAGAAATGTACGTGGAGCCTACAACAGCCAATCAAAATGTACCTATTGATTTTCAAGGGGAATATTCACATTGCTACCATTCTTACACTGTTAATGGCAGAGGCCTCAAACCTGATACAGTCAGTCATTGGGTGACTGGGGTCCAAATTCACTAAAGGGGTGGAGCCACAAACAGCCAATCACATTTGTTAGATTGATTTCAGCCATTCGGTTATTGGCAGGGTTCTCAAACTGGGTGGGTGGGTGACACAGTTGGTCACTGGATGACTGGGACTAATATTCAGGAAAGTGGGTGGAGCCTACAGTAGCCAATCAAAATTCACCTATTGATTTTCAAGGGGAATATTGAAACTGCAGTCATTCTTACACTGTTAATGGCAGGGGCCTCAAACCTGGTACAGTTGGTTGTTAAGTGTCTGGGGTTCAAATTCAGTAAAGGGGTGGAGCCACAAACATCCAGATTTCTTTGCTGGATAAACTGCTTCCAGTCACACAATTTTGACGCCAGGAACCCAAAAGCTCACAAACTTGGCCATTGAGTGACTGTGTGTCAAGGTTAAAAAAGTGGGTGGAGTTAAAAACAGATTTTTCTGGGAAATTGTAAACTGCAGCCTTTCTTCACTGTTAATGGCAGGGTTTTCAAATTTTGCCCAGCTGGTTACTGGGTGACTGGGATTAATCTTCAGAAAAGTGTCTGGAGCTTAAAAATGCCAATCCAAAATTACATGTCGCTTTTCAAGGAGAATATTAAAATTGCTGCCATTCTTGTACTGTTAATGGCACAAGCCTCAAACCTGGTACAGTTGGTAAGTGGGTCACTGGGGTTCAAATTCAGAAAAGGGGACAGAGCCACAAACAGTGAATCAGATTTGTTTCATTTCATGGGAAAATACAAATTATTGATGCCAAGGACCCGAAAGCTCACAAACTTGGTCACTGAATGACTGTGTGTTCAAGTTACAAACAGTGGGTGGAGCCAAAAACAAATTTCACTGGGAAAATGTAAACTGCAGCCATTCTTACACTGTTTATGGCAGGGTTCCCAAACGTTGCCCAGATTAATATTCAGGGAAGTGGGTGGAGCCTATAATAAAATCACAAACACTGGTCCACATGACAGCCCAGGGGCCCCAGGTCTCTGTCACTCACTGGGGCCCCCAAACCACCATGTGACACCTAGAGGGAAGTGCGGGCAAGCCCTGGACCTCTCACCTCCAGGGAACTCACCCCACCACCTCTAAACTGAATGCCAACTGCAATTGTGTTTGTTGCAGGAGCCTATAATAGCCAATCAAAATTCACCTGTTGATTTTCAAGTGGAATATTTAAATTGCTGCCATTTTTACACTGTTAATAGCAGATGCCTCAAACCTGCTACAGTTGGTTATTGGGTGACTGGGGTTCAAATGCTGGAGAGGGGGTGAAGCCACAAACAGCCAATCTGATTTGTTTAATTTCTATGGGAATATACAAATTATTGATGCCAAGGACCCCAAAGCTCACAAACTTGGTCATTGAGTGTTTGTGCGTTAGGGTTAGAAAGTGTGCGGAGCCAACACCAGCCAAATACATACCCGGGCAACGCCGGGCAATCAGCTAGTATATATATATATATATATATATATATATATATATATATATATATATATATATATATATAAAATCAGGGGCAAACGCAGGATTTTTAAGAGGGGGGGGGGGATTCCTGAAAGGTCCAGAAGCACTTATGTCCCCGAGTGCTTCCGAATACAGGTGGCTCCATACTGCCCATGCACAAAAGTGCGCTGGCGTATTACGGAGCTGCCTATCTTTGGAAGTACTCAAGGACATGAGTGTTTCTGAGGGCTTCTGGTAGCAGCAAATTTGAACAGGGGACAGCGCTGGCACAACTCCCCGAGAAAGGAACGGGAGATAGACTTTGGACAATTCAGTGGAATATGCCACATAGGGCTCTATTCATAAAAGGTTACCGCAAGTTTTCCGCTCAAAACAGCGGATTTTCCTGTCCATTTAGCAAAGTGGGCATTCATAAAAGCTGTTCCCGCATGAAAATCTACAATCCCCCAGCAGAGCGAGAAATTTCCGCCTTCTCCAGTGTTTTTCTAGATTTATCTAGAAAAAAGTAACCAAGTGGCCATTCATAAAGTTTAGAGGAAGCGGTATGTGGACAGGAAATAACGCTTCCTCTGATTTTGCGGATTACATACAAGTGAATGGGACAGACCTCCCAGAGAGAGCAGTGCACGGAGGGACCCTGCCGGCTGAAGTGTTTCCGCATGCCTTCCGACAGCTTACCGCCAGCTTTCAGCGGGAGATCTCCGCTCTAAGGCACTCTTGCATCGCAGCTGGCAAGATTTTTATGAATTACCACCCAGAAGTCTAAAATACCGCTGCGGTATTTTCCCTCCAGGAGTTTTTTTTGCCACAAATGTTTTATGAATAGAGCCCATAGTGTCACATAGCGCAAGCGATACCCATATGATGCAGGGATATATGCATCTGCGGAAGATGGCGGCGCTATATAAATACTAAATAATAATAATTTGCCTCACCAGGATTGCACTTTTATTTAGCTTTCCTGTATGACAAGAAGACACAGCCAGCCAGCACTAGGGGAAATGGGAGAAACAAAGGTGAACGAGGGAGGGCTGGTGCACACCAAGAGGGCTTCTGAGCGTTTTTCAAATCAACATTGATTTGAAAAGCGCTTGGCTAATGTTACCCTATGTGGGTTTTCCCACAGCAGCGTTGTGATTTTTTCAAAATCGCAGGTATACCGCATGCAGCATTTTTTTGAGTGATTCATTCAGAAATCGCTCTGAAAATCGCACTCACTAATTGCTAGCGATTGCTATTGTGATTTTGGCGTGCACTAGCCCGGAGAGAAGAGGAATGGAGAGAAATTGAGAATAGCCTGAGATGGAGCATTATCTGTATTGCAGTCCCACATCACACAGAGGCTACTTGCCTATAATAGGACTCCTGTCCCTGCCAGTCTCTCACACAAGTCAGAAAGCAGCCCTGGAGTCTAGGGACTGTCAAAAATTGTTCACCTTGTTTAACAAGATGCAGTCATTATGACATAGAAAAACAAAAGTTTGCTTTCCTAAAACAGAAAGAATTTGCGATAATTCAGGTTGGAGTGAGCTTGAGATGTCTCCCAGAGCAACACTGCTGAATATATGCAAATTAACCATTGTACCCTTAGAAGCTAAACACACATCGAGAACCGCTGGAATGCAATGATGTGTCAGCTTGTTAATTTGTACAGAGCCATAATAATCCAACATGCATACAGACTGTTTCAGATTGTTTGATCCTCATCAGTGCATGGCATGGATTAATTTGGCTCTATGGAGTAGGGCTTGTGAATCCGAGAGGCACAGACTAACCAGCAAGCTCATGGTGACCCAGAACATAGGGGAGAGACAGATTTTTGCCCACGGACCCTCCAGGCAAGCTCTGCATCATGCTGTGTATATATACCAGCTTGCCTGCCCTTTAATTGCAGTTTTATCAGTTAGCCTAGTATTTTGCATTGCCTTACAACAACAAACCTGAATACACCAGACACCAGCCCTAAATCACTGAATGAAAGGGGGCCTGGGGGGAGATTGCCCCCCCCCAGGTGGAGTGGAGAGACTGAGATAGAGCAGATAGCATATCTGTATTGCAGTCCCTCATCACACAGAGGCTACTTGCATGTACTGTGTCTCCTGTCCCTGCCAGTCAAATCCAAAAAAGCTTTATTGGCAGGACCAAATACATTTAGCATTGCCAAAGCAAAAACAAAACATTAACAACATGGTGGGGAGGATTGTGGGAATAGGGGAATGATATAGTTATACCGTCCATAGGGGTGTGGAGGATGTAAAGGTCCATACTCACGGGGGACGGCCGTCGCCGCAACCGCGTGGCACGCGCATGTTGCGGCGACAGTTCGACCGTGTGTATGACGCGCGCTCCCCGAACCGTCGCCCGTCGGAGCTGTCGCCAGGCGATTGACATGTTCAATCGCCGGCTACAGCCGTCGCCGCAACCTCGCCGGAACTGTCGCTAGTCCCGCATGTGTATGCGGGCTAGCGACAGCTACCCACACACAGCACACGGAGCTTCCGGCGGGGGGGGAGGAACCTCGGCGACAGCTTCCGCCGCATCGCTAATCCCTCTGCTGCCGTGTGGATGCAGAGGGACTTGGTGACGAGCTGTCGCCGAACTGTCGCGCACACGCTCCCGTGTGCTAGCGACAGCTACTATTGTCACCCCCCCCCCCCCCCTCCCCGTGAGTACTTAGCTTATGGGATTGTCAGCCTCTCACACAAGCTGCAGGCAGCCCTCCTGGAGTTTAGGGACTGTCAAAAACATTTCAACCTGTGACATACTTTATGTAGCTGTCTACATGCACTCTTTACAATAGTGAGAGAGCTGAGTTTTTCCCACAGACCCTGCAGGAGGCAAGCTTTTCTATATTTACCAGCTTGTCTGCTTCAGCGATTTCAGGGAATTTTTTTTAAAGGTACAGGAGTCTCAGGGGGGGATTCCATACATCCAGAACCCCCGTCTGGATACGCCAGTGCATATATACACAGCAATAGAATAGATAGCCTTACAATCACATACGCATTAAAAATCTTAAAATAACGGTAATATTAAAAGCGATATATTAGAAAACTATAATCAACACATTATAAGTTTAAAAAACAATGTTAATACCAAAAGCGATGTATTTCCAATAAAACAAGGTTGAAAACGATATTTAAAGCGGAATATAACCCTGCATTTCAACTTTGCTCTAAAACATTATTTACAGTATATTATATGCAACCAGCATTTTTTTTTTTACTAGACCAGCATTGGAAGGGTTACACAGAACTTTAAAGTTCCTGGACAGAACTGCAGAGGCATCGGAAGCTGACATAGATACATTTTGTTTACATAAATGTATCTAAGTGTGGCATGTGACTCATCTCTGCGACTGAGAAGGAGTTGGAGGACAGCCAAAGAGTGTGTAACATTTATCACTTGCTACATTCTATTTAGTAAAATGTATCTATCTGAACTTCTGCATATCTCTCCACTGAACTTTAAACCTCTGTGTTTAACCCTTCCAATGCTGGTCTAGTAAAAAAAAAAATGCTGGTTGCATATAATATGCTGTAAATAATGTTTTAGAGCAAAGTTGAAATGCAGGGTTATATTCCGCTTTAAGCATTATACGTATGAAAAAGAATTTTAAATAATAAAATAAGTGTAAACGAAAATGTACCTGTTGCAGCCCTGAAAGCGAAATTTAAAAACAGAAAAATAAGTAAAAGCTCCTATAAGCAAAATTTAAAAACGAAAAAATAAGTAAACCACAAAGTTAAAATGAACTTGTAAACGGTATTTGTAATAAACCTTATTCTGTAAACGAAAACTGTTGTTAACACGATCCCTGTAACCGCTATTTCTCGGGCGCATTTTTTTCCTGTCGGTCGCCCAATAGCCGATATTTTGCATTGCAGTCTATGGTGGCGCCCTTTTTGTCCATTAGCCATATGCGCCCTTTTTTACTGGCCCGCCGCAGACAGCACACGGCAATATTACCAATATTACCGCTGCTACTGGCAGCAGGTTACCGCAAGTTATGCTATTAGGGCGCCCTGCGGTACTCGAGTAACATGAGTGCTGCTATGGTAACGATGTTACTAACGTGCGTTACCGTGCACAGCAGAGTACGACAGGCCATGACTCACCAGATTACCAGCGATGATAACGAGAGAGAGGAGCGGAAGGGGATGGCGAGAGAGACCACGCACCTCATGGAGCTGGAGGAAGCCCCAGGTAAGTATAAATACTTTTATACTTGCCCTTTTATACTAGCATTGCAAGTGCACATTGCATTACCCTGATATACTGCAGGGTAACACAACGGCAATGTTACCGCGTTGCATTGTGCTTGAAGCTTCCAAATCGTCGCCGAGCCGATGCAATGTCTGCAGTGCATTACCATATGACTTCCACGGTGACGCATCGGTGGGGGGAGCCATTGGAGTCAATGGGTTTGATTCACTATAACAAATAGTGTGCCTTATCAGAGTTAGCATGCCTTATCAGAGTAGCATAGCGAGCGCTACAAACTTATACCTGCTAATTGGCAATGACGAGAGCTCCACTCGTCCTGCCCTAAGCCCCTGCGGGTCCAATCACTTTAAAGGACATTATCCCTGCACTTTGATTGGCCCAATAGGCTGCCTGTCAAGTTTCCTGTCAAGTGACAGACAGCCTATTGGGCCAATCAAAGTGCGGGAATAATGTCCTTTAAAGTGATTGGACCCGCAGGGGCTTAGGGCAGGACGAGTGGAGCTCTCGTCATTGCCAATTAGCAGGCATAAGTTTGTAGCTCTCGCTATGCTACTCGTATAAGGTGTGTTAACTCTGATAAGACGCTATTTGTTATAGTGAATCGACCTCAATGGGTTACACAGAAATGAAATCAAAGGAAGTGCAGACTGATGAGAATCGCAGTGCCCAGCAGGGAATAAGTCACTGAGCGGGGGTGGTGCTATGCGTATGACCCTGTCTGCCCACTCTGCCACAGGGTCATATGTTTGTCATTTTTTTGCGTTGTGGTGTAATGCGGCAGGAACATCTCATCCCCACCACAACGCAAAAAATAAGTGTAAAACCGGCCTTAACCATCTCAGGTACACTTTAAAAAGACACTGATGCCGAATACAGCTCATCTGAGTGATTTTTGGACCGCTGGACATAAGGATGTCTGTCGCCAATCAGAGGAGCTCAAGCCTGAATGCAATTATTATGAGTTACCAGGAATATGAGAATACAACCATTTAGTCAATCCTCTGCTCCTCCATCATCATCTGGTATCAGGGCCGGATTTACATATACAGTACATTGTAGGCACATGCCTACAGGCAGAGCAATATGTGAAAGGCGGCCTATTTGCCGCAAGTGTCCCCTTCTCTCCCTTGCTTCATACCACCAGCGGCAGCTCCCTCCGCAGAGAGACAAGCAGTAGCACATCAGAACACTCACCGCCTCCTGTCCCTTCAGCAGCGCCCCCTCCCAGCGTCTCTCATATCGGCATAGCAGCACTCAGGAGCGTCTCTGTTGTCTTGGAAACAGGCTCTTCCTGCTTCCTGTGGCTACACTGCTACTCACACTAATGCTGGGTACACACTATGAGATTTTCTGGCCGATTTACTGTCAGATCAATTATTTCCAACATGTTCGATTTGCTTTCCGATCGATTTCCGAGAATTTTCCGATCGATTTCCGTTTACTTTAATAGGAAATCGATCAGAAAGCAAATCGAACATGTTGGAAATAATCGATCTGACAGTAAATCGGCAGGAAAATCTCATAGCGTGTACCCAGCATTAGTCCACATCTCCCCTGCAGTCAGCTTGCCGTTCTGTTCCAGCGTGCAGGGACACTTCACTTTCCCCAAAGTTGCTTAGGACGGCAGGGTGTGGACATGCAACAAATTGGTCCCTGGTGAGATGGCTCTCATTGCGCTCTGTCCTTACTGTTTTTTTTCTGTACAGACACACTGCTCCTCCGACATCACTTTCGGTCAAATCGATTATTTCCAACAGGTCTTTTTTCTGATCATTTTTCTGTTCGATTTTCTGATCACGTCTATACAAAATCGATCAGAAAAACGATCAGAAATCAGATCGGACATGTTGGATATAAATGATTCGGCGGGAAATTGTATTGTGTGTACTAGTGTGTTTTGGAATCTTGGGCAGATTGGCATTGGCTGTTAGCATTTTTTGTGGCAAATATTGATCTTCTATTTTCAATGTTACATTAAATATGTGTTATTAAAGTGTACCAGCGATGGGGCCCCTGCAGTAAAATAAACATACCAAGGGCTTCCTCCAGCGCCCTCCAGCCTGATCGCTCACACAAGGTCCTCTTCTTCCTCTCCGTTCGCCTGCAGTTGGCCCTGGAAAGTCCTTCGGTCTAGGGCCAACTGCACATGCCCCGCGGCACATGCGGTCCTGCCACGTTCTCGTCGGCACACAACGCTCCCCGGTGACAGGAGCAAGACAGGGGAGCGCGCCTGGCCGGAAAGCACGTGTGCAGTCGGCCATGGACCAGAGGACTTTCTTGGGCCAATTGCAGGCGAACGGAGAGGGAGAAGAGGAGGCCGTGAGAGTGATCAGGCCGGAGGGGTCTGAAGGAAGCCCCAGGTATGTATATTTTATTGTGGGGGCCTCGTCTCTGGTACACTTTAAACAGTGTTTAACCAAGCACAGGGGTTATATGTTTACTTTTTTCTCTTCATTTGACAGGAGCTAGAGTTCTCTTGTAATTCTCCTAGCATCTGTGTTCCTAAAATGCTAATTTTCATCTAGGCGCTACAAATTATTATTACCTGAATGCAAAAAGGCTCCCCCCGCCCCCCTTTGAATGGTGCAGGCCCACAGAGTGCAGTGACAAGGATGTCAGTTTCGTCAAATCCACCCTTAGGGCCCGTTCACACTAAGGGTGTTTTTGCTGTTTTTAAAGCACAGGCGATTTTCAAAATCATCCTCAATATGCTTGTGTAATGACTCCCTATGAGAGAGTTCACAGCTGAGCGGTTCGTTTCCGATCCGCTCAGCAAAGCGCTGCCTGGACCATTTTTGAGGCGATTTTGCCTCAATAGAAGGTATAGGAAAAGCGCAAAATGCTCACAAAATTGCTTTGTGCAGCGATTGCGTTCGGGTTTTTAAGAATAAATACATTGTATTTATTATTTTCCGGGTCAAAGTTCACTTCCTGACTTGCGTCAGGAAGTGAATGAAAAACTGTTCTGGAAAAGCGCTTAGAAATGCGATTTAAACAAAAAAGCAGCACGCGATGGGGCGCCAGGACTCAGGAGGCGCTAAAAAAAATGCACAAAAACACAAAACGTTTTCGTTATTAGATGTGACTGAGGCCTGATTGTTACTTTCCTTTTCCTCCGTGACTTGCTTTGCTCATGTTGAATGTAATTATAATGAATACTGTAGTTATGACCTACCAATTGAGTGGTTCTGAAGGTATAGGCAAGTTTTTTTCTTTTTAGAATAATATCTGCACATTGTTGGGGTTCTCTACTTGTCTTTGGTAAAAGGGGGTGTGATTTGAGGTGTGTGGTCTTTGTTTAGGGGCGGAGTTTAGGGCACCAGAGCTTATGTGCCTACAGGCTCCTGAGCTGTAAATCCGGCCCTGTCTATGTCCTTGTGTGTTTATAGGATCACTATCGAGAAAAAAGCAGGCAGTTAAAATCTGACAGAACGACAGGTTTTGGGCCAGTCCATTTCCTCATGGGGGATTCTCAGGGTTTTCTTTGTTTTCAACAGCATTTCCTGAACAGCAGTTTAACTGCCAAAATAGCAAGATACCAGCCAGCCTCCCTAATCACTTGCACACGATTTTGTCGGTTAAGGTACATACACGCGTCTAATTTTTCCAAACAACCGATTGTTTGGACGTCAAATCGGGCGTGTGTACAAACTGTCGTTCAGCTGATAATCAGCCTTACCAGCCGAACGACCGTTTGTACACCCCGCCGATTTTACGTCCGAACGACCGGTCGTCTGAAAAAATCAGATGTGTATATGTACCTTTAGACTTTGCAACTGCTGTTCAGGAAATGGTATAAAAAAAAAAGAAAGCCCTGAGAATCCCCCATGAGGAGATGGACTGGCCCAAAACCTGTCGGTTCTGTCGGATTTTAACTGCCTACTTTTTTTGCGATAGTGGTCCTTTAAATGCACTACTGACAAGCCTGTCTGTAACAAAAACAATTCCAGGTATGGCATCTACATCTCATTTCTACAGTTATAAACATGGCAGCCCAGAAAAAGCTGCATGGCTAGCACGGCTTCTGCTTTCAGTGATGCCGGGGACAGTGTCATTGCCGCTCAGGATCAGCCACCTCTGCAGCACTGATGCTTCAAGGGATGTGCCAAGTGTGCCTAGCGGTAAATCCGGCCCTGTCGCCAGACGCTGAAAAACCCGGAGAAATGATTTGGTGATACAAAATAAGAGAATGTATTCACAATTCCTTGCTGGTATGTTCATTTATGTGCAGGGCTGGATTTCTGCACAGGTTAGAAAGGTTGTGATTTGATTATATGCAAAATTAAAACAAAACTGTCCTTATGAAAAGCACTAAATCCACAAACACACGCCTGACTTAAAGAGAGTCTGAAGAGGGAATAAATCTCACTTCAGACCTCATAGTTAGCAGGGGCATGCGTGCCCCTGCTAAAACGCCGCTATCCCGCGGCTTAACGGGGGTCCCTTCACCCCCAAATCCCCTCCGTACATCGCGGAATCTCTTCCGCATTGGGGCAGGGCTAACCGCCGCAGCCCTGCCTCCTGCACGTCTATCAGACGCGTACCTCCGCCTCTCCCCCGCCCCTCTCAGTCTTCCTTCACTGAGAGGGGCGGGGGAGAGGTGGCGATGCGCGTCTGATAGACGCGCTGAGAGGCAGGGCTGCAGCCGTTAGCCCTGCCTCCAGGAAGAGCAAAATTTACGACCAATTTGGTTGTTGATTTTGCAGGGGGGGGGAGGGTTGGGGGTGAAGGGACCCCCGTTTAGCCACGGGATAGCTACGTTTTAGCAGGGGCACACGTGCCCCTGCTAACTATAAGCTCTGAAGCGAGAATTATTCTCGCTTCGGTGTCTCTTTAAAGCAAACCTGAACTGAAAAATAAAAGTCAAGATAAACATACACACGTCATACTTACCTCCTGTGTAGTATTACTGTTTGTCCACTGTGATCGATGGAATTCTCCGTCCTCCATTTTGAAAATTGGCCATCAACCCATAACAGCTTCCGTATCAGCACACTGTTATACTGTAATATCCAGTTTTCCAGTTTTCATCTTTCCCATGAGTATTGGAGCTTGCTAATTGGTGTCATCTGTGGGAGTATTATCTCCAGGATCCTATGCTCAGTTGGAGCGCGGTCCTTGTTGTGGAAGTTTTACATATACTGTAATATCGCCCACTTGAGCCATAGGGAAACATGGACATTCCCTTGCTCATCGGTTTTCCTTTCACTTATAACTGACAGCACCTGTTATATAACTGACAGCAACCGATATATTTTAGTTCCGATAAAATCTCATCAGAACTGGAAGGAATTGTTCTAAGAAGAAAATGGTGAGCTTTTGAGAAAAACTGACACAGAGGTAAGTATGTAATATTTATTTGCAGGTACATCATGTGTTTATTTTAAATAATTTTACTCAATTCAGGTTCACTTTAACCACTTAAGCCCACAGGGTTGAAATTTTTTTGCATCTGAGCAACTTTCACCTCCCATTCATTTGCTAATAACTTTATCACTACTCGGCACAATGAATGGATCTATATCTTGTTTTTTTCGCCACCAATTAGGCTTTCTTTGGGTGATACATTTTGCTGAGAATTAATTTATTGTAAATCCATTTTAACAGGAATATTAAGAAAGAAATGGAAAAAAATCATTATTCCTCAGCTTTTGGCCATTATAGTTTGAAATTAATACACGCTACCATAATTAAAACCTATGTACTTTATTTACCAATTTGTCCTGCTTATTACACCATTTAAATTATGTCCCTATCACAATGTATGGCGCCGATATTCAATTTGGAAATAAAGGTGCATTTTTTTCAATTTGCGTTCCTCACTATTTCGAAGCCCATAATTTAATAAATCATATTGATATACTCCTTTGACATGCATATTTAAAAAGTTCAGACCCTTAGGTAACTATTTATGTGTTTTTTTTTTATTATTGTAATTTTTTTTTTTTTATTTAAACTTGTATGTGGGTATTTTTTTGGTGTGGGAGGTAAACAGGGGTTTTTTAATGTATTAAAATGTATTTATTTAACACAAAGTGTGTTTTTGGTGTAATTTGCTATTTGACCACAAGATGGCCAAAGTCAAAAAGTCCTGGGAGCGATCGATCTCGCTCCCAGGCAGAAGAAAGGAGACCAGAGCTCAGAAAAGCCGCAGCGTCTGAAGAGACGCTGTCGGCTTTTCTCCGGGGGGTCCGATCAGCGAAAGGGATTTATAATCCCTTTCACTGATCGGTGGGCTAATGGCCAGCAGCGGGGGCGAGCACGGGGGGGGGGGCCCGCGGGAGCGCGCGCGACCCGTGGGAGTGCGCGCAGCCTAACTGGACGAAAATTTTCGTCCAGTTAGGCTGAAGTGGTTAAAGAGACTCAGAGGGCTGGTGCACACCAGAGCAGTTCTGGAGAGTTTTTAAAAACACTTGCTGTTTGAAAACTGCTTGGGTAATGTACAGTATTTCAATGGGCTGGTGCACACCAGAGCGGTTAGTTTTTTCCACAAACGCAAACTCGGGGGCCGCAGCCTTTTTTAGATTTCAGAGGCGTTTCTGCCTCAATGTAAAGTATAGGAAAGTGGAAACCGCTCTGAAAAACGCTAGATCAGAGCGGTTATCCAGGCGTTTTTGTTACAGTAACAGTATATGAAATCTGCTACACAAAAACGCTCCAAAAAACGCTAGGCATGTTTAGAAAATCTCTGTAAACATGCCTAGAATCGCTCTGATAGGGCTGGTGCACACCAAGCGTTTTTGGTAGCATTTTCAAAACCGCTGCCGCCTGTGAAAACGCTTGGCTAATGTATCTCAATGGGATGGTGCACACCAGCGGTTTGAGGTTTTTAGCAAACTGCAAACGTGCCTCTTGCAGCATTTTTGCGGTTTGCAAATGTGTTTCTGCCTCAATGTAAAGTATAGGAAAAGCTCAAACCGCTCTGCAAATCGCTAGATCAGAGCGGTTTTCCAGGCGTTTTTCTTACAGTAGCTGTTCAGTAACAGCTTTACTGTAACAATATATGAAATCTGCTACACTAAAACGCTCCAAATAACTTCTCTAAGGCCCCATTCACACCTAAAACCGCAAAACGCAGACGATTACCGCTAGCGTTTTGCGGGAGTAATTTTTCCGTGATTAACGCGGAAGAATCACCGGACACTGCAGCGTTTTAGGAACGCTCGCGATTAACGGTTCTATATATGCTAATGCGATCGCTCCAGAATCGCCAGAAAAATGATGCAGGCTACGCGTTTGCGTTTCAGCTAATCACTGCAAATCGCAAAACGCTTAAGATGAGAACAGCCACATAGACTAACATTGCACAAGCGCTTTTCAAAATGCTAGTGATTTCAATTCGCCTGAAAAGCGCTCTAGTGTGAATGGGGCCTAAACATGCCTAGAATCGCTCTGAAAATCTGCTTCAAAAACCTCTAGCGTTTTGCGGATCTGATAGAGGTTTCTGGTGTGCACTGGCCCAGAGGCTAACAATACTAAAGCTCTGATACTTACCCGGGGCTTTCTCCCACTCCATAAACACCTCTAAGTCCCACGCCGTCCTCCCGTGGTCTGGCGTTCAGCTGCGGTGAGCTCCGTTACCAGGCCCAGTCAATGCCAGTCAGGGTCACAGAGGCGCTCTGCTTGCTATAACAGAATTGCTGTTGTTTATCCCCTGTTTATTACCAGAAGAGGTGGGCTGTGCCTGCGAAACGCGTTGCATCCTTGGGGTATCTTCAATAAATGTGTATTTATTTATTTAATCACAGTCCTTGGTGTCTGCTTTAACGGAGGCAAGTCCACCACTTCCTCCCAGCAATTTTTAAAAATGTTATGTACTTTTATTCTACTGGCGCCTCTGTTCACCTACCAGTATATTCAAGTCCACCCCA